>NC_056454.1:41562977-42207977 GCF_018296145.1 Oncorhynchus tshawytscha
TCACATGGAAAGACCGTCTGCAAATCTCCCACAGGGTTCTGAGATTATATTAATGATTAAAGAGACAGTAATTGAATCAAAAAGGAGAGACCCAACCACAGCAAATAACGTGATATATCAATTAAACACATACTGCCACCAGGACCAAATCAATTATCCTAGCTGGTATATAAAATGGAAATTGGGGTAATTTATTCTAGAATGAATTATGAATCAATAACGAATGGAAAAACATCAGTTTGTGATGTTGTATGGCCATTAGAAAAATATAACAAATGTAGTTTAATTAAAGCGTTTTAATACTGTGCTGTAATCTCAGTTAAACCAGAACAAAAATCTTGGGTAATTTGTTCAGATTACGTAGTCTGTCCACAAGAGATTAAGCTGTACTGCGACAGCATGATAAAACAAGAAACACCTGGATTGTGTATTAGAGGGAATGTTGCTAATAGGAATATTCTGCAGTGATGGACAAGGTTCTCTACATTGGTACGCACTGCAAGACAATAATACCTGTTTTGATGAGTGAAGTTTCAAGGTTCTTCTTCTGAAAAAAAGGTGCTATCTAGGACCTAAAAGGTTTCTTCGGCTGTCCACATAAGATAACCCTTTGAAGAACCCTTGTTGGTTCCACGTAGAACCTTTTTGGCTCCAAGTAGAACCGTTATGGGTTCCATGCGCAACCCTTTATACAAAGGGTTCTACATGGATCCCAAAATGGTTCTACCTTTATCTTGGCCAGGTCGCAGTTGTAAATGAGAACTTGTTCTCAACTGGCCTACCTGGTTAAATAAAAGTGAAATAAAATAAGATACCTGGAAGCAAAAAAGTGTTCTCTTATGGGGACAGCCAAAGAACCCTTTTGGAACCCTTTTTTTTCTCAAAAAGGTAGGGATCAAAATGATTGACACCCTTAAAGATTCTTATAAATAAAAGTCAAAAGTTTAGTATTTGGTCCCATATTGATAGCACATAATGACGACATCAAGCTTGTGACTACAATTTTGTTGGATTCATTAGCTGTTTGTTTTGGTTGTGTTTCAGATTGGAAAATAATGTATTGTGTCATTTTGGAGTCACTTTTATTGTAAATAAGAATATAATATTTTCCTAAACACTTCTACATTAATGTGGATGCTACCATGAATATGAATAATCCTAAATGAATCGGGAATAATGATGAGTGACAAAGTTAGAGGGTCAAGATTATACCCCCAAGACATGCTAACCTCTCACCATTACAATAACAGAGGAGGTTATAGCATGTCTTGGGGGTATGATCTTTGACCCTCTGTAACTTTCTCACTCATCATTATTCACGAGTCATTCGGGATTATCCATAGTCATGGTAGCATCATTAATGTAGAAGTTTCAGACCCCACTGTATATATATATATATATATATATATATATATATATATATATATATATATATATATATATATATATATATATATATATATATATATATATATATATATATATATATATGTTTCAGACTGGTGGTTATTTCTCTCTCCTCTCTGAGAGGAATAAAACACACCATTCGTAGAATACAGAAAATGATGTTCAGCTTTATCTGTGTGTGGTTGTTTACTTGTATGTCTTATGGCAATAGAATCGCTATATGGAATATAACTTGGAATACCAGAGGAACGTGAGTAATTTTCCTAATGCAGTACTCGGTCTCTGAAGACCCCGCTGAAGACCCACTTCTCGAGCAAATGACAGTCGATCACAACAGCAGTTGTGGTTCTGGGAAACGGCATGAAGTTTAATTCTCACACGACTGCACTCCCTATGTTTTCACCCCCATACTGTACGTCTGTGCGAGGCCTTTTCATATCCTCAGAGATAGGTCCATCAGCAATGTTCATTATACTTCATTGCACACCAGGGCTGATTATCAGCTTTAATAACTAGCAATTACTGAGACGCTGCTTTTGTGCTGCCCACGTGCAAAACAGAGGGACCTGATTGCACTCATCACAGCATCACACCACACATACCCACTGCCTGTCACTAATATTACATCTCTATTAGAAACTGCCTGTCACTAATATTACATCTCTACTAGAAACTGCCTGTCACTAATATTACATCTCTACTAGAAACTACCTGTCACTAATATTACATCTCTACTAGAAACTGCCTGTCACTAATATTACATCTCTACTAAGAAACTGCCTGTCACTAATATTACATCTCTATTAGAAACTGCCTGTCACTAATATTACATCTCTACTAGAAACTGCCTGTCACTAATAATACATCTCTATTAGAAACTGCCTGTCACTAATATTACATATTTACTTGAAACTAACAGTCACTAATATTACATATTTACTAGAAACTGCCTGTCACTAATATTACATCTCTACTAGAAACTAACAGTCACTAATATTACATCTCTACTAGAAACTAACAGTCACTAATATTACATATTTACTAGAAACTGCCTGTCACTAATATTACATCTCTACAAGAAACTCCAGCATCTGTATGAGGGTGATCTATAGTCATAGAGTCATATCTCTATGAGGCGTCATATCTATAGTCATATCTCTATGGAGAGTCATATCTATAGTCATATCTCTATGGAGAGTCATATCTATAGTCATATCTCTATGGAGATAGTAGTGGAGGAAATCTCTTTAGTATTGGATCTGATGGAGTTCAGTTATTTTCATCCAATGAGCCAAAGGCCAATACAGAATCCAAAGTGCTTGTTTTGGTCCTATAGGATCCTACCATGCAATAAGTTTAAATTATTTTGAAAACCATATGCAGGTACAATTCTCATATCATAACATTTTTTAAATATATATATTTTTTATCATACTGGGAGTCGCTTGTAGATTGTGACATGCAGTAAGAACGGTTAAATTAATATGTGCTCATCAAACTTTAAAGTTTGGTGGATAGAAAGGCGAACATAAGGCCATCTGGCAAAGCCAGAGCTATTTTCAGAGCTGTTCTTCACACTTCAGCTCAGTGTAGGAGTTAATTGAAACAGTCTGAACACTTGTTAAGGGGTGAGAATGTTTTAATTTGTACATGATAATTTGATAGTGAACGTTTCAAATGAGAACTATCCCATACACCATAGCACCGCTTATGGAAATCAAATGTCAAATTATATTTTATAATTTATTGTTGTGTACGTGCAGATTTTGAAGTTCTAATTAAAGCGATAACATATGCGCTGTTAATTTGAAAATAAAGTGTGTAGCAAGACCAAGGATGGAACTTAAGGTTTTTGGGCACTGGCCAGACGATCTAGAAAAGCACTGGCCAGACGATCTAGAAAAGCACTGGCCAGACGATCTAGAAAAGCACTGGCCAGACGATCTAGAAAAGCACTGGCCAGACGATCTAGAAAAGCACTGCCCAGTCGGGCTAGAAAAGCACTGGCCAGACGATCTAGAAAAGCACTGGCCAGACGATCTAGAAAAGCACTGGCCAGATGATTTAGAATAGCACTGACCAGACGATCTAGAAAAGCACTGCCCAGTCGGGCTAGAAAAGCACTGGCCAGTTGGGCTAGTAGACCACAATTTTTAATAGCCCAGGTCCAAAATATGTGCCATGCGACATTTGAAAATACACAATTTTACTAGCCGGCAGGCTAGTTTGGAACATTTTCTACCAGCCCGGTCTGAAAAATACTGGCGTTGGGATAGTGGCTAGCTTAATTCCCGTCCCAGATCAAGAAGCATAAACAATAAATGTGGGGGAAAAAACACTGTGCATGGTGTCTCTGACAGATAGACTCTAGCTTGTTATGAGTTTTGAATGCGACTGTAGTTTCAAAAAGTGATAGTAGGAGTCAACTCTAACATCAAATGACTAGAACATGTGTATTACTGTATTATGCAGATGATGAGCTAGAGTTACTGATCAAAAGGAACACTATCATGACAATCTTGGATGCACAATGCACCCTGGGACGGACTAACAAGGGGAGCATGTGACTATTTTAAATAATAAAAGATTATACACATTTTCATGGCAAGAAAACTTAGAACAAATAAAGGTTTTCAGATCACGTAACCAAACAGACACATATCAACTAAATTGAGTCAAGCAAATATCCAATTGACTTCAAATTAAGACAATTTCTTTGCACATAGGTGTGGGATGCACAGTGGGGGTGTTTATAACCTAATTGTGCTTAATTGGAAGGTTGAACGTGTATTATTTTCTCTTGAAGGAGAAAAAGATCCTGTTCTTGGAAGAGGTTAACAGTTTAACATAAGGTATGGAGACCTACTTACTGTACGTTATAAATAACATGCATACATACTGCCTGGCAGGCAACGTCAGAGATGTATTCTAAAATGTTACCATGGCAGCAACAGACAACCTAGCCTGCCTGGTGCTGAATTTCCATAGAGATCCTATTAAATTACTAATACTATGGGGTTTACTGCCAGAACAACAAGAACTCATTCATTTGTAAGAATGTTTCTTTAACAACATGAATGTCTCTAACCAATTCATCCTCTCTTGATCAAAGAACATTGTCACATATTTATTGTTCTTTGCCGTTTCAGAACAGACAGTCCTCCAAAATTGTACAAAATTACTCTCCAAAATGCCTTTTCCACTGTTGAATTAAACATATTTACAATTATTCCAGTTATATGCATCATGTATGTTGAATGGGTTACGTCAATGTATAGAAACGTGTTATATTTATCAAATCAGTCATTGTTAGCAGGGGCCCAATTGTTGCCATAATAAAAATGAATAAGTCTAGTCAGTAGGCTAATGTAGTTTCAAGTGCATTAAAGCAAGCAAGCTTTTGTGTCACAGACACTGAGACCAACGAAGAGCAGAATAGGATGCTGTCTCTTGTCTTTTCCCTGGCATATACCTTTCTCATTAATTTCCCCCAATTCTCAATGCTGGATCCAGCAGTGGCTGCTGGAGGGGGGCGGATGGAGGAGCTTGTCTCTCCTTTCCGTTCTTTTCTTTCTTTTTAGGTTGTTTTGCGGTTGGGCTAGAAAGGGCAACGCCAATAACGAAGGAGGCGCAAATGGTGTCCTACTTTGCCTTTGTTGGTGAAAAAGAAGGAAGACAGGGGAGGGAGAAAGGGAGGGAAGGGGGAGGAAATCTCCCAAAGAAAGACAGTGGCAGTGCTGTCGCTAGCTATCGCGTGGCTACAGCTCTTTCAGGATTGCTTCTCTTTTTGTCCCATGGGGCCACACAACACGATTTCCTGCAGTAGCCAAACGTTGCAGCACCCCTCTGTCCCGATGCACTCCGGAGTCATAAAACATTCAGCATGCACATGGGAATTATACCTGCGTGTTTCCTAGACAACCAACAACGCAGAAAGTGTGCAAGACTGGGAGGCATCACATCAATCTTTTATAAACCTGAGTGTCAGCGGTTTCAGAGACGATTCTAGTTTTGCTCCCTGACAACCTGAGTTTATAGCCATCAGTCGCAGGGAAGGGAAGGACAATGAGGAGGTACAAGAGACCGTGCAGTATCAGCCCTCACCTTATAGCCAATTCCGGTTAGTACAATGCAAGCATTTAGCTGTATGGTTTCAGTAGCGCAAATCGTTTGACACATCCACCTTTAGAAGCATCTGGTCTGCCCATTCCCAGATACATCCTGGCGTCATCCTATCAGGAGATGTGGAGCTACACAAATCACAATAAACCCACTTTATAGCCCTGCGAATCCTGGAGCCTCATCATCTCAACCGCAGCCTCTTACCGTCGCCTGCGTGGTGGTAAACATGGTAGGAAAATTAATTGTTGTAATAAAAAGGGACAGGGAGAAGGTTTTGTTTCACCCTTCAGTATCGAACTCCTACAACCACTCAAGCCAATACAGAGTATTGTATTACACTTGTGTATCAAAAATGTTATATCACATAGTGCGGCGCACAATTGGCCCAGCGTCGTCCATGTTTGGCTGGGGTGGGCCATCATTGTAAATAGGAATTACATAAAGGTTCAACAAAAAACATAGTAATGAATGGTTTACTGGTAGATTTGTTAGTTTGTGTCATTAACATGGCATTTTATGTAGCCTAGATGAAGCATTTCTGAAAACAGTATGAATTCCAGACTGATTAAACATAATACAGTTCAGGTCTGATAGCACCTAACTGTTTTGTCTACACTTCTTCATTAGGCAAAATAAGAAAATGCCTGCATGAGGTCTTTAAGAAGCAATAGTAATTTTCATCAGAACATCCTCTACATGCATATGAGGACATTAGTTTATTACTTTTAATTCATCAGTTTAGGATTTGACTGCGTAGTTCACAGCATGACAGCCAAACGTTGTTGTATTGATTTTCTATCTCATCCTGGGGGACTTTCTCCCCTTAATAGTCTTCACGCCACACATCCTCTCTGTGTTTATAATGATGACAAACTGGCCCATTTAGATGTGCCAGAGTGTTGCATCCATAGACCACGCAATGGAGGCAGGACAGAAACAACAGGCTGTGGTCTCACCAACAGCAGCTGAGTTTTCTAATCTAGCCTCAGTGATTTGTCACAGAGCTGCCATGCCAAGCAGCATGCAGGCTTCTGGAAAGACAGACCAGCCAACCTGTTCTCTTTCTCTTTCAATAGTCAATGATAATTCCTCCAAATATCAAAGCAAACCCTATACTTGTATCCCTAACGTGCAGGGAATAGATAGCGGAGAACAGAACGTCTCACCACATACAATCTTTAAACGCAGCGAGAAGCCGTTCTTTGCACCCTCTGCTTTCAGATAACACCGGATAACATTTTAATCTGCGCAAAAGGTTAATTAAATTACATAGAGAAGGAGACGGGAATCAAGGATGGTTCTGTTACTAGAGCTCTTAAACCGGGAGAGAATAAAGGTCACCTTGCACGCGTACCCTCTGCCTATTCCCAGACATTTCAAATACTCATTAATGAGAATCAATTGTTCTTGATCTTCATTTAAAACAAACATCAAAAGTTTCATTCTGTCCCTTTGGAAGCTGGTGCTTTCTGATTCTTTATGCTTTCCGGCTGCTGCAGAACTCCATACAGTACTCTTTCTTTTCTGTAAAGATCGTTCTTTCGGCAAAGGAGAAGTTCAAGCATGTTGGGTTTCCCGTTCCTCACAGAAACCCCAGGACAATTCTCCAAGAGCTGGGTCCTCCCACCACCAAGGTTCAGATGTATATTGATCAATATTGATACAGTCAGTGTATGAGAACAAAGTCAAATGTAAATCTCAAATGGTTTGTCCTCTACAATGTGGTGGGATTTCAAAATTGACACGGTACAGGATGAAGAGGCAAGAAAGAGAACACGGTGCTTTAAGCCAAATGCCAGAACAAATTATTACACGTTTTGAGGTACAAATTAAAGCACTACAGTGCAAGAAGAAGAAAGGGAATGTTAGCAGGAGCAGCAGCTAGCCTCTGGAGCTATATTGCCCACACAATATTTCCACAGCGCTTCATTGTTGATACACTTCCATGGCGCTGTGCTTTTCAGTGATCTTTTTGAGCTAATGAAAGATGACAGCGCTGACAGCTGAACACGTCCACAAGACTCACTCTGTGATGGTGAGAGAATATTAATTAATGATTTATACTTTATTACAGAGAATATGGCAACCTGTAAAACAAGGATTAATCAGTTTGGATTGAGAACAGATTAGGCCTAAATTGTGTTGACAAACAGTATTATTGTATGCGTTGCTTCTGTGTTTTCCTCAGAGGCCAGCGATGCCTCCACAATTAATCAAAACGTAAACAACAGCAGGACAACAACAGAATGTGGGCCTGTGAAGGAAGGATTATTAACATATGACAACTAACTCCACTGCCACATCATTAAAGACTGAAAAAAGGAATATAAATTGACCGCCTAATAATGTTGACTGCTGAGTAGGTGTCTTCACCAAGTCTAATTTGGGAATTATTTATGACATAATTTTCAACAGATAATTCCAACAATATAAACGTGTTAGGTCAGCGAAACAGCATGGAAAGTGACAACCAAATTAACTGCAGAAAGACAGGCCTGTATGACGATAATGCAATTTGACGATAGTGAAAAGTAAATCTACCTGCAGATTAACCTAATGACAGAACGACAAGTTTATCAGCAACTCCAGCATGATAAACCACTGTGTATCTAATGAATGCAAGGTATTTTTCCACCTTTGCTCCCAAGGCAATAGTCCCGCAACATGGTGCCATAAGTGAAATGCCAGCAGGATTCCGGCAAAACCCGAATTTCAACAATTAGACCGGATTAGGTGGTGCAATCTGTCTGGAACTGCACAGCAGAGGATGGATCAATATCTCTACCCAACACCAAACACAAACTCCCAAACAGCAGCCGGAGACTGGAGACAGACACAACAGTGAACTGCTAGAATCTTCTCAACTCATCTCCAAAGAAATGATTGATGATGTACAGTGCCTTCAGAAAGTATTCACACCCCTTGACTTTATCCACATATTGTTGTATCACTGGCCTACACACAATACCCCGTAATAACAAAGTGAAATTATGCTTTTAGAAAGTTTTACAAATGAATAAAAAGTTAAAAGCTGAAATGTCTTGAGTCAATAAGCATTCAACCCATTTGTTATGGCAAGCCTAAATAAGTTCAGGCGTAAAAATGTGCTTAACAAGTCATATAATAAGTTGCATGGATGGACTCTGTGTGCAATAATAGTGTTTAACATGATTTTTGAATGACTACCTCATCTCTGTACTCCACACATACAATTGTCTGTTATGTCCCTCAGTTGAGCAGTGAATTTCAAACACAGATATCATTACAAAGACCAGGGTGGTTTTCCAATCAAATCAAATCAAAGTGTATTTGTCACGTGCACTGAATACAACAAGTGTAGAACATACAGTGAGATTCTTACTTACAGGCCCTTAACCAACAGTGCCATTTTTAAGTAAAAAAAATAGGTTTTAGGTAAAAAAAAGATTTAAAAAAAAAAGATTAAAATGCCTCGCAAAGGGAACCTATTGGCAGATGGGTCAAAATAAAATAACATGCAGACATTGAATATCTCTTTGAGCATCGTGTTATTACAATTTGGATAGTGTATCAATACACCCAGTCACTACAAAGATACAGGCATCTTGTCTAACTCAGTTGCCAGACAGGAGGGAAAACGCTCAGGGATTTCACCATGAGGCCAATGGTGACTTTAAAACAATTACAAAAAGAGTTTAATGGCTGTGATTTGAGAAAACTGAGGACATTCATCAATAACGTAGTATTTACAACACAATACTAACATAAATGACACAGTGAAAAGAAGGAAGCGTGTACAGAATACAAATCATCCAAAACATGCATCCTGTTTGCAACAAGGCACTAAAGTAATACTGCAAAACATGTGGCATTTAAAAAAAAACTTCATGTCCTGAATAGTAAGTGTTATGTTTGGGGCAAATCCAACACATCACTGAGTACCACTCTTCATATTTTTAAGTATGGTGGTGGCTGCATCATGTTATTTGTATGCTTGTCATCTGCAAGGACTAGGGAGTTGTTTAGGATTTTAAAAAAATGGAATAGAGCTAAGCAAAGGCAACATCCTGGAGAAAAATCTGGTTGTCTGCTTTACAACAGACACTGTGAGACAAATTAACATTTCAGCAGGACAATAACCTAAAACACAAGGCCAGATATACACTGGAGTTGCTTACCAAGACAACATTGAATGTTCCTGAGTCACCTAGTTACAGTGTTGACTTAAATAAGCTTGAACATCTATTGTAACACTTGAAAATGGCTGTCTAGAAATGATCGACAGAGCTTGATAGAGCTTGAAGAATTTTTAAAAGAATGTGTAAATATTGTACAATCCAGGTGTGCAAAGCTCTTAGAGACTTACCCAGAAAGACTCACAGCTGTGATCACTGGCAAAGGGGATTCTAACATGTAATGTCTCATGGTGATTGAATACTTATCTAATCAAGATACAGTATATTACCGGTTAATTTTCATATTTCTTGTTTACAAATGTTAGAATTTGTCTTCCACTTTGACAGAGTATTTTGTGTAGGTCGTTGACCCCCCAAAATAACACTTATATCCATTTTAATCCCACGTTATAACACAACAAAATGTGGAGAAAGTCAAAGGGATGTGAATAATTTCTGAAGGCCCTGTAAATATAATTTTCTTTCAAACACCTGCATTCTCTTTTCCCTCCTCTCGCAATTGCATTCTGACACCTTTTTAGAAAAAGCGCCAGATCTCCTAATTATCACCTCCTCTTCATTGCTTTGAACACACCACGAGATACATGCGTCAATTGAAATATCTGACCTGACTGCTTATCAAAAAATCGTCTCTGATGTGCAGATGGATGAATAAATGTGATGCTTGGCCGGGTGGTATCAACAGGTTGAGGCCGGGGGGTATCAACAGGTTGAGGCCGGGGGGTATCAACAGGTTGAGGCCAGGGGTATCAACAGGTTGAGGCCGGGGGTATCAACAGGTTGAGGCCGGGGGTATCAACAGGTTGAGGCCAGGGGGTATCAACAGATTGAGGCCGGGGGTATCAACAGGTTGAGGCCGGGTGGTATCAACAGGTTGAGGCCAGGGGGTATCAACAGATTGAGGCCAGGGGATATCAACAGGTTGAGGCCGGGGGGTATCAACAGATTGAGGCCGGGGGGTATCAACAGGTTGAGCCTTTGCCAACATCTATGTGCAAACTGTGAATTATTATAATTTTCATCATTATTTGCCTCTAACCCAGTTTTCCCCCCCTTACAGCTCTGCAATTATGAGTCTGGCAGACCTATGCAAATCAACGCTGATGGTGTTGTTGGCTTCCGTTGCCTAGGTTGTAACCACGGCTTGTTTTATTCTCCTCTTACAGATATTATGCTTTCCCCTCTTCCACCAGTTGTGCCTCTTAAAGTCCCAGAAACAACCAACATTAGTGCTGATTTGGTGAATAACAAATATCTATCTTTCTGGGACGCTGAGGTTTATTTTCCTGCTGGTCCCTAGTTTAATCTATTTGAGTAATGTCATTGTAGCCAGTGGTGTCTCTTTTTAATTGATGGGGCTCCATTCTCCCTGTTGGCCTGCCTCCATACACAATGGACGAGACCCGGTGCCTCGCCGCGCATTCATCATCCCTGTCTACGGAGGGGCGCACGGCGGCTCAAGCTCCAAACAGCATGGCATCCTGGGTCATGGTTGCCTCACAATAACATGCAGAACTCCTAAATGTTATCTTCCAAACCCACAAGGGCCTGAAGACGCCAGAGCAGAAGCAGCCCTGAAAGGACCACAGAGGGTCCCATCTGGTGATAATGACATAATTGAACTATACAAGATTATCGCGCCTCCTCTGAATAGAGAATTTATTAAAAGAGGTATAATAATTAATTTGCCAGCTTCTTTTCAGGTCCAAAATGTCATATTATATATTTTATTTTCATATTTTCTTCTGTAGTATTCTTTGGTCAGACGTTACACATCAGTTGCTGTATAGGCCCTTGGTTCTGTTGGTCATGATTCATGCCTTCTTCAAGAAGAGAAGATGATGAATTCCAGTGGAGTATTTATGGTGTTATACTGTATCTCTTATTCATTCTAAGACAGAGCTCAGTAAGAGACAGATTGCTTTAGTAGTTGGCAGCCGAGTAATGATGCTAAATGAAAAGTGGCATTAGCATCAACTGTGGTCGCCCCTGGTGCCAGTCTTGGCTTCTTTACTAGGCTTTGACACAGGATCAGGTGCACCACGGTGACAGGCCTGACAGGGAACGAGGACAGTGGAAATAAGACAAACACACAATTCAACACACACATTTTCCTGTCTTATGTATGATGAGGCGCCGTCGTGATGTCTTAACGCAAAACGTTACAATGCATTAGCTCTCATAACAAAGATAGCCATCAATGCCAAGGTAACTCCAGCTCACGACTTGGGCTAATTATCTGCCTTAATTGTCACTGACCCTCCCTCCCTTTGCACCCCTCTACCGGGTACGTCGTGATCCACGTGCATTACCATACTAACCACGCCAATTTGCATTCACAGTGTATTTCATCACCTTGTGGCGTGATGAGCAGCAGCTAGACTGCTCCTCCATAATTGCGGCACTGCTGCGACTCCGTTTCCACTTGGCTTAGTCTCCACAAATGTAATTGTATCTTTACTGTGAACACAGCTGTGCTTTACCTCCCCTTCCCTGTGCCTTTCAGGTTCACTGATGCCTCATATCACGCTTATTACAGAGGTCTTATCACCAACTTTCTTTGTGCTGGTTAGTCTTTTTCGGGAGTTGAGCAAGATGTCGGAGACTACTCCGTAGCTACTGAAGAAGTTGTTGGAGGTGGTAGAAACAAGTGTGTGCCTCTTTGCCTTTGTTCCTGGGACAATAAGGTAGCCTTATACAGGTAGGGTTACATGGCAAAAGGTCAGAAATGTGTAGCTTCTGTACTGTTTTTATGGGAGTTGTATACATAGAAACAAGCACCACCACCTTGGTACATCTGTGCCTTGGACAAGCTATAGTCTCATTCAGGTAGCCCACAGAAGGGTAAAAGGCCAAATAACACAGTATTGGGGACTGTAATGGCAATCCAATACAGACCTCCTGGGAAGCTGGTTGCTACATCTCTGGAAAAGAAAAATCAATACCACAAGAAAGCCGTCCACTTGTGTTCCTGGTGTGCTGGTAGGTTGAAAGGGGAGCTGAAGAAAGGCACTAAGGCAGTATTGCTGAAAATGTCATATCCAATTCCCCGACACAGCTTCTCCAGCACAGCTGAATCGCATCCAGTTGGGGCTGAGATTGTAATCCGTCTGTGACTGGAGGAGAATGGGAGGATAGGGTGGTTAGTCTGGTGATAGCCAGCAAGTTTTAAAACACAGATTGCAAATCACCAAAGGTGGATCTCATCTGTGTGACTTTTGTGCCTTAGACTATTTGCACAAGCACTAGCAAGCGATTGGAGTAGGAGGTTTGAGGTCACTCGTAAAGCCATGATGTACTTGTCTTTGTCTTTTTCCTGTAGGCCTATGGTTTGCCTTTTGTCTTCAGGTGTATGATGATACAACAGGAGGAAAGACCTCCATTATCAGCTGAAGGTCTTTCGTGGCCAGGACACCCTTGTCTATTTCAGACATTGATGTCTATTTCAAAGACTGTGGTTCTTTCACTCTGTGTCTAATAATAAATATCTGTAGTTTAGGTCCGGCACTGTACCCACACACTTATGTTCCCTACAGCATCTGGAGGAAAACATACATAACGTTGATGACAGTTGACTATTAATAGTTTTTAAAAAAAATAGATGTATTTCTTATTTTCTGTCCTCCCCGTCCCTCTGTGTTGTTCAGCCTCCAGGGCAGTAGCTGTAGAGCTGAGCTGAGGGGAGTGTGGGCTGAGGGTGTGGGTGTCCTGATGTTCTCCCGGCCCTCGCCCACTGGGGTGAGTCAGAGTGGGGCTTGAAGACTTAAAGCGTATACTGTGTACGCACACCACTGCTCAACTTCCTCACTCCCACTCACTCACCCCAAAACAAGCCATCTAACTCTTCTTCCTCAAACTCTTCTTAGACCTGATGCAATGGCCCAAGGGGGGTCTTGAAAAAAAATATTATTCCAATGATTTATTTTTCTCTTAACGCATTGTTCAGATTTGACTTTGCCCAAGGACCGACACAGCTTGGCGTCGTCGTCTGATGTATTTTCTAGCAAATCCTTTTAACACGGTTTGTCATCAATGCCACTGTGTGTTCTAAGATACAACCAGTCATACAACTAGTTCCAATGATGATGATTAAAATGTGCAGGAGTGGTGCCGATTAGCGTGAGCAACAAAACCTCGGTAAACCCACACAAATGTACAGGCACCATTCAGACTAAATGGATCATCAACCGCAGCATAAATGCAATCTCAAGACTTCAATGAAACACCTTATTTTCCTGAATTCGGAAAAACAAATATTTACATTGAGGTCTATCTGCCCTGAAGAAAAATAAAATAAAACCCAGATACAGGATGTATGAGGCGGGTCAACTGGCCAGTAAAGTGTAGTCTCAGGGAGCTGATACGCCATAGGTACAACAGCAATAAATACTACGGCAAGAGCCCATCTGGGGGTTGGCGGTGGATATACAGAGGGGAGCAGATTACTCCATTATACCAGGCTAAAGTTGGTTAAGTAAGAGCAAGGCTAAAGCCTATACTACCAATTTCAACCAGGGAGTCAGCATCAGACACATCCCAGGGAACCGGGGGCTTGCGATCAATTTACAGATAAATAACCAGGGCGGAGAGTGGTGTGAGGAAGGTAACACTCTGTCCGCAGTAAAAAACTGTGACCCCCCCAGGGAGAAGCCATATTAGAAGGAGATGCAGCATTTGAAATCTGCTCTGTCTGGTTTTGTTGTGGGATCTGAGGGACACTGCTTGCTGCCTCTATGTGGAATACGTTCCAAATGGCACCCTATTCCCTATGTAGTTCACTACTTTTCACCAGGACCCATAGGCATCTAGTAAAAAGTAGTGCACTATATAAGGAATGGGGTGCCATTTGGGACACATATGTGGATCTGCGCTGTCAGGAGGAAATAACCACCGCATGCACCTGGGGTGTCAGTCTATTGGTCTGCAGCTGTCAAGCCATCAGCATGGGCCAGGGAGATAAGACCAAATATGTAATGTTCTGTTGATGACTGTATTGTTCTGGCCACAAAAGGGATTTCTCACTGAATGGCTGATGTAGAATGCAATCTTCAACTATCTTGAATTGAGGCAACAATACCTTAATTGTAATTCTGATCCTGTCATTCCATTTCAAAGGGAAAATATGAATTGTCATTCACTGATATTAATGTAAACAGTTTTATCTTTATAGGTCTAGGCTGTGTCTCACTGTTTATTTCATTCATTATCTTAATTCATAAAATTTTCTCAGTCTAAATCAATTTCCTAAATATAGGATTGTTTGCTCAGGCTATATTACAGAGAGGAAAGCTCTTCAAGAACCATACAGCAGTGATTCAAAATGCATAACTACTCTTTAATATCCTTTTTGACTGCAAATCAAAACCCACTTTGTTTATTCAAAGCCGTAGTGTCCATTTCCATTTCCGGTTTGCCTTATGAATTTATTGGAGTGTTTTGCATAATTTCATTTGTTAGTTCTCCCCTCAGTGAACCAGATTCCAGTTTGAGGGCGCCTGCCTACACGTCGAACAGCTCCAAAGAGCTTTCCTCTCTCAGCTTCTTATGCAGGGCTGTGGCACTGGCCCTCGTCTTGAATGACGCTGCCTGTCCTCCCACTCAGACGCTATGTAAAGATAACAGGGCATCAGATCACCCGTCTCTTCACAGGAGTATGCACCATGCACGTCAGTAACTTCGCTTCTCTAAAGTATCAATCAGTCTGGGGCCACAGGGAGACGGTTGTCTTTACCTGAACCTGGCTATTCTCTCTGCTGCATGGACGCCATTGAGGTTTACAAGCAATTCCCCACATAAATTAATCAGAAAGAGAGATATTATGCAGGCAGAGAAAGACATGTGGAGAGAGAATGAGAGCAAGAGAGAGAAATGTGGAAAACTGTTAGATTGAATAATAGGATACTCAGCACATAACAAGGTGTTTTAAAGTTGTATTGCTTTGTGTGGGGGATGTTGAGGTTTGAAGCATAGAAATAAAGGTTCTGGTAAAGCAAACCCTCTTCCTCTATTTATATGGTTTTAAGAGTTTTTGCCATTGTCTGAAGAGGAACGTTTTAGGTTGAAAATGATCACGGCCAAGGGAAATGAGTAGTGCTCTAAATAAAGCTGGGTAATTTTTGCATTTGCTCTTGTTTATCATGAATATACTGTACATTTGAAGATCACTAGTATCCAGACTGTATCCCAAAAAAACTGTGGACAATTTAAATGGCTCAGAAGGTAAAGTCAGAGAGAATAGATTGTAGGGCTGGGAATTGCCAGGGGCCTCATGATACAATTTTTATTCCAAAATGTAGGTGCCGATATGATATGTATTGCGTTGCTCACGATTCGATACGTATTATTCGATACTGCGATGTCTTTGCAATTTGATGTTCCAAACATATTGCTCACTATATGCCTGCTGCAGAGAGAAAGGAGAGAGCATGAGAAAATTAGTTTTTATCAGTCATGGAAATAAAGGTGTTGTCTCACTCTTTATATGTTTTACAGGTACAGCCGACTAGCGCTAGTTAACGTTACCTAGTGTTACAAATCGATAATTGGAGTCAAAGTATTAATATAATATTATCCAAAATAATAATATAATATTATCCCACCCTCAAATAGATTGGCTGTAAGACAGGGCACTGTCTGAGTTAGCCCAGCTTCTAGACGGATATCGTAATCTCCATCTAGCTGTTAACACTGAGCCCCCCTCCAAATCACAACCAAACATGGATTCCATGTTGTGTTGTTTGTATGTGTGCACAACTATGTTTCACACCTGTTTGTCCTAGCTAATCAGCCTTGCAGTAGGCAACCGTGCTTACCCAGACGGGGAGTAGTGCAAACGTGTGCGCACGAAGCCAGAACAAAACATTGGCATCCATATTCGATTTTAAATTGGTGGATGGGTGTAGCATTTAAAATCTGTTTTTCATAGTTTCCTGTTCACTGCTCGACAACGCTAACATCGATTCCCCAATCAGAACCATCTACATTCGACTTGGGAATAGCTGTAGACCGTACTATTTACCTATATTTTTCATAGCTGTCTTATTTACCACCACAAGCTGATACCAGCACTAAAACCACACTCAAAGAGCTGTATGGGCCCATAAGCAAACAGAAGCCAGAGACGGCATTCCAAGTGGCTGGTGATTTTATTGCAGGGAAACGGAAATCCATACTATTTCTGCATGTCACCTGTGCAACTACCGGCGAGAAAAATACATCTAGATCACCTGTCGTCCACACACACAAACGCATACAAATGCATCATTAATAAGTGCATCGACGACGTCTTCCCCACAGCGACCGTACGTACATACCCAAACCAGAAGCCATGGATTACAGGCAACATCTGCACTGAACTAAAGGCTAGAGCTGCAGATTTCAAGGAGCTCTCAACACTAAAGTGCCCTCCAAGCTCATCAATAAGCTAAGGACCCTGGAACTGAAAACCTCCCTCTGCAACTGGATACTGGACTTCCTGACTGGCCGCCCCCAGGTGGTGAGTGTAGGCAACAACATCCGCCACGCGGGTGCCCCTCAAGGGTGCGAGCTTATTCCCCTCCTGTTCCTCCTGTTCACCCATGACTGTGTGGCCATGTACGACTCCATCATTAAGTTGGTATTTTATTAGGATCCCCATGAGCTGTTGTGAAAGCTGCAGCTACTCTTCCCTGGAGTCCAAGGTTCCTGGCAACACAACAGTGGTAGGCCTGATCACGGATGATGACGATGAGACACCCTATAGGGAGGAGGTCAGTGACCAGGTAGTGTTGCCAGGACAATAACCTCTCCCTCAATGTGAGCAAGAAGAGTAGCTGATCATGGACTACAGGAAACGGAGGGCCGAGCACGCCCCCATCCACATCAAGTGGAGCGGGTCGAGAGTTTCAAGTTCGTCGGTGTCCACATCACTAAGGATCTATCATGGTCCACACACACCAACACAGTCGTGAAGAGGCCACGACAATGCCTCTTCCCCTCAGGAGGCTGAAAAGAGTTGGCATGGGCCCTCAGATCATCAATAAGTTCTTCACCTGCACCTTTTGGGAGCATCTTGACTGGATGCATGACCGCTTGGAATGGCAATTGCTTGGCGTCCGACCACAAGGCACTACAGATGGTAGTGCATATGTCTCAGCATCAGCATATCAGCATATCAGTGGAGCTCCCTGCCATCCAGGACCTCTATACCAGGTGGTGTCAGAGGAAGGCCCTAAAAATGGTCAAAGACTCCAGCCACCCAAGTCATAGACTGTTTTCTCTGCTACCACATGACAAACAGTACCGATGCACCAACTCTGGAACCAACAGGACCCTGAACATATTTGACCCCCAAGGCATAAGACTGCTAAATAGTCAGTTAAATAGTTAACCGGACTATCTGCATTGACCATTTTTGCACAAACCTTTGACTCATCACATACAGTGGGGAGAACAAGTATTTGACACACTTCCGATTTTGCAGGTTTTCCTACATACAAAGCATGTAGAGGTCTGTAATTTGTATCATAGGTACACTTCAACTGTAAGAGACGGAATCTAAAACAAAAATCCAGAAAATCACATTGTATGATTTTCAAGTAATTAATTAGCATTTTATTGCATTACATAAGTATTTGATACATCAGAAGAGCAGAACTTAATATTTGGTACATAAACCTTTGTTTGCAATTACAGAGATCATACGTATCCTGTAGTTCTTGACCAGGTTTGCACACGCTGCAGCATGGATTTTGGCCCACTCCTCCATATCGACCTCCAGATCCTTCAGGTTTCTGGGCTGTCGCTGGGCAATACGGACTTTCAGCTCCCTCCAAAGATTTTCTTTTGGGTTCAGGTCTGGAGACTGGCTAGGCCACTCCAGGACCTTGAGATGCTTCTTACGGAGCCACTCCTTAGTTGACCTGGCTGTGTGTTTCGGGTCATTGTCATGCTGGAAGACCCAGCCACGACCCATCTTCAATGCTCTTACTGAGGGAAGGAGGTTGTTGGCCAAGATCTCGCGATACATGGCCCCATCCATCCTCCCCTCAATACGGTGCAGTCGTCCTGTCCCCTTTACAGAAAAGCATCCCCAAAGAATTATGTTTCCACCTCCATGCTTCACGGTTGGGATGGTGTTCTTGGGGTTGTACTCATCCTTCTTCTTCCTCCAAACACGGCGAGTGGAGTTTAGACCAAAAAGCTCTATTTTTGTCTCATCAGACCACACGACCTTCTCCTATTCCTCCTCTGGATCATCCAGATGGTCATTGGCAAACTTCAGACAGGCCTGGACATGCGCTGGCTTGAGCAGTGGGACCTTGCGTGTGCTGCAGGATTTTAATCCATGATGGCGTAGTGTGTTACTAATGGTTTTCTTTTAGACTGTGGTCCCAGCTCTCTTCAGGTCATTGACCAGGTCCTGCCGTGTAGTTCTGGGCTGATCCCTCACCTTCCTGATGATCATTGATGCCCCACGAGGCGAGATCTTGCATGGAGCCCCAGACCGAGGGTGATTGACCGTCATCTTGAACTTCTTCCATTTTCTAATAATTGCACCAACAGTTGTTGCCTTCTCACCAAGCTGCTTGCCTATTGTCCTGTAGCCCATCCCAGCCTTGTGCAGGTCTACAATTTTAGCCCTGATGCCCTTACACAGCTCTCTGGTCTTGGCCATTGTGGAGAGGTTGGAGTCTGTTTGATTGAGTGTGTGGACAGGTGTCTTTTATACAGGTAACGAGTTCGCTGTTCCGCAGTCCGCTGTTCCCACATGCTTCAAGAGGGCCACCATTGTTCCTGTTCCCAAGAAAGCTAAGGTAACTGAGCTAAACGACTACCGCCCCGTAGCACTCACATCCGTCATCATGAAGTGCTTTGAGAGACTAGTCAAGGACCATATCACCTCCACCCTACCTGACACCCTTGACCCACTCCAATTTGCTTACCGCCCAAATAGGTCCACAGACGATGCAATCTCAACCACACTGCACACTGCCCTAACCCATCTGGACAAGAGGAATACCTATGTGAGAATGCTGTTCATCGACTACAGCTCGGCATTCAACACCATAGTACCCTCCAAGCTCGTCATCAAGCTCGAGACCCTGGGTCTCGACCCCGCCCTGTGCAACTGGGTACTGGACTTCCTGACGGGCCGCCCCCAGGTGGTGAGGGTAGGCAACAACATCTCCTCCCCGCTGATCCTCAACACTGGGGCCCCACAAGGGTGCGTTCTGAGCCCTCTCCTGTACTCCCTGTTCACCCACGACTGCGTGGCCATGCACGCCTCCAACTCAATCATCAAGTTTGCGGACGACACAACAGTGGTAGGCTTGATTACCAACAACGACGAGACGGCCTACAGGGAGGAGGTGAGGGCCCTCGGAGTGTGGTGTCAGGAAAATAACCTCACACTCAACGTCAACAAAACTAAGGAGATGATTGTGGACTTCAGGAAACAGCAGAGGGAACACCCCCATCCACATCGATGGAACAGTAGTGGAGAGGGTAGCAAGTTTTAAGTTCCTCGGCATACACATCACAGACAAACTGAATTGGTCCACTCACACAGACAGCATCGTGAGGAAGGCGCAGCAGCGCCTCTTCAACCTCAGGAGGCTGAAGAAATTCGGCTTGTCACCAAAAGCACTCACAAACTTCTACAGATGCACAATCGAGAGCATCCTGGCGGGCTGTATCACCGCCTGGTATGGCAACTGCACCGCCCTCAACCGTAAGGCTCTCCAGAGGGTAGTGAGGTCTGCACAACGCATCACCGGGGGCAAACTACCTGCCCTCCAGGACACCTACACCACCCGATGCTACAGGAAGGCCATAAAGATCATCAAGGACATCAACCACCCGAGCCACTGCCTGTTCACCCCGCTGCCATCCAGAAGGCGAGGTCAGTACAGGTGCATCAAACCTGGGACCGAGAGACTGAAAAACAGCTTCTATCTCAAGGCCATCAGACTGTTAAACAGCCACCACTAACATTGAGTGGCTACTGCCAACACACTGTCAATGACACTGACTCTACTCCAGCCACATTAATCATGGGAATTGATGGGAAATGTTGTAAATATATCACTAGCCACTTTAAACAATGCTACCTTATATAATGTCACTTACCCTACATTGTTCATCTCATGCATACGTTGATACTGTACTCTACATCATCGACTGCATCCTTATGTAATACATGTATCACTAGCCACTTTAACTATGCCACTTGGTTTACATACTTATCTCATATGTATATACTGTACTCGATATCATCTACTGTATCTTGCCTATGCTGCTCTGTACCATCACTCATTCATATATCCTTATGTACATATTCTTTATCCCCTTACACTGTGTATGACAGTAGTTTTTTTTTGAATTGTTAGTTAGATTACTTGCTCGTTATTACTGCATTGTCGGAACTAGAAGCACAAGCATTTCGCTACACTCGCATTAACATCTGCTAACCATGTGTATGTGACAAATAAAATTTGATTTGATTTGATTTGATTTGAGTTCAAACAGGTGCAGTTAATACAGGTAATGAGTGGAGAACAGGAGGGCTTCTTAAAGAAAAATTAACAGGTCTGTGAGAGCTGGAATTCTTACTGGTTGGTAGGTGATCAAATACTTATGTCATGCAATAAAATGCTAATTAATTACTTAAAAATCATACAATGTGATTTTCTGGATTTTTGTTTTAGATTCTGTCTCTCACAGTTGAAATGTACCTATGATAAAAATGACAGACCTCTACATGCTTTGTAAGTAGGAAAACCTGCAAAATAGGCAGTGTATCAAATGCTTGTTCTCCCCACTGTATGTTGCTGCTACTGTTTATTATCTATCCTGTTGCCAAGTCACTTTTTTCCTAGTAATATGTACAGTCGTGGCCAAAAGTTTTGAGAATGACACAAATTTAAATTTTCACTAAGTCTGCTGTTTCAGTTTGTATGATGGGAATTTGCATATACTCCAGAATGTTATGAAGAGTGATCAGATGAATTGCTATTAATTGAAAAGTCCCTCTTTGCCATGCAAATGAACTGAATCCCCAAAAACATTTCCACTGCATTTCAGCCCTGCCACAAAAGGACCAGCTGACATCATGTCAGTGATTCTCTCGTTAACACAGGTGTGAGTGTTGGCGAGGACAAGGCTGGAGATCACTCTGTCATGATGATTGAGTTCGAATAACAGACTGGAAGCTTCAAAAGGTGGGTGGTGCTTGGAATCATTGTTATTCCTCTGTCAACCATGGTAACTTGCAAGAAAACATGTGCCGTCATCATTGCTTTGCACAAAAAGGCTTCACAGGCAATGATATTGCTGCCAGTAAGGTTACACCAAAATCAACCATTTATCAGATCATCAAGAACTTCAAGGAGAGCTGATCAATTGTTGTGAAGAAGGCTTCAGGGTGCCCAAGAAAGTCCAGCAAGCACCAGGTCCGTCTCCTAAAGTTGATTCAGCTGCGGGATCGGGACACCACCAGTACACTTTACTTCCGGCGCCGACAGAGATGGCCGCCTCGCTTCGCGTTCCTAGGAAACTATGCAGTTTTTTGTTTTTTTACGTGTTATTTCTTACACTAGTACCCCAGGTCATCTTAGGTTTCATTACATACAGCCGAGAAGAACTACTGAATATAAGATCAGCGTCAACTCACCATCAGTACGACCAAGAATATGTTTTTCGCGATGCGGATCCTGTGTTCTGCCTTACAACCAGTGTAACCGAGTGGATCACATGCAGCGACCCAAAAAAAAACGACTCAGAAAAAGAGGGAAACGAAGCGGTCTTCTGGTCAGACTCCGGAGACGGGCACATCGTGCACCACTCCCTAGCATTCTTCTTGCCAATGTCCAGTCTCTTGACAACAAAGTTGATGAAATCCGAGCAAGGGTAGCATTCCAGAGGGACATCAGAGACTGTAACGTTCTCTGCTTCACGGAAACATGGCTAACTGGAGAGACGCAATCCGAAGCGGTGCAGCCAGCGGGTTTCTCCACGCATCGAGCCGACAGAAACAAACATCTTTCTGGTAAGAAGACGGGCGGGGGCGTATGCCTTATGACCAACGTGACATGGTGTGATGAAAGAAACATACAGGAACTCAAATCCTTCTGTTCACCTGATTTAGAATTCCTCACAATCAAATGTAGACCGCATTATCTACCAAGAGAATTCTCTTCGATTATAATCACAGCCGTATATATCCCCCCCCAAGCAGACACATCGATGGCTCTGAACGAACTTTATTTAACTCTCTGCAAACTGGAAACGATTTATCCGGAGGCTGCATTCATTGTAGCTGGGGATTTTAACAAGGCTAATCTGAAAACAAGACTCCCTAAATTTTATCAGCATATCGATTGCGCAACCAGGGGTGGAAAGACCCTGGATCATTGTTACTCTAACTTCCGCGACGCATATAAGGCCCTGCCCCGCCCCCTTTCGGAAAAGCTGACCACGACTCCATTTTGTTGATCCCTGCCTACAGACAGAAACTAAAACAAGAAGCTCCCACGCTGAGGTCTGTCCAACGCTGGTCCGACCAAGCTGACTCCACACTCCAAGACTGCTTCCATCACGTGGACTGGGAGATGTTTCGTATTGCGTCAGACAACAACATTGACGAATACGCTGATACGGTGTGCGAGTTCATTAGAACGTGCGTTGAAGATGTCGTTCCCATAGCAACGATTAAAACATTCCCTAACCAGAAACCGTGGATTGATGGCAGCATTCGTGTGAAACTGAAGGCACGAACCACTGCTTTTAATCAGGGCAAGGTGTCTGGTAACATGACTGAATACAAACAGTGCAGCTATTCCCTCCGCAAGGCTATCAAACAAGCTAAGCGCCAGTACAGAGACAAAGTAGAATCTCAATTCAACGGCTCAGACACAAGAGGCATGTGGCAGGGTCTACAGTCAATCACGGACTACAGGAAGAAACCCAGCCCAGTCACGGACCAGGATGTCTTGCTCCCAGGCAGACTAAATAACTTTTTGCCCGCTTTGAGGACAATACAGTGCCACTGACACGGCCTGCAACGGATACATGCGGTCTCTCCTTCACTGCAGCCGAAGTGAGTAAGACATTTAAACGTGTTAACCCTCGCAAGGCTGCAGGCCCAGACGGCATCCCCAGCCGCGCCCTCAGAGCATGCGCAGACCAGCTGGCCGGTGTGTTTACGGACATATTCAATCAATCCCTATACCAGTCTGCTGTTCCCACATGCTTCAAGAGGGCCACCATTGTTCCCGTTCCCAAGAAAGCTAAGGTAACTGAGCTAAACGACTACCGCCCGTAGCACTCACATCCGTCATCATGAAGTGCTTTGAGAGACTAGTCAAGGACCACATCACCTCCACCCTACCTGACACCCTTGACCCACTCCAATTTGCTTACCGCCCAAATAGGTCCACAGACGATGCAATCTCAACCACACTGCACACTGCCCTAACCCATATGGACAAGAGGAATACCTATGTGAGAATGCTGTTCATCGACTACAGCTCGGCATTCAACACCATAGTACCCTCCAAGCTCGTCATCAAGCTCGAGACCCTGGGTCTCGACCCCGCCCTGTGCAACTGGGTACTGGACTTCCTGACGGGCCGCCCCAGGTGGTGAGGGTAGGCAACAACATCTCCTCCCCGCTGATCCTCAACACTGGGGCCCCACAAGGGTGCGTTCTGAGCCCTCTCCTGTACTCCCTGTTCACCCACGACTGCGTGGCCATGCACGCCTCCAACTCAATCATCAAGTTTGCGGACGACACAACAGTGGTAGGCTTGATTACCAACAACGACGAGACGGCCTACAGGGAGGAGGTGAGGGCCCTCGGAGTGTGGTGTCAGGAAAATAACCTCACACTCAACGTCAACAAAACTAAGGAGATGATTGTGGACTTCAGGAAACAGCAGAGGGAACACCCCCATCCACATCGATGGAACAGTAGTGGAGAGGGTAGCAAGTTTTAAGTTCCTCGGCATACACATCACAGACAAACTGAATTGGTCCACTCACACAGACAGCATCGTGAGGAAGGCGCAGCAGCGCCTCTTCAACCTCAGGAGGATGAAGAAATTCGGCTTGTCACCAAAAGCACTCACAAACTTCTACAGATGCACAATCGAGAGCATCCTGGCGGGCTGTATCACCACCTGGTATGGCAACTGCACCGCCCTCAACCGTAAGGCTCTCCAGAGGGTAGTGAGGTCTGCACAACGCATCACCGGGGCAAACTACCTGCCCTCCAGGACACCTACACCACCCGATGCTACAGGAAGACCATAAAGATCATCAAGGACATCAACCACCCGAGCCACTGCCTGTTCACCCCGCTGTCATCCAGAAGGCGAGGTCAGTACAGGTGCATCAAAGCTGGGACCGAGAGACTGAAAAACAGCTTCTATCTCAAGGCCATCAGACTGTTAAACAGCCACCACTAACATTGAGTGGCTACTGCCAACACACTGTCAATGACACTGACTCTACTCCAGCCACTTTAATCATGGGAATTGATGGGAAATGATGTAAATATATCACTAGCCACTTTAAACAATGCTACCTTATATAATGTTACTTAATCTACATTATTCATCTCATATGCATACGTTGATACTGTACTCTATATCATCGACTGCATCCTTATGTAATACATGTATCACTAGCCACTTTAACTATGCCACTTGGTTTACATACTTATCTCATATGTATATACTGTACTCGATATCATCTACTTGCCTATCTTGTATCTTGCCTATGCTGCTCTGTACCATCACTCATTCATATATCCTTATGTACATATTCTTTATCCCCTTACACTGTGTTATAAGACAGTAGTTTTTTTTGGAATTGTTAGTTAGATTACTTGTTCGTTATTACTGCATTGTCGGAACTAGAAGCACAAGCATTTCGCTACACTCGCATTAACATCTGCTAACCATGTGTATGTGACAAATAAAATTTGATTTGATTTGATTTGACAGTGCTTGCTCAGGAATGGCAACAGGCAGGTGTGAGTGCATCTGACACACAGTAAGGCAAAGACTTTTGGAGGATGGCCTGGTGTAAAGAAGGGCAGCAAAGAAGCCACTTCTCTCCAGGAAAAACATCAGGGACAGACTGATATTCTGCAAAAGGTACAGGGATTGGACTGCTGAGGACCGGGGTAAAGTATTTTTCTCTGATGAATCCCCTTTCCAATTGTTTGGGGATTCCGGAAAAAAGCTTGTCCGGAAAAGACAAGGTGAGCGCTACCATCAGTCCTGTGTCATGCCAACAGTAAAGCATCCTGAGACCATTCATGTGGGGTTGCTTCTCAGCCAAGGGAGTGGGCTCACTCACAATTTTTCCTAAGAACACAGCCATGAATAAAGAATGGTACCAACACATCCCCCAAGAGCAACTTCTCCCAACCATCCAGGAACAGTTTGGTGACGAACAATGCCTTTTCCAGCATGATGGAGCACCTTGCCATAAGGCAAAAGTGATAACTAAGTGGCTCGGGGAACAAAACATTGATATTTTGGGTCCATGGCAAGGAAACTCCCCAGACCTTAATCCCATTGAGAACTTGTGGTCAATCCTCATGAGGCGGGTGGACAAACAAAAACCCACAAATTCTGACAAACTCCAAGCATTGATTATGCAAACATGGGCTGCCATCAGTCAGGATGTGGCCCACAAGTTAATTTACAGCATGCCAGGGCAGATTGCAGAGGTCTTGAAAAAGAAGGGTCAACAATGCAAATATTTCTTTGCATCAACTTCATGTAATTGTCAATAAAAGCCTTTAACACTTATGAAATTATACTTCCGTATTCCATAGTAACATCTGACAAAAATATCTAAAGACACTGAAGCAGCAAACTCTGTGAAAATTTATATTTGTGTCATTCTCAAAACTTTTGGCCACGACTGTACATACCTATCTCAATTACCTCATATCCCTGCAAATTACCTCGGTACTGGTACCCCATGTATATAGCCAAGTTATCGTTACTCATTATGTATTTATTATTAGTTTTCTATTTTATTTCTCTCTGCATTGTTGGGAAGAGCCTGTAAGTTAGCATTGTAGGTCTACACCTGTTTACGAAGCATGTGACAAAACAATTTTATTTGATAGATTTAAAAAAAAGTAACATATTGTTTTTAAACGTGTGCATGTTTTTCTCCAACAAAACAAAAGCTGTTTCAATGTGGGTGTGGCAGATTTCAAAACTCTTCCGCGGTAGGACCAGTTTCTCAAATGATTGCCTCGCCTGGTTCACCAACTACTTCTCTGATAAGAGTTCAGTGTGTCAAATCGGAGGGCCTGTTGTCCGGACCTCTGGCAGTCTCTATGGGGGTGCCACAGGGTTCAATTCTCGGGCCGACTCTCTTCTCTGCATACATCAATGATGTCCCTCCTGCTGCTGGTGATTCTTTGATCAACCTCTATGCGGACGACACCATTCTTTATACTTCTGGCCCTTCTTTGGACACTGTGTTAACTAACCTCCAGATGAGCTTCAATGCCATACAACTCTCCTTCCGTGGCCTCCAACTGCTCTTAAATGCAAGTAAAACTAAATGCATGCTCTTCAACCGATCGCTGCCCGCACCTGCCCGCCCGTCCAGCATCACTACTCTGGACGGTTCTGACTTAGAATATGTGGACAACTACAAATACCTAGGTGTCTGGTTAGACTGTAAACTCTCCTTCCAGACTCACATTAAACATCTCCAATCCAAAATTAAATCTAGAATCGGCTTCCTATTTCACAACAAAGCATTCTTCACTCATGCTGCCAAACATACCCTCGTAAAACTGACCATCCTATCAATCCTCAACTTCGGCGATGTCATTTACAAAATAGCCTCCAACACTCTACTCAACAAACTGGATGCAGTCTATCACAGTGCCATCCGTTTTGTCACCAAAGCCCCATATACTACCCGCCACTGCGACTTGTACGCTCTCTTTGGCTGGCCTCCACTTCATACTCATCGCCAAACCCACTGGCTCCAGGTCATCTACAAGTCTCTGCTAGGTAAAGCCCCGCCTTATCTCAGTTCACTGGTCACCATAGCAGCACCCACCCGTAGCACGCGCTTCAGCAGGTATATCTCACTGGTCACCCCCAAAGCCAAATCTTCCTTTGGCCGCCTCTCCTTCCAGTTCACTGCTGCCAATGACTGGAACAAACTGCAAAAATCACTAAAGCTGGAGACCTCCCTCACTAGCTTTAAGCACCAGTTGTTAGAGCAGCTCACAGATCACTGCACCTGTACATAGCTCTTCTGTAAATAGCCCATCCAATCTACCTTATCCCCATACTGTATTTATATTGCTCATTTGCACCCCAGTATCTCTACTTGTACATTCATCTTCTGCACATCCTACCATCCCAGTGTTTAATTGCTATATTATAATTACTTCGCCACCATGGCCTATTTATTGCCTTACCTCTCTTATCCTACCTCATTTGCACATGCTGTATATAGATTTTTCTACTGTATTATTGATTGTATGTTTGTTTATTCCATGTGTAACTCTGTGTTGTTTTATGTGTCGAACTGCTTTGCTTTATCTTGGCCAGGTCGCAATTTCAAATGAGAACTTGTTCTCAACTTGCCTACCTGGTTAAATAAAGGTGAAATAAAGAAAAAATTAAAAGGACACACATGAGTATCTTTGATGAAAGGTGGCTATCGAGGAGGGAGGACACTCTTCCCTTTGCCTACTTAACGAATTTACACACTCCTCGACAACTCAACCACTTATCGGTGTCCGGGTCCCAGAAGAGAGAGGACCTTATGATTCTTGAGGATCCTTAGGATTCTTATTATACCTCAGTGGAGAGGGCAGTCTTTTTCCCAAACGAGAAACCCCCCATAGCATACAGTGTCCCTGGGCAGACTTCCCTCACGACCTTCAACCCCAGGGAAATCAGAATTTTCTGTAGCCCTGAAGACAGCCCTGGCTAGAGCATCTTAGAAAGTTTTTCAAAAGTTGTCAAATTTGAAATAGCACCATATCCAGAGGTTTTTGCAAAGGAAGGAAAATGAAGATGGTGATAAACGTTTATGAGAATGTGACATTACAGTACGGAAAAAGTACCTGCCTATCCTGTCAAAATACTGCTTTCTACTTTTCATTATGTGTATGCAAAACATTAGCCCTTGATCATGACGATCAGTTCCATTACAGTACACATAAGAGTCAATTGACGAAGGTGTCTTCTGTAAGGGGGAGTTTTGTTAAGATTCCCGACGCTCGGTCTGAACATTACATGCATCACTTGCGTTACATTTTTGGAAACATAAGGACCTTATCTTTCATATTAGCGAGAAATAATTTTCAAAAAACAAAATGGTTAAATTGATACACACCATGATAGGGTTAGTGTTCCCACAAGGCCATATCTCAATGTTACAAGCGCTTGTTTACTGAAAACAGAAGAAAGATAAGAGGCTAATTACCTATCTAGCATGCTCCGAAAACCAGTGTGTAAGTGTAACTCAGGAAGTGTAGTGGAAATGTAGTTTTGTTGGATGGAGGCACCCATAGCTGTATGGATCAGTACAAAACTGCTAAAGACAGTTCACATAATTGTCCATTCAATGAAATGTAGCCAATTTACTCATTACTACATTTAGCTAACATTAGATAGTTAATAATCCAGAGATTATTGTCCTTGTGGGGGGGACACCCCGCTCAGAGAGAGAGACACAGCTGCATGTGAGCTCTCACATTTTTCA
The DNA here is from genome assembly GCF_018296145.1 of Oncorhynchus tshawytscha. NCBI lineage: Eukaryota > Metazoa > Chordata > Actinopteri > Salmoniformes > Salmonidae > Oncorhynchus > Oncorhynchus tshawytscha. The sequence continues at coordinate 41,592,428 of NC_056454.1, forward strand.
ACATGTTTTTTTTTTACAAAAGGATAGATTTGGAGTTAGATACTCTTGGATTTTTCAGCAGGTACACAGCATGGCCTTCGCTCCAGATCAAAACTCCAAACCAACAACACAATTTTGACCAAAATTAACCGGAGAGATTACTGCTTCCAAAGTTTTATTTTTCCAAGCTATACGGAGGGTGCTCCAGCAAACAAACAGCAGAGACCTGAGGACATCATCCAACCTGGAATTGAGTGAGTAGTGTTTGGTCTGACGCTGTTTTTGAAAGCCAAGAATAAAAAATAAAAATAAAGTACATTACAATGATATATTTTATTTTATGGGGACATGAATGCTTAGTCTTCGCTCCCACGCATGCAAGGACAGACCAGATTCAAATTCAATTAGCACTAAGGTGTGAAGTAAAAGGTGTCGAGGCCTTTGGGCAAAACAAGTGGCAGGAGTCTTGAAAGCATCCTCTGAAGCCCCCTGCTGCTGTTCAAAAACCATTCACTGGAATTTTCTAGAAGGAGTCTTCCTCCAGAAATAAAAGCCTCTCCCATGTGGGTGTGACACCTTCTCCCGTTGCCTGCTGCTTGGATTCCACCTGGCGATCTGTTCACAGTCTGCCCTGGTCTGTCGCCCCCTGTCTGGTACAGGTACCCCCACCACACACACACCTCTCTACCGAGTTTTCGACTCACCTCGAGCACTCATGCACTGTTGAGGCGATTGACTCTGAACATACAATGGCTAGCCCCAAGTCGTTATATATGGGTTTTTTTCTTGTGCATTTTGCTATTTTGTCTCATGACTCCTGCATACTTTGTTGACTACAAACTTTGGGACAGACTATGTTTGTTTTTTCCCACACTTGGGACTCTGACTCTCTATTGGTTACATAGACTTTTGGCCTCCCATCCTATTCTAACCACTTCTCGCCGACTTTGTATTCATGTTACGTGATGAAATTGCCCTTCAATATGATTATGTTGCCATCTGATGCACATTCAGATGTCATAAATCAGCACTGCAGAGCTCTCCCTGTCCTCTGCCGTGCCTTGATTGTATTACTGTTGATGATATCTGGAAATATGCATGTACACCCTGGCCCATCTATAGTTGCTAGCCCTAATTCTGACTTGTGTTCGGATATCTTCCCCACTGATTTCTGCTCTCGTAAAAGCCTGGGTTTTCTGCACATTAACACAAGAAGCTTATTACCTAAAATGTATCAATTGAAAGTGTGGGTTCACAGCTCCAATCCAGATGTGTTGGTCATTACTGAGATGTGGTTAAGGAAGAGTGTTTTGAATACCGATGTTAACCTTTCATGTTATAACCTTTTTCGGCAAGACAGATCTTCCAAAGGTGGGGGAGTGGCAATCTTTACCAAGGATCACCTTGAGTGCTCGGTTGTCTCCACCAAGTCTGGTGTTTTCTGTAATGACCTTTGTGATCACTGTTCTACAGCCTGTGTTCGTATTGGCTGCTCAGTGAAACGACCTGTCCTGATTTGTCATAGATGCTTGCTAAAAAACTTTAATGAGCAAGCCTTCCTTCATGAACTGGCCTCTGTAAAATGGTATAGAATCAGCTTGATCCCCTCTGTCCAAGATGCTTGGACCTTCTTTAAAAAAAAAATTCTGTGGTAGTGTTAACAAACACACCCCCCAAAAGAAAATGAGAATTAAACACAGGTTCATCCCCTGGTTCCACCGTGATCTTGCAGAGTTACTCCACCACAAGAATTGCATTTGGCGAAAGGCTCGGCACAGTCATACTCATGCTGACTGGGTATCGTTCAGGCAAATGAGAAATAAGTGCACTTAGGCTACACGGAAGGCCAAAGTTAGTTACTTTAAGGAGCAGTTCTCTCTCTGGGTCTAACCCCAAGAAGTTCTGGAAAACGGTTAAAGACCTGTAGAATAAACCCTCCTCCTCCTCTCAGCTGCCCATGTCCCTTAATGTTGATGTGGGTGTTACTGACAAGAAGCAAATGACTGAGCTCTTTAATCACCACTTCATTAAGTTAGGATTCCTATTTGACTCAGCCATCCCTCCTTGCCCGTCCAACATGTCCTCATCTCCTACCCCTTCTAATGCGACTATCCCTGATGCTTCTCCCTCTTTTTCCCCTGCACCGCTACAAAGTTTCTCCCTGCAGGCAGTCACTGAGTCCGAGGTGCTAAAGGAGCTCCTTAAACTTGACCCCCAAAAAACATCTGGGCCAGATGGTTTAGACTCTTTCTTCTTTAAGGTTGCTGCCCCTATCATCGCCAAGCCTATCTCCAACCTTTTTAACCCATCTCTCCTATCTGGGGAGGTTTCCATTGCTTTGAAGGCAACCACGGTTCATCCTTTATTTAAAGGGGAGATCAAGCTGATCCTAACTGTTATAGTCATATTTCTATTTTGCCCTGTTTATCAAAAATGTTGGAAAAACTTGTCAATAATCAACTGACTGGCTTTCTTGATGTCTATAGTATTCTCTCTGATATGCAATCTGGTTTCCACTCAGGTTATGGATGTGTCACTGCAACCTTAAAGGTCCTCAATAATGTCACCATTGCCCTTGATACTAAGCAATATTGTGCTGCTATTTTTATTGACTTGGCCAAAGCTTTTGATGTGGTAGACCCTTCCATTCTTGTGGGCCGGCTAAGGAGTATTGGTGTCTCTTGCCTGGTTTGCTAACTACCTCTCTGTATAAAGTTTGAAAATCTGCTGTCTCAGCCACTGCCTGTCACCAAGGGAGTACCCCAAGGCACGATCCTAGGCCCCACGCTCTTCTCAATTTACGTCAACAACATAGCTCATGCAGTAGGAAGCTCTTTCATCCATTTATATGCAGATGGTACAGTCTTATACTCAGCTGGTCCCTCCCCGGATTTGGTGTTAAATGCTCTACAACAAAGCTTTCTTAGTGTCCAACAAGCTTTCTCCAAAACAAAGGTCATGTGGTTTGGTAAGAAGAATGCCCCTCCTCCCACAGGTGTTATTACTACCTCTGAGGGTTTAGAGCTTGAGGTAGTCACCTCATACAAGTACTTGGGAGTATTTTTTATTTCACCTTTATTTAACCAGGTAGGCTATTTGAGAACAAGTTCTCATTTGCAACTGCGACCTGGCCAAGATAAAGCAAAGCAGTGTGACACAGACAACAACACAGAGTTACACATGGAGTAAACAATAAACAAGCTAATAACACAATAAACAAATCAATGACACAGTAGAAAAAACAAAGTCTATATACAGTGTGTGCAAAAGGCATGAGGAGGTAGGCAATAAATAGGCCATGGGAGCGAGTAGTTACAATTTAGCAAATTAACACTGGAGTGATAAATGAGCAGACGATGATGTGCAAGTAGAGATACTGGTGTGCAAAAGAGCAAAAAAGTAAATAAAATAAAAACAGTATGGGGATGAGGTAGATAGATTGGGTGGGCTATTTACAGATAGACTATGTACAGCTGCAGTGATCGGTTAGCTGCTCAGATAGTTGATGTTTAAAGTTGGTGAGTGAAATGAAAGTCTCCAACTTCAGCTATTTTGGCAATTCGTTCCAGTCACTGGCAGCAGAGAACTGGAAGGAAAGGCGGCCAAATGAGGTGTTGGCTTTGGGGATGATCAGTGAGATATACCTGCTGGAACATGTGCTACGAGTGGGTGTTGTTATCGTGACCAGTGAAATGAGATAAGGCGGAGCTTTATCTAGCATAGACTTATAGATGACCTGGAGCCAGTGGATCTGGCGATGAATATGTAGCGAGGGCCAGCTGACTAGAGCATACAGGTTGCAGTGGTGGGTGGTATAAGGGGCTTTGGTGACAAAACGGATGGCACTGTGATAGACTGTATCCAGTTTTCTGAGTATGGCTAGATGATGCACTGTCGTTCTGTCAGCACATATCAAAGCTGCAAAAGTTAAATCTAGACTTGGTTTCCTCTATCGTAATCACCCCTCTTTCACTCCAGCTGCCAAACTAACCCTGATTCAGATGACCATCCGACCCATGCTAGATTACGGAGACATAATTTATAGATCGACAGGTAAGGGTGCTTTCGAGCGGCTAAGAGATTCTTTACCATTCAGCCATCAGATTTGCCACCAATGCTCCTTATAGGACACAACACTGCACTCTATACTCCTCTGTAAACTGGTAATCTCAGTATACCTGTCTAAAGACCCACTGGTTGATGCTTATTTATACAACTCTCTTAGGCCTCACCCCCACTCTATCTGAGATATCTACTGCAGCCCTCATCCTCCACATACAACACCTATTCTGCCAGTCATATTCTGTTAAAGGTCCCCAAAGCACACATCCCTGGGTCGCTCCTCTTTTCAGTTCGCTGCAGCTAGCGACTGGAACAAGCTGCAACAAACACTCAAACTGGACAGTTTTTTCTCAATCTCTTCATTCAGACTCAATCATGGACACTCTTACTGACAGTTGTGGCTGCTTTGTGTGATGTATTGTTGACTCTACCTTCTTGCCCTTTGTGCTGTTGTCTGTGCCCAATAATGTTTGTACCATGTTTTGTGCTGCTACCATGTTCTGTTGCTACCATGTTGTTGTTGTGTTACTACCATGCTGTGTTGTCATGTGTTGCTGCCTTGCTATGTTGTTGTCTTAGGTCTCTCTTTATATAGTGTTGTGTTGTCTCTCTTGTTGTGGTGTGTGTTTTGTTTTATATTTATATATTTAAAAAAAAATCCCAGGCCAGTCCCCGCAGGAGGCCTTTTGCCAGTCTGTCATTGTAAATAAGAATTTGTGCTTAACTGACTTGCCTAAAATAAATGTTAAATAAATATAAATAAATTCTTACTTGTGCCTCGATTTGGCAGTCTCATCCAGATCAACATGGCATTTGTTGTTCTTTATGATAGCTACATTAGCATTTCATTTTTGGGGAGTAAATACAAGCGAATATATTGATAAAAGTCACCTTGTCCTACACGGCTATCAAAACGTGACGCCAGGGTACGCCTACACGAAGCACTGCTCTTATTTGACTTGTTTCTAAAATACCTTGGGAAAAATGAATGGTGGAAAAACGATAGATAGGAACCATTTCCCTGTTTGACCCCTCGGTTGTATGGGTATTGCGACTCATACTGTGGTACTCTGTAGAATTTTAAAGAGGGGTTCGCCCCCGTCTCAGTCAGAGAGCAACTTTTTCGACAACAAAAAAAGTGTACAATAATTTACTTCTCACAGCTAGTAGGTAAGTGATTGGACAGGACTTGGGGTGCGTTTGTGAATTGCCTCAAGTATGTCAGAGTGAGTTCTCGGTCGTTAGTAAAGTCAAAGCTTTGTCAGATTATGTTCTTAATAAATTCAGAGCGTTTTGCTATCAAAGCGTTTAGAGCGCACGCTGGAAGCTCTGGCCGACGATTTGGGTTGATATGAGCCTTCCGACCTCACATCAGCAGTCAAGATAACTGGTTAAAGTTGGCTAACTTACTTACAGGCATTAATGAGAGAACACCTCACTCTGACCATTTTACTCACCCTAGCAAAACTAGTTAGACTGTTTTCTTGAGCGTTTGTGATTAACTAAGCTGCTGGTAGCAATTTTAATTACGTTTTTTTTTTGTTTTTGCCAACGTTTACTTGACATCGGTCGTAATCATATTCAACTGGTGTTGCGCGTCGTAAATTCATCAGTTAGGTCAATGCTTTGGCAGACACGACAGTGCTCTGAAATAGAAGTAGATAGTGAATGTACGGACGCACCCGCCGATGTCACTCATTGGCTCCACTCTGCCTTCCACCGATCTGTCAGACCGTTGCAGACGCGCTGCCTCCCCCTCGCCAAGCTCTCATGTTGCCGATTCTGACTGGAAATAGAAAAAAATATATATACACACACCGCTGAACATATAACTCAAAAGTTATCGCAGCCGGTAAGGACAATTTTTAATGGTTTATAAATGTAACATGTTATTTTGTTATGAACATAATTTGCGCAGCTAAGTATGCTTGCTAACTAAACGGCGTCCAATGGCGAGGAAGGCAATGTGTTGACGAAGCTTTGGCCTAACTGAAAGTAGCTAGCTAGCTAACCAGTCGCATAAAAACAAGGGACTCTTCCTGACGTGTCGTGCTGACAGAACTAGCAAACTAGCTAGTCGTCCTTTAAAAAAAAAAAAATCTACCAAAAACTGGTTACTAATATTTATAACTGAGTCGGCTGGTTAGGTCTTTTTTTAAACATTTTTTTACAGAAGTGTCTTGTTAGCGAGTATATGCTAACGTTACCATGTGAGGCCTGCCATTACTTGCTAGCCACCAATTAGCTTCGTTCGTAGCTAGTGTCAATGCACAAAGTCCGAGCTACAAAGTTAGTTAGCGAGTTACGTGTAATAATATAACGTTACGCTCTATTAGTAAGACAATCGAGGTAGTTATGTGACCCGGTCGAGTTGATAACCGGTAACTGACGTCAGTTCATATGGAACAAGTTATTGCTGTTTGAAAGTAACCTTAACTACGTAAGTTACCGGTGGATGTTGGATTTTGTAATGCGATGAAAGGTAACTTTCATGTTTGGAGAGCTTGCAGTGCTAGCCGAACTAAACCTATCTGGCTACAATATCCATGTGCAGTAGTTAGTTACATCGTTGTCACTACAGTAAGGTGACAATGACGTTTATCGTCTGTGGTGTTCCTCCAACTTTGGAAATAGAATGGAGATATTTAGGCCTACTTCTGGCTGACTCGCATGCTGAAACGTATCCCGTAACTAGCTACTGGTGGGCATTCGGAGTTTTGTACCAGCCTAGCACTAAACACCCGTTTCAAAACAATCAAGTATAGTATTTTTTTGTATCACTATTTCATTGTAGGTGATTCAACAATGTAGGGTACTTGGTAATTCTACAATGGGAAAATAAATATGACCTAATCATACCTTGGCAGGAGAGGAGTTCATAATCACAGGCATCGATAATCATTGACCTCTTCCTAGTTTGATATTTGCATGGACATATGCCTGCAAACTTGTGATTTTATAGGATTGTTTACCAAATTTATGATGCATCGCTGAGTAATTTAAGTACTTTTGCAATTGTAGGATTTCCCCTCTTGGAACAGGATACACTACATTTCCAATGTCCACACATTAACATTAGTTGGACTATCTGCTCAATGGTTTGCACGTCATGTTCTATATTTAGGCCAGATCTATGGTATTTGTCTTTTTACATTTGTTTTGGATGCCTTATAAGGCTACCATGAACAGAAGTTGCTCATAGATTGACAGCAAGAGATTATTTCCTGTGTCACAGGTCTACACACAATATTGTATGTGGTCTACCTTATACCCAGTTTTCATCTTTTATTAAAAGATTGTGGTGGAAATTCACATGGTGAAGGAAGAGGTGAGGTGTAATGGCCAAGAAAATGGTTTCTCTATTGTGCCTCACTGACTGATATCCCACAAGATAGATAACAGTACATCCTCCAAAGCAATAAATAGTTCATCACCTGGGGGAAGATCTTCCTCTCCTCCCAGCCCTGCAACTACTGCACATTTCAAAACCACATTATTGGCTAGTTTTCTTTAGGGTTGCCCAGCGGCACCTCAATGTTAAGACACCTGTCTGCCTTTGAGTGGTTCATAATAGCTACATGTGGGGTTTGTCAGGGTAGCTACACTGACTGTCAAACTGCTGAAGGGCAATTCCACTGTAACAATGAATGACAAAAACACATTTACTTGAACTGTGCGCCTATGCAAAGTTTGGTAACCGAATTACGGCACCAAAAGCACAAAACGTAATTATTTTACCAAACTTTCCATCTGCCCTAGGGATGTGACAAATTTACATTTATCAACATTTAAACAGCCTTTTATTGTTTAAACTTTTTTAAAAAAAGACATGAATTCAATGTGGTTCTGCATATGACCGCTAGGGGGCAATGTAGTTCAATCTGCCCCAGTCCTGGCTAACTACATACTGGTACCACAGCAACAATGTCATAAACCCTGCCTATTTCTACAATTTCTCTTATGTGATTTAAACCAAACCTTGTCTTTAATCCTAACCTTAACCACAATGCTAACCTTATGCCTAACCTTAAATTAATGAATACACAGCCAATTTTGACTTTGACTGTGGTAACCGCACTTACCTTAGTGCTATCCCCCACTCAGCAACGATGGTATTAGTGCTGTTTTATGTTCTGTTGTGTGCCTCCATGTTCTCAGTACGTACTTCATGTCCCACTTCTCATCGATGTGATGGCTCATTGCAGTGATTTGTGACAAACGTGTTCATAGACGTCCAACAATCTGTTCAAGCTACCTATGGTGTTTGAGAGCTCGGGCGTTGCACTTGCCAAGCAATCATTGTACAATTGCTTCATCGGGGCTGTCATGTTTTTTTTTTTGGACATGGTATCTTGTAGTCTTCTGGTTTTAGATATGCTATTGATGCCGACATCCTCTACCATTGACAATTGCAGTATATCAACTGCAATCATTTTTGTAATCAGCGCTGTGACTCTCACTCTGTCCCTTATTGCACTGTTGCCACTAGCTCTATTACACCTCGCAAAGTTAGCATTTAATCACCTTCTCATTTGACTTATTAAAGTATTGTCATACAGGACTTTGCTGCTCTCACTCGGGCCATTTTTTTGACCTGTTAATGAAGATGATGTGCGTAGTGCTTTATGTTTGTGGTAGATAATTAGAAAAATGCATATCTCTTCGTAATGTTACAGCATTGTTCCATTAGGTATGTGAACTCAGTGTGGTTGGCAAAATATTTTGTGGTTTGTGAACGCCAAAGGATTTCAGACCCCTCAAAAGAGCCCCCGAACCAAACGAGAGAGTCTGAGTTTGGTTCGCTTGAATTCCACGGTCCGGTTGCCTTTTTAGGGAAATGTGAACACAAAGCTCCCAGGTTCGCTTGTCACAGACTATTGCAACACTGTTTCCCCTACCATAAACCCTCTCATTTTGTGTGTCACAATAAAGAGAATATGATGTGCCGGTTTGCAGAAAAAAACATGGGCTGTTTTTGGTTAGTGCTATTGATTAGCGATTTTCAAGGATACACAGAAATTTCAAAACGTGTTTTTAGTTCAAATGAATTGTTTGCAATATGTGCTCTATAAGGCTAATAGATTCATCAGCTGTTTATTTGATTGTAAAGTTTGATAGGGCTGGGTGATATGGACAATATCATAACACAATATTTTTGGTAATAGTCATTGGTCTGTTAGTGGTAGATTTGCGATAGTTTTTCTTCACATTGCAGTTGTCTTTTTGGTTTGGGATCGTTAATGTTTAGGGATTTATTTCTATGTTTAAATGTTCACACCTTAATCTGCACTGTTCTTGAAGTAAATGTGTTTTGTAATAATGTCTGTGGAAATTGTTAAAAGTAGTCCTTGTGAATAGTTATGTGGCTTGTTTAACTTTGCAATCATTGTTTTTGTTTTACATACATTTGAAAGTGAACAATCTGACTGTCACTGTTATACTGTTGAATTGCCCTGAACTGGTTCTGCCTGTGTCTGAGGGTTAGGACATACACTAATGCATCAGGACACCCATTTACTTAAGGACATTAAGCCAATTTGCAAGATACTCCGCTGAGACAAGGCGTTCAAACAAGTGCTATCGTCGGTCGGTCCTGTGGTTGCAACTGAAGTGACTTCCCAGCACTGAGCAGCCACTGCTGTGTGCCATGAGGTCCAGACTTTGCCTTGCCTTAGCTCCTAGAGAGACACGATTATCTGTCAGGGTAAAAAAAATAAAAATAAACGCTGAATAAAGAACCACCTGTCTAGTATCATGCCTTGGTCTCATCTTTCGTTTCTCTCTCCAGATAGGCTACGTCCCCGACTGTAATGTTCTCAAGTCCAGGTTTGTCAGACTGTCTAATCGCATTACAGCTAATCTCAGCCTCAGTATTGTTTGGCAATGGTCTCTTTTTTCTTTTCTTCTCCCCCTGGTCTGTATCTCTCTGGAAGATATCAATGGAGCTGATGTGATGCATAGGTTGCTAGCTTCCCAAATGGCTCCCTATTAAGTGCATTAGATTTGACAAGATCCCTATGGTGCCTGGTCAAAAGTAGTGCACTACATAGGGAATAGAGTGCCATAGCGAATAGTGCCATATATATGGGCTCCCGGGGAAAGGAGAAACAGAAAAAAATGTCAGTCTTCATTAGGCCCAGGAAGCTCTCACCTGAGTAACTGCTGGGCTTTGCACGGCTCGCGTTTGCAAACACAGCAATAATGTATCGTTGCCCCACTTAAAATACACACACACACACACACACACAACACACACAATGTTTAGTAGGGCTGTGACAATACCAGTGTATATACCATATTTTTTTCCATGGCAAAAATGAAATCCCAATGCAGACAACTCTTAGGTCCTTTTAAAAACCTGCTGTATGTAAAATACTTTGTTATAGCTTGGAAAATAAATACATGTGACTCTGGATGAAAACATGTTTTTTTTTCTGACATTAGAGCTGTTTTTTGTATAGAAGTTAAATCCGTTTGTTTCCTTGTTATGGTACTAGCGAGTATTGCAACACTGCTATCGCCCCGGCCCTAATGTTTTACCATACTGTATCCTGATTTATTATTATTTTTTTGATACAGCCTGCATTTTTATTGACCACATTGTGAATGACTAATCTAGCTACATGTTTTCATATTTCATGTAGCTAGCTAGCTAACATATTCATGCTTCACCTATTCCTCTCTGATAAGATACCATTGGACAAACATGCTTATTGAGGCCTATACCAGCACCAGGCAGTATTAGCTAACTTGCTACATTTTGCTCTGACTCTTAGCTAGCTAGCTTGCTAAAAGTAATAACTAACGATTTAGCATTAGCGGCTAACACAAATTATTTTAGCAACACCTTGCTAAGAAAAGACAAATTGGCAAACAGTATTTTGCAGACAGTAAGATACTTTGTGTAATTATAGAATGCTTGTGGAAAGCAGCATGCCGCCAACATTGTCGCACCCATCTGACTATGTGGAGTGGACGGCAAGAAAGTGCTCTGGACTCCGTGGTCGAGCAACTGCTCTGTCCTTGAGTGAGGGGCAGAGCTTGGTGTGGTTAGCAGGAGAGGGAGAGAGATGACTCGACACAAATGAGTAACCTATAAAAACTGACATTATATGCGTTTCACATTTAACAAATCGAACATTGAAGTACCATTTATAGAAGGTAAAGTAAAAACCCAAACTGGTGTGTGCATCAATACTGGTATTGTAAATTACGGTATACCGCCCAGCCCTAGGATTTGAATATTGTGAGAAGATGCCACAACAGGGTATAAAATCAATTCTAGCTCTTAAAGGAGCAGTAGCCTGCAACTTTCGATTACAGCATTATTTAATCTGCATTTAAATTATTTTTTTTACTACTGACATGTAAATATTAATGGTATCTTCTGATTGCATTTATTTAAAATATGATTTTTGTAATTGTAATCTATTAGCTTCCAAAATGAAAGTAGCTGTATCTAGATGTCTTACAACAAATTCTGATGGAATGGCTTGTCCTGCACTTTGTTAAAAACCCAGAGTACTTTGATTGAATGTTAGAATTTTTTTGTTGGTTCCTTTCTAAACATAGCAATGTGAATGCAAAGAGGACTCAGACCACAAAATAGGTCAAGTGAACTTGCAAAACAGTTGAGTCCTTATTCAATGGCAAGGGCAGTGTGAATACAATGATAACAGACTTATTTTGCTTTGTTTTTACCCCAAAGTTCACTTTAAAGAGCATTGATATTGGTTCTTTTAAAGAGGGCTATATGTGAAAACACCCTAAACTAGAGGTCGACCGATTATGATTTTTCAACACCGATACCGATTTATTGGAGGACCAAAAAGTTTTGTACAACGCCCCTCAGACCAGAACATACATGACCTATTTTTCTCTCCATATCCCGGGATTTCAACCGCAAGTTCTGGACATTTATACCTGGATCTTGCAGCTAGCTAAATCAAATCAAATGAGATAGCTAGCTGCTATCCGTGTGTCTATTGGCTTACGTCGATCCCGGAGCAGACATCAATTATTCCGGAGCTAGCCAGCTGAAGAGTTCCATCAGCCACTCCTGGGCTACAATCACCTATCCGGGCCCATTTTACTGCCAATGTGGAGCCCCACCGGGCCTTCACGACTGGACTACCGACGTTATCTGCCCTAGGGAGTTATCCAACGGGCCACTCCGTCGCGACGTTACCTGAACGCCCATCTGCGGCCCACTAATCGTTAGCTGTCTTATCGGCTGCTATCTGAATAAGTGTATCGGACCATTTTTCTTGGGTCACTATAACTATATCTATTTTGCCAATTGGATTAATCTCCTCTACCACACGGAACCCCACTAATCTACCGATGGAAACGCACGAGGTGGCTAAAAACAGACCTCCATCCTATGCTAGCTTGCTACCGATGGCCCGGCTAGCTATCTGAATCGCTGTGACCCCAACCAACCTCACTACTCACTGGACCCTTATGATCACTCGACTAAGCATGCCTCTCCTTAATGTCAATATGCCTTGTCCATTGCTGTTCTGGTTAGTGTTTATTGGCTTATTTCACTGTAGAGCCTCTAGCCCTACTCACTGTACCTTATCCAACCTTTCAGTTCCTCCACCCACACATGCGATGACATCACCTGGTTTCAATGATCCTTCTAGAGACAATATCTCTCTCATAATCACTCAATACCTAGGTTTACCTCCACTGTATTCACATCCTACCATACCTTTGTCTGTACATTATACCTTGAAGCTATTTTATATCCCCCAGAAACCTCCTTTTACTCTCTGTTCTAGACGACCAATTCTCATAGCTTTTAGCCGTACCCTTATCCTACTCCTCTGTTCCTCTGGTGATGTAGAGGTGAATCCAGGCCCTGCAGTGCCTAGCTCCACTCCTATTCCCCAGGTGCTCTCTTTTGATGACTTCTGTAACTGTAAAAGCCTTGGTTTCATGCATGTTATCATTAGACGCCTCTCCAAGTTTGTTTTTTATTCACTTTAGCTTTAGCACACTCTGCCAACCTGGATGTTCTAGCCGTGTCTGAATCCTGGCTTAGGAAGACCACCAAAAATTCTGTCATTTTCATCCCTAACTACAACATTTTCAGACAAGATAGAATGGCCAAAGGGGGCAGTGTTGCAATTAGAGGTCGACCGATTATGAGTTTTCAATGCCGATAACGATTATTGGGAGGACAATAAAAGCCTTTTTTCCCCCCTTAAATTAATTTTTTATAATTAATTTTTTAAACATTTATTTGTAATAATGACAATTACAACAATACTGAATGAACACTTATTTTAACTTAATATAATACATCAATAAAATCAATTTAGCCTCAAATAAATAATGAAACATGTTCAATTTGGTTTAAATAATGCAAAAAAAAGTGTTGGAGAAGAAAGTAAAAGTGCAATATGTGCAATGTAAGAAAGCTAATGTTTAAGTTCCTTGCTCAGAACATGAGAACATATGAAAGCTGGTGGTTCCTTTTAACAGGAGTCTTCAATATTCCCAGGTAAGAAGTTTTAGGTTGTAGTTATTATAGGAACATTTCTCTCTCTACCATTTTGTATTTCATATACCTTTGACTATTGGATGTTCTTATAGGCACTTTAGTATTGCCAGTGTAACAGTATAGCTTCCGTCCCTCTCCTCGCCCCTACCTGGGCTCGAACCAGGAACACATCAACAACAGCCACCCTCGAAGCAGCCTAACCCATGCAGAGCAAGGGGAATAACTACTCCAAGTCTCAGAGCGAGTGACGTTTGAAACGCTATTAGCGCGCACCCCACTAACTAACTAGCTAGCTATTTCGCATCGGTTACACCAGCCTAATCTCGGGAGTTGATGGGCTTGAAGTCATAAACAGCACAATGCTTGAAGCACAGCAAAGAGCTGCTGGCAAAACGCACGAAAGTGCTGTTTGAATGAATGTGTACGAGCCTGCTGCTGCCTACCGTCGCTCAGTCCGACTCCTCTATCAAGTTTTAGACTTAATTATAACATAATAACACACAGAAATACGAGCCTTAGGTCATTAATATGGTCGAATCCACAAACTATCATCTCGAAAACAAGACGTTTATCATTTCAGTGAAATACGGAACCGTTCCGTATTTTATCTAACGGGTGGCATCCATCAGTCTAAATATTCCTGTTACATTGCACAACCTTCAATGTTATGTCATAATTATGTAAAATTCTGGCAAAATATTTTACAACGGGCCAGGCGGCCGAAACTGTTGCATAAACCCTGACTCTGCATGCAATGAACGCAAGAGAAGTGACACAATTTCGCCTGGTTAATATTGCCTGCTAACCTGGATTTCTTTTAGCTAAATATACAGGTTTAAAAAATATATACTTGGGTATTGATTTTAAGAAAGGCATTGATGTTTATGGTTAGGTACACATTGGAGCAAGGACAGTCCTTTTTCGCGAATACGCACTGCATCGATTATATGCAACGCAGGACATGCTAGATAACTACACATGGTTGATGATATTACTAGTTTAACTAGTGATTGTGATTGATTTGTTTTTTATAAGATAAGTTTAATGCTAGCTAGCAACTTACCTTGGCTTACTGCATTCGTGTAACAGGCAGGCTCCTCGTGGAGTGCAATGAGAAGCAGGTGGTTAGAGCGTTGGACTAGTTAACCGTAAGGTTGGAAGATTGAATCCCTGACTGACAAGGTAAAAATCTGTCGTTCTGCCCCTGAACAAGGCAGTTAACCCACCTTTCCTAGGCCGTCATTGAAAATAAGAATGTGTTCTTAACTGACTTGCTTAGTTAAATAAAGGTGTAAAAAATCGGTGTCCAAAAATACAAGTTTACGATTGTTATAACTCGGCCCTAATTAATCAGCCATTCTGATTAATCGGTCGACCTCTATCCTAAATCTGTTTTGAAATGTGTGAATAAGTGGTATTACTGGAACAGCGAGGCCAACAGGTTTTGTGGGGGTGAATGGATACATTTTTTAAATATATATATATATATATATAAATAAATAAATAACTCTGAGACACATGCGGTATGCTGCTAGTCAATAGTTATGTGCTCGGTGGCTGCCCTTTGGGTCCATTGGATGCTGTCTGTCAGTCACAAGGGTGCTGCTGGTCAATTAGAATTCATCGTGATGAGAATGGTGACAGGGGTCCAGGTTCTAGAAATATGACCACTCCTTTGTGAAGACTGTAGGACAGGGAGGTGGGACTGATGAATAGGGGGCTTTCTAACCTTTGAGCTCTAGCCTATCATCATTGTGTGTCTGACTGGCTAATTGATTCATATTTGGTCATTCATTAATCATCCAAAGGGAGTAGTTTATTAATTTGTGTCCCTTCTCGTTATTGATATGGTTTATGGAAAAGGTACGGCTCTAAAATGCTGGCATGCTCCTGCTCAGCCCAGTCCAAGAAATGGTGGAACCAACTTCCCCCTTAAAGCTAGGACAGCAGAGTCCCTGCCCATCTTCCAAAAACATCTGAACCCCCCCCACTTAACCAGCACTGGCACTTGACCCCCACCCAATCCCTCTCTTCTAGCTCTCACTCTACTGATGGCTACATTATTACTTTCTATGCCTGTGATATGTGGTTGTCCCGCCTAGCTATCTTAAGATGAATCTGCTAATTGTAAGTTGCTCTGGATAAGAGCTTCTGCTAAATGACTGAAATATAAATGTAACTTTGTTTGGCATTGCTTCTCTTCCTAGTTGTTCGATCCTAGGGGAACTGGTACATTGCAGAGAGCTGAGGGATATCTTTTTGATAAATCGCCTTTCAACATTCACATTTTAAGTCTGTTTTGGAACATATCTCATTGACGGAAAACATGC
Organism: Oncorhynchus tshawytscha; assembly: GCF_018296145.1. Lineage (NCBI taxonomy): Eukaryota > Metazoa > Chordata > Actinopteri > Salmoniformes > Salmonidae > Oncorhynchus > Oncorhynchus tshawytscha. The sequence goes on from NC_056454.1 coordinate 41,608,310, forward strand.
AATGAATGACGTGTGTGCTACAAGAAAAGAGAACAAAAATGTATTAATTCCATAACAAATATGAATGGGGCAAATAAAATCTAAAAGAAATGTGCTCTGAAAATTATCTGAAACATGAGAATCTTTCAGGCTCCATGCGATCTCCCCTCCACAGGCAGGGCTTGACATGAACTTTTTTTGTCCAGAAGCTCAAGTAAAAAAAAATGCACACCCAGTATCTCTCCTGGAGGATAGTTGGCCACTCTGCAACATTACAATTACAACTAAATACTTTTGATGTCTTTAAAATAATTCCCCCTTTCAATGAACCAGGGATCAATTGGCTAAGGTGGGCGAGGTAGATGACTATGATGTTTGTCTAAGGTAAAAATCGGAAGTGTTCAGAGGAAATCTTGACAGCATAGGAGTTACTTGTCAATTAGGCTGTTCTAATAATATATATTTTTTTACTTTGTCAGTATTACATGGCCAATTTTGAATAGAGGAAAATCCTAGCCAATGCTTGAGAAGGCAACATTGGTATCATCAACTGCGCTGCCCCATGGGTAGCCCGGTCACTGCTGGCTCCGATAGAGCCTGGACTCAAACCAGGATCTCTAGTGACAGAGCCTTAGACCACTGCCACTCGGGAGGCCCATTGCTGACAAATTTTTTTATTGTTGATTTCTACTCTATCACTCTCGCTTGCTCCTCTCGCTTTCTCTATTTTTGCTGTGAAATTGTGAACGGCAGAATCCTGATTCCTCAACACCTTGTTTAAAAGTTAAAGCTGCATATCCCTGTTTTACCTTCACCCTTTTCATGTGGCTTCCATCAGAACTTTGACCTGACACAAGATTTGTTGGGAGTTTTTCTTTTTGAGGCAGGCAGACAGCAGTTTTATCTATTCGCCTATACAGTGGCCCAAGTGCTGGCTTTAAAACCATTACACCCTCACCCCCATCAGTCTTTTATGTTGTATGAATGCGCTCTGAATCCTTGAGTCATCCATCATCAGAAAAGGGTCACGGAGCCAATTAAATTTACACAATATTAAGGAATAACCTAGGATGGCTGGCTGGGGGTTTATATCATTCTCCACAGAATGAGTGCATCTCTTGGACAGTGTTAGGTATTTCTATTACGTTCAGTTCCCTGAAAGCGAGTACAACCGATAACATAAAAGAACTGAGTGTTCAGGGTTGCCGTCTGGTCTGTCCTTCGCCTGGGCTTCAATGATACCTTTCCCTCCAATGTTCCCTCCCTCCCTGCAGTCTGCCATCCAGGTGGGGGGTCCACCAGCACCAGGCTCTGTCAAATCAAGGTAGAGGTCGACCATTAGGATGAGGGTTGACCTAATTAGAATATATGCCTGGCGAAACCCTGCTCTCTCCCAGGACCCCCACAGATATTTTCTGCGGCAGCCCCTACTCCTGCATATTTTTCACACCAATAGAGAGGGGGAGAGCGGGGTGGGGGGGCAGACAGAGCGGCAATTGTGCAGAACGCTCACCCTGTCATCTGTGCTCCTGTGCAGCGCAGAGCCACTGTTGCAGGTAGGGGTTCACAGCTGACGAGCTCCCCTCTAATTGCTACCGATCTCTCCCATGTGCTTCTAATTAGTTTCTTCTCCCCTAGCAATTTTTCTCGTAGAGAATTGCAGATTGCCGATAGAGGGAGAGCGAGGGAAACGCTGTCTCTCTGGTCCCTATAGGGGTTTAATATCGCTCTACAAACACTGTTGCCCTTTCCCTGTAGTGGATACTAAGCTGCTCTGCATATACCTGTGCAATAGAAAAGGTCAATCACTTGGGAGGGGGGGGGTTGCACGGAGACTCTCGCCAAAAACAACTGAAGAGGAGGCTGATGATACTCTGCTCCACATGGTGGGGCATGTGTGGGAAGATGCCAGTCTGGGTGTGTGCTGCATCGTACGCCTGCCTGTCGCTCTGGGAATCAATAAATGTGAGCAGTGACCTGTCACTTCCAGCATTACTATGCTGTGTTTGTTTATGAAGTCTGGGCTGGGGAAACTGTCTGGAGTCGCATATTCATTTTGTTTCTCTGGCTTGGGGGAAGAAAAAACACCAACGATGTAATGTTATCGGTTGCTAAGAAACACGGTGTCCTATAAAAAGCCCGGGGGGGGGAATGGTGATCTTCAGATCAATAGATATAGTGTACCGGGGGTCGTCATTTGAGGTTCACGGTGGTTTGCCATCGGAAACCACCACAGATATGTTCTGCAAACACATTTTCATTGCATTAAAACAATCTACAACTTTGCCGTTGTTGATTGGGCTGAAAATTGCCATAGACCTCATAATACGAAATTATCACGATACTTAGGTGCAAATACGATATTGTGTTGCGACTCTATACTGAGCAAAAAAATGAACTCAACATGTAAATTGTAAGTCCCATGTTTCATTAGCTGAAATATAAGATCCCAGAAATGTTCCATATACACAAAAAAAATGTATTTCTCTCATTTTGTGCACACATTTGTTGACATCCCTGTTAGTGAGCGTTTCTCTGCCAAGATAATCCTTCCACCTGACAGGTGTGACATATCAAGAAGCTGATTAAACGGCATGATCATTACACAGGTGTATCTTGTGCGGAGGACAATGAAAGGCCACTCTAAAATGTGCAGTTTTGTCATACAACACAATGCCACAGATGTCTCAAGCTTTGAGGGAGATTGCAATTGACATGCTGACTGCAGGAATGTCCACCAGAGCTGTTGCCAGAATTTAATGTTAATTTCTCTATCATAAGCTGCCTCCAGTGTCGTTTTTAAAGAATTTGGCAGTACTTCCAACCGGCCTCATAACTGCTGACTACGTGTAACCAAGCCAGCCCAGGACCTCCACATTCGGCTTCTTCACCTGCGGGATCGTCTGAGACCAGCCACCCAGACAGCTGATTAAACTGTGGGTTTGCACAAAAAAATAATTTCTGCTGTCAGAAACCGTCTCAGGGAAGCTCATCTGCGTGCTCGTCGTCCTCACCAGGGCCTTGACCTGATGGCAGTTCGGCAGCGTAACCGACATCAGTGGGCAAATGCTCAACTTCGATGACCACTGGCACGCTGGAGAAGTGTGCTCTTCACTGTTTCAACTGTAGCGTGCAAATGGTTGTGTATGGTATCGTATCGGCAAGCGGTTTGCTGATGTCATTGTTGGGAACCCCAAGTGCTCCATGGTGGCAGTGAGGTTATAGCATAAGCTATGAACAACGAACACAATTGCATGTTATTGATGGCAATTTGAATGCACAGAGATACTGTGATGAGATCCTGTGGCCCGTTGTCGTGCCATTCATCCGCTGCCATCACCTCGTGTTTCAGCATTATGAATGGCCCCATGTCTCAAGGATCTGTACACAATTCCTGGAAGCTAAAAATGTCCCAGTTCTTTCATGGCTTGTATATTCACCAGCCATGTCACCCATTTGAGCATGTTTGGGTTGATCTGCATCGACAGTGTAGGACTACGGGTTCCAGGTTCCTAGGTGTTCCATGGATTGGGACCACATGCCACAATCAACAGCCTTATCAACTTTATGCGAAGGAGATGTGTCGAGATGCAAGAAACAAATGGTGGTCACTAGATACTGACTTGTTTCCTATCCTTTAAAATTTAAAAAAAATTTTTTAGTTCTCTGTCCAACAGTTTCCCAGTTGTGAAATCCATAGATTAGGGCCTAAGACATTTAATTCAATTGATTGATTTCCTTATAAGGAACTGTAAAATCTTTGAAATTGTTGCGTTTTATATTGTTCAGTGTATGTATTGTGGTTCGATATTGCGATTTGATATAACAAATGTATTGTTCACTGTATGTCTGCTGCAGGGGGACATGATAAAGCCATGAGATAATGAGTTTGAGGTAAAACATGTTGGCTCACCATTTTAAAGCATTTTTAAAAAATATTGAGAACTAGCTATAGGGGGATAAATATCTGAGTTCTGGCGCAGGTACAGCCGACTAGCGCTAGCTAACGTCAACCCCCCACCCCACTTGTCCTTCCATCTCAGTGACATATGCCGAACCCAGAGTCTGTGCAGCCCCGTTTCCTGCCTCTGCTCTAATGAGGATGGAACACTTTCCCCAACACAGAGGGAAAGGAGAGAACGAGGGGGAGAGAAAGAAAAGGCTCTCCCTACACCCCAAGGGACCTCATTAGGACTTTTTTTTGCCTTCCTAGAATGTGCATGAATCAGTATGTCCTTGGGGAAAAATGTAAATAAATGCATTTGTCACCTCTCTCTCTCTCTCATTTTTCCTCCCTCTTTCCTGAGAGCAAATTGCAATTCGAGTCTTAATTAGTAATCGCTGCCATTACGCTTTTTTTATTATGCAAATGAATTGGTCGAGCGTTTTGGAAGTGTTGTCTCACAAGCCCTGTGCCAGGTGTTTCCAAGCTGAATGCCGGGGACTTTGTTTTTGCATGTGAAAGAACAAAAAAGACAACAGCAGAGTGAAATCGTAGGACAAGCTATAATTATTTGACAGATTTTTCTCTTTTCCCAGCTATAGTGCTGGAATGACATGAGTGACGGTGCCACTTTGATATCCTTTGTTACAGCTTTGTGTGTGGGGGGTTACAGAATGTGGGGGTTTGGAGAATGTGGTGGCTGTTGAGTGTGAATTGGGACTGACTGCCACTTATTCAGGATCTCACTCATTTTTTTTCTGGGAAACCGTATTTGCCAAATGTGAATTGATACTCAGAAATCCAGAGTGTGTGCCTGACAACCGTGGCGCTGAAAAGCCTGCCTGTGTTTTTAGTCTAAGTTGTCCCTTCAGATTCTGTGGTCAAGGCTTCTTTTTATAGGAAGATTAGGGCACCCTGTCTGTCCCCTTCTGCAGTTCCTGGCCTCCTTTTCATGAACACCTAAACCTCCACATCTGAGAGAGGTTTGAGGCAAACAAAACTGAACCATGCATGAGAGCACCAGCTCTCTGGATGACTGATCTCACACACGTCAGCTATGGAGAGTGAGACCTTTTTAAATAGGCTAACATTCACATGGTCAGATGGATAACCAGGACTTGTACTCAGACCGTGCGCTGACTAGGGGTGTGAATGTTAACATTTAAAAGAAATTGAATCATTAACATTAAGAAAAAATCCCTAACCTGATATTTTTGTCTCCACAAAATAAAATCTCTGCAATTATCACAACTACCACTAACAGGTCCCGATCATCATAAAGGGATTACATTTTTATGTATTTTTTTTACAAATAGGCCTACCTAACGCAACAATGCTCTAATGTTAGTAAGAGGGGATATTAATCATTCAAATTATTTGCCACGGATATAAAGCGCTCAGCAAGTCATTGTCGTTAAGTTGGGGAAAAAACATTGGTTACAGAAATGATTGCAGTTGATATGCAGCCATTGTCAATGGCCTACTTGAGTTGAGGTAATTTGCTAAATTAAGTTTAGCAAGCGCCATTTTGAGCCATGACTCGCACTGCTGAAACGGATGCGTGCGTCTTTCTCGTCAATATCGCTGTTTATTGCCATTTCAACAGGGTGTTATTCCCTTTACAACTGGAATTGAGACCAACAGTAAACGGCATTAGAAAGCAACAATCTTCCATTCTGGATCTTGCCTAGGTTTGGGGGTGGTGTGTGTCGTAACCTCATTTTTAAATGGCACACTGTAGCAGTTAGAAAAAAAGACGACTTCTTTATTATTCCTTAACTGCAGCTTGTAATAGGAACACATTTCCCTACTTTAATCAACCAGTCCATTTTGAATTCGTTAAAGGTTTTGTGATTTAGTTATGTTTTAAAGGCAATCATGTCTTTAGGCCTAATGGGAGCTGTGTGTGTGTGTGTGTGTGTGTGTGTGTGTGTGGGGAGCAGTGAGCTTGGGTGTGCAGCGTGTGTGTGGGGTGCGGTTGCATCGAAATTGAGTGAGCCACAACAAAGGGAAAAGAGAATGTAGGGAGAACTGTGATCATTTGGCTAGGTACATTTTTTTGTGAGTCGCTAATGCACATAACAATTGAAAGAAACGTGAGTCAATGTGAATTAGCGGTTGTCTTCTGGACATAATGTCACCTGCCTCAAGCGGATTTCAGGTGCCGCCTGCTGTAGGACTGAGGTAGAACTTCATTGCCCCCTAGCGGCCATAGCATGCAAAAGGATTTGATGTGGAATTGTATAAAATGTTGTTATCGTTTTAACAGAAAACCGATAAAAAAACGGTAGTTTAAACATTAAGAACATTTTTCACATCACTAGCTCTGACCATGGCAAGTGTCTACACTGATATTTTCAACCTCTCCCTTACCCAGTTTGTAATACCTTCATGTTTCAAGCATACCACCATAGACCCTGTGCCCAAGAACGCCAAGGTAACCTGTCGAAATGACTATTGCCCCATGGCACTCACATCTGTAGCCATTTCAATGCTTTGATTTTTTTTTTTTTTTTTTTTTTTTGAAAGGCTGGTCATGGCTCACATCAACTTCATCCCATCCCAGACACCATGGACCCACTCCACCCGCATACCCCCCTCTCCCAACAGATCCACAGATGATGCAATCTTTATTGCACTCTACTCTGCCCTTTCCCACCTGGACAAGAGAAGCACTTATGTGAGAATGCTGTTCATTTATTATAGCTCAGTGTTCAACACCATAGTGTCGTCCAAGCTCATCACTAAGCTAAGGACCCTGGGACTAAACAACTCCCTCTACAAATGGATGCTGGACTCCCTAATGGACTGTCCCCAGGTGGTGAGGTTAAGCAACAACACATCCGCCACGCTGACCGTCAACTTGAGGGCCCCTCAGGGGTGCGTGCTTAGTCCCCTCTTGTACTCCCTGTTCACCCACGACTGCATGGCTGCCACAACTCCCAACACTAAGTTCACTGATGATATGACAGCGGTTGGCCTTATCACTGACGACGATGAGACTGCCTATAGGCAGGAGGTCCGTGACCTGGCAGTGTGGTGCCAGGACAACTACCTTTTCCTCAACGTCTGCAAGACAAAGGAGCTGATCGTGGACTACAGGAAACGGAGGGCCCCAATCCTCATCGACGGGGCTGTAGTGGAGCGGGTTGAGAGTATCAAGTTCCTCGTTGTCCACATCACTAAGGAATTAGAATATGGTCCACACTAGGTTTGGTTGGTAAACCGTATACTGGGGTGTTTGGAAATGGCAACTGGATGGTCGTCTGAATTTTTTTCCAATTTGTTGCTACTTTCTAAGTAAATGCTTGCAGTTAACTTGTGCAGTATGTTAGGAGGTAAAATGGATCACGTTCTTCATTTAACCTGTCACATTATTTTGCATGATGAAGCTGAGCCAGTCGAGTGTTTGTTTGTCAATGGCACAACGGATGAAAGCGTGAGCAGGTGAGTCCAGCTGTGTATTGACCGGGGTCGTGTTTTATATATATTATTATTTTTTGCCTCAATAGAGTGATCAAGGACATGCAACTATGAAAATTGCAACGCTATTTGGCTGTTAGCCACACAAGTTAACAAGCTTACAATGAAAAGGCACAGCATTTTAATTTTTTTATTTTACGATGCATGGCCATCATAATTGTTTATTATAGAAAGAATGTAGCTGGCTACATGTCCTTGTGTTTTGCTTAAAGTTCATCTTGAATTTTACAGGAGAAAATAGGCTTACCACACCAAGAAAAAATAAATAACAGGAGAAAAAGCTACACCAGTCAGAGCTCTGTCTGCTGATAAATACCAATTTGTGAATTCTCATCCTAGTGGAGAAGTGCATCTGAAGCACAAAATTAGTCTGATGCAGAAATTACAATAAGAAGCTTTTTAGCTCAGCATTTAGAAAACGCAGCAAGATATATATTTTCCTGAAAAAGAATTCTACATTAATGCAACCCCTAAGTTTAACTTGCTAGTCATCTAAGTAACTTACTGAATAAGGTGACAGAGCATCATATTGTGTAAACTTTCTGCCGTGTTTGAGAAATCAAAGCCCTTTGGTTGAGTTATTTGTGCAGCTGCCACGATCTTTTGATTTCCTTGCCTCTTTTTCTCCTCTACGTTTTCATTCTGAGCAGAGCAGGCAGGCCCGTTGCCTTTGTGACTCCAGACAGACCGAGTACACAGACAAGTATGCGTCAACTTTGTTCATTTGTTTATTTTCGTTTGAGCTTGTTAGCATATTTAGATAGCAAATGTCCATGGAGGCTGTTATTACATGTGCAAATTTGGTTAGCATTCTGGTAACAGATGCACAATAGTCCTTTTAGGGTTTTTTTGCACCCCCTTGTGTACTAAGCCAGTAATACCATAAATCCTGGAACGAGAGAACTGTATGACTATGAAAATTTGGACCCCCCCAACCCTGGTCCATACACCCCAACACAGTCTTGAAGAAAGCACGACAATGCTTCTTTCCAGTCAGGATGCTGAAATGATTCGGCATGGGCACTCAAATCTTCAAAGTTCTACAGCTGCACCATTGAGATCATCTCGACTGGGTGTATCACCGCCTGGTATGGCAACTGCTTACAGAGGGTAGGGCCCAGGGGCAGAGCGAGCTCTCTGCAATCCAGGACCTCTATACCAGGCGGAGTCGGAGGAAGGCCAAAAGTTGAAGACTGTTCACTCTGTTACTACACTGCAAGCTGTGCCGATGCACCAAGCCTGGAACTAACAGCACCCTGAACAGTTTCTACCCCCAAGCTATAAGACTGCCAAATAGTTAGTCCGGGTAGTCAACCATCTGCATTGACCCCTTTTGCACTAACTCTTTTGACTCCTCACATATGCTGCTGCTACTATTTATCCTATCCTGTTGACTAGTCACTTTATCCCTACCTATATGTACATGTCTACCTCAATTACCTCGTACCCTTGCACATCAACTCGGTACTAGTACCCCGTGTATATATTTATTTTTATTAATTTTTTTATTTTTTTTATTTTACCTTTATTTTACTAGGCAAGTCAGTTAAGAACAAATTCTTATTTTCAATGACGGCCTAGGAACAGTGGGTTAACTGCCTGTTCATGGGCAGAACGACAGATTTGTACCTTGTCAGCTCGGGGATTTGAACTTGCAACCTTTCCGGTTACTAGCCCAACGCTCTAACCACTAGGCTACCCTGCCGCCCCATATAGCCAAGTTATCATTACTGATTTGTGTATTTATTCCATATTATTTTCAAATTCTTTCCCCCTGTGTTGTTGGGAAGGGCCTGTAAGCATTTCACTCTTAGCCTACACCTGTTTACGGAGCATATGACAAAAATAATTTAATTTGATTGCGTGGGCAGAATAAACCTGAAAACTGCATATAAAATTACAGAAGGCATGCAGGAATATAGTTTGCTGGTAGTCTCAGTCCTCATTAAATGTTTTTGGATGGATTCAAATGATAAACTGTTTTGATTTCACGGCTTTGTATCGAGAATTATACCATCTGTTAATGGCTCAATCTCAAAATCTCTGAAAGGAGACCGAGGGAATAGTGGGTGTGACAACATGGTTAGATCTGCCTCTCCATTTCTCTCTCTTTCCCAAGCTGAGCCAGCGCATTTGGCCCTGCCAAGGCACTTAGTGTATTTATTGCTTAGAAGAACCTACCCATTTCCAGAACTCATACTTTTTAATATGGCTTGATGTTGAAGACCCCCCCCCTGTGTGATTTAGATTTGAATCCAGTCTCTGCAATGGGATCCTTCCTCTGTTTCTGATTGGAATTTTCATTCTTATGGTATACAGAATAATGGCCAGCATCTCTGTGGGACTCAATGTAAATCTAGCAGATCTAATAGATTTAATGCAGTTTTAACCAATCAGCATTCAGGATTAGACTCACCAGTTGTTTAAAGCCCTGCCGTTGGCATCTGACTCTTGTCTGACTGGGGAAAGGCATGCTCCTTTTAGCTTTGTAAATCACTGCAGAGCAATGCAAGCTATTTTGCCTTGGAACGGCCGTCAAAGAAGGAACGTGACTCAATAACCCTTTGACGTGTTTGATGCTTCAAGTTGTTGTTCGAGGTCCAATCATTGAATTGTGCCTGACATCTGATAATATTATTTTGTTTTCCACTGGGTCAAAACACCCAGCTGATCTTGGGGAATAGCGTTGACAGGTCGGTTGCAGGAAGCGTCGTGATTGGCCATTATCAGCGACCGACCCAGTGTCAAAAACGACTTACATTTTCCCAGCCAGTTAGTTCCTTGTGATTGTAGAATGTTGATGAACCACTGTTTGAGGGGGTGTCCATTGTTCATTATTTTGAGTTACAGTGTAATGTTGCAATCGACTCTTCGAGCCTCAGGAATGTCTGGAATTAGCAGTGCAGTGACACTACTTTTTTATGATTCGTGGTCGGTTTATAGGGTTATAATTTTCCAACAGAGTTGCCGTGACATATGTTAGTTCTAATTTAATAACCGAGAGGGGGATCATTTTCTTTGGGGACTGACGCAGTCCAGGGCAATTAGATGGCGGGTTGGGATTATGGCATTTGTCTTCTCCTCCACTTACTGTCACCATCGGCATGATGCATTGTTGATTTCTCTCTCCAGGGCTGTCTGAAAACGGTTACTAGCCGCCCGGCATCAAATCCTTGCTTTCTCAATCCTGGTTTCCCTCCCACAAGGAGGTTTGAGGAATTGAGGAAACAAGAACGTTGAAAGCAAAGATTTGACTTCTAGTAACGTTGTCAGACACATCCCAAGTGAAGGCCGTATTTGGCTCATATTCACCTTTTGTTCCTCCTGTTAAATTGAAAGCAGGATGTGTTGCACTACTAGCGTTAGTGACGCGTGGTTTGGGTGCTCCTTGTAAATGCCGCGTCTCCACTACCACGCTTGGGAGTTTGAACTAAGTCAGTGCTAATCTGAATCCATTTCCTCCCCAGCTTGCTTTGCAATGCATAAAATTAATTGGTATGAGGTGAATATTCCCCAGTTACGACGGCAACACCAAAAGCCTTATTCGCTAGGGGTGTGTAGTACACCGGGTGGGTTTAATCTTCCAGAGGTATTTTGATGACAGATCTAGTCAGGTGTGGAATGCTGAGAAAGGGGGCACCAGCACCTTTCTGCCTAGTTGTTTACTTCACCAACACAACATGTGTGTGTGTGTGTGTGTGTGTGTGTGTGTGTGTGTGTGTGTTTGTATTTCTCCCCACCAGACCTATCACTCAGCTCTGTCACACCTCCACATGCAGAGGTGACAGTGTGACTTTGCACCTCAACGGTGTGATGCTCTACAACCAATTCAATGAGTGAGACATTATGTCATTATTTCTCTCAGAATTTAGGTTTGTCCATACAGGTTTCAGGCATTATGGAGTAAAGTCTAATGATATATATATACAGTAAGAGCTGCCTCTTAACTTTCAGAATGATCGTTTTAAACCATAGCCAAATACTTTTATTTCCTGCAGCATAGGGAAGGTTTGTGATCTTGCAATTGAAGTCGTTTAAGGAGCTATCATCAAATATTAATATCACCAGGGAAGCCCAGGGATAGGTTTTAATCTAAGACTCGAGCATGCCAGGGCTAATTCAACAATACGGTTTCAGGGAAAAGGCTTGCAAAAACAAACGCCTGGTTATATATTTTTTTCCGTCTTTCCGTCTCTTTCTCCTTCCCTCTCTCCCTCCAATCATCTGGTTATTACTGAGGCATTCAAAGCCCGTGTTATTGCCAAACACCATCTCTTTGTGCTCAACTCCCCATGTCGTTGCAAAATAATGTAAACAAATGTAATGAACACACTGACTCCTGATGGTTTCTTGTCAGGGATCTGTTTATAGATTATTGAGGGAGGATGGAGGAAGGACTCATTAATTCCATGTTTAAAACTGTAGAATTCTCAAGGTGTGAGAATCATATTTGTTTACAGCAGAGGCAGGGTGCCGCATACGTCTGCTGTAATTGTCGGATGTTATTATTATTATCTCGTTTTTTAGGTGTCTGTGCGTTTGCTCGAGGGGCTTGTGAGGACCCCACAAAGATCAATGGCAGAGGGAGAAAGGATTTAGCTTTCTGTTTCATGTTCCCTATCCCTGAGAGAAATTCTGTTTATTTTAGTAACACACAGGTTTTAATGAGCTGTTTAGGAAGGAGAAGCTATTGTTGGGTTGTGTTTTTCTCACTCTAAGAAGCCTGTTTGTGGAGTACAGTAGTAAGATTATGACATTGTTGGTTTTCATACCATGAAATATTCTATGAGGAATGGTGTGCATAAGCAGTGCACAGACCTTTTCTTGTTTACATATTCAGATCACTGAGCATCTGTATCTTGTCCTATAGAGTTGATTAGGCCAAGCAGTTCTTGATGAATAATGAATGATCAACTCTTTTTGTTTTTGTCTTGCAGTAACAATCTCTGGATTGTTTTTATTTTTCTCCCACTAAGAGACTTGGAGAAAGGAAGAGACGGGCCAAAATCTTTCAAATGAGAGGTTCAGTTTCTCTTGCTTAATTGTTTGACTACTACAGTCGATCAATCAAATACACCTATAAGGCAGAATTATCTCGGCTTTCTTTATCTCTCTCTACCTCCACAGTATTCAGCTCCTGTGGCCCAACATATCCCCACCTTTCCCACACTCACCCTTACACAAACTCCCACGCACTCGGGGTGGGGTGTGATTTTGGGGGGAGAGTGTTGGTTATTGATGGGAGGGATGGATGAGGTACGTGAACCTCCCACGGCTCCACTTGACGTTGCGGCATCCGGCTGTATAGCTAATGAAGAGTGCAATATAGCCAGTGACGTGCCGCGAGCCCAGCCAAGCCACCTGAGTGGCTGAGCCTGGCTCTGACGTCACACAGCCCAGCCGTTGATTTGGCGCTGTCTCCGAGGCCTCGGAGCGAGAGCCACAATCCAACCATGGGTTCTGGCACTTAGACAGCCTGGCGCAGACAGAGAGCGCTGCAGAGCAGAGAGCAAGGCAGACACAGGCAGACAGAGTGCGCTAGCTCTGCAGAGAGAGACTGAGTGAGTGTGTGTGTGTGTGTGAGAGAGAGCAGGGAAGAGAGTGAAGAAAGAGAGGGGGCTGTCTCGGGGACCTTTCTCCGACCGGCAACATTCACAGCCAATGCAGCCTCTGGTACTATGGAAACTAAACCCCTGACCAATGGAAATAATGGAGGCTACAATGTGGCAGGTGAGTGAGTGTTATGTTGTCTGCACACTCCGCTCAAGGGGTGTAAGTTCCTACCAGAACAATGTCCAATGAACGAGCACTCTCTGTGTAAGTGGGTTTTCCCTCTGTTTCTCTTGTCTTATACATGGAGAAATAAACGTGAGACTGTTTGAACGTTGCTGGTAGTGTTCAGCGATTCACGTTTTGAGAGCAAAGTTTCCCGGAGATATGCTGCAGCTTTTCTAGAAGTTCACAAGCTTATTAGTGTTTACAAAGGAGGGATACGATTGGCAGCCTGGATCTTTGTCATTTTTGGCACCAAGGTTGTCTTTGGTCCAAGTAACATTTGAACTTTTCAGTTGAAAATGATACTTGTGCTGCTACGATGATGTTTCTTTGCCAAAGGGCTTATTTCCCTAGGTGAGTGGGAGGGAGGCAGGGGGAAGAAAGTGGTGTGCTTGGTCCCCTACTCAATCTCAATCTTTTTGGCCCCCTACTCAATCGTGTCCTGAATAGCACCACGGTGCTCGGACCAAGCTGCTCAGTCCCTCGTGCTGAATCCTTACTCGCTGTGCCACGCTTGGACCAGGAGGGAAATGCATACAACAGTAAGACGGGTTTCATCTCTCTCTTTCAATGTCTGTTCAAATTGTGCACCATCGTTCACTGGCATTGTCAATTTGTGACACGGTAGCTTTTTCTTCTTTTTTTCACTGGAAAAGGTTGTTGTCTAATGGGGTGCGGATTCTGCAGATCTTTTCAACTCTGAATATTATTACTCTGTTTGGTAGGCGTAAGCTTCTTCTTATTCAACTGTAATTGTTGCAATTCACCTAGTAAGTGCCCAATCTGCTCAAAAGCTTTTCAGAAATGTTGTCCTTTGCTGTTTATCCTCTGGTGCCTTTGTCAGCGTTTTCAGGCTTGTTTCTGTTTCCAGGTACGTTTTTTTGTTTTTGCTCCGTCGTCCTCTGGCTGATGAATTGCTTATTATCCCTGATCGTACTGTAGCATTACTAGCTTGGCGTTATTTGCTAATACTTCACTGGTCCATTTCCCCCGTATGATATCTTGGGGGACCATTAGCCCCCCCCAAAAAAACACAAAGAAAATTCGAAGTCCTCGTGAACCGTATTGTAATTGGTAGAGCGGGCCGCTTATATTTAGTTGCCCTTAATACTGTGCATCTCATTTCTGTTAAATGGGGCAAACAAAGTCCTGGTAAAGTGGTACAAGGTTACGATGGGGAATGGAGTTTGTCGGACTGCTGCTGGCACCACAGACCTAACGGCTACTTTGCATCTATTGGCCATCAGCCGTCCTTATCAAATCCCCCACAATCCTGGTCTCATATTCTTTGATGTCTATTTATTAATTGTACACCTAATGAAAGGGGGCCAAATTAATCATTCTAATTTGATGCCTATCTGAAATGTCTCTCGCCGTCGGTGAGCGTTGGCTCCCGTCACAATCCCAGATGGCTGGAGTGGAGAGGGATGGGTGGGGGACAGAGCGAGAGAGGGAGAGGCGACAAGGGCCATTTTCTCAGAGTCTGGTTAATGATTCAGCTCAGTCTCCTCCAGCCTCGCTCTTAAGAGGGGTTTAAAATGAATGACATAAAGGGACCCAGTGCTACTGCATGCCACAATGCTCCAGAGATGCACTCCAGAGATAGCATTTAACATTACCCAGGAACCCCGGCGTAATTGCATTAACATTAAGCGGAAAGGGAATATATGTCTCAAAAAGGCAATTAAGTGGTGTAATTGCTATATGGATTTAGCTGTGATGGGAGTGTAGCCTGGCCCGTTGTTCTCTAACCTCCTCAGGAAGTCCTCATTAGCAGAACCTAGCGCTCCTTTGTGTGCTGACTGGCGGCTGCTGCCGTCCAGCAAAGGAAAAAAAACTGCACCATGCCTTTTGATTTTTATCCCCCCCCCCCTTTCCCTTGTAGGTTTCATTCATTCTTTCTCCTTTTTCTCCACCGTTGGTAATTGAAAGGAAGCTAGAGGTAGCCTCGTCCCTGGCAGCAGCCGTAGCCTCGTCCCTGGCAGCAGCCGTAGCCTCGTCTCTGGCTGCAGCCCTGAGGTCAGCTGGCCCTTCTCCGTTAGTGAATCTCTCACTCTGCTGTGCGAGTCATTCCGCTGAATGGGATGATCTGTTATGTGGATATGATGATTGCTATTGAAGTCATTAGTGTAGCTCGATCTACTGACAGACTAATATATTCCTGCATTTAATATAACCGCGGCCGGCACTTAAAAAAAATATATATATATTTTCACGGCTTTGTGTTTAAGCAGATGGAAATGGACAGTGGGGTCTGGGAGTTGAACCTCCCACCCCTAATTCAGATCGTCATTAAAGAAAGCACCCCGGGGGCTGGAGGTGGACTTCAGTGTGTTGAATGCAGCAGAAACTTAGTGTGTGAATGGAACCGCAAATGGTATTGGCGCACTTCCAAACTGAAGCCAGGGAATATTTCAGATGGTGATGGAAGGGGCCATGGCAGAAATGGGCACTTACGGAGTTTCCCTCCGGATTCTTTTATTTTTCCCCCTGGTCTTTTAATTATAATTTTGTGTGTTTGTTTGGTCCCCGTGTGGCTGAGTTGGTAGAGAATGGCTCTTGCAACGCCAGAGTTGTGAGTTCAATTCCCACGGGGGACCAGTGAATAAACACTCAACATTTATGCACTCAATACTGTAAGTCGCTTTGGATTGAAGTGTCTGCTAAGTGACACGTGTATGTGTGGTAAATAACAAATAGGAAGGAATTTAATTAGTTGTCTTCTCCCTCCGTTCAAAGGATTCTAATCTTGCGGAATGAAATGCACTTTTTTGTTATTCTGGACAATGCAACAAGGCACTTTTTTGTTATGTTACAATTATAAGTCATCCTCCAGAATAAATGCTTTCCCCACGGTGAAAATAAATGTTTTTTTTTTTGTGATTCACATACTGTAATTGTATTTGCAGGAAATACTGTTTACCCAGTTTATTTTCAGGAAAATGTCATGTTCATGGTTAGTTAAAACATGATTGAACTGTCACGGACAGATCAGTCTTTGACTCTGTGGTTTATTACGATGTCAAGTTGTAGACACAGTAGCTGACTGTCCCCGCTCTCCTCTCTTCTGCAGGTTAGTGCCATACTCCCTCACTATTTATGTATACTAGACACCTGTCTGTGTCCCAAATGGCAGCCTATTCCCTATATAGTGCACTACTTTTGACCAGAGTCCATAGGGTACCATTTGGGAAGCAACCCTGCCTCTCGTTTTGCACACAACACAGCAGGAAGAGAAAGCAGCCAACAGTTTATCCAGCATGACAAAATTAGGACCTTCACGCTAAGCTGTCACTCGTTGACACCAACACAGATGTCATGTGTATCTATTTCATGTGTATTTCCCTAGATCCATTTGCCGATTTTTAAAAAAATTTTTTTTTATTTTTTATAGATGAGCGCGAGAGACGCGCGCGCGAGAGACGCGCGCGCGCGCACACACAGTCCGTTACATTCACCAGGGTCACTCACAAACGTGGCACATCCACCCGTGGTTTTATTCTGTTTCGCTCGGCCACAGTTGTAAATACCTCAACAATTTCCCAAGTCAACTGTGAGGCGAGGAGACTGCCATCTCTTATCTGGCTAGCCGCTCAGCTAAAACACACTGGCCAATTAGTGGTAAATGTGGACTCGAGATCCTCCTCGCCTGCTCTGTTCAGCGCTGCCTGCAGCTGATCAGGCTCCAGCCAAAAAGAAACACCAGCTCTGCCCTTTTTTTAATTGAATAAGTGTGATGGAGGATGAGGAAGAAGGGAGAGGCTTCTTCTGTTTTTCTATCTCAAAGGAAAATAAAAATGCAATTTTCTTTGCCTCTGTAAAGTCTTCCCTCTGTCCTCCACAAATGCATTTGTGTGAACCAAGTGACGTTGTGAAAAGAACGAGCATCTGTCGTAGGAATGATGCACTCATGATGTCATCAGAAAACACAAAGGAGCATATGTACAGGCATGGAATATTAGACTGAACGTCCAATCGGTGCTCTAGCTGAAACCAGAAGCCCCTGAAGAGTCATGTGTCCGGGGTGGCCTCCTGCTGCTGTAAGGTGCTCATCGCACCACAACCCGGTGGAGGTTGATCCTCATGGGGCCTGAGTCAGGTTGCACTGGTCCTCCCACCACCACCAAGCCCTGCTCCCCTCTCCTCTACCAACGCCACCACCCAGTCCTGCTCCCCTCTCCTCTACCAACGCCACCACCCAGTCCTGCTCCCTCTCCTCTACCAACGCCACCACCCAGTCCTGCTCCCCTCTCCTCTACCAACGCCACCACCCAGTCCTGCTCCCCTCTCCTCTACCAACGCCACCACCCAGTCCTGCTCCCCTCTCCTCTACCAACGCCACCACCCAGTCCTGCTCCCCTCTCCTCTACCAACGCCACCACCCAGTCCTGCTCCCCTCTCCTCTACCAACGCCACCACCCAGTCCTGCTCCCCTCTCCTCTACCAACGCCACCACCCAGTCCTGCTCCCCTCTCCTCTACCAACGCCACCACCCAGTCCTGCTCCCCTCTCCTCTACCAACGCCACCACCCAGTCCTGCTCCCCTCTCCTCTACCAACGCCACCACCCAGTCCTGCTCCCCTCTCCTATACCAACGCCACCACCCAGTCCTGCTCCCCTCTCCTATACCAACGCCACCACCCAGTCCTGCTCCCCTCTACTCTACCAACGCCACCACCCAGCCCTGCTCCCCTCTATTCTACCAACGCCACCACCCTGCCCTGCTCCCCTCTCCTCTACCAATTCCACCACCCTGCCCTGCTCCCCTCTCCTCTACCAATGCCACCACCCAGCCCTGCTCCCCTCTAGTCTACCAATGCCACCACCCTGCCCTGCTCTCCTTTTCTCCCCCCTGGAGAGCCTCCATCTGTAGCCGGCCATGCGTGGGCGTCCTAGCTCGCCTGGTGCCGGCTGTGCCACGGAAAACGAGGGGAGGGGAAAAAAATGGCTCTTCTCCGGTCGCATTAAAAGCATCATTGTCCTTGAGTGGGTGCATTTAGAGAAGAGGCGGAAAAATATGCTTAGCGTCTTGTTCAGCCCCTTGCTGACGGCTGGTCTCTGTGATCCACATAGTGTGAGGGATGTGGAGGGCTTTTGGCAGGCTCACTCTCACACACAGCACAAGGCAGGCAGACCAGATGGCCGGAGGCCTTGGGAAAGGGTCCAAGCAGAGGGACTCTAACAGATACCACACGCCCTGTTGACGGACAGGAGGTTGCGGGAAACCGACAGACGTCGCTTTGTGTGTTTTAAGTGCAAGGACAGGAGCCACCCACACATACACACACCTGTCCTCTCCACTGATGGCCCCCACCAGCCCCGGGCTCCAGATCTCATGAATCCCAATCAGGCGAGGTCGTCGGAACCATAAATAATGCAAGCAGTTCCTGCTTCAGCCCCGCGCCACCTCCATTAGCCTGATAAACGAGCTACATTGTCAGAGTCAGGAACCCGGCAAGTGTTTGCTTAGCTGTGCCCTGCCATTCTCAACACGTCCCGATGATCTCAGGCCTCCAGCAAAGGCATGGCTTGTTTTAGCGACTGTCTGGACTGGTGTGTGTTTTTACACAACTCAATTCTGGAAGCGCTAACAAATTGGTTTTGATTATAGGAATTTGGCATAGGCAACTTGTCTGAGTTTTCCTGGCCAGTGTAGCACTGATCAGACAGCTAATGTTCTGAACTAGCTACCATGTTTCTTGGTACCCATTGCATCGTCTGAGGTGACACAGTGCCCGTTTATCCAGGGCTTCGTAGGGCCATGAGGTGGAGCGAGCTGGAAATCCACTTGACCTAGCTGACCTCTGACTCTGTTCTATTGAAGTGTTGTTGAGAAGTTTACATTGGTCATTATGGATTTAAGTGAACACGCATACTAACAAACCATTTTCTCTCTCCCTCTCTCCAGGTCACGGAGGGGCATGAGAGCCTTGTGCGAGGCCAGTGCCGTTGCTTGCCGGACCCAGTGCTGGTGACGGGGACATGGGCCTCTTCCTCAGGGCTTCCAGTACGACCCAGCTCAACACAAGCCAGAGCCTCAGCCACCAGCTGGTCCAGCACCATCCAGACACCCACGGCAGCAGCAGCAGCACCTCGAGTGACCCTGCCTCAGAGGGCTTCACCCTTCTCTCCGGCGCCACCACCCCACGGCAGGCCCAGCACCCAGCACCGCAGCCGGTACACACACACACACACACACATATATATATATATATATATATATATATATATATATATATATATATATTACACACACCGTCGCGCACGTCACGACATTACAGCTTATGCTGTCATAGATTGTCACAGCTAATGTCTCTGTCCAGACTAGAGTTGACAGACTGCAGAGGCAGCGCTGACCAGTCAGAAAGAATAGGATGTCAGTGTGTTGACAGATTGCCAGATTGGAGATGACACTGGGAGATTACTTCTCCCGTTGTCACGATAAGGAGGAGATGAGTCCCTGGAGGCCTAGGTGCTGCTAGCTGCAGCGTCACGTATGGGTGTGTCACCACCGTCTCTCCTCTCTGAGGCAAGCAACCTGGCAGACAGAACACTTACGGCTTGCTGCACCATCTGGCCATGCTGACGTCTGCCGTGGAACCAGACACACACACACACCGTCAGGCAATCCCTGGGTGTAAGGAAAGGACTGTCTCTCACACACGCACACACACACAGGTTTAGAGCATACCTCGCCCACTGACGTGATAACGGCAGAGCATACCTCGCCCACTGACGTGATAACGGCAGAGCATACCTCGCCCACTGACGTGATAACGGCAGAGCATACCTCGCCCACTGACGTGATAACGGCAGAGCATACCTCGCCCACTGACGTGATAACGGCAGAGCTTGGTGGAAGGGCCAGTTGCTGCTCACTCAGTTTTCATCAGTTTAGAACAAGGGTGGGATGTAGGGAGGAGGAGAGATTAAGGGTTTACAGTGATGCTTTATTACACAATTGGGAGATTTTTGTTATTGATGAAATGTCGTTGATCTGTTTAGTACAAATAGCTGCTGGTGAAACGGTAGCCTCGGGGGAGGGCAGGCTGAGGCTGACCAAAGGAACCGTGTCGTGTGTTGTCCATCTCTCTGCTCTCTAGGTTTCGAGCTCTTGTAGACAAAGCTCCAGTAGCTTTCTCTAATGAGAATGTCGTCTGATACTGTCACTGTAAAGGAGACTAGTGCCACTATGAGAGGTCTGGAGACTGAGGAGAGCCACAACGCCAGTGCCACACCGACACCAGCGGGGGGAGAAGAGCCAAGCCCGACCAAGACAGATTGCAGGGAGCAGGCAGAGACCCAGCCACAGGCCCAACCTCAGACCCAGCTCCAACCACAGAGGTCAGATGAGAGCTGTTGTCAAGAGAAGAAGGAAACTCAGGTAAACCTCTCATTACAGAGCAGGGTTGTCAGTATCTCTTCCCTGCGTCCCACACCACCCCCACCAGTCAGCCTTTTCCCACTGCTTTCAACCTGTAACCCCCCCCCCTAATCAACCTTCTACCCACACAATTTCTGTATGAAAGTATGACGTGTCAGTTGAAGGGGTTGTGTTATGTACCAAGGGACTACACACCACTGAAGGTATATTCAGCTAGAGACAGGTGGGGGTTTGGTGTATCGGTGGGCAGAGCAGGGAGAAATAATTGCTTTCCAATACAGCACAGGCTCAGGGGCCCGGGGGAGTCTCTGGCAAAGCACAACCAATCAATTGTCAGATAATTGAGTTATGAGAATCTGCAGAAGCGGTATACCTCAAAATCACTACTCGGTTATTATACGCTTCAAGGTTAAGGTTGTGGAGGTTTCTGTATGTCAGGCAGGTTATTACCCCCCCCCCTCCTCCTTCTGATATGTAGCTCGTGAACAGCTAGGCTAGTCTCCCTTGATGCTGTGACATTTCCCTCATGCTTTCTCCCTTTCTGAAGAGCCTTGACCCTGCTTATGTCTGCTCGTTTTCCTATTCATATCTGTCGGCAGAGCTAGTTTACTGTCAACCTGGCTGATCTGTAAAGGTGGTTTATACAGTATTACAGCAGTGTCAGAGGAGAGCGGCGTCACGGTGCCTCCGTCAGAGGAGAGCGGCGTCACGGTGCCTCCGTCAGAGGAGAGCGGCGTCACGGTGCCTCCGTCAGAGGAGAGCGGCGTCACGGTGCCTCCGTCAGAGGAGAGCGGCGTCACGGTGCCTCCGTCAGAGGAGAGCGGCGTCACGGTGCCTCCGTCAGAGGAGAGCGGCGTCTGAAATGGCACCACTTTGGACTCTGGTCAAAAGCAGTGCACTTTATAGGGAATGGGGTGCCATTTCACGCATCTCTTAGCCTGGCTAGCCCCCCTTGAACATTAATAAAGGCAGTCAGAGAGTCCAGGTCTAAAGGCAGTCAGAGAGAGAAGGGCTATAAGGAAATGGAAAGGCCAGAAGCCCTGCAGTCAGTCTGCAGAGGAGAGCTAGGCAAGATAGGAAAAGCTGATCATCTCTTAGCTCAAATCCCAGCTTATCCACAAATGTCTCCTGTGTCACCCCTAGGAGGATGGGGAGGGGAGGTGGAACGAATGTCTTTGTCGCCATCTGTCTCCTCCACTTTGCAGATCGAGACGCCTCACTGAACACATGGTGCTGTTTTAGACGTGTGCAGGAGAGAGCGGTTATGTTGCCGTTCCCTGCGGCCATCCCCCCCAGAATCTAGAATTCACAGTAGAATGGAGGCCAAGGCGCGCGCTCTCTTTCCAAATCCTCTACTGCAGTCACTTATTTAGCCTTGGGTGTAATGTAGCCTGATGCATTAGGGCTAACAAATATAAATGTTGTTGTGCATTAACCATTAATAAACAAGGTAGAATCGGTTGGACATTTAGGCAAAATATTATGTTTTTTTATTTTTAATAACCCTTTGTGTAGGGATGGTTTTAGTAGCAGATTCCCATATTCTTTAGTCTGTCATTTCACTTAGTCCTCCTCAGTCAGTTTGTTGTGAAGGGGAATCATCCCAGGACTTACAGACAATGAGACCCTTGTCTTATGGTCCATTTTGTCTCATTGCCTACTGTGCAGCAGCAGACATCGGAACAGACAGGAAAAAGACCCAAGGTACAGGAGGCATGTCTAAGTGTTTGCTTGATGAACCCCATCGGCCAGTAGTTGACAATGAATTGTTTTCATTTACACACTGCCTGCATTTTTGAAATGTCCGTTTAAAAAAAAAAAAAATGTTTTGTTATTTTGAAAGGAACGTATTTTTTGTGAGTGAATTATATTTTTGTTGCTTGTTTTTTTTGTGCGTGTGTAGTTTTCAGTTATTCAAGTACAAAATTTCAATTTGAATGCATCAGAAACAGGACGAGTGATCTGACCAGTTTATGGTTAACCTAGGTGACAGTGTGCATGGCGTCTTCTCGAGCTTGGAAAAATCTACCTGTAAGTGGGTTGCTATGCCAGTGTGTGCTGTGCTTGCACGGGAGTTCTGGGTACCTCGACGCGTGTGGTTTGTTTTTAAACTCCTACCTGCACAATCTCTTTGTCCCATCCTGACTCTGTTCTTAACCCTCACCACTCTCCAATCCCCAGTCTAACTCAAAGTTAAAGTTAGTTCGAAGCCTGGCTGTTTGCGAAGAGTCCTCTCCTCCTCCTATTGCCACTGATCTGCCTCGAGAACATCAGGTAACCACCACCCTCCCATGACAATTCTCAAGCCCTCCTCCTCCCCCTGAACCATCATCTGGTGTTTAACCATCATTTCATTGCATATGTATACCCTTCAAGTGCATATCTTCTAATAGAGAAATATCAAGAGGTTCATAAGAAATTCCTCTGGTTGGTTGCCACTCTCCACTAACCATTCCCCCTTTTTAGTCATCTTCAGCCTCCAGAACAGTAGTGTTCCAACGAACTTCAGAATAATTTATTTTAATAACAAATTCTGTCAAGCAAAAAAAAAGTTGACCTCATGACTCATATTTTAGTTTAGTCTCAGCTGAGGTCTAGATTCAAAAAAAGTTTTTTTAGTTTAACACGAAATCTGAAATTGACACAAAAAGTGGCACTAGGATTAGCCTATTAAAATAAATCATTTTAATCTGACGGAATGAGGTTAAATTGGATAGAGTCAGGCTTCTGTATAACACCCTTTATTAAGTGTTAGGCCGGCTTTCATTCCACTCATCCCAAAGAAATAAATAGTGTATTTTTGTTCAGATGGTTTTACTGTAGAAAAAGATTCATTCTGGATCATCATGGAAACTCAACTGTGAGTGAATTAAACAAATGCCAGTTAGAATATCTCCCACCACATGAAATAATATATACGGTAGGGTGTCAATCTATGACTCCTTCAGTCAGATACTCGGTAGCTTGTCACACTAAAGGCGTCAGTATGCTTCAGTTCGGATCATCGGCTAACCGAACGAGTGTGCACACATACTCCCTTAAAAGACCTTCGCTTGAAAAACGATAAAGCGGTAGTAGTACCGCGTTGTCCATTTTTAGACGCCGTAGCCAGTATACGGTTCCTCAAAATAGTCAAATTTAAAAAAATCTGCGATGACCCTCGAAATCCGTCCATTAATTTTGACTTTTTTTGCCGAGATCTAAGTTGCACAATGTGTATCTTACTAAGACGTTTGGTGCAGTATTTCTCAATGAAAAAATGTGCATGTAAACGTGTCGTCTCTTGTTGAATGACGACAAATACTTTAGTCAACAGTAAGGATCCTTCAATAATCACCAAAAGGGCCTAGACTTAGGCTTGCCTCTAGAAGAAATGTGCGCCCTCATCAAAGTCCGAAATGAACAAAAATGTCACTGTTATAATATATGCACAAACTCTTCCAAACGGTTTTGGCTGGAAAGCAAGTGGACACCTTAAGACTATGACCTTCAGTCATATTTATAGTCTTGAACTGTTGAGCGATAGAGATTTCCTTTCCTGGAATTTATTTTATCACTCTTCACAATCCCTCGCTTTCACTCAGTCTGTGCTGCACCAAAGCCCTGTTAGCAAACTTCATCTCTTCCAGGCTAGTAATTTTCGCAGGGGTGGAGCAAAAAAAATTCACCCTTCTTCCATTTTAAACATTGCAGCTTCCCTTTCCTCCCCCATTAAAGAAAAAGAAATCCACTCCATTCCCTGCGTTTCATGTTGTAGGCTTGTTCTACTTTAGTATTGACCTTGAAAAACAAAAGGGAAGTCACTTTTTCCAGATTCTTAATCAATGAGATGGAGTTGGAGGGAAACACCTGCTCGGGTTCTAGATACTCTGTAGGGTGTGAATGAGGAGGGGGGGAAACACCTGCTCGGGTTCTAGATACTCTGTAGGGTGTGAATGAGGAGGAGGGAAACACCTGCTCGGGTTCTAGATACTCTGTAGGGTGTGAATGAGGAGGGGGGAAACACCTGCTCGGGTTCTAGATACTCTAGGGTGTGAATGAGGAGGGGGAAACACCTGCTCGGGTTCTAGATACTCTGTAGGGTGTGAATGAGGAGGGGGAAACACCTGCTCGGGTTCTAGATACTCTGTAGGGTGTGAATGAGGAGGGGGAAACACCTGCTCGGGTTCTAGATACTCTGTAGGGTGTGAATGAGGAGGGGGGAAACACCTGCTCGGGTTCTAGATACTCTGTAGGGTGTGAATGCTCAAGACCATAGCATTAAACTGACAACCCCTAATACCCATGGGTTTTCCAACCAGCTACAGAATCTGTAAACTTGGGAAGGTGGGGGTTCTCATTGTCCTGATGGATAGCAAGCTACTGAGAAAAGAACACCTGATCCCATTTTCTGCTTCATAAAAGGTGACTACAACAGTCTTGTCTTTATTTTGAAGGAGAAAATTGAGATCCAGCTCACCCAGTCGTTTGACAAAGAGGAGGATGCGTCATCGCCCATCAAGAATGAAGTGGACCAAGATAAAGGAGTGGAGAAGCTGCTGGAGAAGACTGAAAGGATGCCCAGGAAGATGCTGTCCAGAGGTAGACATCGTCTGCCTCCCCTGGTCAAAACAAGTGCACTATATACAGAATAGGTTTCCATTTGGGACACATCCATTGTGTGTGGGTAGGCACTAGGCACCTACTATGGTCAGTAACCAGAGGTTGTGAAGTTTCTTCAAAGGTCTCAAGGACTCAATAAGCCTTCAATGCTTCTGTAAAAGTGAAAATGCAATTGATGGTCTATGTCCTGCAAGCTTAGCCTACATTTCCCCCCCCTGCCAAAAATGTTTGTTTCTCATTAAGTACTTGATTCACTTTTGCAAAGTTTCTGTGAAATGAGGAGACGCAATAGAAAAGTTAGTAATCAATGCCTTTTTCTTCTCCCTCCAGATTCCAGTCAAGAATACACCGACTCTACCGGGATCGATGTCCATGAGTTCTTAGTAAACACGCTGAAAAACAACCCCAGGTGTGTAGACATGCCAGCCATTTAGAAACCTTTTGTCTGCATCCACAAGCCACGCTGAGCTGTTGTTCTTTCACTGGTGATTAAGCAAACACTCTCTCTTAAAGGTTACATTTTGAAAATGTGGCTTCTTCATTAGTCGATTACTAATTGCAATTTCTGTCATACCCTGAGGTAATGAGATGAGTGCTGAAATGACTGAACGGACACCAAACTTATTCTCTCCATGTTCAATCCATTATATTCACAGGGACAGAATGATGCTTCTGAAGTTGGAACAGGACATTCTTGACTTTATCAGTAATAACGAGTGAGTAGTTCAGCTGAGTCATTTTTTTTTGTTGGTGCATTTGAGTCTCATGTCTTGATTTCTTGGGGGGGTTTGATTTCAACAGAAAAATCTGTTTCTGGTCATTTATTAAGCCCATGCATAATTTCGTGTGATGTCACGTTCTGCTAATGAGATTTCACTCTGGGCTATGTTGGACCGTTTTGCCCAGAACGACTCTTCCTAATTGTCCTGTAATCTCTCTTTGAATTATTGATTTGATCCACTGTCCTCTCCTCCCATTCTTTCTCACTCTCCGCTCCCTCCTACAACCTCCTTGGTCCTCTCTTCCTCCCCCTCCTACAACCTCTCCTACCCCAGAAGCCAGAAGAGAAAGTTCCCTCCGATGACCTCCTACCACAGAATGCTGCTGCACCGCGTTGCAGCCTACTTCGGCCTAGACCACAACGTCGACCAAACCGGGAAATCTGTAATCATCAACAAAACTAGCAATACGAGAATGTGAGTAATCTCCCTTTCTGCCACAGCCAATAATTCAATTTCTCAGCCTTACTCTAATTCAAACTGCTTAAGCTGCAGAAATGACTGTCTCCGTATACTCTGCCGAGGGAAAACAGATTTTTCTTTGCGACCCTTGAAATTAGTTTTTGGGGAAACTTAATTATCTGCGTTTTCAATATTGCAGTGAGGAAGGTAGGGAGGAGGAGGAGAGTAATGTTGTTAGAGGCGGAAGGGAGATGGTGTAAACATGTCAGGTTTCTTAGAAGGAAGCCCTACCACAACTCCCGTTTTCATTGTTATTTTCCTCTGCTCTCCCTCCCCTTTTCTCCATCTCTCTCTCTGCTGCTACTCTCTCTCATATATATATGTGTGTGTGTGTCTATATATATATATATATATATATATCTCTCGCTCTCTCTCGAATGCTTTGTGTAGACCTGATCAGAAGTTTTCAGAACACATCAAAGATGACAAAACTGACGACTTCCAAAAGCGGTACATTCTCAAAAGGGACAACTCCGGCTCAGACAAAGATGCCAATATGGTAAGAGTTGTTTAATGTGAGCCGCTCCAGATCTATACTAGGCCGCATTATGATCAATTAACTTCTAAGAAAAAAGTTCTAATTATTTATTTTCAAATTGTATCTTCACCATGAAAGCCAAAGCCAGGAAAGTTCTGAAAAGACACAAACCCACTGAAAAATGTATTTTCCTCTGCACAAAGCAGTAGTCAACGGCCAAATAGTATTGGTGTTTAGTTCAGTGTTTCCTAGAGTAAATTCCCTAAGCCCTTTGTTGGTGTTAACAAACCATAGTGCTAAATGAGAGTGATGTTAGTGCTAAGCAGGGTGTTTATGGGTCTAGTGCTAAGCAGGGTGTTTATGGGTCTAGTGCTAAGCAGGGTGTTTATGGGTCTAGTGCTAAGCAGGGTGTTTATGGGTCTAGTGCTAAGCAGGGTGTTTATGGGTCTAGTGCTAAGCAGGGTGTTTATGGGTCTAGTGCTAAGCAGGGTGTTTATGGGTCTAGTGCTAAGCAGGGTGTTTATGGGTCTAGTGCTAAGCAGGGTGTTTATGGGTCTAGTGCTAAGCAGGGTGTTTATGGGTCTAGTGCTAAGCAGGGTGTTTATGGGTCTAGTGCTAAGCAGGGTGTTTATGGGTCTAGTGCTAAGCAGGGTGTTTATGGGTCTAGTGCTAAGCAGGATGTTTATGGGTCTAGTGCTAAGCTGGATGCTGATGTGTCTAGATGTTAGTGCTAAGCTGGATGCTGATGTGTCTAGATGTTAGTGCTAAGCTGGATGCTGATGTGTCTAGATGTTAGTGCTAAGCTGGATGCTGATGTGTCTAGATGTTAGTGCTAAGCTGGATGCTGATGTGTCTAGATGTTAGTGCTAAGCTGGATGCTGATGTGTCTAGATGTTAGTGCTAAGCTGGATGCTGATGTGTCTAGATGTTAGTGCTAAGCTGGATGCTGATGTGTCTAGATGTTAGTGCTAAGCTGGATGCTGATGTGTCTAGATGCGGATGAGACTGAAGGAAGACAGGAGGAGTAAGTCTATAGAGGAACGAGAAGAGGAGTACCAGAGGGCCAGAGACAGGATATTCGCTCAAGAAGTAAGAACCCTCCTTTTAATATTAATTTAATAGCTTTTAAATGCAGATTGTGAGAGTTTGATTCAATATAAACATGTAGATAACGTAACTTATTTTACTACAGGGTCCAGATGGCTTTCCTCTTGAAAAAAGAATACAGGAGGATGATGCCTGTAACAGCACACAGCAAAGACGGCAAATATTTAGGTCATTATCTCTCAACATAACATAGCCATGACACTTTCCCCATCTTGTACTCTCTGCTATGAAGGTCCTTAATAGCATAGAATGTTCCTGTTTCTTATAATAGCTAATATATGTATAATAATGGTTTAAAATGGATCCTTCCTCAGGTTAAAAGATGTCCGCTCGGCCAACAGTTGCCAGAGCAGCTCTGAGAACGAGCCCAAGAACTCTGAACCCCGGCCGTGGAGCAGCACTGACTCGGACAGCTCAAACCGTAACCTGAGGCCAGCCATGACCAAAGCAAGCAGCTTCAGCGGCATCTCTGTCCTCATCAGGGGAGACAGCTCAGGCAGCAGCAAAAGCATGGGTCGCCTCTCTAAGACTGGTAAATAACCTCCACTTCCATCATCAACTAGCCTGGATAAACCAGACTGAATGCCACATTCCATGGTGAGTGCAGAGTTCAGTCTGGTTTAACCAAGCTAACCATCAACCACCATCTACAGTTCAAGTCTCCACCCATATATTTGGGCAATCAGCAGTGCAGCACCTGTCACAGCCATTAAAATAAATTGAATACAAAGGGTGTCATAATGGGTGGACTGGCAGCCATTTTGAGTGTACCCATGCCAGAAAGTAAAATCAGAAAGTAGACGCGTAAATCTGTGATTTGTTTAGTCAACTTAACTGACACTACAAAAAAGACAACCCTAACCCATCAGTTAGCATCATTTGAATGAACATTCTACATTACCATGGCAATCTAGCATCAGTTGATAGAACATTCCAAAATACCATGGCAATTATTGCATCACAATACCAGGCAGACATTGCGAGTGTATCAATGAGTTTACCAGTCAAATTGCCAGGGTTAGAGCTTCCAAGCCTGTTCTATTCAGTCTATTTATATGGTCACAACCATAGAATTAGCAATTTAGTTAGGAACGCACTAAGTGTAATTTTAGCTATCTACTCCTATTTCAGAGCACACTCGTTTGAGTATGCCAGAGTGCAGAAAAACTCATTCATTAAATTTTTTCGAATTTTACCCCTTTTTTCTCCCCAATTTTGTGGTATCCAATTGTTAGTATTTACTATCTTGTCTCATCGCTACAACTCCCGTACGGGCTCGGGAGAGACGAAAGTTGAAAGTCATGCGTCCTCCGATACCCAACCAAGCCGCACTGCTTCTTAACACAGCGCGCATCCAACCCGGAAGCCAGCCGCACCAATGTGTCGGAGGAAACACCGTGCACCTTGGTTAGCGCGCAGTGCGCCCGGCCCAATGAGACAAGGACATCCCTACCGGCCAAGCCCTCCCTAACCCGGACGAAGCTAGGCCAATTGTCCGTCGCCCCACGGACCTCCCGGTCGCGGCCGGTTACGGCAAAGCCTGGGCGCGAACCCAGAGTCTCTGATGGCACAGCTGGCGCTGCAGTACAGCGCCCTCAACCACTGCACCACCCGGGAGGCCAAAACTCATTCATTTTCGAACGCACAACACTCGTTGAATGGGACAGGTGTCAGTAAAGGTAGGCAAAAAAAAAAGATTAAATTGTTGCTAGCAGCACAGTCACTAACACGCTAGATAACATGAAAACAGTAACCAGCACTGCTAGGGCAAGTAAAATGGTGTTCTCTCGTTTGTGTCTGGAAGAAGGTAGCAATCTAGCCAACTTTAGCCAGCTACAGTGCCTTGCGAAAGTATTCGGCCCCCTTGAACTTTGCGACCTTTTGCCACATTTCAGGCTTCAAACATAAAGATATAAAACTGTATTTTTTTGTGAAGAATCAACAACAAGTGGGACACAATCATGAAGTGGAACGACATTTATTGGATATTTCAAACTTTTTTAACAAATCAAAAACTGAAAAATTGGGCGTGCAAAATTATTCAGCCCCTTTACTTTCAGTGCAGCAAACTCTCTCCAGAAGTTCAGTGAGGATCTCTAAATGATCCAATGTTGACCTAAATGACTAATGATGATAAATACAATCCACCTGTGTGTAATCAAGTCTCTGTATAAATGCACCTGCACTGTGATAGTCTCAGAGGTCCGTTAAAAGCGCAGAGAGCATCATGAAGAACAAGGAACACACCAGGCAGGTCCGAGATACTGTTGTGAAGAAGTTTAAAGCCGGATTTGGATACAAAAAGATTTCCCAAGCTTTAAACATCCCAAGGAGCACAGTGCAAGCGATAATATTGAAATGGAAGGAGTATCAGACCACTGCAAATCTACCAAGACCTGGCCGTCCCTCTAAACTTTCAGCTCATACAAGGAGAAGACTGATCAGAGATGCAGCCAAGAGACCCATGATCACTCTGGATGAACTGCAGAGATCTACAGCTGAGGTGGGAGACTCTGTCCATAGGACAAGAATCAGTCGTATATTGCACAAATCTGGCCTTTATGGAAGAGTGGCAAGAAGAAAGCCATTTCTTAAAGATATCCATAAAAAGTGTCGTTTAAAGTTTGCCACAAGCCACCTGGGAGACACACCAAACATGTGGAAGAAGGTGCTCTGGTCAGATGAAACCAAAATTGAACTTTTTGGCAACAATGCAAAACGTTATGTTTGGCGTAAAAGCAACACAGCCCATCACCCTGACCACACCATCCCCACTGTCAAACATGGTGGTGGCAGCATCATGGTTTGGGCCTGCTTTTCTTCAGCAGGGACAGGGAAGATAGTTAAAATTGATGGGAAGATGGATGGAGCCAAATACAGGACCATTCTGGAAAAAAACCTGATGGAGTCTGCAAAAGACCTGAGACTGGGACGGAGATTTGCTTCCAACAAGACAATGATCCAAAACATAAAGCAAAATCTACAATGGAATGGTTCAAAAATAAACATATCCAGGTGTTAGAATGGCCAAGTCAAAGTCCAGACCTGAATCCAATCGAGAATCTGTGGAAAGAACTGAAAACTGCTGTTCACAAATGCTCTCCATCCAACCTCACTGAGCTCGAGCTGTTTTGCAAGGAGGAATGGGAAAAAAAATGTGTCTCTCGATGTGCAAAACTGATAGAGACATACCCCAAGCGACTTACAGCTGTAATCGCAGCAAAAGGTGGCGCTACAAAGTGTTAACTTAAGGGGGCTGAATCATTTTGCATGCCCAATTTTTCAGTTTTTGATTTGTTAAAAAAGTTTGAAATATCCAATAAATGTCGTTCCACTTCATGATTGTGTCCCACTTGTTGTTGATTCTTCACAAAAAAACACAGTTTTATATCTTTATGTTTGAAGCCTGAAATGTGGCAAAAGGTCGCAAAGTTCAAGGGGGCCGAATACTTTCGCAAGGCACTGTAGCTTGGGCTGCCATTGTGAGGTCAGAACGCTCCATACATCCCTACTTCTCAGCCAGAGCGTCCGGTGTGCACTGTGAACGCTCCAAGAGCATACCGCTCACAGTCGAGGCAATTTACAAGCGTACCCTTAATAGGATATCTATGGTAACAACCATAGACATCCTATTAAATTACTGGAGGGGCTATGTCATAAACCCTCAAAGTTCCAGAATGAGGTAAAAATGCCAGCCATAATGATCAGGGAGAATTACAAACAATTGCCATTCATTGGAATGAATGGCAGTAGAGGCATAATGCTAATTTTACTTATGCAGGGAATTAAACGTAAGATGTGAAATATTAGAAATTGTGTAGTATTGTCAAAGAAAAATATTGTCATTATAAATAGTTTATGAAGGTTTTAAAATGTTCTGTATAAATATCCTCTAAAATATGTCAACGGACCATAAATGTCAAAATGTTGATTTTCTTGGGAAGCGGCGTTCCACAGAGTGCTTTTTTTAATGATACAATATCTGTACTTGTTGAATTTGCAACTTCTCTAAGCCCTATCAACTGATCTCAGCCAGTGTATGGCAGTGGATTGGAATGTTGGCATATTTGCAGTTAATTTGAACAATTTGTGCAATCACTCCACAAACTGTCAGTCTAGCTAGCAAAACCATACAGTGTAGGAAAATTCTTAAGTCATTATTTTACATTATCACAGCACCATTGTCTCACGTCAGATGGTCTCACTCCTACGTCACTCTTGTCCCTCAGCTGATCGGTCTTGCAGGGCGTGGAACTCATCTCAAAATGTTTGGATTTTTACTCTTCCGCCTAACGCTAGTTCCTAATTCAGAAAATCACTTGGCTCTCGGTAGCAATGAAGCACTGGCTACTACGGCAAACCATGCTCAATCAGTTTAGCCAACTTGCTCCAGCCAGCAGCCTCATGCAAGCTTGTTTGGATGGCCATACTGTAGCTAGTTTGCCAGCTTGCTGATAAAGTTATACGGCACTAAAATTATGGGACTGTTCTCAGAAATCGACAGCTGGCACTGTGCCTCGCTAGTTTGTAACATTTGGCCAACGTGATGACATTGCAGAGAGCAGTCAGTTGTGCTGTACAACTCTAATCACACTAATCACAGCAGAACAGATGTCATGACAACTAATTTGTGCATTAGCTAGAACTTCACTGCGCTAGCTAGAGGGAGTATTCAGCATTGTGTGTGAACTGGTGGTGTTAGCATCCTTGCCTTTCATTTCATATGGATTGATTTGAGACTGGTTCTGCCAGCAAGCAGAAATGAGCTAGCAAATGTTCGTGCATGTTTTCGAGTTTCATAAATACTGATCCTACCACCACAAAGTACCGTAGCTAGATGTAGAATTAGGTAGTGCAGACTTCTTCGGGGGGGAAAGTATATTAGTTACAGGTTTGTTGGTAAGATTACCTCTCTTTTGAGGATGAAAGGGGGTTCAGTGAACAATGTAATACAACCACCTTAGTAACATTTTTGAATGTTAGTACAGCATATTGTAGCCAAACTTCCTTTTAGCCATCCAATGCGTGTTTGCTAGTTAGCGCAATGCCCGTCTGCACTGATATCTGACATGAGACAATGATCACAGCACTGGCAAACCATGATTAACAAATGGCTGACATTTTATCTCATAATAAGAAGATGCTTGTCTATTCTAGTGATCTAATTCTATGGTCACAACGCCCTGTCCATTAGAGGAGCATCCAATCAGGAGCTGTTTGACAAAGGCTTTGAACAGACACAGTCCCTATGACTACTCTTCCAGGTGAAATGGGTGCCTCACTATGTGGTTGTATTCTCAAACCAATGCCGACAGACAAGGAGAACCAAGCCATCCGTTCTTAATCTCCTCCCGTCTGCCTGCATTAACGGGGTGTTTATTTATTAGTTTAATTTTATTAGATCAGACATTGACGGAGCACTTTTCTTTGCTATTTGGCGACCTGAGATTGATGCATGTTTTTCTTAGTGCATTGTCACGCCTTGCTCGCACTTATTAACATACCACTCACACATGTTCCCAAGACGGTGTCTATTTTTTACATAGTGTGCTTTCTAATGCTTGCCTTTTCAGCATGCTTTCCCCTCCAATTATATCGGCCACTCCTCGTCTCTCATTGTATTAGAAATAATTTGGTATCGCGAGTGTGAATTCATTGGTTATTACATTCAGAGCCCCATCTTAAACATCTTCAGTTTGATAGGTGTGATGTAGCTAACTGTTTCAACAATGCAGGACTTAAGCAGTGCTACATTTTCCTGTCATTCCTTTAAACCACACGTGTTATGGTAATATTCTATCAGTGGGTTGGTGTTTTTAGAATTGTAGTAGAAGGTCTTAGTCAATTATGTTTTATTCTATTTAATGTCATAATGATCTAATCTATCTGTTCTAGAATCTATTCATTTCTTAGTGTTCTGCTCACCATGGACGTGGTGGTGGTGCTTGGACAGTTAGGTGAATAGCAAAACAATGTGAATAGCTAAATGAAGACATTAATCAAGGAATTAATTAACTGGCCAGTTAGAGCTGTTGATATAATTATCCTCTTTCTATTTTATGACAGCATCACTCCCACAGGTAATTAGAATAGATAATTGGCTATGTAGGTTTGGAGAATCAAACATGACCTTTCGAAGTAGTGCATACCTTTTTTTAATAAAAAATAATTTGTTGACCTAAGTAGAAATATCAAGGTATTTATGGCCTCAACAAATGATGTATGATACAGTAATATGTGATTGTGTGAGCCAGACTACTATAAATACCCAATGAATTCAAGCCGTGTCTCCTCCAGTAGATGCCATCAGTAATATGGCCTTACTGCCTTGCTCCTGTGACCATTGGAGAGCATCTTATGACTCTCCCCATCCATCCCCACATAACCACTCTGAGCATGGTGTCTGTAGGTTAAGGCTTTCCTTCTCACTCCTTCCTTTCCTAGGTTCTGAGTCTTCGAGTAGTGTAGGGTCCTCCACGGGTTCGCTCTCTCGCTCCCAGCCAACCCACCCTGTCCCGGCTCTAACCAAGGCTGGCTACCCCCACAACCACTCTGCGCTTCCCTGCCCAGCGGCCTACCCAGCTGTCTGCGCTAGTAGTACTGTGGTCTATGAGGCGGGAGGCAGGAGCGCGGCACCGCCAGGGAACACCGCTAACACTAGCTACTATTTGCTTCCTCTGGAAGCCACAGGGATACCGCCAGGGAGTGTCCTGGTCAACCCACACACAGGTTGGTAACCGAACCCTACCTACCAGGTTTAGTTAAAGTACAGGGGCTTGCTATGGGGGATGCAAAATGTGTCTTGTGTTTTGTATCCTGTCGTTGGGTTTCTTTCACAAACTGATAACTTCTCTTTCAAACTAACATGACTCACACAACTTGCTGCTTATTCCCCCACTGCTTTCTTCTTGTGGTGTTGAGGGAGGGGGAGAGAGGGAACTATAGCTTCTGATGGTGGTGGTGTGTTGTCTTCTTGCAAGCAGCAAAGTGTTGGAACACCACAGTAGAACACCAGGCGTCCTTCACTCATTATTTCTGATGTATTTGAGTTGTGATGCTGCTGAGTCTTTTGGGGGAGGTGATAATTACAAGTTGCTTTAACTGCCCTTTAAAAAGTAAACCCAACCGACGGATTGCGCATCGCTTTCCCTCAAATTATTCAGAATTGACACAGGAGTCACTGTCTAATGACGCGGCTTGCATGCAAATGAGAATCTGTGTCTCTGCCTCCCACAAATGAGGAGGGAACGGAAGCACTTTGAAAAACGATGGCTGTCTCGCAAGATCAATATACCCTGACTTTGGTCAAAACAAATTCCCCAAAGTGTTGCTGAGACACGGGATAATGAAGCCACACTGTACAGTGTTATTGGATATAGAGATAATGGATAGTGGGCGAGTCGTAGCTTTGATGTATAATGTATTCCTCTTCACTCCGTGGTTCAATGGCCATCCTAGAGAATGTTGCTCCTTAAATATGCATGGGACTGGCTGATAAGCCCGGGTATATGGCGCTGGCACTAATATGTTTTTCGAGAGCCAGCCAGGGCTGTGCAATTGCTTATTGACCTTTTCCTAAGGAGTTGGAAAATGGGGAATTCTTGTGTAGAACCCAGAGAATTAATTTTGCCACCTGATAGCTAACTCAAGAGGAGTTATTTTCAGGGTCATCGGACGGTCATTTGGGCATTTGAACGTGGGGAAAAAATAGAGGAAACCCACCCTCAACAAGTCGTCCAGGTCCTGAGGCAGCGAAGCATCCCCAAACCATCACACTACCACCACTATGCTTGACCGTGGGTATGAGGTTCTTACTGTGGAATGCATTGTTTGGTTTTCACCAGGTGACCCATGTCATCCAAAACGGTATACTTTTGATTCATCTGTCTATAGAACGTTCTTCCAAGAGTCTTGATGATCATCCAGGTGCTTCCGGAACGAGATGGATCCCATTTTTATGTCTGCCGAAAACAAAACACTGTATTCCACAGTAAGAACCTCATACCAACGCTGAAGCATGGTGGTGGTGGTGGTGGTTTGGGGATGCTTTGCTGCCTCAGGACCCGGACAACTTGCCTTAATAGAAGGAACCATGAATTATGCTCTGTATCAGAGAATTCTACAGGAGAATGTCAGGCCATCTGTCTGTGAGCTGAAGCTCAGCTGAGTCATGCAGCAAGACGATCCAAAACACACAATCAAGTCGACATGAAAATGGTCAACAAATTTGAAGTTTTGAAATGGTCTTGTCAAAGTCCAGACCTAATCCCAATTGAGATATTGTGGCAGGACTTTAAAACAAGCAGTTCATGCTTGAAAACCCACACATGTCGCTTAGTTAAACCAGTTCTGCATGGAAGAGTGGGCTGAAATTTCTCCACAGCAACGTGAGAGATTGATCAACAACTACAGGAAGCATTTGGTTGCAGTCATTGCAGCTAAGTGGCACAACCAGTTATTGAGTGTAAGGGGGCAATTCATTTTTCACACAGGGGAATTGGGTGATGCATAACTTTGTTAATTAAATTTTAAAACATGTTATTTGTAAACACAGGTTCCCTTTATCTAATATCAATATAATCTAATATCAAAAATAGAAAAATTCAGAAAGGGGACAAATGGATTTCCATTGTATGTGTAACGTGTCTGTGTGAACCCTTGTCCCTATGATGATGTCTATAGCCAACCGGTGCTTCAGTAGACGTGTGTAGAATACAAATGTAAAGGAAAAACCAGCCTGTTGTGATGTGATGAAGTCATACACTGGAACCGGGTGTCTCTGGATTGCTCCGTGGCACTAACCTCTTTTCTGTACAAAAAAAACACCTCCTTAAACCGATATTCGGCTTTCAGAGCCAGCCTATTTCAGTGAACCACAGAGAAATGCATTGATGCTTTCATCAAGTACAGACGGCTCAGGGAAATTCACTGGAGCACAAGGCATTTTTCACCAGAGATTTTGAAATAAGCACTTGAATAAAATGTGTCATATTCTCCACATAAAGTGCACACAACATTCTTAGTATTTTTTTCTGCTCTTTATTATAAATATTTACTCACTCACTTGGCTGTGTGAATTCATAAATAGGCTATGGAAATGAAGCCCTCTGGATACTCTGCTGTCTTGAGCTGCTGTAAGGATAATGATAGCCATTACATTTCTGGATACCTAGCAATTAGGCAAACTATATCAAAGCGTTGAAGTTATCTATTTAATGTTGATAATGGGGCCAGTGTCGATAGTGATGATGATGATGTTGAAAATATTCATTTTTTATTATTGATGTGATTTATAGAGATGGAAAGTCTTGCTTGATAGTGTTGACGATAATGCTGAAAATAATGATTGTGTTTATAGAGATGCTAGTTTTGGTGGTTTTCCAGTGTGTTTTCAGCCCTGCCCTTCGCTCTCACTTCAGGACAGCCGTTTGTGAACCCGGATGGAAGTGCTGTGGTGTACAACCCCAACCACGGCATGGCTCCTCAACATCATAATCAGCAGGGCAGGACCCAGCAGCCCATGCCCACTCCTCCGCACTTGCCTGGCCAGCACCAGCCCACCAATCACAACCACGTCCTCGCACAGGTTCGCTAACACCCTTCAGCAGGCCATTGAATTTGAATTAAATTAAATAGAACCCCTAGGAGTAAATGTATATGTCACAGGCTTACTCATAACATCTACTATACCAAATCAAATTTTATTTGTCACATACACATGGTTAGCAGATGTTAATGCGAGTGTAGCGAAATGCTTGTGCTTCTAATTATACCACATTCGCATTACAAACACAGTGCTTGTACAGTCTGAGAGGGCAGGGGAAAGTAGGAAGTGAACTGATGCACATGCTCAGTTCTTACACAGACATCCTAAGCCACCCTGAAGATTGACATGGCCCCCAATTCAAAACATTACCATGACAGCTCATGGGGGTGGTTGTCATGCATACGGTGTTATTCGTTGAGGAAACTTTGCAACCTTTCTCCTTAGTCGTCAGCCCTGTCAGAGGATATGAATTGAGTTCAGAGTGTCAGCTAAACCCTGTGACCACTGGTGCAGCACACAGCCCAAACGGTAATCATTAGCGTTTTATACAGGCCCTGAGTGGTAGGAATAGCGATCTCTAATAGCAAGATCCTCAACACAACCTGTCATGGAGAGCCCCTTTTAAAAATCATATTAAAAAAATTAAAAAACAGCCGGAAGGCTTGACATTCATTAGTGTAAATGACCTCTGATAGTGTGGGTGCACCCCCCCCAGTGAAGAAGCAACGCCCCTTCCTAATAAAGACATCATTCCAAACCGGGCGGCGGGGGCTGATGAAAGGATATATATTTTTTAACCAAGAGCTGTCCCATTGCTTTCATATCAATAGATTTTCACCAGTCGGCCTTGGTAGAGGATGGAGGATATCCATGGTCATCTATTGACTGAGGTTAATTAACTTCATTACTGTTGGATTCCCCCATGTGTAGTTGGATTCCCCCCTGATCTAGCGCTGATTCACTCCGTTAACTAATATATACTGTTCCTCCATTGTTTGAGATGATACTTTCTCTGCTTGTGACGTTTGCAATCTCTGCCTAATGTCTGACTAAACCCAATGCCCTCTTCTCTACTTCTCTTCTCTACCTCTGCTTCTCTCATCTACCTCTTCTTCTCCTCTGTTTTTCCTCACCTCTGTCTGTTCTGTCCCTTCCTCAGCCGGTCCGGCCCCTCCAGCCCTCTGCTCAGCCTGTCCACTACTCGTCTGTCTCTTACCCATCTCAGCTCCTCTCCGTCTCCCTGACCAGCTATACACTGTGGTACTTTACTCTTCTTCTCTTCGCTCTTCCCCCCCAGTCTTTTTGTCATTCTATGCCATCTTCCCTCTTCGGGCTAGGGTAAAACAAAAAGCTGTCCGTCTCCCCTGACCAACTATACACTGTGGTACTACTCTTCTTCTCTTCCCTCTTTGGGCTAGGTTAAAACAAAAGGCTGTGGAAATGAGTAGTGAACTTATGCTACTGAAAGAATACACACAGGGATGGAATTTAGAAAAGTTCCTGAATCCACGTGGGTTATTGAAATATGATTGAGGTCCACACTCCAGTCCAGTTTGTAGCGGTAATGCACCTTAGTTGGTTGCCAACTGCCATGTAAAGTCCACAGAAAACGATGAGAGATTAACCAAACAAAACAAAAAAACAGCTAGGTTTCCTCTTATCTGTGGATTAATTGTTGGAGTAGAGAACACACGATTTTTTGTGAATCAAAAAGGGTCAAAGTACCAGCAAAAAAAAAGGACCATATGCATTTCAGGTAAAATAATAATCCAATGTTTATTTTCCAGGACAAATTAGCTAGCATCCGCAAGCTAGTTAAATGTCCATGAATGTTTCATGTGTGTTTCGACCTGTCCATAAATTAATACAGTTAGTTGGTTTGATAATTTTTTGCATCTGGTGGTAATGGACAAAATCTCACGTGGACCGATTTATGGAGGCGTTTGGTCAGCATGCTAATTAGACTTCATTAATATGCCAATTAATGAGGAATTGAATCAGTTTAACTTTCATGTTCGTTTGCTACCCAACTACCTCCATTGACGCAAATCGTGTGTTCTACTGACCTCTTTCCTGACGTCCCTCTACGAATAAACCTCCCTTAATGACTGACTACATTAATTTTACCGTCTAATCTGAATATGATATTCTATAAATAGCAATGCTTGAAGTTCCTAACCACTCAACCATCTGCTGCCTAGTAAACCACACCACACTTAAGCAAGTCAGGATGACTCCAGTTTAATGTTTTAGGGCCTTCAGGTTTGTTCTTTGCATGGGTGACTGTATCCAGTTGTATTGCTGTAGGCTAGTACAGTAGTTCAAAGTTCAGTGACTACACTAGGAGCCAGCAGTATAAAAGTCTTTGGGGTTTCAGAAAAGTGCCATATAAAAGTACTATGTATTATTTATTACATACAAGGTCCTGTAGTAGTTCAACTAGAGCCACGACCGAACTGTTAATAATAAATATATAATCTATGCATGTAACACGTTTCTGTGTGTTCCATCCCACAGCAAGAGAACCTGGGAGCCCAGTTCAGCCACATGAGTCTGTCCCGGCAGGCCTCTGGGGAGGGCCCCTCCTCCGTGGTGCTCCAGGCCCCCCCGCAGCAGCAGGGCTTCATGGTGCCCCCCAGGCCAGCCTGTCCCTGCCCCCCAGGCCTACAACACCCCCGCCCCTCCGCCTGTCAACCAGCCACTCATGCAGCAACAAGGTTACATGCAGCAGGTAGGTTACTGTACATCTGACCCTTACCTGGTTTATTCCTATTAGGTTATACAATGTAACTCAGTACTAATAAAACAATCATATGTTATTTCCATCTGACTAACTTGATCAATGCTTGACCGGTCTCTATTCCTTCGTCTACATGATTGAAATGTTTCATCATTAGTACCTGAGTGATACACGTACAGTACATTTGTTCATAGATACTTTCTCTCTACTTAAAATAACATTTATATTGGACTTGTTAACTAAGCCACTGCAGCTGAGGGACTGTAGTCTAGGTTCAGAGACCTCCGAGAGCTGCATATCAGTAGTGGTGTTAATGGTATCTCATTTTGGACTGCTTCATCTCTGCCTACAGATGCCAGCGTGTTACTGTGGGCCGGGCCAGTACCCCCTGTCTAACCAGGGGTACAGGCCTGTGGGCACAGTGCAGTATAGTGCCCTGCAGAGCCAGCCAATGCCCCCGCCCACACAACAGACAGGTAAATATCTTAACACAGGCTGAACCAGTAACTCAACCATTCATCTCAGCTGCCTAGTTCCTCTATTAAAAACAGGTGTCACATCAGGTGTGTTTTTTTTTCTTTTCTCTCTGGCGTAATATCTGGAATACCATCAGTGGAGTGGTTTGCTTGACATTTATTTACATGGGGGGTTAAATCCATGTCTTTCTCCCTGTGGTATATTTTTTACATGTTCTATCTTACTGCGGGGTGGGCATGGTTGTTACCGCTCTCTTCACACACTTTATTTTCTATTGCTCTAAGCACTTTGTTGTCTCTGGTTATCTGCCCTTATTGCAGGTACACAATAGGCTCATCTCAATAAACTGTGGCAGGGAAAGTAGACGGTGCCTCTGGGGCAGAGGAGCAGTGCGAAAAGCTGACTCCTGTGTTAGAACGCTTTTTCTCTGCAGGGTTGGCCATTGTGTTGCCCTTGGCATTTTAGCCCACACAATAACCATTTCCAATCAAATACACCGTTAGCATTGTCTCCCTCGTCTCCACTGCGTATCGCTGAAGCATCATTCATTGGCCTGTCTAGAGAAACAGATGCTCCGCTGCACCATTTGAAATACAAAAGTCAATCGGATCTCTTAAAGGGAATGGGGAATTTTGTTTTAATTACCTGGCAGCCTTTGTACATGCATCAGTCATGCAGATTGGCAGTGGCGAACAGGATGGGGATTTCAAATGGGGAAATTATCTAGAGTTCCAGCCGCAAAATGTCAGGACCCACAGGCGTATAAACATTGTGACATTCTAAGTCAGGTGTTTAGAGGGGTTTCTTACCTGGATATATATCAGCCCTCCAGGTGTGGGTAAGAACCAAAGGGCCTATTCTGGATACGTGTGGAAGTTGACCATCCACAGAAGAACCAAAGGTCCTGGATACGGGGCCGGGGCGCTGTCTGAGAGGCCTATAATTCTCACAGTGAACCGGTCTCTTTTCCAGCCCCTCACTTTCGCCTCTTCAGACAGAACTGTTAGCCAACAACCCTCCACAGCTAAGCACTCAATCACACTGCTGTAAAAGTCATCCATTTTAAAGCCTTCTGTCTACTGGGTGTACTTGAGGAATTAACCATCAACCATCCATCAACCAACCAACTATCTGACTTGACTGAGACATTTCATTTATCTCTCCATGAATATTTGTGAAGACCTGGTATTTTTTGTTTTTATGTTTGGCTGTTCCTGCCAAAAGAGTCTTCATTTTGCTTTTTACTTCAACATCAGACGTCAACTTTATATAAAACATTCACATATTCTGACGACATTTTGAATGAGGTGTTATACTGATTATTGTTAGCTATAAATGTCTTGTGCAAAAGTCTCAACTGCAATTCATATCATTCTGAAGATAGATTTAATTATAGATTCATAATGTGTGCAATTATCGTAATCATAAAATATCAGCAGA
Organism: Oncorhynchus tshawytscha; assembly: GCF_018296145.1. NCBI lineage: Eukaryota > Metazoa > Chordata > Actinopteri > Salmoniformes > Salmonidae > Oncorhynchus > Oncorhynchus tshawytscha. The sequence continues at coordinate 41,650,506 of NC_056454.1, forward strand.
ATTCTCTGCTATCAAATGTCAAACTTTTATGTTTTCTGTAGAAATGTACTGTACTTCTCCAGATATGGTCAAATAAAGCCTAAGGAAACAATATATATATATTTTTTTTTTAATGAAAAGGAGAAATGTGGTAGATCTGAATTGAAGGACACCATTACACACTGAACTCATCCTTTCCCCAGGCGGCTGAGAAAGCCTAGTCCTGTTCCCTTATTCTTGTAAAAATAGATAGGCAGCAGAAGCCCCAGTATATCTGGTGTAATAAGGAGAAGGGTGGCGTGCCTGTTTCATCTTATCTCCTAAAGCTGCCTGACAGTCAGTGGCTCCTTTTAACCAGGCAGGCAAGACAGTCTGCCAGCAGCAATTCAAGCCTTTTGAGTCCTGAGGTCCAGAGTCTCCTTCCTCTCCTCTCTTTTCTCTCTTCCATCCTCTGCTCATTCAGCTGAAGCACAGAGTGTTTAATATTATATTCGCTTCATGCTCGGTTTGTAAGTGGAGGTGAGAGAATGGTACTAAAAATGGCAACCAGCCTCTCTTGTTGCCTGCCTCTCCTCTCACCGGGTGCATCCATTCCTTGTGTCCCACTTCTCTTCTCATCTGGGCTAAATTGATTGCTGTCGCTCTGGCCAAAAGCCAGGAGAAATTGAAAATTGCCCAGACAGCCCTCTCCTCCCTTAACTCCCTCCCTTCTCGTTTTTACCTCCTGCTGTTTTCTCCCCTCCACCACCCCCCTTCTACTCAGGGAGCCTGCTTAAGAGGGGCTTTCAATAACATTCTCCACTATAAGCACTCTGGTAACCTTGATGCTGATGTATTTTACCCAGCGAAAGAAAAAGCTTATTAAATGTAATTTTCCTAAGACCTATAAAGTTTTTTAGCTTTTTTTTTTTTATCTCGTCTCCCATAATCTTACCAGTGGAGGAGAAATCCTATTGAAACGACTTTGGCGCTGAAAGGTTGTTTATTTACTGAGCCATTTTAATGTTGACTACCCTGAATCATTGATCGCTTCCAATGGAATAAGCACACAGCCTGTTCTGTGGCAAAGTGTTTAGTTTTTGTTTAAAGAAATAACTATTATAATATTCTTACAAAGCATACAAACAACATGCAGACACAAACATCCACAACACCACCCCTGCCCACACCCACCTGTTCACACCTGCACAACACCACCCCTGCCCACACCCACCTGTTCACACCACCCCTGCCCAGACCCAACTGCCCAGACCCACCTGTTCACCCCCCATCTCTAGGGGTGATGTATCATTCTCTGCCACATGGCCTCAAACTGCACCATTTTGTTTCTCTTCGTCGCCCATGCACTTTCAACATTTTACATAAAGCATTTGACCTTTCCATTGTGTTAACGATGGAGGATTGGTTGATTTCCAGTTAAGTATGTTTTTGTCAAGATTGACGAGAAAGGATCGTCCAATCCATCGGGTATCTCACTGCACCCTCACATGTCATGTCTTGAAATATGCAGACAGATTGATTAATAGTACATTTACTTTATAATACTTCTGCCAACTTTCTAGCTTCGTCCATAACTTTTGGACTTTATAGCCTTCCCAGAAGAAGGCTATAGAGTCATTGTTAATTTTACACCTAACACTTGACTCCGTTGTGCTGTCGAAGTTTGTGAATTTTGTTTCTTGTGTAATAAATTCTATACATTAGTTTATGCTGGATTGTGTACATTTTCACTAACTGTAATTGCATTAGTTATGTTCCAACATTCCCTTCATCGTGTGCCAATATCAGTTATTTTTAAGTCTTAGTTCCACTGGTTAATCTATCCAACTGAGATTGCCCTTTGGATAGATTGCCCTTTGGATAGATTGCCCTTTGGATAGATTGCCCTTTGGATAGATTGCCCTTTGGATAGATTGCCCTTTGGATAGATTGCCCGTTGGATAGATTGCCCGTTGGATAGATTGCCCGTTGGATAGATTGCCCGTTGGATAGATTGCCCGTTGGATAGATTGCCCGTTGGATAGATTGCCCGTTGGATAGATTGCCCGTTGGATAGATTGCCCGTTGGATAGATTGCCCGTTGGATAGATTGCCCGTTGGATAGATTGCCCGTTGGATAGATTGCCCGTTGGATTGGCTCTCTGCAAGGGTTTGTATATCTTACCCATCAAATGAACATCCTTTTCTGACTCAACTAGGATTACCTCAAGATTACTCTGATATCCAAAATAACATAAATTGACATTTCTTCATATGGAACTTTTAAGTTGAATGTATTTGAAAATATCTACATTGGTCAGTCCAAAATTGCTTTTGAATTCTGTCATGGAAATACATTTATTAATAAATAAATGTCATAAATAAATGTAATTTACGGTTTCTATACCTTTTTTAGTTTTCCCTGTGGACCAATTTATCAGGGAATTCTGAACGTTTTTAATTTCCATACAAGTGCTGAATTCTAAGAATCAAGACATTTGAATCCACTTTTTTGATTAAATCAACTTCATCTCTCTCTCCCCCATCTCTCGCTCCCATCTCACTTTATCTTGCTCTCTTTCTCCCTCTCTCGCTCCCCCTCGCTCACTCATTTCTCTCTCGCTCCCCCTCCCTCCCTCTCTATTTCTCCAGGTTACCAAACTGTGATGCTCAATCATCCACAGAGCTATCAGAGTATGATAGTAGTGCCACAGAGTCAAAACCCAGTCAGTGGCCAGCAGAACCCGGTCAGTGGCCAGCATAGCAATATGGGACATCAGATGCAAGGCATGATGGTCCAGTATCCCTCTATGTCATCTTATCAGGTGGGTACTCAGCATTTCAACATCTAATAACTCAATGTCACTTTATAATGTAAAAACACTATTAACAATGATGAACATTAAGAAATGTAAAGCATATTTATTTAAACCTTTGTTTAGCCAAGTAGCTTAGTCATTAAGAACCATTCTCTTTTTCCATAAAGTCTTGTGTAACCGTGAATATTTTTTGGCATCCCATGTCATCCATCTGAACTATGGGTCTGTCTTGGCAGGTATCCATGCAGCCCCAAGGCTCCCAGGTTGTACCACAGCAAACGTATCAGCAGCCTATCGTCATCCACAACCAGTCCCACCAGAGGCCCATGCCTGGCTCTGGTGTCCAGGTTTACTACAGTGTCATCACACCCAATCAACAGAGGTAGGACATCACCACACAGTTTTAACATAAAAATACCTATAAATATTCCACTTAATGTCGACCCATTATAATACCAATACATTGAGTACATGTAAATGCATTCCCAGTTGAACAGAACACCATGTGGTAGGACCGCACAGTTTTAATGTGGACTCCGATTATATACCAATAACATTACTACAGAACATTAATACTGTATCATTCCCAGTTTTACAGTAAGCAGTTTTTTAGGTTGAACAGATAACTAGCTCTTCTCTGTGATGCTTCACACTGAGCTGTGGAACCCCCCTCCTGGGTCCTCTTCTTTAATAGGCCATGTTCAAGATGATTTATAAGGCCAGATATCTACTGAGTCTTAATATAACAGCGCTGGTCCAGTGTGGCGAGCTGCTCTCTACACCATCCTTCATGCCAGCCCTCTGGGCCGCTGTGCAGACGCACATTATTCTTCTGGGTGCCGAGTGGCACGGAGAGCCGAATGTCTGCTGCGGCAGCTGCCTGCCTCTGCTTTGGGCTGGCGCGTAACCCTGCCTGCCTTCTTTTTGCTTATATTGTTATAAAATCAAAATGGAGGAGAGTGAAAGAGGAGCCTGGAAAGTAGAAACCCCAGTGGCACTCCACAACCGCAATTCCGTAACGGAGACGCAGTGATTTATGCTGTTTTCCCTTGATTTGTTTTGATTTGTTAGAAAATGAGCCTGTAGAGATTTCTAGCCGATTCCCAGCCTTCACCGGTTTCAGATTGAGGATATTTATGGTTGTTCTAATGCAATACAGGGTTATTGATCTCCAGTGTACACAGTGTTCCACTTCAGTAATTTAGCCCATTTTAAAACCGATGTGCCGAATTCTGATTACATGAATGAATCTGTGCCAGAGCTTGGCCTCTCTGCTACTCGGCTTTAGTGTGTGTGTGGTGTTTCTCTCACTGCAGCTCCTCTGTAGAGTTCTTGCCTCCTTCCGGATCAGAGCAGATGCTGTTCCCTCGGCCGTCCTCCCCCTGCAGCTCCCAGCAGCCACTCCATCAGACACATCAGTGCTCAGGTACACACAGAAACACACACACAGACCGACACACTGCAGTGTTCAGGTATACAGCAGAGAGCCAGTCTGAGCCACATTATGCATTATAACCAGGTCTCAACTATGAAGTAAAAATCACAATTTATAAATAAAGTAGTCTGGCAACCAGCTGGTTATCAGTAGCTGGCTACAAGACTGCTTTATCACTTTACGTTGGATCCCTGAAAGAGCATATTTTCTCTTTTCAACTGTATAAGTGTGAAATATAAAATGTTGCTCCTAATGAGTTAGTTCTTGAAATGAGCTGCTGTACGGGTTGTCTCTGGAACAAAACCCACAGACGTTAGCTTCGCTGTACCACCTTTTTTTTTCTTTAAAAAAAAACCTTTCTCCTACCTCTTTTAGTTCTTTAACACGCTGTCCAATCCAACCGTCACAATGTAGACAGCCCAATCCCCTCTGTTCTGAACAATGGCGTGGAAGAGCCCGAAGAACATTTTAATTAGAGCCCAACTAAACAAAGGCGTCATCAGGAGAAATTACTTGCAACCGAATTCTCCGGCAAATCAAAATGGATTGAATCGATTCTAAAGGGTCTTCTTGGGGAGGGGCGCAGACAGGCAGCATTCTCATCTCCTGATCTCCCAGGTAAAGCTATAACAATACAACGTAGCAACAACAAAATAAATGTGATGTAGACGCCTTAACGTCTTTCTCCTATTCAGTTAGCTTTGAGGCTTTAAGGTGCTAATTGAAATTACACTCCAAGTCTTAACGATGTAATTATTGAACAGATATGGACTGGTAATTAAGAAGTAATTCCTCTGCTGCTTTGTTCCCAGTTATGGTCATCTTATTAAAAAAGTCCCTTTATGGGCAATCTAATTCTAATTTGAAATGTTTTAGGAGGCCTTAATGTGATTTTCCTCTGTGGCGAAGCTCCTTTGATCAGTATAGCCACCGTCGGTCTCCCCGTGTCTCGGTCGGTCTCTCAATTCACAATTACATTTCAACTTAAGGGCTGTATTGGCATGGGAATCATATGTTAACAAGTGAAGTAGATAATAAGCAAAAGTGAAACAAAAAATTAACAGTAAACATTACACTCACAGAAGTTCTTTGTCTCTCTGTCTTGCGCTCTGTCATCTTTTATTTTCTCCTTAAATAACAAATTAAAGGAAAGGGTAATCTTATTTCAAATCCTGAAATTAGATCTCTCTCTCTCTTCAGACCTGAGATGGTTGAAATGTTTTCATTTCATGCCAGGATTACCACGTAAAAAATACATTCCCTTTATTTTAAACCTCTTGTGGCAAAAGTAAATCTTTTTTTTCCACTTTTTTTTTTCCAATGTGGACATGTGTTTTGGTTATTATGCTGTTCTATGGGTCAACTTCCTTTCTGTGTGACCCCCTTTTTTATTCACAATGAAATACAAATAGACTGCTGCGTATTACACCAAGACAGTGCTAGTGATGGATTAAATCCAAGGTTGGTAGTACTATAGAGTCCAGGTTCTCTTTTGTTTGTAGACCTCCCTTTTTTATTGTCACAATAAAATAGATGGAAAACAAAATATAAATGGAGGTTTTCATCCTTGAGATAGGGTGGGGAATTATGTGGCTGTGTAAGAGTGTTATAGATGCTCGTTACTTTTATCCCCCATCAGAAATAATTAGACAGACTAAGGGCAGTCAGAAGTCTTCCTCAGCAGAAATAATTAGACGGGCTAAGGGCAGTCTTCCTCAGCAGAAATAATTAGACAGGCTAATAAGGGCAGTCTTCCTCAGCAGAAATAATTAGACAGGCTAAGGGCAGTCAGAAGTCTTCCTCAGCAGAAATAATTACAGACCGGCTAAGGGCAGTCAGAAGTCTTCATCAGCAGAAATAATTACAGACCGGCTAAGGGCAGTCAGAAGTCTTCATCAGCAGAAATAATTACAGACCGGCTAAGGGCAGTCAGAAGTCTTCCTCAGCAGAAATAATTACAGACCGGCTAAGGGCAGTCAGAAGTCTTCCTCAGCAGAAATAATTACAGACCGGCTAAGGGCAGTCAGAAGTCTTCCTCAGCAGAAATCATTAGACAGGCTAAGGGCAGTCAGAAGTCTTCCTCAGCAGAAATAATTACAGACCGGCTAAGGGCAGTCAGAAGTCTTCTTTTAATAAGGTCAAGTGCAGGTCCAGAAAGTTCTCGAACCCTTTGTTGGGCAAACGCATTTAATTGGATGTTTGACGGCAAAACATTTGAGATGATGCAATTAAAAGTATTAATGATCTGAGCTGTCTTGGAAAGAAGGTCCCAACTAGAATAAAATGCATGTCAACAAACATTGTTCAAACATAGAGTTAAATTTCTAATAACATATTACATATCAAATAAGTAGGGGTTAACATCACATGTTATTAGATGACACAGGATTTTAACGGCAAGTCAGTGAATATGATTTAGTTTTCATACATAATACACTAATGAAATACAAAACAGTCAAACTGACATACTTATCCTATTAAATGTGATTCATATATTTCTAAAAGGCAAATCTCTCTCACACACACACACACACACACACACACACAAAATAAACATACTGTGATTCTTAAGTGGAACAGGTTCTAGTATCTGAAATGTAAGACTAAATCTTTACACATCTTTCATTGCCCCTGAAGAGATGCATATAAACTCTCATTGAATTTGATGTAATATTGTAATGTCTGTCCTTGTTGCCTCTGTGCCCCTCCTCCAGGTGGTGGAATGGTGATGATGCAGCTGATGTTGTCCCCTGGCCAGCAGCCGAGGCCTCACACGCCCTCGCAGTGGAAACACAGCAAGTACTACAGTCTGGATCACACCAGAGGTCAGAAGTCCACAGAGCTCTCAGTCATAGACACCTCACAGGTGAGAGTCCCTTGCTCCACTCCCCCATACAGCCTAAAGAGAACATGCAGATTTGAAAAAAAAAAAAATTGCAAGTATTTCTTCAGTATCACACTCTTGGTGTAAATATAGCAATGGGGTTTGGTGTTGTGGTCTGTAATGTTGTAAGAGAGTAGCCTTGAATACTTTTATTTTGATTTTGAACCAGTGGTTTTCCTGGTGTTGGGTGTGTTCACCCAATAACCCTCCCCTGTCCTCCATCTAACACTGTCCTCTATCTGTCCATACAGAGCAGTCCCCAGCTGGGCAGTCCCTCTACCTCCCCCGCCCAGTCGCCAACCCCCTCCCACCTGACCAATGTGAAGAGCATCCGTCCTGGCCTCACCCCCGTACCCATGATGCCACAGTTCTCCAGACCCTTCGTGCCAGGGCAAGGTGAGGGAGACACCCAGTGTTCCTTTACCTAGTTCTGGGGGAACTTTAACCAGCCATTTCACATACTTAATCTATTCCAATTATATAGGAATATAATATTCCAATGGCTTGCTGATTAGTTGAATTAGGTGTGCTAATACTACATTCAAACAAATATGTGGAATGCTGAGGGTCCCTGAGGCTACTCAACTGCTCCATCTTTATGGCAAATGGTAACCCTAAAGAAATGTAGCCCAATTTAGTGTGTCGTCATTTGTGTTTCCCAGGAGATGCTCGGTACCCATTGCTAGGGCAACCCCTCCAGTACAACCCCCAGAGCCGTCCTCCTCTCCTCCACTTTCCCCCCATGGCCCCCAACCATCAGGTGAGTCTACACAAGACAGAGGAGGAAATATCTGTGTGGATATCTATGTACCATTTTAGAAATGCTTAGTGACATCTTCTCTTTAGTACTGTGCAAATAAAACAAAAGATCAAAGTCAAACAATGGTCCCCGCTTCTTCTTTTGTTCCTCATTTTCTCTTCCAATGTAATCAATATCAAGCATTTGGGATACCTTGAGCTAGAGTCCACATAAAGTGCAACAGCAGACTACAAGCTGGTCAACTGAATGTTCTCTCGTCCTCTTTTCTGCTCCCAGGTACCTATGGGGATACGGCACAGCGGTGGAGGAGGCAGAGGGAGGAAGCAGCCGAGGAAAGCTCTGTCTACAGATCTCAGTGTAGGTCAACCAGGTAATGGTAGAGAACACCTCCGTCTGTTAAGAGGACAGAGATGTGGACCTCTAGTCAATAAATATCTTACTCTTAAGATGTATCTTAAATACAACATTTATCCATGATATTGATATTTGATCTAAAAATATATATATAATTTCCACATGCTTCGTAAACAGCAGTGAAACACTTACTTATGGACCCTTCCTAATAATTCAGAAATAAAAAATGTAGAAACAATTATAACATGATGAATAAATACACAATGACTAATGTACTGGTACCAAGTCTGTGCAGGGGTACGTGGTATTTGAGATGGATATGTACATATAGATAGGGGTAAAGTGACAAGGCAACAGGATAGATAATAGACAGTAATAGCAGTATACTGTAGGTAGGGGTAAAGTGACAAGGCAACAGGATAGATAATAGACAGTAATAGCAGTATACTGTAGGTAGGGGTAAAGTGACAAGGCAACAGGATAGATAATAGACAGTAATAGCAGTATACTGTAGGTAGGGGTAAAGTGACAAGGCAACAGGATAGATAATAGACAGTAATAGCAGTATACTGTAGGTAGGGGTAAAGTGACTAGACAACAGGATTGACAGTAACAGCAGTATACTGTAGGTAGGGGTAAAGTGACAAGGCAACAGGATAGATAATAGACAGTAATAGCAGTATACTGTAGGTAGGGGTAAAGTGACAAGGCAACAGGATAGATAATAGACAGTAATAGCAGTATACTGTAGGTAGGGGTAAAGTGACTAGACAACAGGATTGACAGTAACAGCAGTATACTGTAGGTAGGGGTAAAGTGACTAGACAACAGGATTGACAGTAACAGCAGTATACTGTAGGTAGGGGTAAAGTGACTAGACAACAGGATAGATAATAGACAGTATGAGCATGTGATGAGTCAAAAGAGTTTGTGCAAAGAGGTTAAATGCAGATAGTCCGGGTAGTTATTTAGTAGTCTTATGACAAAGGAAGCATAGGGTTAGTCTGTACTGCTTTAACTAATGAGGTCATAGGCTAAAGGCTGTCTCCAAGTTGGGTCTGACAGTTCTCTCTCTCCTCTCTCGGAGGCAGTGAGTGGGCGGGTCCTGGAGGTGACTGAGCTGCCGGTCGGGATCAGCCGGACCGAGGCGGACTCTCTGCTAGGTGAGCTCTCCAGAGTCAGGGCTGTGGTCTGATGGCTCCGAGAGCACCACTACCATCACAGCCGCGTTGTCTGGCAGTCAATGGCTAACGGTGACCACCACCACGCCAAACCCCCACGGTCAAACCCCTGTCAACCCAGCCTCCACCTAATCCCTCCTGGTCACGTTCCCCTCCAGGTACGCTGTGCAGGATGCCCTCCTGATCCACAACGACCCCTGATCCTCCATCAGACTTACCACGAGCAGGTGCCATGGCCGAGGTTACGGCCACAGACACTCCCGAGAGGGCCAGCTCCCAGTAGAGGGCGTTAAGGACCCCTGGCTCGCCTTTTAAACCCTGACCCCTCACCAGCACCGCCAGTCACTTCCTGTTGCCATCACTCCCCCCAGCCCCTCCTTTCCCCCTCCCTCTTCACTCACTACGTTGGCTTGATGTAAAGGGTTGTTTTTCCACTTGATTTGTAGAGACTTGGTTGGGGGGAAATGTGTTGTACTTCGTAATGTTCTTACTAGCGGTTTGACGAAAAAGAACAAAATGTAACTGAACTGACGTGAACGAATATCCAAAAACCACGATTATTGAAGTTCCAAATATTAATAACCTGTCTGCTCTCTGTTTTGAGAACAGGCCGGAACACATCAAAAGCCTGTATTTTTGTTTTATTTTATTTGTTCATTTGTTTTATAGTTGTTGAAATCCTGAGTCAGGCCCAAAGCTCAGCTCTCTCATTATTACTCACCTAGCCCAGTTGCAGTGTCTGGCCTGGTTCAGTTTAACTCAACCAAAGCTTCCCACATCCCCAGGGTAGCTGACTATCGGCCAGCCTGCCACCAGCCACTTGCCCCATATTGTGGCCGGTACATGATGAAGTTGCCCTCGGCTACACAATGGGTCTCTAGTTGTGCCTTTCTCTCCAAAGTCTACTGCTTTATTCTCCAAGAAAGAAATGCAAAATGAAGTCACCCCCGTCAGAGTCTATTGTTAAATGAAAAGACCTGCACCTTGTAAATAATTTATATAGTAGCTAAATAATTCAATCAGTTCTCTATTACACAGTGAACGTTCTGTATGTGTGTTGTTCACAGGCAGGCACAGATGAGAGCAACGGGGGAAAAAAGGCTTGTTTGAAACCCCTGGTTTTTAACTTCATTTAAAATGACACTCCTCCACCGCAACGGCATATTTTAGCAATCATCTGCTTGGATGGCCTCCTCTCTCTCCCTCTCTCTCTCTCTCTCTCTCTCTCTCTCGCCTACAGTGTCAAGTCTTTTTAAATAATATACTTACTGGGTCACTGGAAGAAACAACAGTTTGCACATTTATAAAAATGATCTATTTTTCCTTTAATTTCTCTCAAAGATAAAAAACATGTGTGGATTCTGAAAGGCTGTTAAATGCTGGTGCAAGTCATTTTTATTTCATTTTGAAACCAATAAATGTTTACACCAAAATATGTGTGATTTTTCAGATCACAGGAAGTCCTTTGAAATGGATGGGTACTCAGGCTTTCTATCGTGTCCAGAATATCCAACCGGCTTTGGGTGTCCTCTTTCATGATGTTTAAACTGATGATTTTAAAAACACTAGGTATAGTCCTACCTCAGATGTCAGTGTAAGCATAGAGAGTGGTTTGTTTTGCTATGGATGGAAGGTGGGCATGTGGGTTTTATACTTGGTCTTATCTAATTTGGTCTTTGGTTGGTGCTGTTCATCTCAATCCAGGTTTTATAGGGTCATTTGTCTGCTACATTAACCTCCCACCAACCTCATCTCTTCCAATGCCTCACAGTTCCCTCTTCCACTGTCATAGTTGCCAGAAACAGTTTAGAATGGATGGCTTCTGCTGTGTTCAAGACAACTGGGGAAATAAGAAACATTTGGACTGAGGGGAAAAAAAATGTTGAACGGTCATCCAACTTGGGTCTCTTTCTGGAGCTCGAACTTTCCAGTTGTCTTGAACACACCATTCATCGTTCTGTCTTATCTGTCATGTGAAGTCTGTTTCGTCGTGGCATTAAGGTTCTCCATTCTGATTCTGAGATTATTAACGGATAATTAAAACAACATCTAGAGTACCTAGCTCTGTGTTGCAGCCAAGGTTGGTGAAATGGCGTTTTTGTAATTGAGGAAATTTTCTCAGCAATAAATTACCCTCAGGTTGTTTTGTTATGATTATTGTTTACAGTTTTTTTTCCCTCTACTTGTATTCCCCCCCCCCCCAATGATTCCTGTCTAGCACACGGGGGTGGTATTCGGCATATTTATGCATTGTCAGGTTTAAAGCAGCAAATGTAATATTTTTCATTCATCTTGCTCTATAATTTATAGACACCGAAGACCATGGAGGGTTGATGGTAAGTACTAAACCAATTGAAAAAAACAAAGTTGTACTCACTATCACCCCCAGTATAATCCTAGACGTGCATAAATCATTGAACGAAAGTTGCCACACAAGGGAGACCCATACAGAAAAGTTAGTAATGGCAATGTGCCTTAAATGTTTTTATACCCCCATTTTGTGTTGCAGCCTGAATTCAAAATTGATTAACTGTTTTTTTAATGACAACTGAAAATGTTTTTAAACATTTTTGTGAATTTATTGAAAATGAAATACAGAAATATCTCATTACATACAGTACCAGTCAAAAGTCCGGATGCCACGCCATTCAAGGGTTTTCTTTATTTTGTACTATTTTCTACATTGTAGTTTAATAGTAAAGACATCAGAACTATGAAATAACACAAATGGGAACATGTAGTCACCAAAAAAGTGTTAAATAAATCAAAATATATTTGAATCTTCAAAGTAGCAACCCTTTGCTTTGACAGTTTTGCACATTCTTGGCATTCTCTCAACCAGCTTCATGAGGTAGTCACCTGGAATGCATTTCAATTAACAGGTGTGCTTTAAGTTAATTTGTGGAATTTCTTCCTTAATGCGTTTGAGCCAAGCCGTTCTGTTGTGACAAGATAGGGGTGGTATACAGAATATAGCCCTATTTGGTAAAAGACCAAGTCTATATTATATCAAGAACGGCTCAAATAAGCAAATGGTAAGGACCGTCATCATTACTTTAGGACATAAAGGTCAGTCAATACGGAACATTTCAAGAATTTTCAAAGGTTCTTCATGTGCACTCGCAAAGACCAAGCGCTATGATGAAACTGGCTTTCATGAGGACCACAACAGGAAAGGAAGACCCAGAGTTACCTCTGCTGCAGAGGATACGTTCATTAGAGTTACCTCTGCTGCAGAGGATACGTTCATTAGAGTTACCTCTGCTGCAGAGGATACGTTCATTAGAGTTACCTCTGCTGCAGAGGATACGTTCATTAGAGTTACCTCTGCTGCAGAGGATACGTTCATTAGAGTTACCTCTGCTGCAGAGGATACGTTCATTAGTGTTACCTCTGCTGCAGAGGATACGTTCATTAGAGTTACCTCTGCTGCAGAGGATACGTTCATTAGTGTTACCTCTGCTGCAGAGGATACGTTCATTAGAGTTACCTCTGCTGCAGAGGATACGTTCATTAGAGTTACCTCTGCTGCAGAGGATACGTTCATTAGAGTTACCTCTGCTGCAGAGGAGTGTTACCTCTGCTGCAGAGGATACGTTCATTAGAGTTACCTCTGCTGCAGAGGATACGTTCATTAGAGTTACCTCTGCTGCAGAGGATACGTTCATTAGAGTTACCTCTGCTGCAGAGGATACGTTCATTAGAGTTACCTCTGCTGCAGAGGATACGTTCATTAGAGTTACCTCTGCTGCAGAGGATACGTTCATTAGAGTTACCTCTGCTGCAGAGGATACGTTCATTAGAGTTACCTCTGCTGCAGAGGATACGTTCATTAGAGTTACCTCTGCTGCAGAGGATACGTTCATTAGAGTTTCCTCTGCTGCAGAGGATACGTTCATTAGAGTTACCAGCCTCAGACCCAGAGTTACCTCTGCTGCAGAGGATACGTTCATTAGAGTTACCTCTGCTGCAGAGGATACGTTCATTAGAGTTACCTCTGCTGCAGAGGATACGTTCATTAGAGTTACCTCTGCTGCAGAGGATACGTTCATTAGAGTTATCAGCCTCAGATTGCAGCCCAAATAAATGCTTCACGGAGTTCAAGTAACAGACACATCTCAACATCAACTGTTCAGAGGAGACTGCGTGAATCATACCTTCATGGTCAAACTGCTGCAAAGAAACCACTCCTACAGGACACTGATAAGAAGACGCTTGGGCCAAGGAACACAAGCAATGGCTGTTTGGCCCTGTCTGGGGGTATCGTCGGACAGGGCCATAGTGTCTCCTGACCCCTCCTGTCTCAGCCTCCAGTATTTATGCTGCAATAGTTTGTTTGTCGGGGCTAGGGTCAGTCTGTTAAATCTGGAGTATTTCTCCTGTCTTATCCGGTGTCCTGTGTGAATTTAAGTATGCTCTCTCTAATTCTCTCAGAGGATCTGAGCCCTAGGACCATGCCTCAGGACTACTTGGCCTGATGACTACCTTGCTGTCCCCAGTCCACCTGGTCGTGCTGCTACTCCAGTTTCAACTTCTGCGTGTGGCTATGGAACCCTGACCTGTTCACCAGATGTCTTACCTGTCCCAGACCTGCTGTTTTCAACTCTCTAGAGGCAGCAGGAGCGGTTGAGATACTCTGAATGATCAGCTATGAAAAGCCAACTGACCAACTGACAACTCACCACTCCTGAGGTGCTGACCTGTTGCACCCTCAACAACCACTTTCTAGGGAGGTTTTCCTAGCCACCGTGCTTCTACACCTGCATTGCTCGCTATTTGTGGTTTTAGGTTGGGTTTCTGTACATCACTTTGTGACATCAGCTGATGTAAGAAGGGCTTTATTAATACATTTTATTGGTTGATTGATTGACATTAGACCGGTGGAAATCCGTGCTTTGGTCTGATGAGTCCAAATGTGTGATTTATTTATTTTTTATTTTTTTTCATTCCAATCGCTGTCTTTGTGAGACGCAGAGTAGGTGAACGGATGATCTCCGCATGTGTGGTTCCCACCATGAAGCATGGAGGAGGTGGTGTAGGGGAGCTTTGCTGGTGACTGTTAGTGATTTATGTAGAACTCAAGGCACACTTAACCAGCATGGCTACCACAGCATTCTGCAGCAATACTCCATCCCATCTGGTTTGCGCTTAGTGGGACTGTCATTTGTTTTTGAACAGGACAATGACCCAAAACACCTCCAGGCTGTGTAAGTGCTATTTGACCAGGAAGGAGTGATGTGCTTCATTAGATAACCTGGCCTCCACAATCACCTGACCTCAACCCAATTGAGATGGTTTGGGATGAGTTGGACCGCAGAGTGAAGGAAAAGCAGCCAACAAGTGCTCAGCATATGTGGGAACTCCTTCAAGACTGTTGGAAAAGCCTTTCAGATGAAGCTGGTTGGGGGAATGCCAAGAGTGTGAAAAGCTGTCATCAAGGCAAAGATTGGCTACTTTGAAGAATCTCAAATATAACATCTATTTGCATTTAACACTTTTTGTTGCTTACTATGTGATTCCATAGTTGTGATTATTCTACAATGTATAAAATAGTAAAAATAAAGAAAAACCCTTTAATGAGTAGGTGTGTCTAAACTTTTGACAGGTACTGTAAGTATTCACACCCCTGAGTCAATGCATGTTAGAATCACCTTCAACAGCGATTACAGCTGTGAGTCTTTTTGGGTAAGTCTCTAAGCGCTATGCACACCTGGATTGTACAATATTTAAAAAATGTGTCAAGCTCTGTCACGTTGATCATTGCTAGACAGCCATTTTCAAATCTTGCCATAGATTTTCAAGCCAATTTAAGTCAAAGCTGTAACTAGGCCACTCGGGAACATTCAATGTCATCTTGGTAAGCAACTCTGGTGTAGATTTGGCCTGGTTTTAAATTATTGTCCTGCTGAAAGGTACATTTGTCTCCTAGTGTCTGTTGGAAATAAGACTGAACCAGGTTTTCCTTTAGGATTTTGACTGTGCTGAGCTCTATTCTGTAAATGTTTATCCTAAAAAAACTCCCTAGTCCTTGCCATTGACAAGCGTACCCATAACATGCTTGAAAATATGAAGAGTGGTACTGGCGTGTTGAGTTGCATTTACCCCAAACATAACACTTTGTATTCAGGACAAAAATATGAATTTCTTTGCAATTTTTATTTTCAGTATTACTTTAGTGCCTCATTGCAAACAGGATGCCTGTTTTTGTAATATTTGTATTCTGTACAGGCTTCCTTCTTCTCACTCTGTCATTTAGGTTAGTATTGTGGAGAAACTACAAAGTTGTTGATCCATCAATTTTCTTATGACAACCATTAAACTCTAACTGGTTTAAAATCACCATTGGCCTCATGGTGAAATCGCTAAGCAGTTTCCTTCCTCTCCAGCAACTGAGTTAGGAATGAGGCCTGTATGTTTGTAGTGATTGGGTGTATTGATACACCATCCAAAGCCTTAATTAGTAACTTCATCAAGCTCAAAGGGATGTTTTGCATCTTTTTAAATGTATTTTTACACTACCAACCAAACAGATAATTGTATGTGTGGATTACAGAGATGAGGTAGTTCAAAAATCATGTTAACCGCTATTATTAAACATGGAATGAGCCCATTCAAGTTATGCAAAAATATTTTTTAAGCACATTTCTACTCATTAACTTTAGGCTTGCCATAACAAAGGGTTTCAATTGATCCCAAGACATTTCAGCTTTAATTTCTTTTATTAATTTCTACATTTCTCTGCAAACAAAATTCCACTTTGACATTATGGGGTATTGTGTGTAAATCAGTGACACAAATCTCAAATTAATCTATTTTAAATTCTGGCTGTGACACAAAATGTGGAAAAAGTAAATGGGTGTGAATACTTTCTGTATACGGTGGCTTGCGACAGTATTCACCCCCTTGGCTTTTTTCCTATTTTGTTGTTTTTACAACCTGGAATTCAAATAGATTGTTGAGGGGTTTGTATCACTTAATTTACACAACATGTCTACCACTTTGAAGATGCAAAATATTTTTCATTGTGAAACAGACAAGAAATACGACCAAAAAAAACTGAACTTGAGCGTGCATAACTATTCACCCCCCCAAAATCAATACTTTGTAGAGGCACCTTTTGCAGCAATTAGTATCTTGGGGTGTGTCACTATAAGCTTGGCACATCTAGCCACTGGGAGTGTTGCCCATTCTTCAAGACAAAACTGCTCCAGCTCCTTCAAGTTGGATGGGTTCCACTGGCGTACAGCAATATTTAAGTCATACCACAGATTCTCAATTGGATTGAGGTCTGGGCTTTGACTAGGCCATTCCAAGACATTTAAATGTTTCCCCTTAAACCACTGAAGTGTTGCTTTAGCAGTATGCTTAGGGTCATTGTCCTGCCACCATTCTTCACTGTGGGGATGGTGTTCTCGGGGGTGATGAGAGGTGTTGGGTTTGCCCCAGACATAGCGTTTTTCTTGATGGCCAAAAAGCTCAATTTTAGGGGCCTCCTGGGTGGCGCAGTGGTCTATATCCTTATCATCGCGCACTAGCGACTCCTGTGGCGGGCCGGGCGCAGTGCGTGCTAACCAGGTCGCCGGGTGCACGGTGTTTCCTCCAACACATTGGTACGGCTGGCTTCCGGGTTGGATTCGCGCTGTTAAAAAGCAGTGCGGCTTGGTTGGGTTGTGTTTCGGAGGATACATTGCTTTCGACCTTCGTCTCTCCCGAGCCTGTATGGGAGTTGTAGCGATGAGACATGATAGTAACTACTAACAATTGGATACCACGAAAATGGGGGTTAAAATAAAATAAACAAATTGCTAATCCTGACCAGAGTACCTTCTTCCATATGTTTGGGGAATCTCCTTTTGCCGAACACGAAACATGTTTGCTTATTTTTTTCTTTAAGCAATGGTTTATTTTCCTTCCGTAAAGCCCAGCTCTGTGGAGTGTACGGCTTAAAATGGTCCTATGGACAGATACTCCAATCTCTGCTGTGAAGCTTTGCAGCTCCTTCAGGTTAATCTTTGGTCTCTTTGTTGCCTCTTTTGGAGTTTGCCAAAAGGCACCTAAAGACTCTCAGACCATGAGAAACAAGATTCTCTGGTCTGATGAAACCAAGATTGAACATTTTGGCCTGAATGCCAAGCGTCACGTCTTGAGGAAACCTGACACCATTCCTACGGTGAAGCGTGGATTTGGCATCAAGCTGTGGGGATGTTTTTCATCAGTAGTGTGTAGACCTCTACAATCAACCCCCAGGCACTGATTCTTCTAGCATCCCTATTGTCTTTTCAGATAGCTTTGCAGTTCAAAGTGGATGGCCCATGATAATGTCCCAATTTCAATGTCTCACCTGAGCCGCCATCACCTTTACCACAATGTCTTGTCCATTCGTCAATCAGTATACCAGCAACATAAGAGAAATTTAGAACAGATTTCTCTCCAAGCTCACTCCGTGTGGACTCCTATCACACTCCTGAGAAAAGACATGAGAGAAAAGCAGTTGATAGCTTAGATCGGATGCTGTACACTGGTTGCTGGCTCCGACTCATTTCTCTCGGTAGAAGTGGTGTGGACAGGGCCATATTGATCACTTTTGTCGCTCTTCTTCAGCCAGTTAGAGGGGGGTTTGAGGTACACACACTGTTCGGTCCAATTATCTATGTCCATCCTAGCTCGCTCATTGTCTTAATTGAAATTACGGATTGCCTCTCATCCGCTTGTCGTATCCCATGCCATATTTTGTACATCTCAATTTTCATTAGAAACCACATTTATTTAAGCAAGTCAGCCATATCAGCTATGTATTATTTTTAAGTCAGTAAATGAGGCTGAATGAACTGTTTCGCTGCCAGACAAGGCTCTGTTGATAGCCAGGTGTAGCAGTGGTAAGATGTTGGGACAGCCTTATGTAGGCCCTAACAGTTTGTGGGCACCGTTTGTCACCGTTATAGTGCAATTAATGTATTGATTAGTGTTAGTGGCATTGCTGGCATGCATCCCACTTTAAAAAATGTTGGATCAATGGGCTCCTGAGTGGCGTAGTGGTCTAAGGCACTGCATCTCAGTGCAAGAGGTGTCACTACAAACTGGAATCTTTCCATGGGAATTAACAGGGATATATGGGGATTAAACGGGAATATATGCAAATTAATATTAATACCATTTAAGTGTAAGGTTTTTTGCATTGGATATATTTACCATATCATATGGAGACTAACATATGACCTTATCATAAGTAGACATAATTGCAAATGATTAAATCCTTCCAATATACATTTTTAAAAACTATATAGTTATGATTTCTCAGAACAACAAAAGAAAGGGAATATTGAATGATCCCCAATGATCCATCGCATCTCCCAAAAATGTTTTCAATATACATGATTGTCTAGAAACTAAAGCTTTGGTTGTCTTCCATGTCTTCTCCCTGGATCTCCTCAATGTCCACCTCTTGAACATCAGACTCTGAAGCCTCATCTTCACTGTCACTTTCCATCCTTGTTGAGGATGGCTCGTTGTCAGGCTCAAAAAGCCTCAAATTTGCCCGGATGGCCACCATTTTTTCAACCCTTGTATTGGTCAGCCTGTTGCATGCTTTGGTGTGTGTGTGTGTGTGTGTGTTCCCAAACAAGGACCACTTGCGCTCTGAGGCAGCTGATGTTGGTGGGATTTGGAGGATGGTGGAGGCAACAGGTGAATTGACTCAGATCCACAAAGTCCCTTCCACCAGGTGGCTGATGAGATATGTTGGCACGACTGCCATATTGCATCTCCATCCCAAAGCCCTTGCTTGGAAGTGTACTTCGCCAGACTGCCAAGAACCTTGCCCTCATCCAGGCCAAGGTGGCAAGACACGGTAGTGATGGCACCATAGGCCTTGTTCACCTCTGCACCAGACAGGATGCTCTTGCCAGCATACTTGGGGTCCAACATGTACGCTGCGTTGTGTATGGGCTTCAGGCAGAAGTCTTCATGCTTTTTGATGTATTTCAGAACTGTAGTTTCCTCTGCTTGGGGCAACAGTAAAGTGGGCAGGGCAGTACGGATTTCTTCTCTTACATCTGCAAGCAGTTTGAACATCAGACAGGATGGCATTGTCTCCCTCAATCCGTGCAATGGCTACTGCTATAGGTTTCAGGAGTTTCAGGCTGCTTACCACTCTCAAAATACATAATCCAGGAGGTTCCTCTTGATGGGGCTGGCCATATCGGCAGACTGTGATATGGCCATTTCTTGGAGAGACTCGTTCCCCTCCAGGAGACTGTCAAATGTGATGACAACACCACCCCAACGGGTGTTGCTGGGCAGCTTCAATGTGGTGCTCTTATTCTTCTCACTTTGCTTGGTGAGGTAGATTGCTGCTATAACTTGATAACGCTTCACCCACCTAACCATTTTCTTGTAGAGTGTATCCATTGTTTTGTTTCGTCCCTGAGGAGCAGATTCAATGCATGAGCAGCACAGCCAATGGGTGTGATGTGAGGGTAGGACTCCTCCACTTTAGAACAAGCAGCCTTCATGTTCGCAGAATTGTCTGTCACCAGTGCAAATACTTTCTGTGGTGCATGGTCATTGATGGCTGCCTTCAGCTAATCTGCAATGTAGAGACCGGTGTGTCTGTTGTCCCTTGTGTCTGTGCTCTTGTAGAATACTGGTTGAGGGGTGGAGATGTGGTTAATTATTCCTGGCTATACACAGCTCGAGCAAGACATTCATCAGCATTTCTCTGACTACGTTCCTCCATTGAGTCAAAAAAACTTCTGTTTCCAGAAGGACCATGAGCTGTTGCTATCGATAAGGTCTCTGATTCATAATTTTCACCTCGAATAGAAGTAGAGGGACGTGTCAGAGGTTGCTTGTTGTGAGCGCTGAGGGAACTTTATGCACTTGGCCAGATGGTTCTGCATCTTTGTTGCAATCTTCACATATGATTTAGCACAGTATTTACAAATGTATACACCTTGTCCTTCTACATTAGCTGCAGTGAAATGTATCCACTCATCAGATAGTGCTCGTGGTATTTTCCTGAAAAAATGAGTTAAAAAAACAAATACAATTCCATGTACAGAAAAATAGTTAAGCAGTTAGATTAAACAACTCCTTTGTAAGATAAATGTTTTAAAATGAAATATGAATGGAAACAGGTGAATTAACACTCCTCAGTTAGCAGGCTCAAGCAAGCTAAAACCCACATGGTAGCAAGAACTAACTAGCAGAAATTGCTAAGTTAGAAATGATTTAAAACACACTTTGCTGTAGGCTACTATTTACTAGTTAACAAGAAATTATGTCATAAAATATATTCACCCCACCCAGTATTGTAATCAAAACTTACCAGAAAGCATGTAGTCCTTGGCTCAGTGTAGTAGTGTGGGATCAATAGCATCTCATTAGTGTGCAAGATCTTGAGAGATCAGCTGTACATGTGATGGAAGAATGCACTGTGAATGCAGAGGGTTGCAATTCCATTGAACTGGGGATAGTTTAACAAAATATGCCACAAGACCTATAATTGCCTTGTGTATCCCACAAAAAAAGGTTCACTGTTATAAGGTAACTTTTTTTATGAATTTAAGCGAAATTCCCCAAATTCCAGGGCTTAACTTCCCATGGAAAATATCTGGAAAAATGCTGTAAATTTATCGGAAAGTTTCTGACCCTTTGCAACCCTAGCTATCCTCATACAGTATGTGCATCCTGAGAGGGAGACCCCCAAAAAATTACCCAATGTGATTATATCTTCTTTTCGATTCTAATTCTACAGTCAATACAACCTCTGTACATACCTCTCAGGTTGCTTTTCTGCAACATGTCCAACATCTGAAGCACCCAACAGCGCTCTTGCCATCACAGTGGAACTTCTTGCCTGGTTGCATGGCCACCCTCCAGTCGTTCTTTGGGATTGTAACGTTCGAGCCTGGGTGAATTTCGATCTACAAAACATGAATAATTCAGTCAGATGCTGTAAAAGACTAGGAAGTACTGTAAGTAACATAATATATCCTCTGTATTTTAAATAGTCATACTAGTAAATACATTGACTTGATTTAAACAATGTACCTTCTCAGTATGTATCATAACCTCATGTACTATGTTTCTATACAAAGGTATACACATATATAAGAGAACCTGTCTTAACCTTTAAATAGCTAAATGAACCATAAACCAGTACAGCCATCTCAATACTGAGCCAGCTAACGGTAGCCGCTAAGCTAATAGCAACACTATAGGTTTGACAGGCTAGCGGTAGGACAGTTAGAGTATAGTTATTCAAAACAAAGTACAACTCTAATATATAACAATTGAGCGGGAAGATGTCAGAACCTATGCCATGTAAACGAAGTAGAAAATTAACCACAATATTACCTCAGAGGAGCTATAAATCAATAAGTCCAAACCAGAATATTAGCCGGCTCCATTTTGTCTTATGTTATTCTATGGCCTAGCTTGGCCGCAAACCCAGTCATCTCCGTCAAGATCGGTAGCAGTTTTCACTCTGTTCATTTCAACATTTTAAACATTACAATTTCAACATAAAAGGTAAGTATCACTCAGACAAACATTTAGGTGGCTAACTGATTTTTGTACTCTAACGTCCTTGGGTAGGTGGAGGAAGTCTGGAAGGCATCTAGGAATCTTTGTGTTGTCCTAAAATTTATAGAGCGGCTTTTGATAACCCTTGGTTGGAGTCTGAGCAGATTATTTGTTGCGATTGGAAACTTAATAAAATGGTGGTCCGAAAGTCCAGGATTATGAGGAAAAATATTTATATCCACAATATTTGACTGTGGCAATGCGTAGGTCCGGAGACCTGTTGGACAAATCCCACTGAGTCGTGGATGGCTCCGAAAGCCTTTTGGAGTGGGTCTGTGTATTTTTCCATGTGAGTATTGAAGTCCCCAAAAACATTTGTCTGTCATGACTACAAGGTCCGATAGAAATTCTGGGAACTAGCTGAGTAACGCTGTATACAGCCCAGCAGGCCTGCAAACAGTAGTTATAAAAAGTGATTGAGTAGGCTGCATAGATTTCATGACTAGAAGCTCAAAAGATGCAAACACAGTAATTTTGAGGGGGTAAATACAACATTTCTGTCGTAAATGTTAGCAACACCTCTGCCTTTGCAGGATGTTCTGGGGGGCAAGGTCACTAGAGTAACCACGGAGAGGCCTCATTTAACACACGTTTGTCAGGCCAATCTCATCAAGTTTATGATCAGTGATTAGTTCATTGACCATAACTGCCTGGAAGTGAGGGATCTAACATTAACTTGTCCTATTTTGAGATGTGAGATATTTTCCCAATCTCTGTCAATAATGACAGGAATGGAGGAGGTCTTTATTCCAGTGAGATTGCTAACGCAAACACCGGCATATTTAGTTTTGCCTGACCTAGATTGAGGAATTGACGGACACGTCTCAATGAGGATAGCTGAGCTGACCACACTGACTGCTAGTGGCAGCCTCCATTAAGCTGGCAGGCTGGCTTCACAGCCTGCTGCCTGGCCTGCACCCTATCTCATTGTGGAGCTAGAGGAGATAGACAGGGTTCTATGTTGATAGATAAAATGACAGCACCCCTCCAGATTGGATGGAGTCCGCCACTCCTCAGCAGGCCAGGCTTGGTCCTTTGTGTGTGGAGTCCCAGAAAGTCAGTTATCTTCAAATTCTATCTTTTGGGAGGGCCAGAAAACAGTTTTCAACCAGCAATTGAGTTGTAAGACTGCTGTAGAGCTATCACTCCCCCTAACTGGGAGTGGGCCAGAGACAATTATTCGATGCCAACACATCTTTCTAACTAAATTACACACTGAAGGTATGTTGCGCTTGGTGACCTCTGACTGTTTCATCCTAACATCGTTGGTGCTATACCATCTACACTCGCCAATTTTAGTCTCAGCCAGCACCATCTTCAGATTAGCCTTTATGTCAGTAGCTCTGTCTCCTTGTAAACAATGTATGACCGCTGGATAATTCATTTTAAATCTAATAACCCGGGTAATGGAGTCGCGAATTACTAGGGTTTCCAATTTGTCAGAGCTAATGGTGGGAGGCTTTGACAGCTCAGACACCGTAATGGGTGGAGGAGAAGACCAGAGAAGGCTTGGGCTCTGACTGTGACTCGTTTCTTAGTGGGGAGAACCGGTTATAAGTTTCTATCGGCTCAATGAGAGACACCGGTTGAGGATGCTGAACGCATTTTTTTCCCAGAAACTAGGAGAACATCTGCGGTAACTGTGCAGGGGGATTAACACTACTACCTGTATTTACTGGTGGAACAGACGCTGTATAATCTTTTCCTACACTTAAATTGCCCTTGCCTAAAGATTTGGTTATCCTCACCATAAGGTGATAGATCTCCTGTATTCTAATTATTAATTTGAGAATAATTATTACATATATATTATTATATTCTTAATCAAAAAATTATCAATTAAAAAAAAGGTTTACCTTTATTTAACTAGGCAAGTCAGTTAAGAACAAATTCTTATTTACAATGACAGCCTACCAAAAGGCAAAAGGCCTCCTGTGGGGACAGGGGCTGGGAATAAAAAATATAGAACAAAACACACATAACAACAATCTACACACAATACCCCATAATGACAAAGCAAAAACGGTTTATTTTTTATTTTTGCAAATATATACAGTTGAAGTCGGAAGATTACATACACCTTAGCCAAATACATTTAAACTCAGTTTTTCACAATTCCTGACATTTAATCCTAGTAAAAATTCCATCTGAGGTCAATTAGGATCACCACTTTATTTTAAGAATGTGAAATGTCAGAATAATAGTAGAGAATTATACATTTCACCTTTTATTTCTTTCATCACATTCCCAGTGGGTCAGAAGTTTACATATACTAATTGAGTGTTTGGTAGCATTGCCTTTAAGTTGTTTAACTTGGGTCAAACATTTCGGGTAGCCTTCCACAAGCTTCCCACAATAATTTGGGTGAATTTTGGCCCATTTCTCCTGACGGAGCTGGTGTAACTGAGTCAGGTTTGTAGGCCTCCTTGCTCACACACACTTTTTCAGTCCTGCCCACACATTTTCTATCGGATTGAGGTCAGGGCTTTGTGATGGCCACTCCAATACCTTGACGTTGCTGTCCTTAAGCCATTTTGGCACAAATTTGGAAGTATGCTTGGGGTCATTGTCCGTTTGGAAGACCCATTTGCAACCAAGGTTTAACTTCCTGACAGATGTCTTGAGATGTTGCTTCAATATATCCACATAATTTTCCTCCCTCATGAGGCCATCTATTTTGTGAAGTGCACCAGTTCCTCCTGCAGCAAAGCATCCCCACAACATGATGCTGCCAGCCCCGTGCTTCACGGTTGGGATGGTGTTCTTCGGCTTGCAAGCCTCCCTTTTTCCTCCAAACATAACGATGGTCATTATGGCCAAACGGTTATATTTTTGTTTCATCAGACCAGAGGACATTTCTCCAAAAAGTGTGATCCTTGTCCCCATGTGCAGTTGCAAACTGTAGTCTGGCTTTTTTATGGCAGTTTTGGAGCAGTGGCTTCTTCCTTGCTGAGCAGCCTTTCAGGTTAAGTCGATATAGGACTCATTTTACTGTGGATATGGACACTTTTGTACCCGTGTCCTCCAGCATCTTCACAAGGTCCTTTGCTTTTGTTCTGTGATTGATTTGCACTTTTCACACCAAAGTACATTCATTTCTAGGAGACAGAACGAGTCTCCTTCTTGAGCAGCATGACGGCTGTGTGGTCCCATGGTGTTGATACTTGCGTAATATTGTTTGTACAGATGAACATGGTACCTTCAGGCGTTTGGAAATTGCTCCCAAGGATGAACCACACTTGTGGAGGTCTACAATTATTGTTTTTGAGGTCTTGGCTGATTTCTTTTAGATTTTTCCATGTCAAGCAAAGAGGCACTTAGTTTGAAGGCACAGGTACACCTCCAATTGACTCAAATTATGTAAATTAGTCTATCAGAAGCTTCTAAAGCCATGACATCATTTTCTGGAATTTTCCAAGTTGTTTAAAGGCACAGTCAACTTAGTGTGGTGACCTAAACTGGGATATGCTTAACACCCCGGCCATCCTACAATCAAAGCTAGATGCCCTCAATCTCACACAAATCATCAAGGAACCCACCAGGTACCACCCTAAATCTGTAAACATGGGCACCCTCATAGATATTATCTTGACCAACTTGCCCCCCAAATACACCTATGCTGTTTTCAATCAGGATCTCAGCGATCACTGCCTCATTGCCTGCATCCGTTATGGGTCCACGGTCAAACAACCACCCCTCATCACTGTCAAAAGCTCCCTAAAACACTTCTGCGAGCAGGCCTTTCTAATCGACCTGGCCTGGGTATCCTGGAAGGATATTGACCTCATCCCGTCAGTTGAAGATGCCTGATTGTTCTTAAAAAGTAATTTCCTAACCATCTTAAATAAGCATGCCCCTTTCAAAAAATGTAGAACTAAGAACATATATAGCCCTTGGTTCACTCCAGATCTGACTGTCCTCGACCAGCACAAAAACATCCTGTGGTGTACTGCATTAGCATCGAACAGTCCCCGCGATATGCAACTTTTCAGGGAAGTCAGGAACCAATACACACAGTCAGTTAGGAAAGCAAAGGCTAGCTTTTTCAAACAGAAATTTGCCTCCTGTAGCTCTAATTCCAAAACGTTCTGGGATAATGTAAAGTCCATGGAGAATAAGAGCACCTCCTCCCAGCTGCCCACTGCACTGAGGCTAGGAAACACTGTCACCACTGATAAATCCACGATGGTCGAGAATTTCAATAAGCATTTCTCTACGGCTGGCCATGCTTTCCTCCTGGCTACCCCAACCCTGGCCAACAGCTCCACACCCCCCACAGCTACTTGCCCAAGCCTCCCAGCTTCTCCTTCACCCAAATTCAGATAGCAGATGTTCTGAAAGAGCTGCAAAACAGTCCGGGCTAGACAATCTGGACCCTCGCTTTCTAAAATTATTCGCCATGATTGTTGCAACCCCTATTACTTGTCTGTTCAACCTCTCTTTCTTATCGTCCAAGATTCCTAAAGATTGGAAAGCTGCCGCGGTCATCCCCCCCCTTCAAAGGGGGAGACACTCGACCCAAACTGTTACAGACCTATATCCATCCTGCCCTGCCTTTCTAAAGTCTTCGAAAGCCAAGTTAACAAACAGATCACTGACCATTTCGAATCCCACGTACCTTCTCCTCTGTGCAATCTGGTTTCTGAGCTGGTCACGGGTGCACCTCAGCCATGCTCAAGGTCCTAAACAATATCATAACCGCCATCAATAAAAGACAGTACTGTGCAGCCGTCTTCACCTACCTGGCCAAGGCTTTCGACTCTGTCAATCACCGTATTCTTATCGGCAGACTCATCAGCCTTGGTTTCTCAAATGACTGCCTCGCCGGGTTCATCAACTACTTCTCAGATAGAGTTCAGTGTGTCAAATTGGAGGGCCTGTTGTCCGGACCTCTGGCAGTCTCTATGGGGGTACCACAGGGTTCAATTCTTGGGCTGACTCTTTTCTCTGTATATATCAATGATGTCCTCTTGCTGCAGGTGATTCCTTGATTCACCTCCACGCAGACGACACCATTCTGTATACATCTGGCCCTTCTTTGGACACTGTGTTAACAAACCTCCATACGAGCTTCAATGCCATACAACATATGTGGACAACTTCAAATAGCTAGGTGTCTGGCAAGACTGTAAACTCTCCTTCCAGACTCATATTAAGCATCTCCAATCCAAAATTAAATCTAGAATCGGCTTCCTATTTTGCAACAAAGCCTCCTTCACTCACGCTCCCAAACATACTAGAGGTCAACCAATTATGATTTTTCAATGCCAATACCGATTATTGGAGGACCAAAAAAGCCTATACCGAATAATCGGCCGATTTAAAAAAAAATATATATATATATATATAAAATAAAATTGTAATAATGACAATTACAACAATACTGAATGAACACTTATTTTAACTTAATATAATACATCAATAAAATCAATTTAGGCTCAAATAAATAATGAAACAAAGTGTTGGAGAAGAAAGTAAAAGTGCAATATGTGCAATGTAAGAAAGCTAACGTTTAAGTTCCTTGCTCAGAACATGAGAACATATGAAAGCTGGTGGTTCCTTTTAACATGAGTCTTCAATATTCCCAGGTAAGAAGTTTTAGGTTGTAGTTTTTATAGGAATTATAGGACTATTTCCCTCTATACCATTTGTATTTCATTAACCTTAGACTATTGGATGTTCTTATAGGCACCTTTAGTATTGCCAGTGTAACAGTATAGCTTTGGTCCCTCTCCTCGCTCTTCCCTGGGCTCGAACCAGGAACACAACGACAAAAGCCACCCTCGAAGCAGCGTTACCCATGCAGAGCAAGGGAAACAACCACCCCAAGGCTCAGAGCAAGTGACGTTTGAAACGCTATTAGCGTGCGCTTACTAGCCAGCCATTTCACTTCGGTTACACCAGCCTCATCTCGGGAGTTGATAGGCTTGAAGTCAAAAACAGCGCAATGCTTGACGTACAACTAAGAACTGCTGGCAAAGCGCACGAAAGTGTTGTTTGAATGAATGTTTACGCGCCTGCTTCGGCCTAATACCGCTCAGTCAGATACTTGTATGCTCAGTCAGATTATACGCAACACAGGACACGCTAGATACTATCTAGTAATATCATCAACCATGTGTAGTTAACTAGTGATTATGATTGATTGTTTTTTTATAAAGTAAGTTTAATGCTAATTAGCAACTTACCTTCGCTTACTGCATTCACATAACAGGTAGTCTCCTTGTGGAGTGCAACGAGTGTAACGGTTGTTATTGCACTGGACTAGTTAACTGTAAGTTTGCAAGATTGGATCCCCCGAGCTGACAAGGTGAAAATCTGTCGTTCTGCCCCTGAACGAAGCAGTTAACCCACCGTTCCTAGGCCGTCATTGAAAATAAGGTGTTCTTAACTGACTTGCCTAGTTAAATAAAGATTAAATTAATTGTATTTTTAATTAATTTTAGATTTCCGATTGTTATGAAAAATTGAAATCGGCCCTAATTAAACGGCCATTCCGATTAATCGGTCGACCTCTAAAACACCCTCGTAAAACTGACTATACTACCGATCCTCGACTTCGCCGATGTAATTTACAAAATAGCCTCCAACACTCTACTCCGCAAACTGGATGCAGTCTATCACAGTGCCATCCGTTTTGTCACCAAAGCACCATATACCCACCACTGCGACATTTTTGCTCTCGTCGGCTGGCCCTTGCTACATATTCGTCGCCAGACCCACTGGCTCCAGGTCATCTATAAGTCTTTGCTAGGTAACGCTCCGCCTTATCTCAGCTCACTGGCCACCATAACAACACCCACCCGTAACACATGCTCCAGCAGGAATATCTCACTGGTCATCCCCAAAGCCAACACCCACTTTGGCCGCCTTTCCCTCCAGTTCCCTGCTGCCAGTGACTGGACGGATTGCAAAAATTGCTGAAGTTGGAGACTTATCAGCTATCTGAGCAGTTTATTGATCACTGCAGCTGTCCACAGCCCACCCACCCACCCAACTACCTACCTTATCCCCATATTGTTTTTATTTACTTTTTTGCACACCAGTATTTCTACTTGTACATCATCATCTGTACATCTATCACTTCAGTGTTAATTTGCTAATTTGTAATTGCTTCGCTACTATGGCCAATTTATTGCCTTACCTCCTTACTCCATTTGCACACACGGTATATATATTTTTCTATTGTGTTATTGACTGTACTTTTGTTTATCCTATGTGTAACTCTGTGTTGTTTTTTGTTGCACTGCTTTGCTTTATCTTGGCCAGGTCGCAGTTGTAAATGAGAACTTGTTCTCAACTGGCCTACCTGGTTAAATAAAGGTGAAATAAAAATGTATTAAAAAAAGTATGTCAACTTCTGACGAATTGTGATTAAGTGAAATAATCTGTCTAAACAATTGTTAGAACAATTACTTGTGTCATGCACAAAGTAGTGTCCTAACTGACTTGCCAAATCTATAGTTTGTTAACAAGGAATTTGTGGAGTGGTTGAAAAAAAGGAGTTTTAATGACTCCAATCTAAGTGCGTGTAAACTTCTGACTTCAACTGTAACATCACATTTACATATGCAGACTCTTTACTCAATACTTTGTTGAAGCACCTTAGGCAGCGATTACAGCCTTGAATCTTCTAGGCTATGACGCTACAAATTTAGCACACCTGTATTTGGGGATTTTCTCCCATTCTTTACTGCAGAGCTATTTTCAAGTCTCTACAGAGATGTTAGATCGGGTTCAAGTCCAGGCTTGGCCTGGGCCACTCAAGGACATGCAGAGACTTGTCCCGAAGCCATTCCTGTGTTGTCTTGGCTGTGTGCTTAGGGTCATTGTCCTGTTGGAAGGTGAACCTTCGCCCCCAGTCTGAGGTCCTGAGCACTCTGGAACAGGTTTTCATCAAGAATCTCTCTTTGCTCTCTTTCATCTTTCCGTCGATCATGACTAGTCTCCCATTTCCTGCCGCTGAAAAACATTCCCAGAGCATAATGCTGCCAGCACCATGCTTCACCCTAGGGATGGTGCCAGGTTTCTTCCAGACGTGATGTTTGGCATTCAGGCCAAAAAGTTCAGTCTTGGTTTCATCAGACCAGAGAATCTTGTGTCTCATGGTCTGAGTCACTCCAAGCCGGCTGCCGTGCCTTTTACTGAGGAGTGGCTTCCGTCTGGCCGCTCTACAAAAACTGTTTTCGTGTTGTCATGAAGGGGCATCGTGTGTAGATTGATGAGGATTTTAGAATAGGGCTGTAAAATAAATAAATGGAAAAAGTCGAGGGGTCTAAATACTCTCCGACTGCATTGCATCGCTATCGGGGCTCTAGTTAGTACTATAAGAGTGAGGGGAAATAATCTATATAAAAAGCACTGGGATGTTTGACATGCTAAGATAGACGTGGCTATTTGCCTTGTGAAATAAAACTACTTCCATAAAGGGCTAGAATACAAATAGTATTTCAACCCTTGAGGCTAGAGATTATATTTGAATTTGGCATTACAAAGTAATGTAGTGGAGGCTGATGTATTAGCCCGTTAATCAAATGCAATGTTCTAGTTCTCATAACTCATCACATATATTTATTATGCTTTCTTAGTTACCACACCCGTTGTTTTTTCAGAGGGCCTCGTTAATCACATTCACAACTCTTTTCTAGTAATCGGCAACAAATATTTAATCAGTACCACAGCGCTATCTGCTGTTAATCGGTTGACATAATTGTGTGGACTACAAGTCCCATAAGGAAGCGTTAGTGCCTACGGACTACTACACCCATCATGCTAATTTAGTTCAGCGATGAGATTGAAACGTTATAGCACAGTTTCTAATACTTTCAGAATAGAAACGACTGGACAGCATTACAAAACAGAAAAAGCCAACACATTTGATTAAAATGCTTTGGTTTGAAGGCTCTATTCCAGCAGCCATCATCTCAGCCAAAGAACAGAGCTCCATCTTCGTCGTCGTAATAACAGGTATTGTTTTGTAGATTACGGTTGGTAGCCAGCGCAGATTTGCTAGCAAACCAGTTGAGTTGAATGATTCGCTAATGTAGCTAGAACACTGAGACCAAACGAGCTCTGTCATTGTCAGTAAACTTAGCTATGAATATCAACAACATGACAAAACGTTAGCCAACGGGTCGAAACGGAAAGGAATGACCGCTGTCAAAAATCAGCTAACGTTAAATAATACGATTTAGCTAGTTTAGTTAATTGTTAGCTAACTGGTTAGTTCTAGCCGCTAATGACAACCAAACTGTCTGGCTAGCTTTTTATTTTTTATTTTTTACGTTACATACAACAGAAACATAGATGGCGTTTGTCATTATTCACCGTTCGTCCCTTGCCTAATTTCAGTAGAACCAGCGACTGTCACCACCAACATACTTGTCTTGTGGGCAGTGCGTGTGAAGCGAATAATTCACCACTAATGACATTCTTGTCTTCTACCAGGCGACGATGAGGTGTCAGCACAAATGATGTCCAGTTGGGAGGACGACGGAGTGGCCGAGGTCTCCCATAAATGTTGTGTCGCAATCAAGGTGGATGCCAAGAGGTAGCCTATAATGCAATCCTACACTTGTGTGGATATGATACACACTGCTTCCTTACCTTATTTTTCAAATGACGTTAGTATTACTAACATAAATGTTATGTCTTGTGTTTTTAATGTTTTTTTTCTGCCAGCGAGACATGCTCTCAGTTCTCTCAAATCTGTATCCTTCTCCTCCAAAGGGTTTTTATTACCCCTATATTTGGACTGTTGTTTCTGATCCCTCAGTCATAATTTTGTGTAGAAGATGTTCCATCTCTTCTAATACCTGTGATTATTCACCAACCGTATTATTTCAGACATATTCTAGACTATGTAATCAAGTCCAATCCCTTTTATTATTGTTATTATTATTATTATGTTGTGCACTTTGGTTTGCCCTTAACTTCCCCTTGAAGACCCGGTGGTGTGCATCCCGTCCAGTTTCTTTATTGGCGAGAATGGAATCCCCCTGGAAGTTGTTGCCGGGAGTGTCTCTGCAGAGGAACTCATGAAAAGAATCGACAAAGTCAAACAGGTAAGACTTAAATAGAAAAGACAAACAATAACAGTAACTTGTTTTCAAGAGCGCTGAGGGTGTCACACTGAACATGCATCTCTTGTGCCTTACAGATGCACGCCCAGCAGATAGCAAGCGAGGGAACGGAAGCAGGGACTCCCGTGGAGGCTTGCCCACCAGCCGTGGTAGCCTCAGAGCCAGCCCCAGCACAGCCCCCCTCACCCCCACTGGAGCTCCAGCCCAGCCACGCACCACCTGCAGCGCCAGCCACATCTAAAGGTATGTTTGTGTGTCAGACCACTGTGGACGATGCTGATTAATGATGGTTCACCACAGGAGTTTTGCTGCATAACAATGCAACAAAATACGAGCAGTTGCGCTATACAGAAATGTCGTTCGGTGTGTGTGTGTTACTAGATATGCTACATGACTAAAATTATGAGGACAGCTGCTCGTCGAACATCTCATTCCAAAATCATGGGCATTAATATGGAGTTGGGCCCCCCTTTGCTGCTCTAACAGCCTCCACTCTTCCACTATATGATGGAACATTGCTGCAGGGACTAGCTTCCATTCAGCCACAAGTATTCGTGAGGTCGGGCACTGATGTTGGGCGATTAAGACTGCCTCGCAGTCGGCGTAACAATTCATACCGAAGGTTTTTGATGGGGTTGAGGTCAGGCCTCTGCAGGCCAGTCAAGTTCTTCCACACCGATCTCGACAAACCATTGCTGTATGGACTTCGCTTTGTGCAGGGGACATTGTCATGCTGAAACAGGAAAGGGCCTTCCCCCAAACTCTTGCCAAAAAGTTGGAAGCACAGAATTGTCTAGAATATCATAGTATGCAGTAGCCTATGATCCCACTTCACTGGAACCAAGGGGCGTGGCCCGAACCATGAAAGTCAGCCGCAGACCATTATTCCTCCTCCACCAAACTTTACAGTTGGCACTATACATTGGGGAAGGTAGCGTTCTCCTGGCATCCGCCAAACCCAGATTCTTCTGTCGGACTGCCAGATGATGAAACTTGATTCATCACTCAAGAGAAAGCGTTTTCACTGCTCCAGAGTCCAATGGCGGTGAGTTTTACACCACTCCAGCTGAGGCTTGGCATTGCACATGATGATCTTAGGCTTGTGTTCAGCTGCTTGGCCATGGAAACCCATTTCATGAAGCTCCTGAGGAAGACTTGTGCTGACGTTGCTTCCAGAGGCAGTTGGAACTTGGTAGTGAGTGTTGCAACTGAGGACAGATGATTTTTACATGCTACGCGCTTCAGCACTCGGCGGTCCCGTTCTGTGAGCTTGTGTGGCCTACCACTTCGCGTCTGAGCTGTTGTTGCTCCTAGACGTTTCAACTTCATAATAACACCACTTAGAGTTGACCAGGGCAGCTCTAGCAGGGCAGAAATTTTATGAACTGACTTGTTGGAAGGTGGCCTCCTATGACCGTGCCATGTTGAAAGTCACTGAGCTCTTCAGTAAGACCATTCTACTGCCAATGTTTGTCTATGGAGATGGCATGGCTGTGTGCTCGATTCTATACACCTGTCAGCATGGGGTGTGGCTGAAATAGCTGAATCCACTCATTTGAAGGGGTGTCTCCATACCTTTGTATATAGTGTCCTGTTGATATGAACAACAATGTGTAGACTTAAATAGAGACACTGACATGATTGCTGTTAATTGATACACTTGGTGTTTCTCAAAATGTGTGGTTCCAAATCAAAGTATGCAAAACGGAGCACGGAGGGCACTTCTTGAATGCATACTCCGTTTGTACATATTTTGAAGTATGCATCAATGCAAGCTTCAACTGAAAGTATGCACAGAAATATGAAACAACCATGTAAAAAAATAAATATATATATTTTTCTCCACACTCGTCCTCACAAGAACCATACTCGAGAGAACGTTGTCGAGGAATGCACGCGGAGCATGGAGCACGGCAGTATGCATATTGAGAAACACGCACTGATAATGATTTCTGTAATCCGCTTGTGGTTCTGCTCAGAATCCCTGTCCAGGCCAGCAGAGGAAGGCGGAGCATCAGCCTCAGTGGTCGTCACCCCCAGGGAAGACTGGAGCGCATCGTCAGACGACGCATCAACCAGCTCTCAGCATGACAGGGTCCTTGATGCTAAGGTGGAGAGGTAGGAACGACACACAACGGAGGAACAGGGATGGAGGGTTGAAATATGCTTTGTCTTCTGAAACTTTCCCTTCTGTAGGTTAACAAAGAAACTGGAGGAGAGACGGGATCAGAAAAAGAAAGAGGAGGTAAAGAATACTGACACCTCCCCTACTGACACCTCGCTGGTGTCCCCTACTGACACCTCCCCTACTGACACCTTGGTGGTGTCCCCTACTGACACCTCACTGGTGTCCCCTACTGACACCTCCCCAGCTGACACCTCCGCTGGTGTCCCCTGCTGACACCTCCCCTACTGTCCCCTGCTGACACCTCCCCTACTGACGACACCTCGCCGGTGTCCCGTTCTGACACCGCCCATACTGACACCTCGCCGGTGTCCCCTACTGACACCGCCCATACTGACACCTCCCATACTGACACCTCGCCGGTGTCCCCTACTGACACCTCCCCTACTGACACCTCGCTGGTGTCCCCTACTGACTCCTCCCCCTACTGACACCTTGGTGGTGTCCCCTACTGACACCTTGGTGGTGTCCCCTACTGACACCTCACTGGTGTCCCCTACTGACACCTCCCCTACTGTCCCCTGCTGACACCTCCCCTACTGACGACACCTCCCCTACTGACGACACCTCCCCTACTGACGTCCCCTTCTGACACCGCCCATACTGACACCTCGCCGGTGTCCCCTACTGACACCGCCCATACTGACACCTCCCATACTGACACCTCGCCGGTGTCCCCTACTGACACCGCACATACTGACACCTCCCATACTGACACCTCGCCGGTGGCCCATACTGCTCTTTTAATACTATATAATGTACATTTTGGCTAGTATGGATGGCCTATTGATACTTGTGTGCGCCTGTATCTATTTCTGTGTGATGATGGTCAGGGTGAAATAAAGGAGATGGAGAGAAGGAAGATGGGGAAGGAGATGCTGGACTTCAAGAGGAAGGACGAGGATGAGAAGACCAAGCGCATTATGGATGAGAGGAGCAGAGAGAAGGCAGAGGAGAAGGCTGCCAGGGAGCGTGTCAAAGCACAGATCGCCCTGGTAAACAAATGCATCAAACTCTCACCCCTCAGCTTCAAAACCCAAAAGACTTTGAACTAAAATAATAATCCCTTGTTGGGCATCTCTGATTAAACTTTTACTCATAACTCCCTCTAGTGGCCTGAGTGAACACTACAGGGTTTGGTGATGAAATAGACAATGTTTGTTGTTGTGGTGGTGTGGAATGAGTATAGAGGCTGGTTGATGCAAGTTTGTCCCACAGGACCGTGCTGACAGAGCTGCCCGCTATGCCAATAACCAGGAGGAGGTGGAGGCAGCCCGGCTGGCAGCACTGCAGGCCAGACAAGTAGAGGCGGAAGCCAAGAAGGAGATCGTACACAGGGAGAGGAGGTATGGAGCTACTTTAGTCACAGGAGAAAATGTAGATTGACTTTAAACTTTTGTTATTTTTTTAATTTATTTTTTACACCCAAGAAGTTCTATGTCACCACTAATGTAATCATAGAATAACATTAAAAAAACGTTATTTTCCTCCAGCGCCATAGCAAGAATACAGTTCCGTCTCCCAGATGGTTCTTTCTTCACCAGGCAGTTCTCCTCAGAGGCCAGACTGAATGAGGCTCGGCAGTTTGCTGTCAATGTAAGACTTTATCCAACTCGAGTTAGACAAGTGAACATTAAGAACATGTTCATTCTCTCTGGTGGAATATGATATTAAATATCATAATGCTGGCTGTCACTAAAGAGTTTGTATTTCTCCTTTCAGGAAGTGGGAAATCGCTATGGCAACTTCTCCCTGGCGACTATGTTCCCTCGCAGGGAGTTTACGGCTGACGACCTGGGTAAGACTCTACTGGAGTTGGAGCTGGCTCCCGGTGCCTCCATAGTCCTGCTGCCTGTGAGTGACTGGAAACCAAATACAACTCCCATTTTCCACTTTGTCATTTGTGAATTCACAACAAGACAGTGTCATATCACTGCACAGTTAGATTTAGTCCTTGTACATGCATGTGTAACCGATGTGAAATGGCTAGCTAGTTAGCGGTGGTGCGCGCTAATAGCGTTTCAATCAGGTGACGTCACTTGCTCTGAGACCTGAAGTAGTTGTTCCCCTTGCTCTGCAAGGGCCGTGGCTTTTGTTGTGCGATGGGTAACGATGCTTCGTGGGTGTCAGTTGTCGATGTGTGCAGTGGGTCCCCGGTCCAAGCCCAGGTAGGGGCGAGGAGAGGGACGGAAGCTACACTGCATTGGTCTTGTTTCCCATGTTTGTTTTTAGGGACTTTTTGTTTTCCCTGGTAAAATGACAACACTGAGTATAATGTGTTTTATATTATTCCTAACCGCTTCCAGCAAACAGGACGGCCCAATAACACGGTGGTGCAGTCTGGAGGGGGTATCTGGGCTGTGTTGGGTACCATCCTCTACCCCCTGCTGGCTGTGTGGAGGTTCCTGAGCGGCTTCCTCTTCACCAGCCCCGCCACCCCCGGAGCAGCAGGCCCTAGAGGCCCAGCCCAGCAGCCCAACACTAACTCAGGCTCTGGTTCCTCCTCCTCATCTGCTGAACCGAAGAGGTGAGGCCCCATCCAGCAGGCTCTTCGATATACACTCCTATGTTTAGGAGTAGCTGAGATTGTTGTGATGGTACATTATGGTTAGGATTTCAGTTGACAAGACTTTGCCCGATTGTTACAATGTTACATTGAAATTGAATGGTTAGACTCGTCCAGGTTAATCATTATCAGGTTTCATAACAGAAACATGCTTTGTTGTTGTAGCCAGAGGGCAAAGAATTCTGAGAATGAATCAAGGGGTTTGATTGAATACTGTGGTTGTGTAAGATTGGGTGTTCTAAAGCCTAATTGGTTTGTTTCACATCCATTTTCACTTTTTCAGAGAAACCCTTCGCAAACGCACACTGGAGAAGCAACCAGTAGACTTCAAACGAGACGGTAAAATCCACAGGCTACGGAATCACCAGGACAGTGAGGATGAAAATAACACTTGGAACGGCAACTCTACCCAGCAGATGTAGTGCAATAACACTGTCTCCCCCTTCCTTCCCTCCCTCCTGCTAATATTAGGGCTGTTTGTTTTATGTTTATCTTGTCTAAGCCTGTACTCTGCTCCTCCCCTGCATGGGTAGATGTAATCAAGTTTACCTCCTGACTGTTGGGCTTGAACAGAGAAGACCCCCTTTGTGTTGAAACAGTTACTTGATTCATTCAGCCTCTTACAGAATACAACCAGCCGGGGGGGACGGACGACCGTCAGTATCCTGACATGTCTACTGTATGATGAAGGGCTGAGACAGGTGTTGATTGATGGCCTTGTCTAAATGAGAACTTTTGTGTTAAATTAAACATTCAATAACCAAATAAAATGGTGTTTAATGCTGTATGATATGAGGCCTGTGTGTGTGTGTAGCAGTATTTAATCAAGGCTGTGACCCCTTGGTATAGACTACCTCCCTCGGCAGTAGAATGTGTTTCTACTACTAGTTGAACATGGGAAACCACTGTACTGCTCTCATTTAACTATGGTAATAAAAATGTTTTCCAATAAACAATCATTTGGCTGGCTCTATAATTCTGTTAAATCAAGCCTTGACATTGCAAACAAATCAACGGTATCTAATGAGCTGTGAATAACATCAGCGACTCAATCAGATCTTTATTGGTTCAGATGTGCAAAATACAATTGATTTGAGATTCTTGCTTTCGCAGCAGTACTTTATAATAAATATATATATAGCACAGGATACTGATTAATTTACATCTGTCCCTAATTAAGTTATTCATTATGTGAACTCTTGTTTTAATATGGTCAAACTATTTCTTTAGAAAAGAAACAAACAGTCAAATCAGTGTAAAAGCAGGTGAGCTGGTTCTACTGTTCATTTGCTAGTGTTTTGTGGTAGAAAACTGAGTAGGTCGAGCAATACACATCAACCCTGTTCCCCATAGACTGGCTAGAAATGTTATACAAAA
Organism: Oncorhynchus tshawytscha; assembly: GCF_018296145.1. Taxonomy (NCBI): domain Eukaryota; kingdom Metazoa; phylum Chordata; class Actinopteri; order Salmoniformes; family Salmonidae; genus Oncorhynchus; species Oncorhynchus tshawytscha. The sequence continues at coordinate 41,688,692 of NC_056454.1, forward strand.
TGTAAGCTTTCATTCAATTGCCCCTCCGTTGCACACAACAAGCTTCTATTTTCATGGCTGATTAAGATTACTATAGTATTTTATTTAACCCCTTGAAATGGGGAAAACAACTTTTCTTGAACATGCATGTGCTCATGTTAAAATTAGGTGAAGTTACACTTCTCAAAAGGCACTGAATTGGTGGAACGACTAACATTGAATTGTCATGATAATTTCATGATAATTTCAAAAACAAACTACACGTAGCCATTGAGGCTGTATACAACTGTATATAAGAAGTATTTTTGTTGTCTGTCTTTTCTATATATATATACAGTTGGAGTGTCTAACTCATTTTTCAACCACTCCACATTACTTGTTAAACTATAGTTTTGGCAAGACGGTTAGGACATCTACTTTTTTCAGGACACAATTGTCCCAACAATTGTTTACAGATTATTTCACAATTCCAGTGGGTCAGAAGTTTACATACACTAAATTGACTGTGCCTTTAAACAGCTTGGAAAATTCAGTCATGGCTTAAAAAGCTTCTCATAGGCTAATTGACATACTTTGAGTTAATTGGAGGTGTGGATGTATTTCAAGGACTACCTTCAAACTTTGTGCCTCTGCTTGACATCATGGGAAAATCAGAAGAAACCCACCAAGACCTCCAAATTGTTTTTTGTTTTTTAGACCTCCACAGGTCTGGTTCATCCTTGGGAACAATTTCCAAACACCTGAAGGTACCACGTTCATCTGTATCAACACCATGGGACCACGCAGCCGTCATACTGCTCAAGTTCTGTCTCATAGAGATGAAAGTACTGTGGTGCGAAAAGTGCAAATAAATCCCAGAACAACAGCAAAGGACGTTGTGAAGATGCTGGAGGAAACAGGTACAAAAATATCTATATCCACAGTAAAACGAGTTCTATATCGACATAACCTGAAAGGCTACTCAGCAAGGAAGAAGCCACTGCTTCAAAACCGCCATAAAAGCCAGACTACGGTTTGCAACTGCACATGGGGACAAAGATTGTACTTTTTGGAGAAATGTCCTCTGGTCTGATGAAACAAAAATAGAACTTTGGCCATAATGACCATCGTTATGTTTGGAGGAAAAAGGGGGAGGCTTGCAAGCCGAAGAAAACCATCCCAACCGTGAAGCACGGGTGTGGCAGCATCATGTTGTGGGGGTGCTTTGCTGCAGAAGGGACTGGTACACTTCACAAAATTGATGACTTCATGGCGAATGAAAATCATGTAGATATATTGAAGCAACATCTCAAGACATCAGTCTGGAAGTTAATGTTTGGTCGAAAATGGGTCTTCAAATGGACAATGACCCCAAACATACTTCCGAAGTTGTGCAAAATGGCTTTAGAACAACAAAGTCAAGGTATTGGAGTGGCCATCACAACGCCTTGACCTCAATCCCATAGAAAGCAAGGAGGCCTACAAACCTGACTCAGTTACACCAGCTCTGTTGGGTGAATTTTGGCCCATTCCTCCTAACTTATTGTGGGAAGCTTGCGGAAGGTTACCCAAAACGTTTGACCCAAGTTAAGCAATTTAAAGGCTATGCTACCGAATACTAATTGAGTGTATGTAAACTTCTGACCCCCTGGGAATGTGATGAAAGAAATAGAAGCTGAAATAAATAATTCTCTACTATTATTCTGACATTTCACATTCTTAAAATAAAGAGGTGATCCTAAAGACACGGAAGTTTTACTAGGATTAAATGTCAGGAATTGTGAAAAACTGAGTTTAAATGTATTTGGCTGAGGTATGTAAACTAGTGACTTCAACTATAACTTCTTTTAATATCTTATGTTCTTATCTGTACTTTGTCATGTATTTGTACGTGTTATGTGGATCCCAGGTAGAGTAGTTGCTGCATGTGCAGTAGCTAACAGGGATTCTAATAAACTAAACATGTCACAGCTTCGACCTGGTTAAAGAGCCTCATACCTAAGAAAATATCAAAACTCCACTTTAAGGCATAAAGGTCTACTTGCCTCCTAAGTACTTGACAAGCCCTTAAAATAATATTCCCATCTCTCAGATGGTCTTGAAGCTGATGAGGTAGTCTGGATAGGCACCTGCATCACAGAACACCACATAGATAAATGGATTCTGCAGATCATTGACGGCACAGTCATGTAGCCCCTGGCGGAGGTCAGCGGGGTTCAGGGGGTTCGGCTCCTTCATGCCATGCACCCCCAGGCAGGGTGAACCCACCAGTGCCCTGGCACGGTACATGTACTTCAGCCCACTGGCATCTGGTTTGGAGTATGCATCGTGGCACGAGTACCACATCTCTTTGGCAAAGTAAGTCCCGTCGCCGTATGCAGTAGCTAAAATGAAAACAGACTCAAGGTTAATTAAACACTGAATGAAAATGGAGGGCTTCATCTTCAGGAATCTAGTCAAACCACAAGACTGTTTTTGCTGTGATAAATTGTTTGCTAAATCTTTGATTAAGCTCCTCCTAAGAGCACTGTCAGTATCTACCTGAAGAGAGCAGTAACGAGGCTATAGATTGTCTGTACCGTTTCTCCCACAGAAGCTCCTGTTGAAACCACAGGTGTTGATTTTCTGACAGATGTCTTTGGTTGTTCCGTGGTAAAGATTCAGCTCGTTCTTGTTTTTGGGATACTTCTTATCCATCGCCTGTTTTTTCACTGCGTACCTCTGCCACTGGTCTTTGCTCTGAATCCTCTGGATCTGTCAGTGGTCAGTGATAGAGAAAACCAACATTTTTCTTCTAGTTATATATGTAATCTACATATCACAGCAGTAACACCTCACTGAAAGCGCAAACCACTGCTTTTTATCAGGGCTAGGCAACCGGAAACATGACCGAATACAAACAGTGTAGCTATTCCCTCCGCAAGGCAATCAAACAAGCTAAGCGTCAGTATAGAGACAAAGTAGAGTCGCAATTCAACGGCTCAGACACAAAAGGTATGTGGCAGGGTTTACAGTCAATCACGGACTACAAAAAGAAAACCAGCCCCATTGCGGACCACGATGTCCTGCTCCCAGACAAACTAAACAACATCTTTGCTCGTTTTGAGGACAATACAGTGCCAACGACACGGCCCGCTACCAAAACCTGCGGGCTCTCCTTCACCGCAGCCAACGTGAGTAGAGCATTTAAATGTGTTAACCCTCGCAAGGCTGCCGGCCCAGACGGCATCCCTAGCTGAGTCCTCAGAGCATGCGCAGACCAGCAGCCTGGTGTGTTTACGGACATATTCAATCTATCCTTATCCCAGTCTGCTGTGCCCACATGCTTCAAGAGGGCCACCATTGTTCCAGTTCCCAAGACAGCTAAGGTAACTGAGCGAAATGACTATCGCCCAGTAGCACTCACCTCCGCCATCATGAAGTGCTTTGAGAGACTAGTCAAGGATCATATCACCTCCACCCTACCTGACACCCTAGACCCACTCCAATTTTCTTACGCCCCAATAGGTCCACAGACGATGCAATCACAATCACACTGCCCTATCCCATCTGGACAAGAGGAATACATATATAAGAATGCTGTTCATCGATAACAGCTCAACATTCAACACCATAGTACCCCCCAAACTCATCATTAAGCTCGAGACCCTGGGTCTCGACCTCGCCTTGCACAACTGGGCCCTGGACTTCCTGACGGGCCGCCCCCAGGTGGTGAGGGTAGGAAACAACATCTCCACCCAGCTGATCCTCAATACTGGGGCCCCACAAGGGTGCGTTCTCAGCCCTCTCCTGTACTCCCTGGTCACCCATGACTGCTTGGCCATGCACGCCTCCAACTCAATCATCATGTTTGCAGAGGACACTACAGTGGTAGGCTTGATTACCAACAACGATGAGATGGCCTACAGGGAGGAGGCGAGGGTCCTCGGAGTGTGGTGTCAGGAAAATAACCTCACACTCAATGTCAACAAAACAAAAGGAGATGATCGTGGACTTCAGGAAACAGCAGAGGGAGCATCCCCCTATCCACATCGATGGGACAGTAGTGGAGAAGGTGGAAAGTTAAGTTCCTCGGCGTACACATCCCGGACAAACTGAAATGGTCCACCCACACAGACAGCGTGGTGAAGAGGCACAACAGCGCCTCTTCAACCTCCGGAGGCTGAAGAAATTTGGCTTGTCACCTAAAGCACTCAAACTTTTACAGATGCACAATCGAGAGCATCCTGTCGGGCTGTATCACCGCCGGGTACGGCAACTGCTCCGCCCACAACCGTAAGGCTCTCCAGAGGGTAGTGAGGTCTACTCCGCCCACAACCGTAAGGCTCTCCAGAGTGTAGTGAGGTCTGCACAACGCATCACCGGGGGCATACTACCTGCCCTCCAGGACACCTACACCACCCGATGTCAAAGGAAGGCCAAAAAGATCATCAAGGACAACAACCACCCGAGCCACTGCCTGTTCACCCTGCTATCATCCAGAAGGCAAGGTCAGTACAGGTTCATCAAAGCTGGGACCGAGAGACTGAAAAACAGCTTCTATCTCAAGGCCATCAGACTGTTAAACAGCCATCACTAACATTGAGTGGCTGCTGCCAACATACTGACTCAATCTTTAGCCACTTTAATAATAAAAAATTGGATGTAATAAATGTATCACTAGTCACTTTAAACTATGCCACTTTATAAAATGCTTACATGCCCTACACTACTCATCTCATATGTACAGTGGGGAGAACAAGTATTTGATACACTGCCGATTTTGCAGGTTTTCCTACTTACAAAGCATGTAGAGGTCTGTAATTTTTATCATAGGTACACATCAACTGTGAGAGACAACACATTGTATGATTTTTAAGTAAATAATTTGCATTTTATTGCATGACATAAGTATTTGATCACCTACCAACCAGTAAGAATTCCGGCTCTCACAGACCTGTTAGTTTTTCTTTAAGAAGCCCTCCTGTTCTCCACTCATTACCAGTATTAACTGCACCTGTTTGAACTCATTACCTGTATAAAATACAACTGTCCACACACTCAATCAAACAGACTCCTACCTCTCCACAATGGCCAAGACCAGAGAGCTGTGTAAGGACATCAGGGGTAAAATTGTAGACCTGCACAAGGCTGGGATGGGCTACAGGACAATAGGCAAGCAGCTTGGTGAGAAGGCAACAACTGTTGGCGCAATTATTAGAAAATGGGAAAATGGAAGAAGAACAAGATGACGGTCAATCACCCTCGTTCTGGGGCTCCATGCAAGATCTCACCTCGTGGGGCATCAATGATCATGAGGAAGGTGAGGGATCTGCCCAGAACTACACGGCAGGACCTGGTCAATGACCTGAAGAGAGCTGGGACCACAGTCTCAAAGAAAACCATTATTAACACACTATGCCGTCATGGCTTAAAATCCTGCAGCGAACACAAGGTCCCCCTGCTCAAGCCAGTGCATGTCCAGGCCCATCTGAAGTTTGCCAATGACCATCTGGATGATCCAGAGGAGGAATGGGAGAAGGTCATGTGGTCTGATGAGACAAAAATAGAGCTTTTTGGTCTAAACTCCACTCACCGTGTTTGGAGGAAGAAGACGGATGAGTACAACCCCAAGAACACCATCCCAACCGTGAAGCATGGAGGTGGAAACATAATTATTTGGGGATGCTTTTCTGCAAAGGGGACAGGACGACTGCACTGTATTGAGGGGAGGATGGATGGGGCCATGTATCGTGAGATCTTGGCCAACAACCTCCTTCCCTCAATAAGAGCATTGAAGATGGGTCGTGGCTGGGTCTTCCAGCATGACAACGACACGAAACACACAGCCAGGGCAACTAAGGAGTGGCTCCGTAAGAAGCATCTCAAGGTCCTGGAGTGGCCTAGCCAGTCTCCAGACCTGAACTCAATAGAAAATCTTTGGAGGGAGCTGAAAGTTCGTATTGTCCAGCGACAGCCCCGAAACCTGAAGGATCTGGAGAAGGTCTGTATGGAGGAGTGGGCCAAAATCTCTACTGCAGTGTGTGCAAACCTGGTCAAGAACCACAGGAAACGTATGATCTCTGTAATTGCAAACAAAAGTTGTGTACCAAATATTAAGTTCTGCTTTTCTGATGTATCAAATACTTATGTCATGCAATAAAATGCAAATTAATTATTTAAAAATCATACAATGTGATTTTCTGAATTTTTGTTTTAGATTCCGTCTCTCACAGTTGAAGTGTACCTATGATAAAAATTACAGACCTCCACATACTTTGTAAGTAGGAAAATCTGCAAAATCGGCACTGTAGATAAAACCCCGACTTAGATGGGAAAAAGATCTGGGTATTGATCTTGATGAGGATCTATGGAGTGAGCTATGCAGGGATGGTGTTACATCCACATTGAACTCCAGATACAGACTGATCCAGTTTAATTTCCTCCATCAGCTCTATATCACCCCATCTAGACTGCACAAGTTCAACCCAGATATCTCCTCCCTATGTTTTAGATGTGGCTCAGATGAAGGAACATTCCTCCATTCCACTTGGCAGTGTTCAAAACTACATGGTTTCTGGCAGGGGGTATGCGATACCATATCCTCAATTCACAGGGTTGCATTCCCTTTAGACCCGGAGGTCTGTCTACTGGGTAACTTTACTAACACCAATCTTAGGCAAAGCCATACTATAAAGCTAACAGAAATATTGCTAGCGATTGCCAAGAAATGTATTGCCTTGAAATGGAAATTGGATTCCTCCCTGCCAGTTGCAATGTGGCTATCGGAATTTAATAGTTGTATCCCTTTGGAGAAAATCACTTACTGCTTGAGGAATAAGTTAAAGACATTTGACAGAATTTGGCAACCTTTTATTGACATTATGGAGAATCTCCCCCCAACATCTCATTGACTGAATCTATATATAATCCTCACATAATGTTTCACACGTAATGTATAATATGTAGCCTACGGCAGGTGATCCAATGTCTCGTTATTATTTTATATATTTTTTCTTATTGTATGTTTGTTTATATAATTATAATTATTATTTATTTTTGTTACGCTCGTCTGTTACTGTCACTTTGTCCTATCGTTGTCTAATATCTTTTCACTTTTGTTTTGAATGTTCTTAATTGGAAAATGCAAAAATAAAATAAAATAAAAATATATATTTTTTAAAATCGGCACTGTATCAAATACTTGTTCTCCCCACTGTATTCACCGTACTCTATACCATCTACTGCATCTATGCCGTTCGGCCATCGCTCGTCCATATATTCATATGTACATATTCTTATTCATTCCTTTACACTTGTGTATATAAGGTAGTTGATGCTAAATTGTTAGATTACTTGTTAGATATTACTGCATGGTCGGAACTAGAAGCACAAGCATTTCGCAACACTCGCATTAACATCTGCTAACCATGTGTATGCGACAAATAAAATTTGATTTGATTTGATTTACCTGGATAATTTGAATGGTTGGCTGCGTATTAGTATTTGGGTCCTTGCTGGTTGCAATGAACTCCTTCTCAATTCTCTGGTACTCTGCTGAATTGGAAGCCAGTGTGACGATCTCCAGATCCTTACCCTCCATTCTAGTCCAGCTCTGTGGGAACTGAATGACGGCTGAAAAACAGACGCACAGTGGGAATAATTGAACAGATCAATCAATGTAAAAACATGACCAGGAGCGTTATCACCGAAGTTTGACAGGAATATTCTCTTAATATTCTGTATTGGACACTGTATAAAACTATACATTTGTATGAACTAAAAACTATACTTTCATATAAAACATTTTCCTAAACATTAAAACCGAGGCATTACCTGTTTCAGAGTCCGCCACAAGGCTCCTTTTGACCCTGGTGATGGTCCCTTTGCTGTCAGTCTGCTGCATGTCCTTCAGGTCCACAGTGAATGTCTCCCCCTGGTGGTTATATTTAAAAAGCTTCTCTTTCTTGTGGAAGGCCAGCTCCAGATCATAGCTTAGACTACAGTCCAGCTCTCCCCAGGTCTCTCCCTCCCCCGCCTCCCAGCGCACTGTCTCCCTCAGCCTCTTCTCCTCTCCCTCCCGGCTCTCCCTGTCCCTTGCCCCCTGCAGATAGTCCTTAATCTGGAGGACGGCGGAGAAAACGTCATCTTTCTTCCCAGAGATGGTCATCTTGTCTGGGGACGCCACCAGCACATGGACCTGGTTCTTCTGGCTCAGGGCCACGATGGCCTCCTTCTGGGCCTCCAGGAGCAAGGGCAGGTGGCTGGAGAGAAGGTCCTGGCTAATGCACTCCTCAGAGATCAGCTCGTCCAGGAGTTTCTTCACCTTGGTCAGGCTGGCAGGGGAGGGCCCATACACCACAGCCTCCATACTGGGGAAGACCACGGCTGCTGTGGCACTGGCCAAAAACAGGGCTGGTTTGGTAGGGATGGGCTGGGTTGGTCTGGTTGTTTTGGCAGTTTTTGATGACGTTTTGGCTATGGGAATGAATTAAAAAACAAAGAGTGCTGTGAGGAGCCTTACAAGACTTTCAAAAATAACAACATTGTATGCTTTGGTTTTGTATTAATGAGGCAGAAAAAAAACATGATCTAATTCTGTATACAGTCAAATTCTTAAAGGTATATTGATGAAAGTCCCACCTCTTTAGAACCTCATTTATCCACCGGATTGACTTAACAAAAGGCACATATTTTTGTGCCCTTAAGTGTGTTTACTTTACTGTGGGACTTTAAGTTAAAGGTTGAAGCTTCAACTCTGGTCTTAAAACCCTGTCACCTACCTGCAGCCTTGGGGATCACCTTCTTGAACTTTTTCATAACCTCCTCAAAGTCCTTTATCATCTTGTTTTGGAATATGACAATGTGAATCGTTGTAACTGACGGAGTTCTGACGCTTATCAGTAAATCAGCTATTGCGGCCATCATTGCATTTCCGACCTGCACTGCTCCCAAGTTACCAGCACCTGTACAAGGGCACAAACAATACCACATCTGTTAGAACAGACACTTGTGTCTTTAGTGTCCAGTGTATTTATTTGTTATATCTTCATACAGTACATGGACAGCAAATAATACACGTCACTGTAAGGTTTGCAACAATAATACTAGATTGTTATTATGCCTACCTGTTCCGAGCGCTGGGAAAGAGACCGATTGTATTTTCTCGTCTTCACACATCTTTAACACTTTAAGCATGGAGCTGGCGATCTCCTTCTCCTTGGTCTGTCCCACCATGTGGATGATGTGCTTGGTCTTGAGATTCCCAGGCTTGGTCATGACAACACCATCACTGGGTTGGGTCCCTGGGATCAGAAGGTAAAAAAAGGATTAGCAAGTTGCCATTACTGCATGGAACTCCCATCTCATATTGCTCAAATGAACAGCAAACCTGCTTTAAAAAAACAACAACAGATAAAGCAACACCTCACGGCACAATGCCTCTCCCCTCTTTAACCTAGATATTTGTGTGTATGTATTGATATTAGGGATGTTTACGATTCGATACGTATCTATAGCTCCGATACAATACAGGAATAGATTTGTTTGATTAGGGGAACGAATTGATGTGCTTTGGTTTCAATTTGACACATGTTATTGTTGCATGAACACATTAATTTTCCATTTTAAATTAAAATCTGCGGCTGATGGGAGCTCAGGAACTGGGCCTCTCTGAGCTGGATCGGTCTGAGATGACATCTCTGAGTGGCCCTCTGTTAGTGTCTGTCAATGATGTGTATAGGCAACTAAGCTGAGCCATTGGTCAGACTAAGTGAACATGTACCACCCCACTATCAGATTAGAGTATTTGTTATTTTATTAGGATCCCCATGAGCTGTTGCGAAAGCAGCAGCTACTCTTCCTGGGGTCCACACAAAACATGAAATAATACCGAACATTAATAGACAAGGACAGCTAAAGGACAGAATTACATACATTTTAAAATGGCACTCGTAGCCTACATATCAATACATACACACAAATATCTAGGTTAAAGAGGGGAGAGGCGTTGTGCCGTGAGGTGTTGCTTTATCTGTTGTTTTTTAAAAGCAGGTTTGTTGTTCATTTGAGCAATATGAGATGGGAGTTCCATGCAATAATGGCTTTATACATATTCCTATCTTTTATACAGTGCCTTTGGAAAATATTCAGACCCCTTGACTTTTTATTTAACATTTATGTTAGTCTTATTCTAAAATGGATTAAATAAAATAAAAATCCTCAGCAAATCTACATACAATAAACCAATAATGACACAGTGAAAAGTATTTTTGGAAAACAAAAAACAGATATACCTGTTAAGGGAATTTTTTTATCAATAATGACTAATTATGTATTCTGACTAATCAGAATACTATTATGTTACTGTATATGTATGATTTTTCTTTTTAATCCTAGTACTGAATATAATGTGTGTAAATATAATCAAGAATTAGAAAAATGACTGTCTGTTCCTTGGTAGAAATGAATGAACTATATCGCCAGATTGGCTAGAATGCTTATCTACACAGGCTGGCCTTGGCTCTAGACAATGTGGGAAGGCTTGAGAACTATACAGCCTTTATACCAGTGTCAAGAAGAGACGGAACAGTTAGAAAACGCTGACGTCATTTTCAGTTTATAACCTGTGGTAGAATGTATCATGGGCAGTCCTCTCGAGAATAAACGCTGCTGGTTGATTTCAAAGACTGATCTCTGTCCATTTTATACAAATAAGAGTCTTACAAATTCTTATGAATTGACAGAGTGTTTCATTTTAATTGGGTATTAAAACATAGAGGAATTTAATTCCTGTAACAATACCTTATTTACATAAGTATTCAGACCCTTTGCTATGAGACTCGAAATTGAGCTCAGGTGCATCCTGTTTCCATCGATCATCCTTAAGATGTTTCTACAACTTGATTGGAGTCCACCTGTGGTAAATGCAATTGATTGGAGGTGATTTGGAAAGGCACACACCTCTCTATATAAAAAGGTCCCACAGTTGACAGTGCATGTCAGAGCAAAAACCAAGCCATGAGGTCGAAGGAAATGTCTGTAGAGCTACGAGGCAGGATTGTGTTGAGGCACAGATCTGGGGAAGGGTACCAAACAATTTCTGCAGCCTCTATGGAGATGGGAGAACCTTCCAGAAGGACAACCATCTCTACAGTACTCCACCAATCAGGCCTTTATGGTAGAGTGGCCAGATGGAAGCCACTCTTCAGTAAAAGGCACATGACAGCCCGCTTGGAGTTTGCCAAAAGGCACTTATAAAAACTCAGACCATAAGAAACAATATTCTCTACTCTGATGAAAACTCTGGGCGAAGGTTCAACCTTCCAACAGGACAACGTGGGAGTGACTTCTGGACAAGTCTGAATGTCCTTGAGGGCCCAGCCAGAGCCCGGGCTTGAACCCCATCGAACATCTCTGAAGAGACCTGAAAATAGCTCTGCAGCAATGCTCCCCATCCAACCTGACAGAACTTGAGAGGATCTGCAGAGAAGAATGGGAGAAACTCCCCAAATGCAGGTGTGCCAAGCTTGTAGTGTCATACCCAAGAAGACTCGAGGCTGTAATCGCTGACAAAGGTGATTCAACAAAGTAAAGGGTCTGAATACTTACGTAAATGTTATATTTCCGTTTTTAATTTTTAATAAACGAGCAAACATTTCTAAAAACCTGTTTTTGCTTTGTCATTATGGGCTGTCGTGTGCAAATCAATCCCAGAACAACAGCAAAGGACCTTGTGAAGATGGAGGAAACAGGTACAAAAGTATCTATATCCACAGTAAAACGAGTCCTATATCGACATAACCTGAAAGGCCGCTCAGCAAGGAAGAAGCCACTGCTCCAACACTGCCATAAAAACAGACTACGGTTTGCAACTGCACATGGGGACAAATATTGTACTTTTTGGAGAAATGTCCTCTGGTCTGATGAAACAAAAATAGAACTGTTTGGCCATAATGACCATCATTATGTTTGGAGGAAAAAAAGGAAGGATTTACATGTGGATATATTGAAGCAACGTCTCAAGACATCAGTCTGGAAGTTAAAGATTGGTCGCAAATGGGTCTTCAAATGAACAATGACCCCAAGCATACTTCCAAAGTTGTGGCAAAATGGCTTAAGGACAACAAAGTCAAGGTGTTGGCAGTGGCCATCACAAAGCCCTGACCTCAATCCGATAGAAAATGTGTGGGCAGAACTGAAAAAGCATGTGCGAGCAAGGAGGCCTACAAACCTGACTCAGTTACACCAGCTCTGTCAGGAGAAATGGGACAAAATTCACCCAACTTATTGTGGGAAGCTTGTGGAAGGCAAACCAAAACGTTTGACCCAAGTTAAACAATTTAAAGGCAATGCTACCAAATACTAATTGAGTATATGTAAACTTCTGACCCCCTAGGAATGTGATGAAAGAAATAAAAGCTGAAATAAATCTCACTACTATTATTCTTACATTTCACATTCTTAAAATAAAGTGGTGATCCTAACTGACCTAAAACAGGGAAATTTCACTAGGATTAAATGTCAGGAATTGTGAAAAACTGAGTTTAAATATATTTGGCTAAGGTGTATGTAAACTTCTGACTTCAACTGTACGTGAGAATGCTGTTCATTGACTATAGCAGCCTTCAACACCATAGTACCCTCAAAGCTTATCATTAAGCTTGAGACCCTGGGTCTCGACGCCGCCCTGTGCAACTGGGTCCTGTACTTCCTGACGGGCTGCCCCCAGGTGGTGAAGGTAGGAAACAACACCTCCACTTCGCTGATCCTCAACACTGGGGCCCCACAAGGGTGCATGCTCAGCTCCCTCCTGTACTCCCTGTTCACCCATGACTGCATGGCCATGCACACCTCCAACTCAATCATGACACAACTGTAGTAGGCCTGATTACCAACAATGACGAAAAAGCCTAGAGGGAGGAGGTCAGGGCCCTGGCGGAGTGATGCCAGGAAAATAACCTCTCCCTCAACAAAACGAAGGAGCTGATCGTGGAGTTCAGGAAACAGCAAAAGGAGCCCAGACCTATCCACATCGATGGGACCACAGTAGAGAAGGTGGAAAGCTTCAAGTTCCTTGGCGTACACATCACTGACAATCTGAAATGGTTCACTCAAACAGACAGTGTGGTGAAGAAGGAGCAACAGCGCCTCTTCAACCTCCGGAGGCTGAAGAAATTTGGCTTGGCCCCTAAGGCCCTCACAAACTTTTACAGATGCACAATTGAGAGCATCCTGTCGGGCTGTATCACTGCCTGGTATGGCAACTACACCACCCGCAACCACAAGGCTCTCCAGAGGGTGGTGTGGTCAGCACAACGCATCACTGGGGGCACACTTCCTGCCCTCCAGGACACCTACAGCACCCTATGTCACATGAAGACCAAAAAGATCATCAAGGACATCAACCACCCGAGCCACGGCCTGTTCACTCCACTATCATCCAGAAGGTGAGGTCAGTACAGGTTCATCAAAGCTGGGACCAAGAAACTGAAAAACAGCTTCTATCTCAAGGCCATCAGACTGTTAAATGGCCATCACTAGCCAGCTACCACCAGGCTACTCAACCCTGCACCTTAGAGGCTGCTGCCCTATATACATAGACATGGAATCACTGGCCAGTTTAATAATGGAACACTAGTCACTTAAATAATTTTTACATACTGCTTTACTCATATCATATGCTTTACTCATATATGTATATACTATATTCTATTCTACTTTATTGTAGTCAATTCCATTCCAACATTGCTCGTCCTAATATTTATATACATTTGAAATCCATTCTTTTACTTTTAGATGTGTGAATTGTTGTGAATTGTTAGATACTACTGCACTGTTGGAGCTAGAAACACAAGCATTTCACTACACCTGCAATAACATCTGTTAAAAATGTCTGTGATCAATAACATTTGATTTGAAGTTGTCAATGCCAGGAGGTTTGTCATTATTGATTGATAACAATTTCTCCACCTCTCCCACACTAACTTTAGAAAATTAAAATGTACAATGCTTTTCTTTCATTATTAGTTTTTTTTTATGCATGAATACGATGGCTCACTGTTCGTTGTTGGCATTTCCTGCCTAGGTTTGCCCACTTTGCCAATGAAGTAATAATTCAAATAATTGGCAACATTAAATGGTTTTGTGATGAATAAGCCATCTGAGTCAATGAAAGATGGCGTTGAATGTCTTTCTGCCCAGATTGTCATTTAATGTAGTTTTTTTCAATCATACTTTATATCACTGATCTTGGCTTCATAATACAGTTTCTTCTTCTTTTTGTTGAGTTTAGTCACATCAAGTCAGAAGTGCAGCCAGACTTATTAGCCACTCCTTTTGCCCCATCTCTTTCAACCATGCAGTGTTTCAATTACTCATCAATCCATGGAGCCTTAACAGTTCTAGCAGTCAGTTTCTTAACTGGTGCATGTTTATGAATAATTGGAAGAAGCAATTTCATAAATTCATCAAGTGCCGCATTTGGATGCACCTTATTAATCACATCAGACCAACGGGTTTAACCTTATCCACATAGGAGTCAAAGCAAAATATTTTGTATGATCTCTTTTACATTATTTTCAGCCCAGCTGTTGGAGCTTGGGCTTTTCTGTATATAGCCACTATATTGTAATCACTTCATCCAATGGGTACGGATACATCTTTAGAACAAAGTACTACAGTATTAGTGAAAATGTGATCAATACATTTGGATGATCCTGTTACTAGTGTTTGTTTCCAGAACAGCTACCTTGACCTTGAACCTCAGGAACTTGACCACTATCGGCCTGGACCTGTCATCTGGGCCGGTGCTGGGTTTTCCAAGCCTGTGGACACGCTCCACCTAGCTGCTAGGTCAAATAGCTCCCCAGACCCAGCCTTGGTCGGCAGGATCCCTGGACAGATATTAGCAATCCCAGCAAGTGATGCCAACCGCGTTGCGATATCCAAACTCAAAAGGTGGCTAGCTAGTAACTAAACGTTTTTAATATAACACTTTTTCAGAGACTTTCAAAACAACAAACAGAGCACTCCCTCACTCAACAGGAAGTGATGTCACCTGGTTTATCTCTGTATAAGGTTGAAAATGTACAGTGCTTTCAAAGTATTCACACCTCTTGACTTTTTCCACATTTTGTTGCGTTACAGGCTGAATTTGGATTGGTTTGGGCTTCCACAGACCGATGCACTCACATCTCAAACAATTGAACTGGGGACCGATGCATATCGATAAATCCGTTACATCCTTAATATACATCAAGACTCATACCTAAGGCTTTGCACTCGTCCACGACTGTCTGTCCAGCCGCTTTTAGAATGGCTCCTGATACACCTGCAGAGTGAGATAGGTCATGAGTATAATCCTCAGCTGAAGACCTGTATGATGCAATAATATCAGGTCTGTTTGGCTGTTCGAAAGTTGGAATTGGGGGAGGGGGATCTTACCACAGTTCAGATCGAGACTCGTGTTTGTACTGCTGACGATGGCGTCCGTTTTCTCCTTAGTGATGTCACCGCATACTACCTTGACCTTCACTGGCCCAATTATTGCTTCAATTGTGTTTCCTGGATGAAGGGATTCACATAGAAAAGTGTAAGTAGCAGGCATTTAGCAGTAGAACACATTTAGCAACCGACTGGAATTGTACGAACCTGTCTGAACACTGGTGTCATCTTCCTCAGAGTTGGTGTTCCATATATCACTGTCATCTTCATCACCATAAAGATCATCCTCAAGATCATAGTCACTGTTGTCTTCAACCTGGTTTTGGAATCACAATGTTTGCATTTAGTTGGTAAGGAAAGGTTAGTACATCAGATTTGTATTTCCTCAACATGCTGTACCATCTGGTCTGTCTTCCACTGGTTGAGCCCCAGCTGAAACTCCTGCAGGATCTTGTCCTCGTAGATGACGATGCAGATCAGTTTAATGATGGTAGAGGAGGAGCACAGTGATAGATGATCCTGGATGCCCTGGAGGGTGGCACCAATAGAGTCTGTGCCACTAAGGCCACCACCACCTACAATGGGAATCATACAAAATGACCTGCATTAGGTGGAGCTGAAAAAAATAGGACAACAAGAACCAATGGATGACTAGATTTTGAATGTGACAATTAAAAATAGCAGCATGGTGGTAGCCTAAAAATATTATTTGATGGGGTAATTCAGAGTTTTTAATAACAACAGTTTCTTTTAACAACCTGTAACAATGCTGAATGACTAATAAACCATTGCCCACCAGTGCCAAGAGCAGGGAAGGACACAGTGGTGATCTGTTTGTCCTCACAGCACTCCAGGACTTTGGTGACTCGTCGTGTAGCTTCAGCCACAGAGTGGGGCCCCAGTATGTGGATGATGAAGTCACACTTAAGGGCCCCGCCACTGGTCACCCCTGCTGCATCAGCCCTCAGAGGGCCTGGATAAAGCAGATGTCACACACAGAGAGCGAGCAGGCGAGAGAGAGAGAGAGAGTCAGACTGAATGGCTGTGAGCCACCACAGGTGAATTGCTATGGGAGATGGGAGACACTCACAAATGGTTTTGCACTCCTGTTCAACTGCGCTCCCAGCTGCTTTGATGATCGCCGCACTAACTCCTGAAAATAACGTGTTTAAAATGAGGCCATATCCTTAAAATCAATTTTTAAAAAGACTGTATGGAGAAAGTTATATTCACAGAATAGCTACTACTGTATTTTCTGTAGTGTGCTAACAATGTACCATTTTATGTTCTTTTTTTCCATATACAGACCTCCTGTGAAGCTGATATCAGCGTTGGTGCTATTCACAATGCCTCTGACAGTTTCTTGAGTAATGTTGCCTTTCCTCAATTCAATTCTGACACCATGGATCTTAACTAGGGGTCGGAAGAGGTAAACATTTCAGCGACAATCATTATTGTGATGATGACAACCAACGCAAATGTTGAAATAGAACAGCGCAAATTCATGTAAAATGTAAACAAAGATGTATCAAAATCCAACCGTGATTTGGGGGAAGACTGGACTGAGAAGGTGTGGCTGCAGCCTAGATAAAACCCATAACCTTAAGTTATTACACGCATCAACCAAACAAAACCACAGAACATGTCCAACTGAGCCTTAGTCACACTAAATCTACCTGCTTGATTTTGTGTGGGGGCAGGTTCCTTTTGTTAAAGTAATTTCTCAAGGAGTCAAAGATCTTCTGCTCAAAGGCCACTATGAAAATGATTTTGATGCTGGATGAGGTCATCTGTGACGTGTGGCTCTCCAGTCCTTTTAGAATGGCCTTGATGCAATCTTTGGGTTCAATGCCACCTTTCCCTAAAGCATAAGACATCAGCATCCAAAGTGACAAATAGATCATTTGAAACCAATAAATATAATGATTAATCAATACAAGTGACACCGGAATGGATCTTTTAGTTTTACACTACAGTTCAGTTGAATCACCTGTGCCAATAGTAGGGATGGACACTGTGGCTGCATTCTGGCTCTCACACAGCTGAAGGACCTTCTCTATGGAGGTGATGATACCTGCAGAATTCTTGGGTCCAACCATCTGAGCTATGTTTTTACAGTTTAGGTTCCCACCACAAGTGAGCACAACACCATCGGCCTTCAGCATACCTGGGGAAATTGGGACACAAAGTAAATTCTACAAACCTCAATGCACTTTCATTTCTGGACAAATAAAGACTTAATAAAATAATACTCAACCAATTATTTTGCATTCATCTGCTACAGATTTCCCAGCCGCTTGCAGGATGGCTCCAGAAACCCCTGTCAAGTCAATGAGTATGAGATATGTTAAAGAGCAACAATCAAAAAAACACCTTTTCTGGTTGAAAATGGCCTATGTGGAAACATTTATTCAGAATTTTTTTCCATGCAAAACATGAAGCAGACCAAAATGTGTTCCTTTAAAAACCTGCCCTATTTAAAATGTTGTGTGCTTTAGCTTGGAAAATAAATACATGTGACACTGGATGACATCATAATGTTTGTTTGTTTGAAACATCAGGGCTGTTTTCCTAACAAAGTAAAATTGCTTTGTGTTTTGTTTCTTTGCCACGATCCTAACGAGTATTGCGATACTGGTATCATCCCGGCCCTAGATGTTATTAGGGAAAAAAAGGGTATGTCACGGAATGAAGGGTACGTAACGGTTTTCCTTGGATTAGGTTGATTTCAATCCTGCCCACATGCCCACAGCCGGCAGCACACAAGTAATCACCAATTCGGAGTGGCAGTTGAACACGACTGATCATAATGCCCAGCACACTGACCATGGACAAATTGGTTTAATTTTGGATATCCCTACGGGGCTAGTTAGGGACCATCAGTAAATTACTCAGTGTACAGTTGAAGTCAGAAGTTTACATACACCTTAGCCAAATACATTTAAACTCAGTTTTTTACAATTCCTGACAATTTAATCCTAGTAAAAATGCACTGTCTTAGTCAGTTAGGATCACCAATTTATTTTAAGAATGTGAAATGTCAGAATAATAGTAGAGAGTTATTATTTATTTAATTATTTAATTATTTATTTGAACTTTTATTTCTTTCATCATATTCCTAGTGGGTCAGAAGTTTACATACACTGAATTAGTATTTGGTAGCATTGCCTTTAAATTGTTTAACTTGGGTCAAACGTTTCGGGTACCCTTCCACAAGCTTCTCACAATAAGTTGGGTGAATTTTACTCCTGACAGAGTTGGCCCATTACTAAGTTAGCCTATTACTCCTGACAGAGCTGGTGTAACTGTGTCAGGTTTTGTAGGCCTCCTTGCTCACACACACTTTTTCAGTCCTGCCCACACATTTTCTATGGGATTGAGGTCAGGGCGTTGTGGTGGCCACTCCAATACCTTGACTTGTTGTCCTTAAGCCATTTTGCCACAACTTTGGAAGTATGCTTGGGGTCATTGTCCATTTGGAAGACCCATTTGCGACCAAGCTTTAACTTCCTGACTGTCTTGAGATGTTGCTTCAATATATCCACATAATTGTCCTACCTCATGATGCCATCTATTTTGTGAAGTGCACCAGTCCCTCCTGCAGCAAATCACCCCCACAACATGATGCTGCTACCCCCGTGCTTCATGGTTGGGATGGTGTTCTTCGGCTTGCAAGCCTACCCCTTTTTCCTCCAAACATAACAATGGTCATTATGGCCAAACAGTTCTATTTTTGTTTCATCACACCAGAGGACATTTCTCCAAAAAGTAAGTTCTTTGTCCCCATGAGCAGTTGCAAATCGTAGTCTGGCCTTTATGGCAGTTTTGGAGCAGTGGCTTCTACCTTGCTGAGCAGCTTTTCAGGTTATGTCGATATAGGACTCGTTTTACTGTGGATATAGATACTTTTGTACCTGTTTCCTCCAGCATCTTCACAAGGTCCTTTGCTGTTGTTGTGGGATTGATTTGCACTTTTCGCACCAAAGTACGTTCATCTCCAGGAGACACAACAAGTCTCCTTCCTGAGCGGTATGACGGCTGCGTGGTCCCATGGTGTTTATACTTGAGTACTATTGTTTGTACAGGTGAACATGGTACCTTCAGGCGTTTGGAAATTGCTCCCAAGGATGAACCAGACTTGTGGAGGTGTATCATTTTTTTTCTGACGTCTTGGCTGATTTCTTTTGATTTTCCCATGATGTCAAGCAAAGAGGCACTGAGTTTGAAGGTAGGCCTTGAAATACATCCACAGGTACACCTCCAATTGACTCAAATTATGTCAATTAGCCTATCAGAAGATTCTAAAGCCATTACATCATTTTCTGGAATTTTCCAAGCTGTTTAAAGGCACAGTCAACTTTAGTGTATGTAAACTTCTGACCCAATGCAATTGTGATACAGTGAATTACAAGTGAAATAATCTGTCTGTAAACAATAGTTGGAAATTTTTACTTGTGTCATGCACACAGTAGATGTCCTAACCAACATGCCAAAACTATAGTTTGTTAATTAACAAGAAATTTGTGGTGGTTGCAAAACTAGTTTTAATGACTCCAACCTAAGTGTATGTAAACTTCCGACTTCAACTGTACATTGGACAATATTTGTACATTTCAATAGGTCCAAATTGCAATGACATTAAAACCTCAAACCAACAACTATTTGTAGAAATTAATATACAAATATTGAAATAATTTAATGAGAAAACTAAAAAGGTGTGTGTAACATGAAAGTATACTCCCATTTATATTGTGTAATATATTGACTAGCCCCACAGATAGGCTATCCAAAGTCAAACCAACTTTGCCAAAGTCGTGCACCGGCTGGCTGAAGTTAATTGGCAAAAGAAGTTTGCTAGCTAACCTAGGCTACTTCCAGACACAAGACCTGGTTTTAAGTTATCTAGAAGGGTGATTGATTGTAACTGTGTACTGTTTTTGTCAGGGTGAATGTAGAAACTCTTCCCATGTGCGAACACATACAAGAGACACCGACATCAAAGCAAGGCTCCAAAACCCAAATCTCAGGTGTGTTTCCCAATGAGGAAGATTGAAACCGAGGCTAAATCAGTAAGTTCAGCAACCCTCTAAAGACTTGTGACTAACCTGAACTAAAACCTAAAAGTCTAAATTGAGATAATTTGCCTAATTGTAAACATTGAAACTTACCAGAGTTCAGATCCAGATTTTGGTTGTTGGAATTCACTATGACATCCACTGTCTCTTTGGTGATGTCGCCCTTCTTCAGGATCACTGACACGCCACCTATAATCACTGTTAATAGAGGAGAGAAGTCTGAGTGAGGACACGGCATGCTATAGGTTTCCTGCAGTATTTATCTTTATGTTAACACAAAAATGTATGGTTGAAGGAAATAACCTTTGATGTCTGAACCTGGTTTAGCCGCTAGGGGTGGTGGTGGAGGTGTGTTATGTGAGGCGTTGGCTGCAGGGGGAGAAGTTGGAGTTGTGCCTTTTGCTGGTTTGCTGTTTTTTTGTTGACGACGATAACCCTGTTAAATTAAGCAGGACAAAAGAGGTTTCACTTTCAACAGGAATACTTGACCACATTTACAAATGCCACTGTACATTTCCTCTTCAATCACACACAAGAATGTACCGTGGTTTGACTTGGTATGTTAAATCTAAGGTAGAGCCGGGTGGCATTATAAACAAAAAAACCTGTCCAACTAGATCAACATGGAATGTTATGTGGAGAAGCAGAATTACCTTTCCTTCAATAGCTGATTGGAACTCCCCCACTAGCTTGGCATCAGAGTCGATCACAAATATGCTCCTCAGTTGGGGGGGTTTCTGATCAGCGTTGATGAAATCTAGGATTCCCTTGATAACTGCTACACAGCTTTCTTTGACAGAAAAACCAAAGGTGCCATACCCCAAAACTGGCATGCCAATGGAGACACACTTCATTTTTTCTGCTCCCAATAAACTGTCCCTGACAGCAGACTGCAGATAGACAATGTTGAGAGGTGTGGAAGCCTCCCCCAATACAGGAATGCCTGCATAGATGAGGTGTTTAGTTCCAAGGGTTCCTGGGTTGGACAAGACCACATCTCCCGCCTGTAGAGTTTGCCTTTCCTTCAGGAACTTGTCACACACCTTCCTGATCTCAGGCCCACCCATCTGAAGGAATTGCTTGGCGATCTGAGTATCGAAGGCCAGGCTGCTGCTCAGAGGGCAGATCAGAGCATCTGCAGGATGTTGGGAGATGTTACCCTGACCCACGGTTAAAGTGACGCACCCTTCTATGTCGTAGCTGTATTTCTGGCAGTGGGTAATCAATGGTGATAGGTAGAGCTTACACCCTAAATCCTTGGCCTTAGCCTGCAGAGCAACTCGGTTCTTCTCCAGGACTTTGGACTTGCCGGCTTCGGAGTATGTATACTTCTCTGTCGTTATTGTACTGACCTGCTGTTTCACTGCATCTAAGGCCTCTTTGATTTTATCCCTCGCTGCAGTGATCTTCAGGCAAGGGGATCCTTGTGTTTTGCATGGCAGTATAGTCACGCCAAGGGCCTTAATTTCAAGGACCTCTGAGAGTTTCATACAAGAGGCCACATACTGTACTTCCTGCACTGATTTGAGAGGGACGTCCACTGTTTCTGGCTTCTTGTTATCCAGGTATCCCCTTAACTTCCCTGACACATCTGCTACAACATTGGAGAATCCACAGACACCGATCTTCTCCTGTGAAACTGAGATGATGACATTGTGGTTGTTCTTGGTGGATTTGAGCTCCCCGTCGAGTCCGGCAAAGAACTGCAGCCATTGTTCGCCCTTAGTCACGTGGGTTTGGTCTGGTGTGAGTTTGATGACTTCCTCTTTGATGACCTCGTGTAGTTTGTCTTCAGCTCTCTGGATGTCAGTTCTATCTGCCAGGATCTGGATGGAATCATTACCAAGGAGGAACACAGACGATATGTTGTTCTGAGCAAAGTGGTTCTTCTCAATCTTCTTCAGGTCCACAGACTTTAGGAACTCCACCAGAGGCATTGATATCTCAAGGAGTTTGGCTTCAACTTTCCCCAGGGCCTCTTTCACGGCACCTTCTGCTGTGCTCACCTGGTTCTCCAAACCCTTTAGGCAGATGATAAAGCTTTCTTCATCTTTAGAAAACCCTACGTCCACTAGTTTACCAGAGACGAGATCACAAATGAAATCAAGCTTTTCCTTAGAGTCCAGTGGGATTTTTCTTAATACCGTGTTCCTCTCCCTCTCGAGCTCATCACTAGCATTTTTCACCATTTGCTCAATCTTCTCCACTAGGGTCTTCGCCTCATTCTGCACACACACCACCACTATCTCAGCACTGGTGCTCCTGTAAGAGATGCTAGCGCCAGGGGATTTGAGGCCAAGGCAACCGCTCTCAATCCTTTCCCAGGCCTCCACCTCTATGGGCAGCTGAACCTCTTTATATTTCTTTAGCAAGTCCAGTGCCTGTCTCCGGGCTTTCCTCTCCCATGTAGGGAACAATCTGAGCATGCCCAAAGACTCATTCTCCATGGTCATGTTCAGTTCCATCTGAGGGGGTTCTGTACTCATGTTGAAGGAAACTCTAGCATGGACCCTAAGGAGTCCAGTTGTAATTTCCTGCTTGCGGGTCTCGTCATGGTTAATGAAGTCAAGGAGTTCCACACTGAGTGGAAGGGTCACTTCAGTGGGGATGTCTGGGAGGAGGGCTGTTTGTCCTGTCAAAGCCTTCTGCAGGCTGGAGTAGAACAGCTGAGCTATGAGGTCGACCCCACCAAAATGATGCTTGTGTTCTGCCACCTGATGGGCAACTGGAACAAGGAGAACAGGGGACAGAATGAATTACTACTGAATTGACTTAAAGACATCATCCATTTCTCCTGTTGAAATGTGATATCCCAAGTAGAAATACAGTAAAGTACACACACTAAAGCAAAATTATACAGTGCCAGTCAAAAGTTTGGACTAACCTACTTATTCAAGGTTTTTAAAATATTTTTACTATTTTCTACATTGTAGAATTATAGTCAAGATATCAAAACTATGAAATAACACATATGGAATCATGTAGTAACCAAAAAAAGTGTTAAACAAATATTTTATACTCTTCAAAGTAGTGTCATGATGTTGCCCTCTTTGAGTACAGCGAGCACCATCCCCCGCTCTCTGCTTCTACAACCAGACTGTCACGTTCTGACCCTAGTTCTTGTGTTATTTGTTTGTTTTAGTTGGTCAGGACGTAAGTTGGGTGGGAATTCTATGTTTTGTCTTTCTAGGTTGGTTTTCTGTGTTCGGCCTAGTATGGTTCTCAATCAGAGGCAGGTGTCGTTAGTTGTCTCTGATTGAGAATCATACTTAGGTAGCCTGGGTTTTACTGTTGTGCGGTGGATGATTGTTTCCGTGTCTGTGTTTGTTCGCCACACGGTACTGTTTCGGTTTTGTTCACGTTTATTGTTTTGTATTCATTGAGTGTTCAGTTTATGTTTTATTAAACGATATGGACACTTACCACGCTGCGCATTGGTCCTCCGATCCTTCTCGCTACTCCTCCTCAGAAGAGGAGGAGGAAAATCTTTACACAGACTGCTGTGGGCAGAGTGAGGTCGTAAATTCCTCAGGAAGACCCTGCCTCATGGACACACAGTTATAGGGAGTAGTTTTTCATGGAGACAAAGGAAATCCTTCCACCTCACAGAACTTGAGGTACGAACAAATTTCATGTTCCAGAGAAAGTGTAAAAGATCGGTGAAGAATCCAGCTACGAACTGGTCCGTTTGTCACAACTTGGGAAGATCAAGAGAGACGGTGTGGCCACATTACCATAACGCTGTTTATATAATAGCCTCAGATATGAGGTTTACATCTAATTGTTGTATAAGATGAATGAGTGAGGACGATACTGTTTGAATAATGGTGTAATATGATTGTGGACTGTTTAATGAAGAAAAATACAATTCCCTTTTGATTTGAACTAAATCAGAGGACCGCACCTGAGCCCAGTTAGGGTCAGACATCCTGGGACAGCCCTCTTCTGCCATTCTGAATAAAACCCCACGTTGAGAAATTATCAGTAGACCATGTTTTTCTCCATTAGGAGGGGGACTAAAGGTTGCAGACCATTGCTGAATCTTTCAACCATACCACGTGGTTAAACTCTTAGACTATCGATACCGACAGAATGAGAACAAGTCTTTGATACTAATTACTAGTCTGTAGCTAGGAATTCGGCTCACTGAATGTGAAGAACGACAACAGCCGGGGGTGCTTGGGGTGCTTTGCTGCAGGTGGGACTGGTGCATTTAACATAAGGTAGGAAAATTATGTGGATATATTGAAGCAACATCTCAAGACAACAGTCAGGAAGTTAAAGCTTGGTCGCAAATGGGTCTTCCAAATGGACAATGACCCCAAGCATACTTTCAAAGTTGTGGCAAAATGGCTTAAGGACAACAAAGTCAAGGTGTTGGCAGTGGCCATCACAAAGCCCTGACCTCAATCATATAGAAAATGTGTGGGCATAACTGTAAAAGCGTGTGCGAGCAAGGAGGCCTACAAAATCTGACTCAGTTACACCAGCTCTGTCAGGAGAAATGGGACAAAATTCACCCAACTTATTGTGGGAAGCTTGTGGAAGGCAAACCAAAACGTTTGACCCAAGATAAACAATTTAAAGGCAATGCTACCAAATACTAATTGAGTATGTAAACTTCTGACCCACTGGGAATGTGATGAAAGAAATAAAAGCTGAAATTAATCTATGTACTATTACTCTAACATTTCACATTATACAATAAAGTGGTGATCCTAACTGACCTAAGACAGGGAATTTTTACTTGCATTAAATATCAGGAATTGTGAATAACTGAGTTTAAATGTATTTGGCTAAGGTGTATGTAAACTTCCGACATCAACTGTATGTGTTATTTCATAGCTCTGACTTCTCTACATTATAGAAAATAGTAAAATAAAAAAAAACTTGAAAAAGAGATTTTAACCTCAATGAGCCCTTCCTGGTTCAATAAAATAAATAAATAGGAGCAATAGAGAACAGAAGAGAGTCCTCCTCCCTCACCTCCGCCATTTCATGTCATACTGTGACCACCTGGCGGGACAACTTCCGGTGAAACTGGAGGGCGCGCAATTCAAATAAATAATCATAAAAATTATGGATATTAAACATTTAGGTGCATACAAGTGTCTTATATCGGTTGAAAGCTTAAATTCTTGTTAATCTAACTGCACGGCGCGATTTACAGTAGCCATTACAGCAAAAGCATGCCATGCGATTGTTTTGAGGACGGCGCCCCACATCAAAATATTTTTCCACCGGCACAGGTTTCATAAATTCACAAATAGCGATTAAATATTCACTTACTTTTTGAAAATCTTCCTCCTATTTGTCATCCAAAGGGTCCCAGCTATAACATGTGGTGTCATTTTGTTAGATAAAATCCTTCTTTATATCCTAAAAAGTCTGTTTAGTTGGCGTCATCGATGAGTAAACCACTTGTTCAACGTGCAGAGAAAGGAATCTGAAAATATACCGCTAAACTTTGTTTCAACAACAGCAGGTGCGTCTTGTCTTCATCGCGGGCCCAAACACAAATTTCCCTCTACTAAAACTCATATTTCTTATTCGTTTTGGAAGTTACAAGCCTGAAACCTTGAACATAGATGGCTGACACCCTGTGGATGCCATAGGAATTGCATCCTGGGAGCTAGAATTCAGTATGCCCCTATACTTTCCATTGTAAGAGCATGGGCTCTCAACAAAAACAAATTCTGGTTGGTTTTTCTTTGGATTTTCTCCTACCATATCTATTGTGTTATAGTCTCCTATATTATTTTAACATTTCTACAAACGTCAAAGTATTTTATTTCCAATGGTACCAATTGTATGCATATCTTAGCTTCAGGGCCTAAGCAACAGGCAGTTTACTCTGGGCACGTCAGTCAGGCGGAAATTGAGAAAAAAAGGAGCCCTTTAAGTAAATCAGGTGTTTAAATTAGGTGAAAATGAGACTGGAGGAGGACTTGAACACTATATTGTATTTCCAAGGTCATCAATTGTAACTGTTTGGAAATACCAGGATAGCACACGGAGGTAATGCATTACGCTTTGAAATGCACAATATACAATGTGCATGTACAACTATTGATACAACTGTAGGCCTACACACAACATCATTTCTAGAGCATAATGTCATTGAAAAGGGCCCTACCATGACAGTCTTCAAAGGTGATGACCATGCTCTTGCCATTTGTAACCCAAATCTGGGACCTGATAGCCCCTCCTTTGCTCCTCCTGCTGGAGAAGTAGAGATTCAGGGCCTCCTCCACCTCTCCTTTGAATTGGCTCATGTCCCCCTGGACAAGGACAGAGTCTGTCAGCTCTAAACGGCAAGCCCCAATCTCCATGCCCTGGAACTTCTTTGACAAGCATTTCCTAAGGAAGGACTTGATGTCTGCGGAACATGGATAGTTAGATTGATAGTTAGATTAGTGTTGTATTTCGCTGTTTGGTCATGCGACTTAATTGAATCGTAATAGTGATATGGTGTAGTAGTGATATGATGTAATAGTGATATGGTGATATGGTGTAATAGTGATATGGTGTAATAGTGTTATGATGTAATAGTGATGATGTAATAGTGATATGGTGATATGGTGAACATGGATAGTTAGATATGATGTAATAGTTAGTATTAGTGTTGTATTTCGTGATATGGTGCTGTTTGGTCATGCAGTGATATGGTGATATGGTGTAATAGTGATGGTGTAATAGTGATGGTATAATAGTGATATGGTGTAATAGTGATATGATGTAATAGTGATATGGTGTAATAGTGATATGGTGTAATAGTGATATGGTATAATAGTGATATGGTGTAATAGTGATATGGTGTAATCGTGATATGGTGTAATCGTGATATGGTGTAATCGTGATATGAGGTAATAGTGATATGGTGTAATCGTGATATGGTGTTATCGTGATATGGTGTAACAGTGATATGGTGTAACAGTGATATGGTGATATGGTGTAATAGTGATATGGTGTAATAGTGATATGGTGTATACATATTTATGATGTATCTGTGGACCTACCAATGTCCTGTTTGAAGGTGACCACTACTCTTTCTCCATCGTCAAGGGTCTCCCAGACATGTTCAGCCCCTTGGCTGCAGCTGCCGATGTATAGAGAGACAATGTCACACTTGCAGGTCTCGTTGAACCCAGTCAGGATGAAGCGTCTTTTGTCCAGTTTCCCTTCAACAGCTGTCTCATTGTACACCTCCACAGAAATGCCATACTGATGCTCCTTCTTGGCAAGGACTTTCTCTGCATCTGACAGAAGGTAGTAGGAACAGTATTTATTGGTGGGCATGAATGATCAAGCAGACTCAAGAAATTCACTCATGTAAATGTTCACTTGATGATATAAGTAGATGACACGTCACAATGAGATCACGTCACAATGTCATCACATGTCAGTGTCACAATGTCAATGTCATCACATGTCAGTGTCACAATGTCAATGTCATCACATGTAACAAGGTAAATTATCTGAGATACAAAGACTCACTGAAAAAAAATCAACATATACTTGTTTCAAATAGCAGCCATTGTGTTCTAGTGACCGAGAAGGAATCATTTCCTTATGAGCCCTATTCCCAGCTGAGATGACTAATGGTATTTTACAGTCAAAGGAAAGTTACCTCTGAATGATACACAAGTGTCATAGTAGATATAATTAGTGCTTATCCTGACAGGTACAAAGTTGAACTGTCCACTGAAAGCAATACAAGTGGTTAACAACTCCCACATACAGTAAATCCACAATATAATATTCATTTGAAAAAAGAACATGTGAATTAGATGAGTCTATGGGAAAACACTCCTTACCTGACTGACAGGACAGTTTAAGGACCCATCTATTCTTTCCATGTCTTGTAATGCTGACCTCTCCTTCCTCTGAAGCAAACTGCTCAAAATACAAGTTAAGGACCTCCTTTTCACATTCCTTGGTTGTTCTGACAAGTAGTAATTTTATGTCATTATCCGTCACTGAATCTGAATAATAAACAGACACACAGAATTAACATTACTGTGATTTCCCTATTGATTTAATATCTTATTGAAGTGTCAATATTTAACCTTTTAGATTTTATGCTAGTTTATTTTGTCACATAAACTGAAATTAGAAAAACGATTCGAGTTTTAGCAACCAGGAAATTGCGGAGCGAATTCTGCATAGTGCAACATTAAGTATATTTATGAATATGAGTCTTACCCGCTAGACTCTCTGACACTGGCTGATACATCAAAGACAGAGAGAAAACACATTAGTAGGTCTAAATGCTGTAATGCTGTATATTGCCAACTCTAACTTGATACAATATAAGCAACACATAAAGAATTACCTTCTCTTCAACTTTAGGTGAAGACTTTCCTAGAGAAATCAGTTTGTCTTTTGTAGGGCGAGGGAAGACTGGTGGTTTAACTTTCTTCACTTCTGTTTCACCGCCATCTTCCTTCAGTTTCACTCGAAGCTCAACCACCCCAAAAGGGATTTTGAAATCAATTTTATGGCATTTTCTATCCAACACTTTCTGCAGAGCTGAGGAGGAATTGACAGACCATCAGCACATACAGTGGGACAAAAAAGTATTTAGTCAGCCACTAATTGTGCAAGTTCTCCCACTTAAAAAGATGAGAAAGGCCTGTAATTTTCATCATAGGTACACTTCAACTATGACAGACAAAATGAGAAAAAAAAATCCAGAAAATCACATTGTAGGATTTTTAATGAATTTATTTTTTTTAAAACTGGGTCACGTCTATGGCAACCGAACCGATAGAACAAACAACCAGCCGGCTTGGGTAGTACCTAGATTTGTGTCGGGACTATATCTTGTGGAAGGAAGAAATAGTATGAATAAATTCATCCAAATAAAGTTTTTAATTTAAATAAGTCAATCGTTATTTCAATATGTTGGTAACCCGTTGTGTAAAAGTGATACTGTCCTCGAAAATGGTGTTTGGAGAATATATTGGCACGGTTTGCCAGCCCTCGATTTCGTCTCGGGCCTAACAACATCCGTGCCAATATATCCTCCAAACACCGGCTTCTCAGGCATTATCACTTAAATACAAAGCACGACGCAACACGGAGTGCTTGGATACAGCCCTTAGCCGGGGTATATTGACCATATACCACAAACCCCGGACGTGCCTTATAGTTTTTATAAACTGGTTACAAACATAATTAGAACATAAAAATATTTGTTTTGTCATATCCCTGGTATATGGTCTCATACAGTGGTGCAAAGAACTTATGTAAAAATACTTTAAGGTACTACTTAAGTTGTTTTTTTTAGGTATCTGTATTTTTCCTTTTATTTATATTTTTGACAACTTTTACTTCACTACATTCCGAATGAAAATAATGTACTTTTTACTCCATACATTTTGCCTGACACCCAAAAGTACTCGTTACATTATGAATGCTTAGCATGACAGAAAAATTATCCAATTCCCACACTTATCAAGAGAACAACCCTGGTCATCCCTACTGCCTCTGATCTGAAGAACTCACTAAACACGTGCTTCGTTTGTAAATTATGTCTGAGTGTTGGAGCGTGCCCCTATCTATCCCTACATTTTAAAAATAAGAAAATGGTGCATCTGGTTTTCCTAATATAAGGACATTTAAATAATTCATCATTTTACTTTTGTACTTAATTATAAACTGGGTGGTTCGAGCACTGTATGCTGATTGGCTGAAAGCCGTGGTATATCAGACCATATACCATGGATATGACAAAACATTTATTTTTTACTGCTCTTATTAAGTTGGTAACCAATTTATAATAGCAATAAGGCACCTCGGGGGTTTGTGATATATGGCCAATATACCACAGCACAGCGCGTTGCGTCGTGTTTAAGAGCAGCCCTTAGCCGTGGTATATTGGACATTTACCACACCTCCTCGAGCCTTATTGCTTAAATATACCTTTATGGACGTGTCTATTCATAGGCCAAAATATTTTGTATTAAGACAAATTGAAATAATTACCTGCATCTTCATGGTAAACAAGCAAAGCCTTCCTCTTGTCCCCAGGATAATCTTGAATTTGTAATGTCTCTCCTCCAGACTTTCTTTTGTTTTTGAAGTGCAAATCCAATTTGGGTCTGATTTTGTCTATGTCGTCTGGCAGACCCTCCAATACCAGCGTTTTTTCAGTCATTATGTTCAGACAGTTGTCTTCCTGTCCTACTTCGATTGAAGCAGCATATTTGTATGTGTCAATTCTTTCAGCAACTTCGATTTCCTGTTGTATAACACATATTTTGTTTCCGGTTATTATGGAAAATCACTTGCTATTACATTGCGTTGCTCTCTGCAGCAACTTTCACTTTTGATTTCGTCCCCACGTGACTTCGAGGAACTCGAGTAGGTTACAAAAGGTAATCAATTCGTCGTGATATTTGACTGTAGGAAACAGTATCAGTCCGTATTTTCTCAGGCCGATTCGGTAAGTTAACATTACTTGCAACTGACCATGAATTAATCTGTCTACTTGCAACTGACCATGAATTAATCTGTCATATAGAAAGTAACATGATCGCAATAATAATTGTTAGACTTCTACGCAGATAATGAGTGACTCTGACGCCGTCAAGCCGCTTGTGAATGGAAAGGTAGCGTAAAATCATGTAGGCCAATTGGACAATAATTTCCTTTGACTATTATTTTTTTTCGAAATACATGAAATATCTTTTTATAAATAGATGGATAACATCGATGATGAAGAACAGAAACTGTCTGTAGCCAAGGAAGAGCTGAATAAATTGACGGTAGGCCTATTTGCAGAGTTTAGCTATTTATCTGTCAGATTAATGTTTTTTTACATAAATATTTATTTCCTATTATTATGCAGAAACAACTTGAGAAGGCAGAGGACGAAAAATCTAGGCTGCAGTTGGCAAAACTGAGCGCAGAAGATTCAAAGAAAGAGGCTTCAAAAAATGTGATGGTCCTTCAACAACAGGGGAAGCAACGTCAGGAGGAGTTCTCTAAAACTGTGAAAGGGATACAGGTAGTCATTTACTTGCCCGTGGCGCTTTTTAAAATAACATTCACCCAATGGATATTTATATTACATTTACTACTGTAGTTTTATCTGTATAGTCACTCAGATATTGAGGCTGTGGTGGATGAATCAAATATGTTTTTCAAATGTAACCACTTGCATGGTATTGTTACACAGAATGATATCTCGATGCTTGAGAAGGGTAACAAAGATCTGATGGAGAAACTGAAGAAAAGCCAGGCTAAGCTACAGGCTAAGAAGAGCGAGTCTGCTACACTTCAGCAGAGGTTTAAGGTAGGTAATGTAACAACAGATGTTAAATATGAATTTCAAATATTTTGAGAGGACTAAAAAGAAAGCAATTCTGGCATGGACAACACTCACACTCTACTGCTGGTTCCAGATCTATGTCCAGATCCCTGAAAAGAAGGTGAAGTTCACCCATAAGGTGGAGGACAGCGATGACAGCGGTCAACACATCAAGGGGGTGTTTACCATTGCCCAGAGACCATCAGTGCTCCTGAAGGGGGGGCAGGCTCTCATCACTTTTGAGGAGGAGAAAGGTACAGGAAACAGGACGTCCATCTTTGTGGCTTCATAAAGACAGTGCACATTAATCTACATAACTCATCATTATGTTGAACGTGAGGCATTATGTTGAATGTGAGGCATTATGTTGAATGTGAGGCATTATGTTGAATGTGAGGCATTATGTTGAATGTGAGGCATTATGTTGAATGTGAGGCATTATGTTGAATGTGAGGCATTATGTTGAATGTGAGGCATTATGTTCCATGTGAGGCATTATGTTGAATGTGAGGCATTATGTTCCATGTGAGGCATTATGTTGAATGTGTTATATTGGGATTATCCTTCCCTCTCTCTCAGTGGCTGCCCAGATCCTGAAGATGGCCAAGTGTACTGTGTCCTGTGATAAAGACAAGGTGCATGTGAAGCCCAAAAGCCTTACACTGGACCCCTTTGTCAAGTTTGAGGTACACCATTTCACACAATGAATGTGTCAAGTTAAATTAAGTACTTTGAAGACATTAAAGATAACCGCCTCCAGCCGATAATGATTTAGTTTACTATGGAGTCTGTTTTCTAGAATAGAGTCATCTTATTTACTGCAACGTGTAAAGGTGTGTTCCAATCAACTTTGAGTAAGGGATTCTTTCAAAAAAAACTATACCATTCAATTGATACAATGGTGTCTATAATGACTTGTTGATATTGTTGATGATTCACTGCTGTGCTATTGCCCAGGTGACACACCTGTAACCAAGTTATGTGGCTGTTGCTGTGCAGGTACACCTTGATGTCTCCACAAAGACACTCAGCTTCTCCAATGTTCCGTTCACCCTGACAGAGGAACGAATGAGAGACCGTCTGGAGATCAGCTTCTCCAAGCCCAGTCGAGGGGGAGGAGAGGTGCAGAGGGTGGACTATGACAAGCACACTGGGAAAGGACAAATCACCTTCCTCAACTCTGGAGGTACAGTACATCTATTATGTGTGTGTATGTGTGTTTGTTTGCCAGTGTCAGAACATGATTTGTTTTATTGGAAAGTGCCGTATTCAATATGTTTAATCATAGAAGAGTTCATATTTTAAATACTTGTGTCTACTTTTCTAGTTGCAGAGAGGCTGGCCCTGAAAAGGAAGTATGTCGTGGATATGGACCGTGAGGTGAATGTGAAAGTTGACCTTGTTTACAACTACAAGCTGAAGAAGTTTCAGGTGAGATTAAAACAGTCGCTCATCTTTTTCTCTGTCATTTGTTTACATACAGTTCCTAAGCATTGCCCTGTTGTGACTTCCCAATCGGATCAAAGGTGTCTGGACTTTGACTGTATCAAGTATGTTGGGTTTTCCAAGTCAGGAGCCGCAGCTTGCTCTATTAGGTTATTTAGTTTCTACTAGAGCTGGGACGATAAACCAAAATGATCAACACATTTCTCTAGCCTATACTAGAGAGATGTGAAGTTTGAAATGCAATAAGTTTTCCAATATGGGTGATTGTTAAATGGGACAAACTAGTAGTAGTAGTAAACTCAGCAAAAAAAGAAACGTCCTCTCACTGTCAACTGTTTATTTTCAGCAAACTTAACATGTGTAAATATTTGTATGAACATAACAAGATTCAACAACTGAGACATAAACTGAACAAGTTCTACAGACCTGTGACTAACAGAAATGGAATAATGTGTCCCTGAACAAAGAGTGTAGCCAACAGCTGCATTAAGTACTGCAGTGCATCTCCTCCTCATAGACTGCACCAGATTTGCCAGTTCTTACTGTGAGGTGTTACCCCTCTCTTCCACCAAGGCACCTGCAAGTTCCTGGACATTTCTTGGGAGAATGGCCCTAGCCCTCACCCTCTGATCCAACAGGTCCCAGACGTGCTCAATGGGCTTGAGATCCGGGCTCTTCGCTGGCCATGACAGAACACTGACATTCCTGTCTTGCAGGAAATCATGCACAAAACGAGCAGTATGGCTGGTGGCATTGTCATGCTGGAGGGTCATGTCAGGATGAGCCTGCAGGAAGGGTACCACATGAGGGAGGAGGATGTCTTCCCTGTAACACACAGCATTGAGATTGCCTGCAATGACAGCAAGCTCAGTCCGATGATGCTGTGACACACCGCCCCAGACCATGATTGACCCTCCACCTCCAAATCGATCCCGCTCCAGAGTACAGGCCTCGGTGTAACGCTCATTCCTTCAACGATAAACGCGAATCCGACCATCATCCCTGGTGTGACAAAACCGTGACTCGTCAGAGAAGAGCCCTTTTTGCCAGTCCTGTCTGGTCTAGCGACAGTGGGTTGGTGCCCATAGGCGACGTTGTTGCCGGTGATATCTGGTGAGGACCTGCCTTACAACAGGCCTACAAGCCCTCAGTCCAGCCTCTCTCAGCCTATTGCAGACAGTCTGAGCACTGATGGAGGGATTGTGCGTTCCTGGTGTAACTCGGGCAGTTGCTGTTGCCATCCTGTACCTGTTCCGCAGGTGTGATGTTCGGATGTACCGATCCTGTGCAGGTGTTGTTACACGTGGTCTGCCACTACGAGGACGATCAGCTGTCCGTCCTGTCTCCCTGTATTGCTGTCTTAGGTGTCTCACAGTACGGACATTGCAATTTATTGCCCTGGCCACTTCTGCAGTCCTCATGCCTCCTTGCAGCATGCGTAAGGCAGGTTCACACAGATGAGCAGGGACCCTGGGGATCTTCTTTTGGTGTTTTTCAGAGTCAGTAGAAAGGCCTCTTTAGTGTCCTAAGTTTTCATAACTGTGACCTTAATTGCCTACTGTCTGTAAGCTGTTAGTGTCTTAACGACCATTCCACAGATGCAAGTTCATTAATTGTTTATGGTTCATTGAACATGCATGGGAAACAGCGTTTAAACCCTTTACAATGAAGATCTGTGAAGTTATTTGGATTTCTACGAATTATCTTTGAAAGACAGGGTCCTGAAAAAGGGACGTTTCTTTTTTTGCTGAGTTTTTAAAGGATAATTAAACACAAACTGTAGTTCATTGTTATAAACATATCGTTCTATTTATAGTTATCAGATCAACTCTGATAACTATCAGAATAGTACAGCCATATCACCCAGCTCTAGTCTCTACTGGAGCAGAACTTTGACATGTGCCTGTGTGCTACTCTTGTGACAGACTGCTAACATATGTGTTCACAAATGAACAGGATGTTTCTTTACCAACGTTTTTCTGCTGTCTTGTTTCAGATGTTATGTGTAGAGTTGACTGACACATGCATATCAACTGAGAGTTTTTTACTTGAACCTTTGTTGCAGACGTTCTGCGGCACTCCGACGCGCACCATCCTCCTGTGCGGGATTACAGACTTCCAGGATGAGGAGGACCTGCAGGATCACCTGGAGATTCACTTCCAGAAGCCCAGTAACTATGGAGGGGAGGTGGAGTGCATCAAGTATGTTTCCGGGGGCAACGAGGTCAAGGCCTTCTTCACTGAGGACATGGCTGAGATGGAGGCTTAACATTAACAAACGGCCATCCTCTTACGATACATCTATGCTCATGTTTCTCAGTACTTAGTTGGTACCACATGAATGAACCTTAGTGATGATGTATTCATCCGCATTTACCATAATCTATACCCCACTGACATGCAGCACTATATTATACCAAAACTGATCTGTAAGTCTTGGGGAATTAGTTATGTCAACTTTGTATACTGACAAAGTTTAACAAGGCCTTAAAACGTGCATGATAATGCCTTGTGCAGTGCCTTAAGTTTAGAATAATATTGATTAGAAGGATCTTTATAGTTATATAGTCAAACTCTATTAGAAGGGGACAAATGAAAATGCACAGTAGTTGTAGTATTTTTGTGCTTATGGACAATTTTTTGGATCTTTTATTTCAGCTCATGAAACATGAGACGACCACTTTCCATGTTGTGTTGATATTTTTGTTCAGTGTACAACTCAACTGTAAATAAAGACTGCTGAAGGCCACCAGATGGCAGTGTTTTATCATTATTCCCAACTTAATCAAGTACTCCAACACACTTAGCAATTTGGTTTACGCATCCTAAACTTTACTTGAATGGTAATCAGGTAATTAAGCTATTTGTTACGTCAGTGTAGAGGGGCTACGAACACCCCGTAATGCTGATCAATTGATAGGAAATGCAATGCAAAGCACAGGTCACTTAGAAATGTCCTTGTTTTTGAAAGAAAAGCTACACTTTTGTCCATTAAAATAACATCAAATTGATACAGTGTAGACATTGTTAATGTTGTAAATTGCTATTATAGCTGGAAACAGCAGATTTTGTATGGAATATCTACATAGACGTACAGAGGCCCATTATCACCAACCATCACTCCTGTGTTCTAATGGCACATTGTGTTAGCTAATCCAAGTCTATAATTTTAAAAGGCTAATTGATCATTAGAAAACAATTATGTTAGCACAGTGGAAAACTGTTGACCTGATTAAAGAAGCAATAAAACTGTCCTTTAGACTAGTTGAGTATCGGGAGCATCAGCATTTGTGGGTTCGATTACAGCCTCAAAATGGATAAACAAAGGACTTTCTTCTGAAACTCGTCAGTCTATTCTTGTTCTGAGAAATGAAGGCTATTCCATGTGAGAAATTGCCAAGAAACTGAAGATCTCGTACAACGCTGTGGACTACTCCCTTCACAGAAGAGAGCAAACTGGCTCTAACCAGAATAGAAAGAGGAGTTGGAGGCCCCAGTATACAACTGAGCAAGAGGACAAGTACATTAAAGTGTCTAGTTTGAAAAAATAGATGCCTCACAAGTCCTCAACTGGCGACTCCGGGATGCTGGCCTTCTAGGCAGAGTTCCTCTGTCCAGTGTCTGTGTTCTTTTGCCCATCTTAATCTTTTATTTTTACTGGCCAGTCTGAGATATGGCTTTTTCTTTGCAACTTTGCCTTGTAGGCCAGCATCCCAGAGTCACCTCTTCACTGTTGACATTGAGACTGGTGTTTTGCGGGTCCTATTTAATGAAGCTGCAATTTGAGGACATGTGAGGAATCTATTTCTCAAACTAGACACTTTAATGTACTTGTCACACTTCCAGACAAACACATTCTTTGCCCACTTTAAGGATAATACAGTGCCACTGTCGCGTCCCGCTAATAACGACTGTGCCCTCCCCTCTCCTTCTCCTTGGCTGACGTGAGTAAAACATTTAAATGTGTTAACCCTTGCAAGGCTGCTGGCCCAAACGGCATCCCTAGCCTCGTCCTCAGGGCATGTGCAGACCAGCTTGCTGGTGTGTTTCCGGACATATTCAATCACTCCCTATCCCAGTATCTTGTCCCCACATGCTTCAAGATGGCTACCATTGTTCCTGTACCCAAGAAGGCAAAGATAACTGAACTAAATTACTTCCGCCCCGTAGCACTCACTTCTGTCATCATGAAATGCTTTGAGAGACTAGTCAAGGATCATATCAACTCCACCTTACCGACCACCCACTTCAGTTTGCATACCGCCCCAACAGGTCCACAGACTATGCAATCGCCATCACACTACACACTGCCCTATCCAATCTGGACAAAAGGAATACCTATGTAAGAATGCTGTTCATTGACTACAGCTCAGCATTCAGCACCATAGTACCCTCCAAGCTCATCAAGCTGTAAGGCCTGCCTCAACTCCGCACTGTGCAATTGGGTCCTGGACTTCCGGAAAGGCCGCCCCTAGGTGGTGAAGGTAGGAAACAACATCTCCACTTCGCTGACCCTCAACACTGGGGCCCCACAAGGGTGCGTGCTCTGCCCCCTCCTGTACTCCCTGTTCACCCACAACTGTGTGGCCATGCACGCCTCCAACTCAATCATCAAGTTTGCAGATGACACAACAGTAGTGGGCTTGATTACCAACAACGATGACAGCCTACAGGGAGGAGGTAAGGGCACTCAGAGTGTGGTGTCAGGAAAACAACCTCTTGCTCAACATCAACAAAGGAGCTGATCGTGGACTTCAGGAAACAGCAGAGGGAGAATCCCCCTAACCACATCAAAGAGACAGCAGTGGAGAAGATGGAACGTTTTAAGTTCTTCGGCGTACAGATCACAGACAAACTGAAATGGTCCACCCACACAGACAGTGTGGTGAAGAAGGCACAACAGCGCCTCTTCAACCTCAGGAGGCTGAAGAAATTTGGCTTGTCACCCAAAACCCTGACAAACCTTTACAGATGCACAATCGAGAGCATCCTGTCGGGCTGTATCACCGCCTGGTATGGCAACTGCACATCCCTCAACCACAAGGCTCTCCAGAGGTTTGTGCGGTCTGCACAACGCATCACCGGGGGCAAACTACCTGCCATCCATGACACATACAGCACCTGATGTCACAGGAAGGCCAAAAAGATCATCAAGGACATCAACCACCCAAGCCACTGCCTGTTCACCCCGCTACCATCCAGAAGGTGAGGTCAGTACAGATGCATCAAAGCTGGGATGGAGAGACTGAAAAACAGCTTCGATCTCAATCATTAACTCAGAGAGGCTGCTGCCTACATTGAGACTGGCCACTTTAAGAAATGGGTCACTAGTCACTTTATACAATGGCACTCTAAATAATGCCACTTTTATAATGTTTACATATCTTATATTACTCATATCACATGTATATACTGTATTTTATACAGCACCTTGCCTATACTGCTCGGCCATCGTTCATCCATATATGTACATTCTCATTCACCCCTTTAGATTTGTGTGTATTAGGTAGTCGTTGGGGAATTGTTAGTTTACTTGTTAGATATTACTACACTGTCGGATCTAGAAGCACAAGCATTTCGCTACACTCACATTAACATCTGCTAACCATGTGTATGTGACAAATACAATTTGATTTGATTTGTACGCCTATGTAGATATTCCATTAAGAATCAGCCGTTTCCAGCTACAATAGTCATTTACAACATTAACAATGTCTACACTGTATTTCTGATCAATTTGATGTCATTTTAAACAAGGACATTTCTAACTGATCCCAAACATTTGAACGGTAGTGTATATACTTTAATGAAGCATTTTCTAAATTCAAAACGTAGCCCCTGCAACTGCACAGACATTTTGAGACTCCTGTTTCCACGAATTGAAGACGAAGATAGTA
Organism: Oncorhynchus tshawytscha; assembly: GCF_018296145.1. Lineage (NCBI taxonomy): Eukaryota > Metazoa > Chordata > Actinopteri > Salmoniformes > Salmonidae > Oncorhynchus > Oncorhynchus tshawytscha. The sequence continues at coordinate 41,727,808 of NC_056454.1, forward strand.
TCACCAATACCAGGTCAGTTGAAAAATATCAGCCAACGTTTTGCATAGTCACACCTGTGACTACCAGTGCAATGGTACATATTTGTGCGATTAAATCACACTATCGGGTGTTACAGTATGTAGCTATGCCTCCCTCTGGCTCCCCTCCGCCTGCCTCCCCTAACCCTCCTGGCTCTTCTCTCCTACAGCTCCTAATTGGTTGAAATGTGTCTGCTTGTTGCTATAGCCCTGCGTCCTATACAGTATGGTTCATGTTGCATGCCAGTGTTAGTGAGTTAATGTCACAGTAGGCACATTTTTCCAAATCTCCCTAGGTGATATTTTGGGGGACAGGAAGGATATAATCTCTCCAGGTGAGATCTTGGAGGACAGGAAGGATGTAATCTCTCCAGGTGAAATCTCGGTGGATAGGAAGGTTATAATCTCTCCAGGTGATATCTCAGAGAATAGGAAGGTTATAATCTCTCCGGGTGATATCTCAGAGGATAGGAAGGATGTAATCTCTCCGGGTGATATCTCAGAGGATAGGAAGGATGTAATCTCTCCGGGTGATATCTCAGAGGATAGGAAGGATGTAATCTCTCCGGGTGATATCTCAGAGGATAGGAAGGATGTAATCTCTCCGGGTGATATCTCAGAGGATAGGAAGGATGTAATCTCTCCGGGTGATATCTCAGAGGATAGGAAGGATGTAATCTCTCCGGGTGATATCTCAGAGGATAGGAAGGATGTAATCTCTCCAGGTGATATCTTGGAAGATAGGATGAGTGAGTGACATTTTTATTATTCTCTTTTCCCACATTTTTCCCATTTGACCTCTTAACACACAGGGTAAGACAGAGGCTGAAAAGAGTGTAAAACAGGAAGAGAAATTGAGCGAGAGGGGTAGAAATATGGTGACTTAATTGAAGTTCTTCCAAACAACCCATCATCACCCCTGATTCGATTCCCTGTGTTTGAGTTGTAAGGGATATTCCTCATTAAAATGTTTGCTGGCGTCCGTCACTGTTCCCACTTCATTCATTTTGCCAAGACACAAGCCGCTGGCACCCTGAATGGAACAAAAATAAGCCAAACAAATTTCCTGCCGTTAATTATTTAACCTTCACTCAAAAGGGATGAATGCCTCCCCATAGTGAATAATGCATGACTGAATGGTCTGCTGGGCCAATTCAGCTGGCCCGGCCCGCTGATGCAAAACCAGTTACTGGCCAATTTGATGCATATTGCTTTGGGGTCCGGGGACTGATGAGGATCAAAAAACAGGATTAAACCAGATCTTCTTCTCCACCAGTGTCATGGCAACATATTGGCCGCCCTAAGATAGGGATCTGATCTAGCTCCCTCGGCTCAGACTGTCTTGTTCTTTACCTTCCAAATGAGCTGACGGATGCAGGGAGAATGGGCGAGTGACTGAGGGGGAGATGGGGGCCCGCTCTAAGATGTCGGAGCAGTGCACTCTGGGAGTATGGCAGACGGGTGTTGATTGAATGACTAGAGAACACAAACGTGCTGGGGTCAGCTACTAACTTCTCTTAGGTCACAGACAGTGGTTTAACTGAACATCGGATCATGGATTTATGATCCTTTGCAGGTCAGTCACCACGCTGGACGCAGGAGATGGACTCTTGACGACAGATGGTGACAGAGGACTAACAACCCTGACCTTCACAGAGCTGTAGGTGACATCCATTCCTCTGTGACAACACTCACATTCATCCATTCCATATCTATCTTCTCTGTCTCGTTTGTCTGGCTCTGTGTCACACAGTGTGCAGACTATTCATTGCAGTGAGATACCTACTGGTAGGTGAACAAACAGAGGAGAGAAAAAGCTCCAACTAACAAGCGACAAACATAAGCTGTGTGTATCTGCGACACACTAAAGACTTAAGTGTCATCTGATAAATGTACCGTGAATCTATTAATCCTATCTGGTAAAACTTTTCCCCTTTGAAAATGTTGAGAGACAAGGTTGCCATAGAAACAAGCTATACAGACTGTGGGGGAGAGGTTTGGGGGTGGAATACTTTACAACTTCAATACCTTTTAAGGAGCGCAACAACAAAAGAGGACAATTTATGCATACAAGTGCGCTAACCGGGTCTCTTCTACCTTCCCTCTCTCTATTATTGCTCTCTGGGATCTGTTCATTAATCATAAGGCCTTTTTTAATACACATCTGTCCATCTGTTTTATGTCCATATCGTAGGACCAAGGCTACAGTCAGACTAATAGGAAGAGCTGAGTTTAGATAGCAGTCTCTCTCTGTCTCTCTCTCGCTCTCTCTCTTCCTCTCTCTTTCTGTCTCTCTCTCTTCCTCTTCCTCTCTCTTTCTGTCTCTCTCTCTCTCTCTCTCTTCCTCTCTCTCTTCCTCTTCCTCTCTCTCTTCCTCTCTCTTTCTGTATAGATCGATTCCACACCAGCGGAGGGGGAGAATATTTTTGCTGTCTGAGATTGTTCTGGCAATTCTCACGTAAACTTCATTGAGAGGAAGGATGTTTGACATGCTTTTTACATTTGTATCACAAACCATTTTTGAGAAAGTTGTGATGAAAGTGGCCATTTTAGGCCCTTTTTAGACCTGTACATGCCTCCTGTAAGACCCTACAGTGGGGCAAAAAAGTATTTAGTCAGCCACCAATTGTGCAAGTTCTCCCACTTAAAAATATGAGAGGCCTGTAATTTTCATCATAGGTACACTTCAACTATGACAGACAAAATGAGAAAAAAAATCCAGAAAATCACATTGTAGGATTTTTTATGAATTTATTTGCAAATTATGGTGGAAAATAAGTATTTGGTCAATAACAAAAGTTTATCTCAATACTTTGTTATATATGCTTTGTTGGCAATGACAGAGGTCAAACGTTTTCTGTAAGTCTTCACAAGGTTTTCACATACTGTTGCTGGTATTTTGGCCCATTCCTCCACGCAGATCTCCTCTAGAGCAGTGATGTTTTGGGGCTGATGCTGGGCAACATTGACTTTCAACTCCCTCCAAAGATTTTCTATGGGGTTGAGACCTGGAGACTGGCTAGGCCACTCCAGGACCTTGAAATGCTTCTTACGAAGCCACTCCTTCGTTGCCCGGGCAGTGTGTTTGGGATCATTGTCATGCTGAAAGACCCAGCCACGTTTCATCTTCAATGCCCTTGCTGATGGAAGTAGGTTTTCACTCAAAATCTCACGATACATGGCCCCATTCATTCTTTCCTTTACACGGATCAGTCGTCCTGGTCCCTTTGCAGAAAAACAGCCCCAAAGCATGATGTTCCACCCCCATGCTTCACAGTAGGTATGGTGTTCTTCGGATGCAACTCAGCATTCTTTGTCCTCTAAACACGATGAGTTGAGTTCTTACCAAAAAGTTATATTTTGGTTTGATCTAACCATATGGCATTCTCCCAATCTTCTTCTGGATCATCCAAATGCTCTCTAGCAAACTTCAGATGGGCCTGGACATGTACTGGCTTAAGCAGGGGGACACATCTGGCACTGCAGGATATGAGTCCCTGGCGGCGTAGTGTGTTACTGATGGTAGGCTTTGTTACTTTGGTCCCAGCTCTCTGCAGGTCATTCACTAGGTCCCCCCGTGTGGTTCTGGGATTTTTGCTCACCGTTCTTGTGATCATTTTGACCCCACGGGGTGAGATCTTGCGTGGAGCCCCAGATCGAGGGAGATTATCAGTGGTCTTGTATGTCTTCCATTTCCTAATAATTGCTCCCAGAGTTGATTTCTTCAAACCAAGCTGCTTACCTATTGCAGATTCAGTCTTCCCAGCCTGATGCAGGTCTACAATTTTGTTTCTGGTGTCCTTTGACAGCTCTTTGGTCTTGGACATAGTGGAGTTTGGAGTGTGACTGTTTGAGGTTGTGGACAGGTGTCTTTTATACTGATAACAAGTTCAAACAGGTGCCATTAATACAGGTAACGAGTGGAGGACAGAGGAGCCTCTTAAAGAAGAAGTTACAGGTCTGTGAGAGCCAGAAATCTTGCTTGTTTGTAGGTGACCAAATACTTATTTTCCACCATAATTTGCAAATAAATTCATTAAAAATCCTACAATGTGATTTTCTGGATTTTTTTTTCTCATTTTGTCTGTCATAGTTGAAGTGTACCTATGATGAAAATTACAGGCCTCTCATCTTTTTAAGTCAGAGAACTTGCACAATTGGTGGCTGACTAAATACTTTTTTGCCCCACTGCATATGATCTGTGAAACAAACATGATACAGACATCTTGGTGTCATTATATTCCTTATAGTGTTCTCTCAAATATGGAGTATGTCTAGATTCCGAAAAACTATTTCTATGTGAGAATGACCAGAACAATCTGAGATACCAAAAATATTTTCTTTCTACGCTGGCGTGGAATCGCCCTGTATCTCCATCTCTCGCTTCATCTTTCTCTTTTGTTTTCTCTGTCCCTCTATCTATTCCTCTCTCTTTTCATCTTTCTACTCTTTCAATCACTTTTGCTTCTCTCTATTCTCTCACATCTTCTCTCGGCACTTCACTGTCAGGGCTGATACAAATCTGGGAGGCTCTCATACTGCTGTTCTGGTTGGATCCTCTTAGGAATCACTGTGATCTAGGAAAAAAAACAGAAAGAAATGATATCTTTAAAGAGGACTTGAGAGAGGAGACATATTACATATCTATCCCTCTTCGAGTCCTCTTTGGTGCTCAGACATACAGCATATTGCAGTGAGAAACAACATTGCCGTATGTAATACCTAGCTTCTAGGAATCCATTCTGTCCAAATATGCTATGGGGTCTTGTGCCAGGATTCTTCTGATAGTGTTAGAGGTTGCTGTGATCTCAGAAATTATTATTTGTTTTTGTAGATTGTGGAGGCTATAATGTCAGCATCTGGGGGAATAGCCAGAGTCAAGCCTAATATCCTAATTCCTTACATCCCCATTATAAGGTCCTAGCAGAAGAGACTGGCTATGATGGACAGGCTTGAATTATTCTCAAGTTGATGATAGACAGGAATGATGTGAAAATCGCAGTGTTATTAAACAGCATTACCAAATGGAAGATTATCTTGAGTGACCCAGACACTCATTCTGTTCATGTTGAACACAGACTCTGCAGTTCAAATGTTGCCCTATTTATGCAGTGTGTGTTGATTAGATGTAGAAAGAAAATAGCAAGTAGACTTTCACTGAAATTAATGAGATTGGACTCATTATTATTTCCCTCGGCAATTCTTTGAAACATCAAACACTTCATCAATTAATGAGTGTCTCCGATGATAAACCTCAGAGCCACGTACACTGATGTATATTTTTATTTTAAAAATTCAGTTGAATACTATAGTTTTCCCCATGTATATAATATTTTGGTGGAGGGAGATTATAGCTTTGTGACATTTACAAAATTTGATCCTGGGTATAAAAAAACAGGCCATGGTAAAATGAGTAGATTTTTGATGTGGTGATAATTCCTCAAATCTGATCCTAAAAAAACATTGCCTTATTAGTGTTATATGAGTAGTTGCAGTAGTTGCAGCTTCATAACCCCTCTTAAACCCCTCTTCTTCCAAAAGAAAGAAAATTACTCCATTCCTTCAAGTTTAATATGAAATCTGACTCCTTGTTTTCAACTTCCAGCACTGTGATGCTCCATCCAGCCTTCACCCTGTCCAACATGTATACAGGCCCAGGGAGAGAGTGGCGTCACTGCTTCATTGGCTGCATCCCAAATGGCACCCTCTTCCCTATAAAGTGCACTATGTTTGACCAGAGCCAGCTATTGATAGGGAATAGGGTTCCTTTTGTGAGAGTTATGTGTCGGCATATCAGACACGTTGTATGCGACTGCTCCATCTCATTAGTTCAGGCCTGGAGGCTCCAGAGGTGATTATGGAACAACGGTGACTTCACTGCGTGGGCTGCCGCCAGCCAGGCGGGGAGACCGAGGAGGGCCTTGTTAGTTAAGGATACTTTTCAAACGTAATCAAGGTTTGAAAAATGAACGACCCACATTTTTTTAGGGTGGGGGATGTTTGATGCTAAGTGCTGAGTCGAATGCCAAGTAATCATTAGGATGCAGATCATCGATAGAACCTTAAGCTTTGTGCCATGATGTGGTCCTGAATGCTGATTCATGAGACATGGTGGATGTATGAGGTACAGATGAAGCTAAGGAAAACAGTGTAGGCCAGTGTTCTCTCTATATATACATATTTTTTTCAACTTTCCATTTCTGTCCTCTTTCCATTCAATGCCTAATTTCTATGGCTTCCCAGGCTGCGCCATGTTCTAATGAGGCATTTCAGTTGCTGCTGGCCCGGAGATAGGGGATTCATCTGCTCCGGTACGTTGTCGTGGAGACCTCAACCACTGTTGCAAGAGCGTCCCTTCCTCTGTTGTACAAAAGCTCTTCTGCTGTCTTGGAAATTAAGCATCAACTATAGTGAATGAGGTATGAGTCATTGAAGCACAAGGCTTCAGGTGCTGCTTCGGGTGCTTATCTGTGCTCACTGTATTTCTCTCCAAGACTACTAGTTATTTACCCATGCCCACACCATGCCCACACCATGCCCACACCATACCCACACCATGCCCACACCATACCCACACCATGCCCACACCATGCCCACACCATCCCCACACCATACCCACACCATACCCACACCATGCCCACACCATGCCCACACCATGCCCACACCATGCCCACACCATACCCACACCATGCCCACACCATGCCCACACCATGCCCACACCATGCCCACACCATGCCCAGACCATGCCCACACCATGCCCACACCATGCCCACACCATGCCCACACCATGCCCACACCATACCCACACCATGCCCACACCATGCCCACACCATGCCCACACCATGCCCACACCATACCCACACCATGCCCACACCTCACAACATTTGAAATACAGGCAGGACATGCATTATTCACACATCAATTACACATCACATCACAAGCTCATTCATATTTCATACATTCAAAGTCTTTTGTATTAATAAATACATTCCCACATGTACACAGATAGACACGTCTGGACAGTGGAGAAGAGCTCAGGGGCTGTATTAATGTGCTGGGGTATTCTGAACACTTAGAGAGAGGGGGCGGGGTACTGTTTACAGCAACACCTGAAGCATGTGACCAGGGTGTAACAGCACAGACAGAACTGCTGCAGAAATTGCTCTCGCACTACATCGAACACTGTCAGTGTGCCTTGCTGAATCCTAGACTGCGTACAGCAATGGTGGATGGAGAGAAATTAAACACACATGCAGGAGGGGTATAACTCATTCTCTTGAGCACAACGTTTGACTCGTTAAAAAGCAACAGGTTTCAAAGATCCACAGTGGCCGTGTCCAAATACCCATACTTATGTCCTAAATAGTAGGGGAGGGGGTGTGGTGTGCGAGAACACAGGAAGCAGTCCAGTAAACTACCTCCATATGAAAACCATTACCATGCCTGCCTTTTATCAGACAGTCCCACCATCGTAACCCTGGCAAGAAGTACAGGAGAGATTTAATACACACATCTGAAAAAAACTATGGCCGTGTCTGAAATCTGGCTTCCCTACTATTTACTTTAGAAAAAAAAAATATATATATATATTTATTATGTTTAGTTTTTGCGTCTTTGGGTTTTGTACACCAGCTTCAAACAGCTGAAAAGACAATATTTTTGGTTCTGGAAAAGATATTTCACAGAGGTTTAGATGGACAATGATTCTCTACACTAGACTTGCTTGTTTTGTCACATAAACTGAATTTAAGCAAACTATCTCCTGGATTTCTTGCCAGGGTCATGATGGTGGGGCTGTCTGATAACAGGCAGGGTAATGGTTTGCATATGGAGGTAGTCTCCAGCATTGCTTCCTGTGTTTTCCTCTACCACACCACTTCCCTGATTTCCTCCATCTACCATAATGGCTACCAAATGGCACCCCTGACACCCCCTTGTACTAAATATATAGTCATGTAGGGAGAAAGTGTTGTGGGAGTGGGTTTTCTGGTCTGCTGTTGCAGCTGGAAAGAAAGCGGTGTGTTTGTTTGGCTTTGACCTTCAGGGCTAGCCAGTCTGTCATTTATGTTGGCTTCCTGAAAATCAGCCTAAGGAAGTGAATTTCATGCCTAGGGTTTGGAAATGAGCCGAGTAAATGATGCATGCACTTTAAACATTAGATTACTCTATATGAGGCTATAAGCACACCGTGTCTGGAATCCAAGTATGGCTGACAGCATTGTGAGTTCACGGATGGATTCCCATTTAAATCAGAACTTTGTGCCTAACCAATGGAATGATTTGAACGATTATGGCACACTTTCTTTAACACACAAAACATTTTCGAATTCTGTTTTTTTTTCACGTGTGTTGTCGTTCTTGGCTGAATGGAAATGAATGAAATGTTCAAAGTCTGTGATCAGTACCTTTTAATTTGTCATTAGGAAATTGCAGGTCAGTCGTAAAGAATGTCACCAGCCATCAGGGCTCTGTGACCTTGGCAGACCAGACCTGGGGGCCTGGCTATGGAGGATGGAGGCTCCATGCTGTGTCCCACATGGCACCCTATTCCCTACGTAGTGAACTCCTTATGATCGGAGCCCCCAATCATGGAGGTGGACCAGACCTTCAGCTATGTTAACCTGGATGACAGATGGTGCTAGTCCGTCCCTGGGTCTGTAGTGATTTGGGCCCCTGGAATGCATATACGGTCCAGCCAGACAGGACGAGAACGGGGGGGTTGGGACAGAGAGTCCATGGGGGGGAGCCAGGGGTTCAATGGCCCAAAGCACAGATCCGGACAGAACCAGGCTGCACTTGATGGATGACCCCTGGTCATCCAACCAGTATGAGTGAGCGTGTCGTCTACTGACAAGGCACTTTATCACAGGCATGGACCCCATGGACCTGCTCCCTGAGATGTTATAACTACCATAGGGGTTGAGGAGTCCAGGAAGGTTGGGACTGACGTGTAACGGCGTGAGCAAGGGCATTCTGGGCTGTGTGGGTGGGCTTGAAGCTCAGTGGAAGTGGTGCAGACAGACTGACGTTAGTCTGTCACACCTCAGTGTCACATTATCTTCATTGTTACTCATAGCTCCACATTCTTCACATGAAGCCTCTGATTGTGCATAAGGAAAGTACGCAGACCAGACTGGCATGTCCCCCACCCCTCAGTGTTACAGACTCTGCATCAGGGTAAGGCCCTCTGTTCTAATTGAGGGTTAAAGGCAGTAGATTCATTTCTACATTCCATTCACATTGATATTTGGAAGCAGGTCATTTTTTATTTAACTAGGCAAGTTAGTTAAGAACAAACTCTTATTTACAATGACAGCCTAGGAACAGTGGGTTAAACTGCCTTGTTCAGGGGCAGAACAACAGATTTTTACCTTGTCAGCTCGGGGATTTGATCTAGCAACGTTTCGGTTACTAGCCCACCACTCTACCACTAGGCTACCTGCCGTCATGCAGTCCCTCACACGGCTGACACTCTGTTTGGATTGTCCGCGGGAGTGGAGGAGGCTTCCTCATTGGTCTTTAACCGTTTTCCTGTCAGTTCCGGTTAAGCCAATCATTGGGCACTCAGGAAAAACCAACAAGGTCCAGATTAAAGAGTCTGTCAGGAGAAAGAGAAAAAAACACAGTCCATCATAAGTGTCTGGTTTCTACTCTCGAAACGCAGCACAGGTTACAGCCCCGGTTAGCTGAAGCTAAATATCCCTGGTGTCATTGGTAGATCGATATGATCTGTCTGTATGACCGGAGGCACGGGAGGCTGAGGATCAGCTTGAGATGTGCTCGTGAATAAACCATGTTGACTTCCTCGGTCTGTTTACCCCAAAGCCAATTCATGGACGTGTAGCACAAGACTTATGCTTTCCCCTTTTTGTTTTGAGCCTCTGGCACTGAGTGGCTGGGTCACTGGATTGGTTAGGAGTGTAGCCTAGCCTATAACCTCCACCATAGTTGGCAGACATTTCCATAAGCCAGGCAGCCAGCCTGTGAAAGCTATCTCCAGTATGTACAACAGTTGCTAAAGGTTATTGTGTAATTGGTAGCTAACGCTGAAAGGCTCTGTCCTTCGTATTACTCTGCCTCTACTGCTGAGAGTCAGGAGGATCTCGACAGGGTTTCCATTACCATCAGGAGCATAAAAGGAGCAAAGCGCTCCAGGCAGCTCCATGGTGGCTAATAGCTCAATTACATTTAAATGAGTAGCTTACCTGGGAAGAAATGAAGGGCTGGCCAATGATGCTATAATAGAAATGTCATTATAGAAAAGGATGAGAGTGGAACATTTGGACAAAACCAACTCTAATGTTCTCTGTACCATTTGGATGCTCACTGTTCTTCCAAACCTTCCAGGAAGTCTAAGAAAAGAAGGATATAGCAGCGTGACTTAACCAGTAGTTACAACCACAGGACTACTCTGGAGAGATGATTAACCTCATTCTTCTGAGCAGACCAGACAATCTTTTGAAATACTGTCATTTTGATTGCACTCCCGATAATTTCTACACGCCAAACTAAAACGATGGAAAACCTTTTTCTTTAAGGATAAATAGCGTATGCTTTAAATGCCATTAGTCTTAGTCTACTGTGGCCAGTAAAAAAGAAATACAATGCAAATAAAATATAATGCAAAAATACTACCCTAAACATGACCCAGAGGAAATATACAATACATTCCCTTAATATATTCTGACAAGGCTCTGATGAAGACTGTGGTTGTACAATATGGCTGTGTCCCTAAAATGACACCCTATTCCCTACTTAGTGCACTACTTTTGACCAGAGCCCTATGGGTATCTGGTCAAAACTAGTGCACTATTTAGTGTATGGGGTGCCATTTTGGGACACAACACAGTCTAATGAAGATGCATCTGCTGAATATTACATCAAGGTGCTGTGTGGAGGTAAAGGAGGTTAAGGGCATTCAGGGCAGTATTCATTCATCTGTCTGGCTTGCTGCTGCAGTGTGTCTCCCAAATGGCACACTATTCCCTATATAGTGCACTAGTTTTGACCAGACACCCATAGGGCTCTGGTCAAAAGTAGTGCACTAAGTAGGGAATAGGGTGTCATTTTAGGGACATGGGCAGAGAGTTTCTCCTTTCATCTGGCCAATGCTGTATTACTGTTCTCAGCATGAATATTTAAAACAGTGATTTAGATGCAAATGAGGTGCACTCCATTACCTGGAAACGTTATTTTCCTTTTCCACCCTGAAGCTGCCTCCTTGCACCCTGAAGCTGCCTCCTTTTCCACCCTGAAGCTGCCTCCTTTTCCACCCTGAAGCTGCCTCCTTTTCCACCCTGAAGCTGCCTCCTTTTCCACCCTGAAGCTGCCTCCTTTTCCACCCTGAAGCTGCCTCCTTGCACCCTGAAGCTGCCTCCTTTTCCACCCTGAAGCTGCCTCCTTTTCCACCCTGAAGCTGCCTCCTTTTCCACCCTGAAGCTGCCTCCTTGCACCCTGAAGCTGCCTCCTTTTCCACCCTGAAGCTGCCTCATTTTCCACCCTGAAGCTGCCTCCTTTTCCACCCTGAAGCTGCCTCCTTTTCCACCCTGAAGCTGCCTCCTTGCACCCTGAAGCTGCCTCCTTTTCCACCCTGAAGCTGCCTCCTTTTCCACCCTGAAGCTGCCTCCTTTTCCACCCTGAAGCTGCCTCCTTTTCCACCCTGAAGCTGCCTCCTTTTCCACCCTGAAGCTGCCTCCTTTTCCACCCTGAAGCTGCCTCCTTTTCCACCCTGAAGCTGCCTCCTTTTCCACCCTGAAGCTGCCTCCTTGCACCCTGAAGCTGCCCCCTTTTCCACCCTGAAGCTGCCTCCTTGCACCCTGAAGCTGCCTCCTTTTCCACCCTGAAGCTGCCTCCTTGCACCCTGAAGCTGCCTCCTTTTCCACCCTTTAGCTGCCTCCTTGCACCCCATTGCAGCAACACAGCACAGTTACAAAACAGTGTTTTTGCCAGCCACTCCCTTCTGAAGGAGACACCGAAATGAGATTGGTTAAGAAGTGGCTAGATAGTGACGTCTTTGCCAGGGGTATCAATTTACCTCGTAGGACGCGACAATAAAGAGTTCATGTTGCACATCTGCAGCTGATGTCATAATGCCAAGGCTGTCCCTAAGACACACAGATGATGTTTGACTGAGAAATGTTTCAGAGTTAGGCACAATACTCTTCGGTGAGTCATTACTCATTCTGTGTTATTGTCTGTTAGTGGCCTGCACAGTGAAAAGTCTCTGCTTAAAGGGGCAATCAGCAGTTGCTACATCCATTTCTGGACTTATAAGCTAATTATATGCACCCATTGATTCTTGAAGAATATAACTTTTCATGAGCTTTAGTTCTACTGTGGTACCCCATCAGAACATAAAATATAAACTTGTTTTGACTCCAATGTTTGTAAACAAAGAAAATATAAACAAACACTATATAGCCTCAAAACATGGTTAAAACTATCATTTAGATATCATGGATGGTCAATCCTTTCATCCATAGCTCTGTCTACGAAGTTGAGTGATTTTACATTTCTTCAGCCCCATCCCTCATCTTTTTACCAAACCAGGGGCGGGGAGGCCACTTTGTTATCGTTTCTACTGCTGATTACCGCTTTAAATGAACTTTATTCAGGGAGCATAAACACAGTAATTCAACACAACTTTTTTCTTGTCAGCATAACAAGACAAATTACTCTGAAACCAATGGGTAATTGGCATCTAATTGAAGGGTAAAACTCTGATCTTTTCCAGTGGAATGTAGTGAAACACCACACTTGTAAACAACAAAGTGGTGTTGGACTTGCCTGGTTGGTCAGATACAGAGAGGAAGGCTAAGGAGGAGCCAGAGTAAGGAGAACTCCTCTCCTAGAGGAGGTCTGGTCTGGTGGTTTGCTGAGGTCTTGGCCTGGGTCTCTGTCTGTGTCTATGTCTCTGTGAAATCACTCACTGAGCTCCTCTGTGGCCGGCCCCCGTCCCAGAATCCTGAACTGTCTGGGCATCCACTGAGTGTAAACAATCTCCTGGGTGGTTGACATCATAGACCCGGGCCAAGGTTTGGGGAGGGAGGCTGGTTGGGCCAGGGATTGGGGAGAAAGGGTAGGCTGGTTGGGCCAGGGGTTGGGGAGAGAGGGTAGTCTGGTTGGGCCATGGTTTGGGGAGAGAGAGTAGGCTGGTTGGGCCTGGGGTGGGGGAGAGAGGGTAGGCTGGTTGGGCCTGGGGTTGGGGAGAGAGGGTAGTCTGGTTGGGCCAGGGGTTGGGGAGAGAGGGTAGACTGGTTGGGCAAGGGGTTGGGGAGAGAGGGTAGACTGGTTGGGCAAGGGGTTGGGGAGAGAGGGTAGACTGGTTGGGCAAGGGGTTGGGGAGAGAGGGTAGGCTGGTTGGGCCTGGGGTGGGGGAGAGAGGGTAGGCTGGTTGGGCCATGGGTTGGGGAGAGAGGGTAGGCTTGTTGGGCCTGGGCCAGGGGTTGGGGAGAGAGGGTAGGCTGGTTGGGCAGGGGACAGTGGTTAGGATGAAAGGGTAGGCTGGTTGGGCCAGGGGTTAGGGCGAGAGGGTAGGCTGGTTAGGCCAGGGCCAGTGGTTAGGATGAAAGGGTAGGCTGGTTGGACCTGGGCCTTACAGAACTCTCACAGTGCTGCAGCAGCTGCCAAATCAGACAAGACGAGTGAGAGAAGCTTTGGGACTGCCTGGGAGGAACATTGAGCCTGGATGAGAAAGAAAACTCCTATTTTCTTTCTAGCATTAGGAAAAGCCAAAGAATGTCACAACATTCTTGTCTGATGATGATTGTTGCTGTAAAAGCTGAGATAGGCAGTAATAATTCATCTAACAAACGTTTACATTCAGCTTTTAAATCAGAGCTCTATGCGCAATAAATGTCCACGTGTTTCCAATTACTACATATCATAAAGCCAAGAAGACTTCAAAACTTCCAATGATTATTTCCATTATGAAATATACATAACAAGAGCAGCCATCCACTCACCTGCTATCTTGTATGTTCGCCATCTAGGGAATGAAATGGATATTTCCTCAGGGTGCAGCAGGGCTTAAGTCATACAACACTATACTGTTACCTCAGTAACTGTCATCTGGTGCTTTTGGCAGACCTTACTTTCTCACCTGCCCATTTTCAAACATTCGGCCAAAGGGTTTATGAGAGACGGAGGGAGCGAGAGAGAGACGGAGAGCATCTGTTTAGCGTTTCTGTCGTCGGGCAGGAGAGAGAAGGACAGTAACTCATTGTATGTCGTACATTTGAAACAGTACCTCTGCACTGTAAATCTGCACGCTGAGTCGGACTTCAACGGTTCTCATGGAGTGGCTGCGTTCCCAGGCAACGGGATGGTGTGTGTGTGTACATGCTTGCAGAAAGAAGCGTGTGGACTTGGTTAGTGGGGCAGTAGCAGTGGGCAGTAGCAGTGGGCAGTAGCAGTGGGCAGTAGCAGTGGGCAGTAGCAGTGGGCAGTAGCAGTGGGCAGTAGCAGTGGGCAGTAGCAGTGGGCAGTAGCAGTGGGCAGTAGCAGTGGGCAGTAGCAGTGGGCAGTAGCAGTGGGCAGTAGCAGTGGGCAGTAGCAGTGGGCAGTAGCAGTGGGCAGTAGCAGTGGGCAGTAGCAGTGGGCAGTAGCAGTGTTCACCACTCTCATATCTGACATGAGACACTGTCACAGTAACGATTAGATTTATCTGAGCTTTCAATCATGCTAGAAACACATGTAATATAATAACAGTGTACATGTGTGCAGCATGGGTACCTACGTGTGGAGTTTCCTACAGACTGTAAGTGCAGGAGTTGGTATCTCAGGACCCATTGCCTAGTCCTCTGTACTGTATGTTTATCAAAACACATGCCGTAGAGACAGGAGGACGACGGGGATGTTTGGCGGTCAACACATTGATCTCCAACCTGCAGGGCCAGGAAACTCATTAGACAGCCTCAGACTTTCCAATAACCTGTATCTATGAAGGCATCTGCAAAAATGCTTTGACAACCAAACTGATGCAGCAGAGGAGAGGAGAGTGACCTTTATCAAATGGCAAAGGTGTCTGGGTTCGCTGCTGTCTGACGACACCAGATGGGTTCTGTCGACCTGATCAACTCTGTTGCCGTGGAAACCATAGGTGTATGTTTAGCCTCATCAGTGTCCTCCATATCTATGTTCCTTCATCAGGAGCAAAGCTAAGGCCCTGCTCCAGTCTATGGTGTAACACAGGACCAGTTACTTATGACAGATATATTGAAATGGAAACGGCATCGAAGAATATATGGAGTGACTGATGTAACATAACACCAACGGTTATTCATCCGAAGAGTATCCTGTCTGTGGAATGGTATTATTCCTATAAATAGTTGCTTGTGACAGTCTTTGGAGATGAATTTCTCGTTGATGAATGGCGGGGTGTTAAAATAGTTGCTTCTGAGCTGTAAACAGCCGGGGTGAGGAGAAATGACCTGTCTAGGCAGTGAGGGGCCATGTGGCGTGAACAGGCATTCTTCATCTGTCACTCTGTGGACATGCACAAGGAGCCTGCATGGTTATTTTGATCTTACTTGTGTGAGGTCTGGTAAGTGTCTTGTGGTATGTAAGATGCAATTGTACTAGTTTTTGTTTATTTAAAATACCACAAATCAAAACAGTTGTATATCTTTCAGTTCAGGTTAGGGTACAATAAACGTTTGTGTTGATACTCATTCACATAATTATATCACCTGCTATCTAGCCGACTATTTAGGCAAGGATGGGACAATACTCACCCCCTACCTACATGTACATAGTACTTCAATCAATCAATCACCAAACCAAATCAACTTGTACATATTACCTCAATCAATCACCCCAACTACCTTGTACCATACTACACTGACTCGGGAAACCGGTACTCCTTGTATATAGTCTCGTTATTGTTATTTTATTGTGTCATTTTATCGTGTTACTATTTTTTTTCTATTTGTACATTTTTCTTACTTTTTAAGTGCCTTGTTTGGAAACGGCTTGTAAGTAAGCATTCCATGGTAAAGTCTACACTTGTATGCGGCGCATGTGACAAATAACATTTGATTTGAATAGGATGGAGAAAAAATTATAGAATTGGTGGAGCACAAGGTTTTTTCAGTTTGGGCTTACTTGAAATGTCTTCTGATGCAACTTTGTAGGCTACTTCACCTGAGTTCGCCATAGAAACCAACCCTAGTGAGAGACCAGAGGTTTCCTCACAGCACAGCAGCCCTGTCTTTAGACATCACATTCCTGTTAGTTTACTCTGGGATGGGAGGCTGGCCCGTAGAGTGTCTGTCTGAGCACGCTGGCCACGAACAGACCACACAATTTCACTCACAGCAGTTTGTGGAAAGTCTCTGGGTCTCTCCCCACCACATCAGGCCGATAGCGACGCGGTGTGCTAGCTATGTGCCTGAATAACCACTAACACTACCTAGCACTGGGCTCTCTCTCAAGCCCCGTGGGCCTCTGAGGTTACTGAGCTTCGCTTGAGGCCAGGCTTACGGTATGGGCCAATAAAAAGGCATTACCATGGTTACCCTTAATGCCTCTACATGAAAACAACAACACTACTCCCCTCCCTGTACGTTGTTGGAGTGTTGATGATTCTTAAGGTGTGAAGGACATTTTCTAGTCTCTACAGCCAACAATGAATTTATTTCCGCTCATAAAAACTCTTAGGACTTTTCTCTCCCACGTGAAGAGAAACAGCCTTTGTCCAGTTCAATAAAGGTGCAATATGCATAAACCGCTCCGCCATTTCCTGGTTGCTAAACAAACCAAGCAGTGTACAATGTAGAGAATCATTGTGCCATCTAAACCATTCTGAAATATATTTTCATTAACCCAAAATATTGTATTTTCTGCTGTTTGAAGCTGATGTAAAAATCAAAAGTTAAAGAGCAAAAACAAAACGTAATAATGGGAAACATAGAAGTAGCGCACCTAGAACAGATCTAACAATTCATAGACTTGCTTTCAATGAGAACGACAGATCTATAACTCACAATTCTATATACATTTGGTCGGGTCACCCAAAAAGTTACATATTGCATCTTTAAAGGTGGATAAACTCAGCCTGGACTAGCTCACAGTACGGCCCATCCCCCGCCTGCAGCACCTCTCTTCCTCCTCTCGCGCATTACTAGCTCCGCATAATAAAGTCTCTTAAAAAATGACTTTTCTGCTGCTTCCCTCACTCGGGAACAGACCGGGTCTGGATCCAAACTGGTCTATACTGAACGGGTCTAGTTGTCTTCAGGTCAGTTCAGAACCGGTCTCTATATTTAAAAAAAATATTTTATACATATCGGTCCAGGTGGGAAAGCCCCAGATCCATTTCGTAACTGGTCCAACTTTTTTGGACCCGTGAAGACCTCTAGAGCAGCGAGGAGGGAGCGAGAGACAAGAGACAACTACCGACCAAGCTGACTCGCTCTATTGTAGAATAATAGCTGCCATAGCTAGGTTATTCATCATAGAATATGACTACGCCGTACCTGTCTTGACTGGATCAAACTTGGAGTAGCTAGCTAATGTTAGTTACAAACAACTCCATTCAGAATATTAAGTAGTAGCCTACCTGTTCACACTTGGTTATTGTAGCCTATCCTTTTCTTTAACTACACAGTATTTCTGATCAATTTGATGTTATTTTAATGGACAAAAAAAATTGCTTTTCTTTCAAAAACAAGGACATTTCTAAGTGATCCCAAAATTTTGAACGGTAGTATATATTTCAGGATGCTGTGTGTCCCTGGAAATGATCAGAATCGTGTTAAGATTACATTTTTGAAAACATAGCTTCTCCAAATAAAGTGGTCTCTTGTCACAACCTACCTGAGTGGGCTACCGAGTGGCGCAGTGGTCTAAGGCATTTCAGTGCAAGAGGTACCACTACAGTCCCTGGTTCAAATCCAGGATGAATCACATCCGAGTGTGATTGGGAGTCCCATAGGGCGTCGCTCAGTTGGCCAAGCGTTGCTGGGGTAGGCCGTCATTGTAAATAAGATTTTTTTCTTAAGTGACTTGCCTTGTTAAATAAAGGTTAAATAAAAAGAAAAGTAAATAAATAAAAACCCTGGTATGGGTTGAGGTTTGCCGAGGGACGGGGGTAAGTTCAGCTCCTACAAATTTCTGTACTGAATTAAATATTATGACTACCTCATAAAACCATGTCTATCTTTTATTTCCCAAACACAAGTCAGCACAATTACAATAAATGTTGTTGTCTTTTAAGCGTATTTTAACACAGGCTTAACACCTAACAAACACTTAGTACTTTAAAAACACTTTTTTACATATGCCCAGAGGCCCTTTTGTTAGCTTATATCCCAGCAATAATGCCTTGCATTACATCTGAGTAGAAAACACAAATTGGTTCAATTTGCCATTGGCTCAACCAATCGGCTAAACTTACCCCATGGTCATTTGTTTAACTTACCCCAATGCAAACATTTTGACTATATTAGCCCACACAACTACAAGGATGCACTTTCATGTTAGGTTTGAAACCTCATATCAAAGCTTATTGAGACCCCCAACTCTCTTATATAGAACAATCTTACAATTAACTACTTTGGTTTAGATACAAGCATCATGAAACCTCTAACACAATAAATTCATTTGACTTGGTGAGAATCCGTTTTTGGACCTAACTTGCTTACCACTTTATCCATGTGATTTCTTCCTTCAGACTCCATGAAATGATGACCTCCTCTTAAATATTTGGTGAAATGATTGATTTTGTGTATGGTTTCCTAGAAACAAGATTGGCTCAACTTACCCCTTTGGCTCAACTTACCCCACTCTCCTCTATATGTACTTAAACTGGGACATGCTTAACAGCCCGGCCATCCTACAATCTAAGCTTGATGCCCTCAATCTCACACAAATTATCAATGAACCTATCAGGTAAAACCCCAAATCAGTAAACATGGGCACCCTCATAGATATCCTCCTAACTAACTCGCCCTCCAAATACACCTCTGCTGTTTTCAATCAAGATCTCAGCTATCACTGCCTCATTGCCTGCATCCGTTATGGGTCTGCAGTCAAACAACCACCCGTCATCACTGTCAAACGCTCCCTAAAACACTTCAGCAAACAGGCCTTTCTAATCGACCTGGCCGGGGTATCCTGGAATGACATTGAGCTCATCCCGTCAGTAGAGGATTCCAGGTTATTCTTTAAAAGTGCCTTCCTCACCATCTTAAATAAGCATGCTCCATTCAAAAATGGTCGAATCAGGAATAGTTATAGTGCTTGGTTCACTCCAGACCTGTCGGCCCTTGACCAGCACAAAAACATCCGGTGGCGTTCTGCATTAGCATCGAATAGCCCCCGTGATATGCAACTTTTCAGCGAAGTTAGGAACCAATATACACAGGCAGTTAGGAAAGCTAAGGCTAGCTTTTTAAAACAGAAATTTGCATCCTGTAGTATTAACTCAAAAAAGTTCTGGGACACTGTAAAGTCCATGGAGAATAAGAGTACCTCCTCCCAGCTGCCCACGGCACTGAGGCTAGGAAACACTGTCACTACCGATAAATCCACTATAATTGAGAATTTCAATAAGCATTTCTCTACGGCTGGCCATGCTTTCCACCTGGCTACCCCAACCGCGGTCAACTGCCCGGCACCCTCCACAGTAACCCACCCAAGCACCCACCATTTCTCTTTCACCCAAATCCAGATAGTTGGTGTTCTGAAAGAGCTGCAAAATCTGGAACCCTACAAATCAGCCGGGCTAGACAATCTGGACCCTCTCTTTCTAAAATGATCTGCCGAAATGGTTAGGCTATTACTAGCCTGTTCAATCTCTCTTTTGTATTGTCTGAGATTCCCTAACATTGGAAAGCTGCCGCGGTCATCCCCCTCTTCAAAGGGGGAGACACTCTAGACCCAAACTGCTACAGACCTATATCTATCCTACCCTGCCTTTCTAAGGTCTTCGAAAGCCAAGTTAATAAACAGATTACCGACCATTTCAAATCCCACATATCTTCTCTGCTATGCAATCTGGTTTCAGAGCTTGTCATGGGTGCACCTCAGCCACGCTCAAGGTCCTAAACGATGTCATAACTGCCATCGAAATGAGACATTACTGTGCAGACGTATTCATCGACCTGGCCAAGGCTTTTGACTTTGTCAATCACCACATTCTTATCGGCGGACTCAACCGCCTTGGTTTCTCAAATGACTGCCTCACCTGGTTCACCAACTACTTCTCAGACAGAGTTCAGTGTGTCAAATCGGAGGGCCTGTTGTCCGGACCTCTGGCAGTCTCTTATGTGGGTGCCACAGGGTTCAATTCTCGGGCCGACTCTCTTCTCTGTATACATCAATGATGTCGCTCTTGCTGCTGGTGATTCTCTGATCCACCTCTACGCAGACGACACCATTCTGCATACTTCTGGCCTTTCTTTGGACACTGTGTTAACTAACCTCCAGATGAGCTTCAATGCCATACAACTCTCCTTCCGTGGCCTCCAACTGCTCTTAAATGCTAGTAAACCGATCGCTGCCCACACCTGCCCGCCCGCCCAGCATCACTACTCTGGACGATACTGACTTAGAATATGTGGACAACGATAAATACCTAGGTGTCTGGTTAGACTGTAAACTCTCCTTCCAGAGTCACATTAAGCATCTCCAATCCAAAATTAAATCTAGAGTCGGCTTCCTACTTCACAACAAAGCATCCTTCACTCATGCTGCCAAACATACCCTCGTAAAACTGACCATCCTACCGATCCTTGACTTCGGCGATGTCATCTATAAAATAGCCTCCAACACTCTACTCAGCAAACTGGATGTAGTCTATCACAGTGCCATCCGTTTTGTCACCAAAGCCCCATATACTACCCACGACTGCGACCTGTACGCTCTCGTTGGTTGGCCCTCGCTTCATACTCGTCGCCAAACCCACCAAACCCACTCTGATAGGTAAGGCCCCGCCTTATCTCAGCTCACTGGTCACCATAGCAGCACCCACCCGTAGCACGCGCTCCAGCAGGTATATCTCTCTAGTCACCCCCAAAGCCAATTCCTTCTTTGGTCGCCTTTCCTTCCAGTTCTCTGCTGCCAATGACTGGAATGAATTGCAAAAATCACTGAAGCTGGAGACTCTTACCTCCCTCACTAGCTTTAAGCACCAGCTGTCTGATAGCGTTAAGCACCACCTGTACATAGCCCATCTGTAAATAGCCCATCCAACTACCTCATCCCCATACGGTCTTTATTTATTTATCTTGCTCCTTTGCATCCCTGTATCTCTATGTGCACATTCATCTTCTGCACATCTACCATTCTCTAGTCACCCCCAAAGCCAATTCCTTCTTTGGTCGCCTTTCCTTCCAGTTCTCTGCTGCCAATGATTGGAATGAATTGCAAAAATCACTGAAGCTGGAGACTCTTACCTCCCTCACTAGCTTTAAGCACCAGCTGTCTGAAAGCGTTAAGCACCACCTGTACATAGCCCATCTGTAAATAGCCCATCCAACTACCTCATCCCCATACGGTATTTATTTATTTATCTTGCTCCTTTGCATCCCTGTATCTCTACTTGCACATTCATCTTCTGCACATCTACCATTCTAGTGTCTATATGGTATATTGTAATTACTTCGCCACCATGGCCTATTTATTGCCTTACCTCCCTTTTCTTACCTCATTTGCACACACTGTATATAGATTTTCTTCAACTGTATGTTTTGTTTATGCCATGTGTAACTCTGTGTTGTTGTATGTGTCGAATTGCTACGCTTTATCTTGGACAAGACGCAGTTGTAAATGAAAACTTCTAACTTGCCTACCTGGCTAAATAAAGGTGAAATAAATACATTTTTAAAAAACCTGGAAGGTAGAGCATGTGGTAGTATGAGGATCAGCAGGCTTTGGACTAGAGTGACAGTTCATTACCTTGGCTTTCGGTTAGTCATTACCAGAGTCATATATACAGTTGAAGTCGAAAGTTTACATACACTTCAGCCAAATACATTTAAATTCCGTTTATCACAATTCCTGAAATGTAATCCTGTCTTAGGTCAGTTAGGATCTTCACTTTATTGTAAGAATGTGAAAAGTCAGAATAGTAGAGAGAATGATTTATTTCAGCTTTTATTTCTTTCATCACATTCCCAGTGGGTCAGAAGTTTACATACACTGAATGAGTATTTGGTAGCATTACCTTTAAATTGTTTAACTTGGGTCAAACGTTTTGGGTAGCCTTCCACAACCTTCCCACAATAAGTTGGGTGAATTTTGGCCCATTCCTCCTGACAGAACTGGTGTAACTAAGTCAGGTGTGTAGGCCTCCTTGCTCACAGATGCTTTTTCAGTTCTGACCACAAACTTTCTACAGGATTGAGGTCATGGCTTTGTGATGGCTACTCCAGTACCTTGACTTTTTTGTCCTTAAGCCATTTTGCCACAACTTTAGAAGTATTCTTGGGATCATTGTCCATTTGAAAGACCCATTTGCGATCAAGCTTTAACTTGGTGTCTTGAGATGTTGCTTCAATATATCCACATAATTTTCCTACCTCATGATGCCATCTATTTTGTGAAGTGCACCAGTCTCTCCTGCAGTAATGCACCCCCACATCATGATGCTGCAACATCATGATGGTGCCACCCCCATGCTTCACGGTTGGGATAGTGTTCTTTGGCTTGCAAGTCTCCCCCTTTTCCTCCAAACATAACGATCGTCATTATTGCCAAACAGTTCTAATTTTGCCTCATCAGACCAGAGGACATTTCTCTAAAAAGTACGACCTTTGTCCCCATGTGCCGTTGCAAACCGTAGTCTGTTTTTTTTAATGGCGGTTTTGGAGCAGTGGCTTCTTCCTTGCTGAGCAGCCTTTCAGGTTATGTCGATATAGGACTTGTTTTACTGTGGATATTGTCACGTTCTGACCTTTATTTCCTTTGTTTTGTCTTTATTTAGCATGGTCAGGGCATAAGTTGTGGTGGGCAGTCTTTGTGTGTTTTTCTATGTTTTTCCATTTCTATGTTTGGCCTGATATGGTTCTCAGACAGAGGCAGCTGTTTATCGTTGTCCCTGATTGAGAACCATATTTAGGTAGCCTTGGTTTCAATGTTGGTTTGTGGGTGTTTGTTTCCGTGTCTGTGTTTGTCACCACACAGGACTGTTTCGGTTTGGTTTTCGGTCATGTTCACATTTATTGATTGGTAGTTCTTAGTGTTTCGTTTATGTTTATTAATAAACGATATGGACACTTACCACGCTGCGTTTTGGTCCGATCCCTGCTACACCTCATCTTCAGACGAAGAGGAGGAAATCTGCTGCTACAGATATAGATATTTTTGTACCTGTTTCCTCCAGCATCTTCACAAGGTCTTTCTGGGGTTGATTGTTCTGGGATTGATTTTCGCACCACAGTATGTTCATCTCTAGGAGACAGAACGCGTCTCCTTCCTGAGCAGCATGATGGCTGCGTGGTCCCATGGTGTTGATACTTGTGTACTATTGTTTGTACAGATAAACGAGGTACCTTCAGGGATTTGGAAATAGCTCCCAATGATGAACCAGACTTGTGGAGGTCTACAATTTTTTTCAGAGGTCTTGGCTGATTTATTTTGATTGTCCCATAATGTCAAGCAAACAGGCACTGAGTTTGAAGGTAGGCCTTGAAATACATCCACAGGTACACCTCCAATAGAACTGTTTGGCCATAATGATCATCGTTATATTTGGAGGAAAAAGGGGGAGGCTTGCAAGCGAAAAACACCATCCCAACCATGAAGCACACGGTACGGGGGTGGCAGCATCATGTTGTGAGGGTGCTTTGCTGCAGGAGGGACTGGTGCACTTCAGATCCTAACTGACCTAAGACCTGGAATTTTTGCTAGGATTAAATGTCAGGAATTGTGAATAACTGAGTTCAAATGTATTTGGCTAAGGTGTATGTAAACTTCCGACTTCAACTATATAAATATATATATATATACATACATACAGTGGGGAGAACAAGTATTTGATACACTGCTGATTTTGCAGGTTTTCCTACTTACAAAGCATGTAGAGGTCTGTAATTTTTATCATAGGTACACTTCAATTGTAAGAGACAGAATCTAAAACAAAAATCTAGAAAATCACATTGTATGATTTTTAAGTAATTCATTTGCATTTTATTGCATGACATAAGAATTTGATCACCTACCAACCAGTACGAATTCTGGCTCTCACAGAGCTGTTAGTTTTTCTTTAAGAAGCCCTCCTGTTCTCCACTCATTACCTGTATTAACTGCACCTGTTTGAACTCGTTACCTGTATACAAGACACCTGTCCAGACACTCAATCAAACAGACTCCAACCTCTCCACAATGGCCAAGACCAGAGAGCTGTGTAAGGACATCAGGGATACAATTGTAGACCTGCACAAGGCTGGGATGGGCTACAGGACAATAGGCAAGCAGCTTGGTGAGAAGGCAACAACTGTTGGCGTAATTATTAGAAAATGGAAAAAGTTCAAGATGACGGTCAATCACCTTCGGTCTGGGGCTCAATGCAAGATCTCACCTCGTAGGGCATCAATGATCATGAGGAAGGTGAGGGATCAGCCCAGAACTACATGGCAGGACCTGGTCAATGACCTGAAGAGAGCTGGGACCACAGTCTCAAAGAAAACCATTAGTAACACACTACGCCGTCATGGATTAAAATCCTGCAGCGCACGCAAGGTCTCCCTGCTCAAGCCAGCGCATGTCCAGGCCCGTCTGAAGTTTGCCAATGACCATCTGGATGATCCAGAGGAGGAATGGGAGAAGGTCATGTGGTCTGATGAGACAAAAATAGAGCTTTTTGGTCTAAACTCCACTCGCAGTGTTTGGAGGAAGAAGAAGGATGAGTACAACCCCAAGAACACCATCCCAACTGTGAAGCATGGAGGTGGAAACATCATTCTTTGGGGATGCTTTTCTGCAAAGGGGACAGGACGACTGCACCATATTGAGGGGAGGATGGATGGGCCCATGTATCGCGAGATCTTGGCCAACAACCTCCTTCCCTCAGTAAGAGCATTGAAGATGGGTCGTGGCTGGATCTTCCAGCATGACAATGACCCGAAACACACAGCCAGGGCAACTAAGGAGTGGCTCCGTAAGAAGCATCTCAAGGTCCTGGAGTGGCCTAGCCAGTCTCCATGACCTGAACCCAATAGAAAATCTTTGGAGGGAGCTGAAAGTTCGTATTGTCCAGCGACAGCCCCGAAACCTGAAGGATCTGGAGAAGGTCTGTATGGAGGAGTGGGCCAAAATCTCTTCTGCAGTGTGTGCAAACCTGGTCAAGAACTACAGGAAACGTATGATCTCTGTAATTGCAAACAAAGGTTTCTGTACCAAATATTAAGTTATGCTTTTCTGATGTATCAAATGCTTCTGTCATGCAATAAAATGCTAATTAATTACTTAAAAATCATACAATGTGATTTTATGAATTTTTGTTTTAGATTCAGTCTCTCACAGTTGAAGTGTACCTATGATAGAAATTACAGACCTCTACATGCTTTGTAAGTAGGAAACACTGCTGATTTTGCAGGTTATCAAATACTTGTTCTCTGCACTGTATATATATCACACTGTATATTAGAATTAAAGTGGTCTGTTGTTTGGGCATGTGCATGTCTTGGAGCATGAGTCCTCAAGGTTCTGAGCGCTGACTGTGAGTGGAAGGAATGTCTGACTTGAGTCATCTGTGCTGCTGTGGAAGTGAGGTGTGTACTGTATACCAGCTGTGGCCTTCAGATTCCTCCACTCTGAGCTGTACTGGTTAGTAAGTATCAGTTCCTGAGTCCGTATATGTCCTTAACATTGGAATGTAGACCATATGGTTATGTTTATACCCCTGCACATCAACTCGGTACTGGTACCCCGTGTATAAAGCCAAGTTATCATTACTCATTGTGTATGTATTCCTTGTGTTATTATTTTTCTATTTTTCTCTCTGCATTGTTGGGAAAGGCCCTTAATAAGTTAAGCGTTTCACTATTAGTTTACACATTGTATACGAAGCCTGTGACAAATAACATTTGATTGATTGATTGGTAGGATGAGGATTAGCAGGCTTTGGGCTGGAGGGACAGTTCATTACCTTGGCTTTCAGTTATAAAAATAATAATAATCATTTGGTGGGTGCTTATATTTGTTCTATTTCACAATTGGAATGATTTGTTGTTGTTGCATATCCCAACTCCCCATATCCCAACTCCCCATATCCCAACTCCCCATATCCCAACTCCCCCGAGATACCTTAGTTAGTTGAGGCGGCAGGTAGCCTAGTGGTTTGAGCGTTTGGCCAGTAACAGGAAGGTTGCTGGATTGAATCCCCAAGCTGACAAGGTAAAAGTCTGTTGTTCTGCCCCTGAGCAAGGTAGTTAACCCACTGTTCCCTGGGTGCTGTGGATGTCGATTAAGGCAGCATCCTGCACGTCTCTGATTCAGAGGGGCTGAATGTGGAAGACACATATTAGTTGAATACATTCAGTTGAAAAACTGAACAAGAATCCCCCTTAGTTGCTACCTTCACTGTGTTTTGGACACTGATGACCAGCCTGTGATGAGTTTTTACTGGTGACCAGCCTTCTGTGTTTTTACTAGTGACCAGCCTTCTGTGTTTTTACTGGTGACCAGCCTTAAATGTGATTTTACTGGTGACAAGCCTTCAATGTGATTTTACTGGTGACAAGCCTTCTGTGTTTTTACTAGGGACCAGCCTTCTGTGTTTTTACTGGTGACCAGCCTTCTGTGTTTTTACTAGTGACCAAAATCAAATCAAATCAAATTTATTTATATAGCCCTTCGTACATCAGCTGATATCTCAAAGTGCTGTACAGAAACCCAGCCTAAAACCCCAAACAGCAAGCAATGCAGGTGTAGAAGCACGGTGGCTAGGAAAAACTCCCTAGAAAGGCTAAAACCTAGGAAGAAACCTAGAGAGGAACCAGGCTATGTGGGGTGGCCAGTCCTCTTCTGGCTGTGCCGGGTGGAGATTATAACAGAACATGGCCAAGATGTTCAAATGTTCATAAATGACCAGCATGGTCGAATAATAATAAGGCAGAACAGTTGAAACTGGAGCAGCAGCACGGCCAGGTGGACTGGGGACAGCAAGGAGTCATCATGTCAGGTAGTCCTGGGGCATGGTCCTAGGGCTCAGGTCCTCTGAGAGAGAGAGAGAGAGAAAGAGAGAATTCGAGAACGCACACTTAGATTCACACAGGACACCGAATAGGACAGGAGAGGTACTCCAGATATAACAAACTGACCCTAGCCCCCCGACACATTAACTACTGCAGCATAAATACTGGAGGCTGAGACAGGAGGGGTCAGGAGACACTGTGGCCCCATCCGAGGACACCCCCAGACAGGGCCAAACAGGAAGGATATAACCCCACCCACTTTGCCAAAGCACAGCCCCCACACCACTAGAGGGATATCTTCAACCACCAACTTACCATCCTGAGACAAGGCTGAGTATAGCCCACAAAGATCTCCGCCATGGCACAACCCAAGGGGGGCGCCAACCCAGACAGGATGACCACATCAGTGAATCAACCCACTCAGGTGACGCACACCTTCCAGGGACGGCATGAGAGAGCCCCAGTAAGCCAGTGACTAAGCCCCTGTAATAGGGTTAGAGGCAGAGAATCCCAGTGGGAAGAGGGGAACCGGCCAGGCAGAGACAGCAAGGGCGGTTCGTTGCTCCAGAGCCTTTCCGTTCACCTTCCCACTCCTGGGCCAGACTACACTCAATCATATGACCCACTGAAGAGATAAGTCTTCAGTAAGGACTTAAAGGTTGAGACCGAGTTTGCGTCTCTGACATGGGTAGGCAGAAGACCAGCCTTCTGTGTTTTTACTAGTGACCAGCCTTCTGTGTTTTTACTAGTGACCAGCCTTCAATGTGATTTTACTGGTGACCGGCCTTCTGTGTTTTTAATATAGGCATAAGCCTATAGAAACCTATCAGGTGTTTTAACATAGTTCACAAGGCTAGTTAGATGTACACTACCGTTCAAAAGTTTAGGGTCACTTAGAAATGTTCTTGTTTTGGAAAGAAAAGCACAGAAAAGCATCCTGGAGTAGCCTCTTCACTGTTGACGTTGAGACTAGTGTTTTGCGGTTACTATTTAACTAAGCTGCCAGTTGAGGACTTGTGAGGCGTCTATTTCTCAAACTAGGCACTCTAATGTACTTCTCCTCTTGCTCAGTTGTGCACCGGGGCCTCCCACTCCTCTTTCTATTCTGGTTAGAGCCAGTTTGCCCTCTTCTGTGAAGGGAGTAGTACACAGCGTTATACGAGATCTTCAGTTTCTTGGCAATTTCTCGCATGGAATAGCCTTCATTTCTCAGAACAAGAATAGACTGACAAGTTTCAGAAGAAAGTCTTTGTTTCTGGCCATTTTGAGCCTGTAATTGAACCCACAAATGTTGATGCTCCAGATACTCAGCTAGTCTAAAGAAGGCCAGTTTTATTGCTTCTTTAATCAGGTCAACAGTTTTCAGCTATGCTAACATAATTGCAAAAGGGTTTTCTAATGATCAAATAGCCTTTTAAAATGATAAACTTGGATTAGCTACCACAACGTGCCATTGGAACACAGGAGTGATGGTTGCTGACGACGGATCTCTGTATGCCTATGTAGATATTCCATAAAAAATCTGCCGTTTCCAGCTACATTAGTAATTTACAACATTAACAATGTCTACACTGTATTTCTGATCAATTTGATGTTATTTTAATGGACAACAAAATGTGCTTTTCTTTCAAAAACAAGGACATTTCTAAGTGACACCAAACTTTTGAACGGTATTGTAGTTCACAAGGCTAGTTAGACGTATTTCACACTACCCAACAAAATACTCACAAGAGATGTCACACTTCCATAAAAAGTGAGAGGCCTATCCTAGTTTTTTATTCATTGTTTATTTTGAAGGTATTAAACGTTTCGATGACGCATAAACCAGCACCTAGACCTAGTGCTGTTCATGTTTGTGTGTATTTGGTTCGCTAAATGTCAGCAGAAAGAAACCGTCACTTTTGTGCCCCTCCTAACAAGTCCTGGATCAAAGACATTCCCAGAAACCATCACTTTAGTGCCCCTCCTAACAAGTCCTGGATCAAAGACATTCCCAGAGTTATTATAAACCTGGCCCAACAGCGTAAGTGTCGGCATCTGCAACGCAGCTTGCTTTTTATGGAAGTCGTGCAGCGGGCTGGAGAGAGGATGGGTGCAATACTGCATTCCTTACTGTCAACTGAGCCCCCAAAACCAATGTAGCCTTGTAGAATAGCTGTCCCAGTGCTGTACAGCTGCTACAATCCTTGGCTAACATGGTGGGGCATTTCAAAGGATAGGGTTAATAGCAACAAGTTTTGGTAAAATGGCTTTTGTTATATATACAGTATATATATATATATATATATATATTTTTTTTTTAATATATATTTTTGATATTGTTTTATATATACTGTGTATATATATACTGTATATGTGTGTGTGTGTGTGTGTTTTCTGGTTTTAACTGTACCCGAAATGAAAACAAAACCAGGCACTATTTCTGTGGTAGAGCTGTGACATGAGTGCTGTGGCATGCTCTGTGCCCTGCATGAATTCCCCCAGATCCATTTTGCTCCGCTCCCTTCCAATCGCAGTTAGCACCAGTCTACACCCTCACTGTTCAGACACACTAAGCATCTGTTCCAATGGTTAGAGTAGTGACGATAGTGGGATCCCAACACACAAAACTGACAGTTATTCTTTGACAACCATACAACAAACCCTATACAGGTCTACTGATGTAAGCCAGGCAATGCAATCCGTAACTCCCTGTGAGTCTGGAAAACATGTTCTGCATAGGATTTTAAGGCTGAGAAAGCTGTCTCTTTAGCAGGGGAGAGCTGGCTGGTTGAAAACCAGCGATGACTCCTATGACAAGCCCACCACACACACAAGGACCCACCTAGTGTCAGATTCACCCACACGCCAGCCGTCTCCAGACATAGAAAAATGCTTACATCCCTGGAAGAACAACTCATCTGGACCACGTTAGTTACTGTACCTGGAAGAGTTTCAGACTGGCAGCATAGGGAATATCCTAATCCCCACAAATACTTCTAATGTTCCACACTCACGTTCTACCAGTATATTTACTGAAGAGAAGAACAGCTGCTGCTTTGGAGGGGATAACATGTTTTGATCATTTCTTCCTAATTCATAAATCTACAACGAGTTGCTACAGTAACATATGGCAGCCTAATCAGTCACAAGGGATTTTCTAATATTTTGTAATCACCGATTTGCCCATACTATGTGTGAGCAACCTGACTCAAGCTTGTAGGAAAGCAACCTGACTTGTTGGAAAGTCTGGGACTAAAAACACACCTTTCCTCACACTCTTGTAGTAGGGAACTTTCCCTTTGCCAGAAGTCTGAAAAACACACTAGTGATGCGTTGGCCTGTGAGTTACTGACAGAGTTGTAGAGTTTATTCAAGTTTAATTGAGGGACTCTTGCCAAGGTTTTCTGGTAAAGAGATTGAAGCGATTGAGCAATATCCTGTTTTCTGGGCGATGGCTTGATTTCATAACCTCAGGTCAACACACTGAAATATAGCTCTACGTAGGAAAACAGTCCACTCTGTAGAATTTAACCAAGTATCAAGGGGGAATTCTTTGTTTTTACTTCTGTGTATTGAGGTAGATTTGTCCTGAGACATTTAATGAAATACTGTTATTTTTAAAAATATGAATGGATTCTGGAGTGTGAGGGATCATGTACACATAACAGTCATCTTTACAGAAAAACACAATTTAAGTTGTTTAATACTGTTTAATGTATAATAATATAATATATATAATGTTCTGCAGATACAGTAGACATTTTAAATGTTCACCTTTGGTCCGATGATTTATGACCAGAGGCTGGTACTATTTATGACCAGAGGCTGGTACTATTTATGACCAGAGGCTGGTACTATTTATGACCAGAGGCTGGTACTATTTATGACCAGAGGCTGGTACTATTTATGACCAGAGGCTGGTACTATTTATGACCAGAGGCTGGTACTATTTATGACCAGAGGCTGGTACTATTTATGACCAGGGGCTGGTACTATTTATGACCAGAGGCTGGTACTATTTATGACCAGAGGCTGGTACTATTTATGACCAGAGGCTGGTACTATACACATAACGTTACACTCATTTACTCAACTTCCAATCCACTGTACAGTCCTGTCGACATGTCTGCATGACGCTTTTATATGACATCACTTCCACCAGTCATTAACGTAAGCCAGTTGATGTTTAGTTTGCTGGATATTTAAGATTCACATCACCATACCAACTTATGTAAGAGACTTCTCTACATGGACACGAGACTCTTCACCTCAGGGCGTTTTCCCAGTAAATGCTATTGCCTCGGTCCTCATGAGTCATTTACATTGAGTTTAATGTGTTAAAAATAGATTTGCAGAGGTTACTACATCCCTCTACGGCGCTCAAGGCCCTATTCTGTGCTATGGTGGGTCTTGTTTGATGATCTAATCCCTTAACAGTGAAGTAAGAGCAGAATGTCACTGATGCCTTTTCCTTCCATCCCCAAGACACATTACATAACATACCTGCTGCATGTTGGAACAGCCTGGTCCCAGATATGTTTGTGCTGTCTTTGCCAACTCCTATAGTCCTTGTCAAGCTATGTCACAATGACCATAGGAGTTGGCAAGATGACACAATCAGATCTGGGACCAGGCTGGTGTTGGAATGCCATGATTCCACAATGATTCTGTAATGCCCCTCCCATGGTAAGCATGTTGTGGGCTAATGGGTATTAAAATCCCTCTGTCTCCCTAGAGGGACACAGGCAGTGGCTTTTCAAGCTGTCTGAGTGCCTGGGAGATTCAGGAGATTCTTCTCTCATCCCAGCGATGATTTCAACCTATTACAGCCATTCATATTACTCTCTCAGGACCTGCATTAACCACCATTTGAATAAAGGTGGGCTAGAATTAGGTAAATGGAAGGAGAACGTTTTTAAAATATTATATTAAAATGGAGAAACTATTGAAACTAAGTCAAACGGAACTCTTACAAAAGGAGCAAGATCTGTCTTAACCTCCCCCTTTCCTCCCTATCACAGTGCCTACCATGATATAGACAAGGTCTCGATGGCGATGCACATACTATGATACAGAGACGAGGGGTCAAAAGCTAAACGTGAGCATTATGGATGCGTTGAGGGGGCATATCAATCACTGAAATACGCAGGGCCTGTCGTTGCGCCGTAGCGAGGGCCCAGACTGGCAGAGCTGTGGTCATGTGTTATTTCATGTGTGTGAGGTGGTCCCGTCCCATTGGAGGGCTCATGTTTCAATAGTGAAATGACAGCTTGATTTATGCCTCACTTCCTGTTGCCAGGGGTGATCACAAACGTTCCATGGGACATGTTAATGTGGCACGCTGAACCTAATTGCTCTTGTTGAATTTTGATGCTAATCTAAGGCTGGCTGATACTAAACTAAGGCTGGTTGATACCTAGATTATGAGTATCAATTCAATGTCTCCAAGCCATAGTTCTGAACTGAATTTGAAATTCCAGCAATTACTTAAATACTGTAAAGCCTTATGATTATCCGTGAGCAAGAAATCAAAACATTGTAACTAAAACTCTGACAAGAACTGACTCATGTCAACCTCTAATTTTCCTACTGTACTACAGACACCGCCTCTTTGTCAATACCAGTGAGCCCATGCCAACCTAGTGGAAACCCAACAGATAATGAAGTTGAATTACCAACCATGGTCAACCATGTTGACACTTATGGATGGTTCACAGTTCCTAATTACCATGGGAACACAACAGATAATTACCGTTAATGATACTCTTAGCTAGCGGGGATGAGAAAACGAAAGACACAAAACACTGTCATTACCTAGTTTCTTTTGCAGTAGCTGACAGACAGGATAACTACCCTGTTATGCAGGAGGCTGATGATGATGATGATGATGATGATGATGATGATGCAGGCAGCCATATGAACTATAGTAACCACTGGTCTGTTAGCACTCCCATTATCCCTGATCTGATGGTTGAAAAGAGATAGAACATGCTGCATTATACTGCATATACATAACAATGGACATATACTGCGTTATACCTACAGTAGATGAACGATTCTGATGGCGGACTAGATCTTTAAGTGATGACATCTGGTCATGTAAATATTGAATTCTACGCATCTGTTTAAATTGATGAGAGTGGTATGCTCATGAAGCACACATTTTATATTGATCCGCAGCGCCATGGGTTTGTGTGCTCTGTTCTGCTCTGTTTCTGTGGTAGACTGGTGTAGTTGGGCAGTCAGCAGAGGGCTCAATGCGAGGGTTCAGAAGTCAAAGGTCAGGCTGCCGCAGGAGATGACTTTCTCTGGGCTAGACGATGGGGACTTTGAACTTAATGTACAATCTTGTGATTTTTATATAAATATCATATAAAATCCTATTCAATTGTCAATCGTATTCAAACAAATGAACGCCAACTGAAATGTAAAGCTCATGATGTTCTTCCCAATGATTTTAGTGCTCCTCATACAATCCTCTGAGAAAAGTGAGAGAGTGACTCTTCAGCTAGACCTGAGTCACGATAAAGGAAGATGGTCCTCGAGTCCATTACAACTCTGAAAAGAGCAGCTGCAATCAAAGAAGGCTCAGTGGGTAATGGGATGGCTATGGGCCTGGGTCTCTCTGGAAAATGTTGTCTCATGACAGACTGGGCAATCTTCCCTGTAGCAGAGATCCAATTAGGACTGAGCCCGACGCACCTGGCCCCTCATCATGAGGGAAGTCATTAGCAAACCAATCTTATTCACTGTATCCCTTTAACATGGTAGATGGCACTACACGACGCTATACTCTCACTAAAAGCATGAACAGATGGAGAGAGAGATTGTATTTTTTTTTTTTACAGTGTTATGTAAAGTGGGGAGAAGATGGTAATTCTGGGGCTAGCAGACATAACCCACTGGGCACAGACTTCAGTTCAATGTCTAGTTTTGATTTACATTTGAAATCAACAAAAAGTGTCACCATGACGTTGGATTTAGATCAAAAGTTAGTTGAAAAAAAGACGAAACGCCCTTATGCTGATGACTTTTTGCAAATCCAATCAGTTTTCCACGTTGTTCCAACATCGTAACATAGATTTTTTGTGGTCGCAATTAAGTGGAAACAATGTTGATTTAACCACTTTTTGACCCGTGGGAATATGGCTTTTAACATACTTTTCATTGTCTTAAAAGAACGTTTAATCTGTGGAAGAAACCATTTCTGATATAATTTTGCCTGAAACTTTCCAGCTAATGAAGGTGGTTTAATTAAACGTAGCTCCACTCACTAGCTCTATGTCATCGGGTGTATAAGAGGTGAAGTCAGGTGCAGGAGAGTAGCGTGAGGTAAACAGGCACACTTTTATTTTAGTTCCAAAAACGAGAGCACTACATAAATCAAACGCGCTCAAAACACGGGAACATCACAAAAGTAAAGCGCGTAATAAAACACCACAATAACATGAAACAATATCACACAAAACATGATGGGAAACAGAGGGTTAAATACAAGTAGATTGATTGGGGAAATGAAAACCAGGTGTGTATGGAAACAAGACAAGACAAATGGATATACGAGAAATGGAGCGGCGATGGCTAGAAAGCCGGTGACGACGATCGCCGAACGCCGCCCGAACAAGCAGAGGAGCCGACCTCAGCGGAGATCGTGAACCTCTATTACAAAAGCCAATAGACTCACTTCCTAGAGTCTTTATTCTTAAACCAAATGACTTATCAAAGAAATTGTAGAGTGCCGTCGGAAAGTATACAGACCCCTTTACTTTTTTAAACATTTTGTTACGTTACAGCTTTATTCTGAAACTGATTAAATAGTTCCCCCCCGTATCAATCTACACATAATACCCCAATACACCTCATTTATAATTTAAAATAACTGATATCACATTCACATCAGTATTCAGACTCTTTACTCAGTACTTTGTTGAAGCACATTTGGCAGCAATTACAGTATTGAGTCTTCTTGGGTATGAAGCTACAAGCTTGGCACATCTGTATTTAAAGAGTTTCTCTCATTCTTCTCTGCAGATCCTCTCAAGCTATGTCAGGTTGGATGGGGAGGGTCACTGCACAACTATTGTCAGGTCTCTCCAGAGATGTTTGATCGGGTTCAAGTCCGTGCTCTGGCTAGGCCACTCTAGGACATTCAGAGACTTGTCCCAAAGCCACTCTTGCGTTGTCTTGGCTGTGTGCTTAGGGTCATTGTCTTGTTGGAAGGTGAACCTTTTCCCCAGTCTGAGGTCCTGAGTGCTCTGGAGATCAAGGATCTCTCTGTACTTTGCTCTGTTCATCTTTCCCTCGATCCTGACTAGTCTCCCAGTCCCTGCCGCTGAAAAACACCCCCACAGCATGATGCTGCCACCACCATGCTTCACCGTAGGGATGGTGCCAGGCTTCCTCCAGACGTGATGCCTGGCATTCAGGCCAAAGACTTCAATCTTGGTTACATCAGACCAGAGAATCTTGTTTCTCATGGTCAGAGATTTTAGGTGCCTTTTGGCAAACTCCAAGCGGGCTGTCGTGCTTTTACTGAGGAGTGGCTTCCGTCTGGCCACTCTACCATGAAGGTGGTTGTCCATCTGGAAGGTTCTCCCATCTCCACAGAGGAACTCTGGAGCTCATTCAGAGTGACCATCGGGTTCTTGGTCACCTCAAGGGCCTTCTCCCCTGATTGCTCAGTTTGGCCGGGTGGCCAGCTCTTGGAAGAATCTGGGTGATTCCAAACTTCTTCCATTTAAGAATGATGGAGGCCACTGTGCTCTTGTGGACCTTCAATACTCCAGACATTTTTTGGTACCCTTCCCCAGATCTGTGCCTCAACACAATCCTATCTCGGAGCTCTATGGACAATTCCTTCGACCTCATGGCTTGGTTTTTTCTCGGACATGCACTGTCAACTGTGGGACCTTATATAGACAGGTGTGTGCCTTTCCAAATCATGTCCAATCAATTGAATTTGCCACAGGTGGACACCAATCAAGTTGTAGAAACATCTCAAGGATAATCAATGGAAACAGGATGCACCTGAGCTCAATTTAGAGTCTCATAGCAAAGGGTCTGAATTACGGCAGGGTAGCCTAGTGGTTATAGCGTTGGACTGGTAACCAGAAGGTTGCAAGTTCAAACCCCCGAGCTGACAAGGTACAAATCTGTCATTCTGCCCCTGAACAGGCAGTTAACCCACTGTTCCTAGGCCGTCATTGAAAATAAGAATTTGTTCTTAACTGATCTTGCCTAGTTAAATAAAGGTAAAATAACAACAAAAAAAAACAAAAAAAAATATGTAAATGAGGTATATTTGTTTTTCAAAAATTTCTAAAAACCTGTTTTCACTTTTTCATTATGGGGTATTGTGATGTCATTATGGGGTATTGTGTGTAGATTGATGAGGAACATTTTGTTTTATCCATTTTATAATAAGGCTGTAACGTAACAAAATGTAGAAAAAGTCAAGGGGTCTGAATACTTCCCGAATGCGCTGTACAGTCGTGGCCAAAAGATTTGAAAATGACACAAATATACATTTTCACAAAGTCTGCTGCCTCAGTTTGTATGATGGCAATTTTCATATACTCCAGAATGTTATGAAGAGTGATCAGATGAATTGCAATTAATTGCAAAGTCCCTCTTTACCATGCAAATGAACTGAATCCCCAAAAAACATTTACACTGCATTTCAGCCCTGCCACAAAAGGACCAGCTGACATCATGTCAGTGATTCTCTCGTTAACACAGGTGTGAGTGTTGACGAGAACAAGGCTGGAGATCACGCTGTCATGCTGATTGAGTTTGATTAACAGACTGGAAGCTTCAAAAGGAGTGTGGTGCTTGGAATCATTGTTCTTCCTTTGTAAATCATAGGCACCTGCAAGGAAACACGTGCCGTCATCATTGCTTTGCACAAAAAGAGCTTCACAGGCAAGGATATTGCTGCCAGTAAGATTGCACCTAAATCAACCATTTTATCGGATCATCAAGAACTTCAAGGAGAGCGGTTCAATTGTTGTGAAGAAGGTTTCAGGGCACCAAAGAAAGTCCAGCAAGCGCCAGGACTGTCTCCTAAAGTTGATTCAGCTGCTGGACAGAGCTTGCTCAGGAATGGCAGCAGGCAGGTGTGAGTGCATTAGCACGCACAGTGAGGCGAAGACTTTTAGAGGATGGCCTGGTGTCAAGAAGGACAGCAAAGAAGCCACTTCTCTCCAAGAAAAACATCAGGGACAGACTGATATTCTGCAAAAGGTACAGGAATTGGACTGCTGAGGACTGGGGTAAAGCCATTTTCTCTGATGAATATCCTTTCAGACTGTTTGGGCCACCGGAAAAAAGCTTGTCCGGAGAAGACAAGGTGAGCGCTACCATCAGTCCTGTGTCATGCCAACAGTAAAGCATCCTGAGACCATTCATGTGTGGGGTTGCTTCTCAGCCAAGGGAGTGGGCTCACTTACAATTTTGCCTAAGAACACAGCCATGGATAAAGAATGGTACCAACACATCCTCAGAAGGGCAACTTCTCCCAACCATCCAGGAACAGTTTGGTGATGAACAATGCCTTTTCCAGCATGATGGAGCACCTTACCATAGGCAAAAGAGATAACTAAGTGGCTCGGGGAACAAAACATCTATATTTTGGGTCCATGGCCAGGAAACTCCCCAGACCTTAATCCAATTGAGAACTTGTGGTCAATCCTCAAGAGGCGGGTGGACAAACAAAAACCCACAAATTCTGACAAACTCCAAGCATTGATTATGCAAGAATGAGCTGCCATCAGTCAGGATTTGGCCCAGAAGTTAATTGACAGCATGCCAGGGCGGATTGCAGAGATCTTGAAAAAGAAGGGTCAACACTGCAAATATTGACTCTTTGCATCAACTTCATGTAATTGTCAATAAAAGCCTTTGACACTTATGAAATGCTTGTAATTATACTTCAGTATTTCATAGTAACATCTGACAAAAATATCTAAAAACACTGACGCAGCAAACTTTGTGGAAATTAATATTTGTGTCATTCTCAAAACTTTTGGCCACGACTGTATGTGTGCCGTACGAACGCTGTACGTTACATAATTGTGTGGCTGGTAGTGTTTACTTCTGTATGGATCATGTAACTTTGCAAGATGAAGCCCTGTAACCTGAAGGTCCACAGTCAGTCTCCAAATCTAAGGATTAGTGAGGTCTGTAACAGAGAACCAGTTAGGTGAGGTAGGGGCATGGGGTTAAGGGGAAAAACATTTATTTATCCTCTGTTCTGTCACCCATTTTAAGATAATCCTATATTCTCATTATTTCACCTCAACACAAAGCCCTGCTACACAAACTCACTTGCTTCCAGCAAAATCTGTCAAAACAGGTTAAATCCTTGCGTGAATCCTGTCCATTTGTCCCTTCTTGCTCTATAAACGTAAACATAACGGTAGGCAAATGCCCTAACTCTAGCTTAGAGAACGAAAGAGCAAATGTGAGGCCTTATCCAAGACTATGCATCTCTCTGACTCAATGAGCTCTGACATTACCACTGTCTCGGGTGGAGACAAAGCTGACGTTACCACCATCTGGGGTGAAGACAAAGCTGACGTTACCACCATCTGGGGTGAAGACAAATCTGACGTTACCACCATCTGGGGTGAAGACAAAGCTGACGTTACCACCATCTGGGGTGAAGACAAAGCTGACGTTACCACCATCTGGGGTGAAGACAAAGCTGACGTTACCACCATCTGGGGTGAAGACAAAGCTGACGTTACTACCATCTGGGGTGAAGACAAAGCTGACGTTACCACCATCTGGGGTGAAGACAAAGCTGACGTTACCACCATCTGGGGTGGAGACAAAGCTGACATTACCACCATCTGGGGTGAAGACAAAGCTGACGTTACCACCATCTGGGGTGAAGACAAAGCTGACATTACCACTGTCTGGGGTGGAGACAAAGCTGACGTTACGACCATCTGGGGTGAAGACAAAGCTGACGTTACCACTGTGTAGGGTGGAGACAAAGCTGACGTTACCACTGTGTGGGGTGGAGACAAAGCTGACATTACCGCTGTGTTGGGTGGAGACAAAGCTGACGTTACCACTGTGTTGGGTGGAGACAAAGCTGACGTTACCACCGTGTTGGGTGGAGACAAAGCTGACGTTACCACCGTGTTGGGTGGAGACAAAATTCTCCGGGGATATATACCAGGACCTCACAGCAGCTGAGCAGGTCTGAGTAGACCGTCCATGCGATTCACTGATATGAAAGGAGAATGTTAATATAAATGTTTGTAAAGCAGGATAAATGATGTTGATGCTTAATACTACCTGGTGTCATTACGCATGAGATGATATTGTCATTACAGTAGTAGCTGCCATACAATGTTACATTCTCTATAATTATGTAGCAGTGTCTCATCATTCTGAATAATAGTGTGACTACTTGTCCTGCTTGTCCTTGTCCTAGCCTACTAAACCTGCTATTTCAGAATGTAATTTAATATCTGTGCTCTCGCATTGTCTTATATTTGAGTTTCTCATATAATATATTCATGGCTCATTTTCAAACTACACTACATGACCAAAAGTATGTGGACACCTGCTTGTTGAACACCTCATTCTAAAATCATGGGCATTAATATGGAGTTCATCCTCCCCCTTGGCTGCTGTAACAGCCTCCAGTCTTCTGGGAAACCTTTCCACTAGATGTTGGAACATTGCTGCGGTGAATTGTTTCCATTCTTTCATAAGAACATTAGTGAGGTCGGGCACTGATGTTGGGCGATTAGGCCTGGCTCAGAGTCAGCGTTCCAATTCATCCCAAAGGTGTTCAGTGGGGTTGATGTCAGGGCTCTGTGCAGGCCAGTCAAGTTCTTCCACACGGATCTCAACAAACCATTGCTGTATGGACCTCGCTTTGTGCAAAAGTGGAATTGTTATACTGAAACTGTAAAGAGCTTTCCCCAAATTGTTGCCACAAAATTGGAAGCACAGAATCGTCTAGAATGTCATTGTTTGCTGTAGCGTTAAGATTTCCCTTTACTGGAACTAAGGGGCGTGGCCCGAACCATGAAAAACAGCCCCAGACCATTATTCCTCCTCTACCAAACTTTACAGTTGGCATCTACCAAACCCACATTCGTCCATCGGACTGCCAGATAGTGAAGTGTAAATCATCACATCGGATTACTCCAGAGTCCAATGGCGATGAACTTTACATCACTCCAGCCGACGCTTGGCATTGCGCATGGTAATCTTAGGCTTGTGTGTGGCTGCTCGGTCATGGAAACTCATTTCATGAAGCTCCCGGCGAACAGTTCTTGTGCTGACGTTGTTTCCAGAGGCAGTTGGAACTTGATAGTGAGTGTTGCAACCAAGGACAGATCCTTTTTACGTTACACGCTTCAGCACTCAGCGGCCCCGATCTGTGAGCTTGTGTGGCCTACCACTTCGCGGCTGAGCCGTTGTTGATCCTAGAAGTTTCCACTTCACAATAACAGCACTTACAGTTGACCGGGGCAGCTCTAGTTGGGCAGAAATTTGACAAACTGACTTATTGGAAAGGTGGCATCCTGACAAAAACTTCCTTTCTGAGCTTATTTCATGTCTACGAAAATAAATTAAAATGGCTGCCATAAGATATAGTCACCTGAGAGTTTTCTGTCTCGACTCATTCCTCCATGATGACCACTACAAAACCCTGTGACCCTCCATACCCGATTATTCCAGATATGAACAACAATATTGCTATTCTCACTTGGTGCAACTTTGTTGAGCAATGATGAGATGGTGGTGAGTTCCATGTGTGAAGAAAAGTGTAGGGAAGACCTAGGAAAACATTGGGGGGTTAATTGTTGCCTTGTGAATCTCCAGCTGTAATCCACATGTTGTTAGAGGAACATCAGCATGCATATAGTGATTATCTTGACATACTGCTATACAACATACAGTTACAATACCAGAACAGCCAGAATACAGAATATATTCATACATACCACCTTCCCTTCTCCCACGTGGATTACTTTGTAATACCAGGGATTTGCTTTCTACTCCACTGATAGAATGAATCAAACCTGGCATGAAATTGCATATCTCTTTTCTTACCTTTCTTTTGCATAATTTGCTGTTTTTTTCTGTATTCATGCCCACGGCTGGTTGAATATCATAATACAGGAGTGAAATACAGTGGGGTATGTAAGAAGAACTGATCTGGTGATGTCAACATTTGTTCTTGCATCTTTCACTTCCATTCTCTGAAATCAGAATCTTTGTGACATTTCACAACACCTCTCCTCTCTCAAACAGGTGAATAGTACACAATAACAAGTTCCATTACAGACCCCAGTGCCTTTGCCAAGTTATACCAGTGAGACAGGCGGGTACCTTGGATATAGTGACAGCGATCACTACAGACATGGATGAACCAGACTCTTCTGTAGTTGGCCTGCTGTATGTCTTCAAGACAAAACATATCCCATCATTAGCCACTTCAAACCCACAAATCATGACTTCTTTGTTTCTCTATCAGAACAGATTAAAGGTTTGAGGGAACCAAAGATTAGTCTCCTCTTGTATACTGAACAAAAATATAAATGCAACATGGAACAATTTCAGATTTGACTGAGTTACAGGTCATATACATTTTAATTAATTAATTAGGCCCTAATCTATGGATTTCACATGACTGGCAATACAGATATCCATCTGTTGGTCACAGACACCTTAAAAAAATAGGTAGGGGCATGGATCAGAAAACCAGTCAGTATCTGGTGTGACCACCATTTGCCTCAGGCAGCGTGACACATCTCCTTCGCACAGAGATGATCAGGCTGTTGATTGTGGCCTGTGGAGTGTTGTCCCACTCCTCTTCAATGGCTGTGTGATGATTAGTCTCCTCTTGTAGGTGTAACTTTCTAGTGAGGCACGGAGAATGTCAGTTTCCAATGTCATTATTGACAGATCACTGCATTGCAGCTTTGCAGTTTTTTTGACATTATTTAAATGAGTTTACGGCATTACAAAAGCACAGGTACCAGAGACTAGAACGCTGTTCTATTTTCTCCTTCCTCTCTTATAATTTTAAGGAGGTCGTTCATTTCTTCCGCAGGTGAATAAAGAGGGCAATTATGACTTTGGGTCTGCTCTGATGCATACAAGAGCTTATTTGCCTTAGTTAAGGACTGCACGCATGCACACATACAGGTCTCCTTAAAAGGGAGGCTGAACAAATGCGACCTTCAAGTAAACATCTGCGCTGGGATTTGATCTCTGAAAGATGGAAAGCTACCTCCTTGTCCGACTCCTGCCATGTTAAATAATAAACACATACAGAACAGTGACGATGAGATCAGCGGATCCTTTTACATTCAGACAAGTAGGCATTTTAGATGCTTTGTCATTTGACCGTATCTGGGTTGACCTTTAAGATTCATCTAGCCGTTGCTTTTCAGAACACCAGTTTGTATGTACTTACGAACACTCCCCGTTGAAGTCATATGTCATTTTGAGCAAATGAAGTAAACAAAAACAAACATTTGGATATTCCAGAAAAGCAATCTGAGATGCACCAAACCATATAACAAGCTAATGCTGTCTATGAGTCTGGCCAATATACTGAGGATAGAGAGGAGTTATTGTTCTATATATTGAATTTAGACCAGGGTTGCAGGTCTGGTAATCAGACCTAAATGTTTTGTTGTGATATGCTGTACTGGGTGCCTCTGGCTAAAGGGTAGAAGCTATTGTTAATGGATTTCCCTCTAACCTTAATCCTATCTTTCTGTACGTGCTGTATTTTGTATTGAGGACCTACCAACCAGTGGTGGACCCTTGCTGTATTTGATCGTCCCTATGGCTCACGGGACTCCTGCAGTCAGTCATTGGTAGCTTTGCTTTAAGACTGGGTGGTAGGGTCTATAGCACATTCACAATCGTCTCCTCAACTTACCTCCTCCATCAACTGTGCGCCGGCCTCAGACTGAAGAAAGTGGGTGTTTACAGACAGTGGAACAAGTGGAGTTTTGATTGATTTTGAGAGAAGAGTAACTCTTGCTTGAGATGACAGTTCATAATTGAGGCGTTTCATCAAAATGATGAACAC
Source organism: Oncorhynchus tshawytscha (assembly GCF_018296145.1). NCBI lineage: Eukaryota > Metazoa > Chordata > Actinopteri > Salmoniformes > Salmonidae > Oncorhynchus > Oncorhynchus tshawytscha. The sequence continues at coordinate 41,771,026 of NC_056454.1, forward strand.
AGAACATTTGGCGGAGCGAGAAGTGCTTTGAAACTTGAATACTGTATATTGTGCTTGAACACGTAGCTAGTTGTCTTTTATTTTCCCATATCGTCCAATTCTCCCTGTGTTACAAAACAGGCATGTTTTTTCAGACCAAGTCACAGCAGGGTCACACGAGGTCACATTGAGCTTCCAGATAAAAATGAGGTGCAAATCTGCATCCTACTCCTCCTCGGCTGTGAAAACATATATTTTGTCCAGGAAATGAACGACTGATACATTGGATATATCTCTTCTCTTGGCAGGCCCATGCACCCGTCCTTCACTGTTGGGAGCAGATGCATTTTCAAGACTGCAGTTGAGGATTTGGGAGAAAGGGACGGGCAGTGATTGTGATTCCCCCTATGGCCACCCCTATCCATCTGGCTTCACAGGTTTCTGTTGATATAACTATATGTCATGACAGTGGTCATGGCAGCACCTTCCTGAAATCAGCTAAAAGACAGATGTATGTTTTAAGAGTCTCTGGGTCAATGAAAAGCTCTATATAAAATCCATGTATTGTGTATAATCAAACCACTTTCTCGATTTTCTTAAATCCTCTATGTGCTATTTTCACACTTTAACTAAGCTAGAGTAAACATGGTTGTTAATGGTTGAGAGATGGGGTGCCCTAGGAATAATGATGTGAGGGTCTGATGGGGAGAGGGAACAGTCAGGTGAAAAGGTTTAGTCCACAAAGCCCACTAGGCATTAACCTGTGGGTAATGTTATTCAATGCTACGAGGAAGTCAGAATACAGACTATGTTATGGAAGGCCAAGCAACAAAGGGGAAATGGTCAGTGATCATCACTCATGTCATTTTTTTCCCTCTTTAGTATAATCTGGTTGATGTATACATATCAGTGTTATTCCAATGGTTATTAGGCTTATAACAGGGTTAATACAATGATTATTAGGCTTATAACAGGGTTATTACAATGATTATTAGGCTTATAACAGGGTTATTACAACTGGTCCGATGAATAAATCCTTGTTGTAAACCTTTTCCTCTGCTGACACACTGACTAAAGTCTAGACTGACCATTAGCTACACACACATCTGAGGAGAGGTGGCCAGATCGGCTGGCGGTACATATTTGGCACAGTTGGGCTAATCATACGTGGTATAAATCACTAATTTTGATGTATTTATTTAACCTTTATTTAACTAGGCACTCATAAGGCTGTGTGAGTAGGATGTCAAGGCGTATGACCTTGCCTCCACACAGCTCAGGCTCTGACGGGCTTGACTTTATCACTCCAGAAATCCCATAGATTTTTCCAACCTCGTTAAATTTTAATGTCTGAAAATATTGAGTGAACGTCCTTTGAAAATAGCACTGCTAATCCATATATCAGAATGGATTAATTACTTTTCATTTTACCTTAATGAAAAAGTGAGGATTTATGTCATCAACCTCCACTTCCATTCCCTCACCCTATTAAATACCCAACCAAACTATGCCATAAATATCAAACCTATCCCAAAAATCACCATTTTGATTTTCCATTGCAGAAAAAACATCATAATAACCAATAACCTTGGTAACGTCCAGACACATCATGTTGTACAGCAGGTGACTCCTTATCAACAGTCACTATGCCTTGTACATAGGGTTCAACTTTAGTCTACTTGACCCCTCTGTCACTAGGGCTACATAAAACAGACATGGCCGTTTATGACATCTGCCATGTCATTATCATGATAGTTTTACATAGCTCAAGTTGTGTTACCCAACAAGACTAGGCTGACATGATCACATGAGGCCCAGATGTCAGACCGCACAACATCGACTACTCTTCTGTTCTGCCTTTATGGAGTTACCTTCAGCAGAGCCCTGGGTAAATCTAGCACTAATTCTGCCTCAATTTAGCACTAGGGCTTTGAAGTGAGGTGGGTTACAGAGAGAGAACAGGAAGGAAAAGAATCTTCCGGAACAGCAAGAGCTTCTTTAGAAAAATGGAAAGGAAACAACAGTTGAGTTTTCCATTGCTCACCTCTACCAGAGCAGAGCTCTAGAACATGAGATCAACAGACATCACTGTGGTTACTACTGAGTACAGGAAATTCCCCATCTAATTTGTACCTGTACTGTAGGCAGGGGTGAAATGACTATGTATAGATAATAAACAGCGAGTAGCAGCAGTGTACAAACAATTGGAGGGGGGTGTCAATGTAATAGTCCGGTGGCCATTTGAGTACTGAAAAGATGTACTGAAAAGATTTGGCATGGGTCCCCAGATCCTCAAAAAGTTATACAGTTGCACCATCGAGAGCATCCTGACCGGTTGCATCACCGCCTGGTATGGCAACTGCTCGGCATCAGCACTACAGAGGGTAGTGCGTATGGCCCAGTACATCACTGGGGCCAAGCTTCCTGCCATCCAGGACCTATATAATAGGTGGTGTCAGAGGAAAGCCCATAAAATTGTCAGAGACTCCAGCCACCCAAGTCATAGACTGTTTTCTCTGCTACCGCACGGCAAGCGGTACCGGAGAGCCAAGTCCAGGACCAAAAGGCCACTTAAACAGCTTCTACCTCCAAGCCATAAGACTGCTGAACAATTAATCAAATGGCCACTGGACTATATTTGTTTAGTACACTGCAGCTACTCGCTGTTTATTATCTATGCATAGTCACTTCACCCCTACCTACATGTTCAAATTACCTCTAACCTGTACCCCCGCACACTGACACGGTACCAGTACCCCCTGTATATAGCCTCCACACTGATACGGTACCAGTACCCCCTGGATATAGCCTCGCTATTGTTACTTTATTGTTTTCGTTTTTATTTTTTTATTTGGTTTATTTGGTAAATATTTTCTTAACTCTTCTTGAACTGCACTGTTGGTTAAGGGCTTGTAAGTAAGCATTTCACGGCATATGCTCGGTCTGCACACACCATGCCTATTTTACTTGGTTTTTCAAAAACCAGTTATACAGTCCTGTGCATGCAGTTCAAATGTACTCCAGGTTCCACCACTGATCATGTCATGCTGTTAGTAATTCAAAGAACTCAAGCAAACACACCCTAATAAGTCAAATCACAGCGTCATTGTAGATATTGGGCAATTCTATAGAGGAGTTTCCTACCCTGCTGGCCTGTTAGACCTAATGGCCACACATTCCAGAAAGAGTGAGTCAGAGCGGCCGACACATAAGGAGGAATTACACAGGAATTACCTCACCAAATAGATCCACCCCAGGATGACAGACTGCTGTTAAACAAAGAAACCCATATTGTGTGTGTGTGTCTGTGTGTGTTTTGTCTGTGTTTGTGTGTGTGTGTTTTGTCTTTGTGTGTGTCTTTGTTCGTACGTGCATTGCAAACATGCATCTGACAGGACAGGCCTACTGGACTTCACAGCCTGGGTGACCAATCAAATACACACTCCCTCACACACTACACTGACACTAAACCCACACACATTCACATACAGTGTATACGTACACACACACGCATACCGACACAGCACAAACACACATACACACACAGTTTTATTTACACTCATCATATGCTGCTGTCCTCCTGCCCCACTTCATCTCTTCTTCCCTTTTCCCTTGTTGGCTTTGTTTGTCTGTATCCTCTCCTTCTCCCTCTTCTTACCACTCCTTCCTCCCCCACACCATCTCAGAGGAGTCTCTATTTATTTGTCTTGCTCTCTCTCTCTCTCTCCCTCTGTGTGTGTTTGCACACTCACACAGTGCCTGCAGACACCCAGATTCTAATCTGCGGTCACTTGATCCATGGCTGTGACAGCCCCACCAGGACCCTAGGCTAGTCTGTAGCCCACCAGTGGGTCTCTGTGAAGGCTGACCAGCAGCCAGACAGGAGTAGACCCCGCGGCTGCAGCCATTTAAGCTAGCTCCAACACATGGAGTGTAATTGAAAAAGCATATGAGGTGTGAAAATAACAGGCTACCAAGTTAATGTGGTTTAACAACACAACTATTGATCTGATTTACGGTCATATAGGGTTTATTTTCCCTGAGGTGGTTAATTTAATGTTGGAGAGTAGCTTAAAAAGCGCTTTGAAGAAGCGCAACCTTCTCAACTCAACCTTCCACAGTCTGTGAGCAAAAACATCAAGCCAATTTAATATAACAACACTTGAGAAGGTTGGGGAAATGAAAAAGCAGTATTCTTCTCCTCAACACTGAGACAAAGGGGAACCGATGATGGCAGCATCTGTCTGTCACACCTTGTCCATGTGATGCCTGTTTCTAGCGGGTGGATGCCATTGCACATTGCCAGGACCCAATACATATAACTGTGAACTATTGTGAGCTATCTGCAGTGGTGACCCATCATTCAGGGCAGATGGGACAGAGCCCCACCTGTTTTGAGCCCCACATTTTTTTGTTAACAAAATAACAGGCTTACCTGTTTTGCATGTTGATTTGGCATTAATACATGTCACATATCAGTTTGCAAACAATGTAAAAAAATTTTTTTTTTTTTAAATCATTGAGTTAATACAGCTGCATAAAAACATGGTCTCTTCTTTATTTTCTTGAGTAAGGCAGCTCCAAATACAGGTGTTTCAGCCTAGCTCAGTGCTTTCTGTGGTGGTGGGACAGCCAGCGGAAAATGATTAGCTGTGTTGATTAGCTGTGTTCTGTCACTCGTGGGGACAGTACGTCACCGCCAAGTCTAAGGTTAGACCTCGAAAACCCAAGCCCCTTGGGAGCTGCCATAGATGTTGCAATATAGGTGCCCATCCAAGAAGTCTCAAGGTCATTGGCCACAGATAAAATGACGTTAAATCCCGTTATAGCTACAGTAGCTTTGATTGGACTGTCAACATGTCGACATCATACTTTCAAAATCTTAGCTAGCAGTCATCATCATGAATCAAGTCGACAATCTACTGGTAAATTCTTCTTAATCCTTGTCATATGAAGAGAAATAATCAAGAGAAATTATAGATGAAATATATCGGTGCTCATCGGCCATAAACATTACACAAGTTGGAAATCTCAAAATCAACAATGAGTGGTTTGGAAGGAATCAATGACAGTGGCTAACTGCAAGAATTGCAGAGCAATCACTAGCCTGCTATTCAGTGGAGTGGCTGTGTGGTCCCAAATCTGGGATTAAGTGTCTCTTTTCCAAGTTTAAAATGATAAACATTCAACATTGGCCATGCTGTCAATGAAGAATGATTTGTGCAGCGCGCAAAACAACTGTTAACTCGGAACTGGGGGATCAATGTAATAGTCCGGTGGCCATTTGAGTAACTGCTCAGCAGTCCTATGGCTTGGGGGTAGAAGCTGTTAAGGAGCCTTTTGGTCCTAGACTTGGCGCTCCGGTACCGCTTGCCGTGCGGTAGCAGAGAAAACAGTCTATGACTTGGAGGACTGGAGTCTCTGACAATTTTATAGGCTTTCCTCTGACACCGCCTACTATATAGGTCCTGGATGGCAGGAAGCTTGGCCCCAGTGATGTACTGAAAAGATTTGTCATGGGTCCCAAGATCCTCAAAACATTCTACAGTTGCACCATCGAGAGCATCCTGACCGGTTGCATCACCGCCTGGTATGGTAACTGCTCTTTCTAGAGCTACGACATGAATATCAATGACATTATCATGATTAATCATCTGCGCAATGCACAAGGGCACGAAAGCCAAAAAAAACACACAGCACAGGTACTCACACGCACCAACGGACATTGTAACAATAATCGACCAAGACAAATGGAACAGTGGGCACATATATACAAATAGAATCAGTTGGAATAGGGGCCAGGTGTGCGCAATGAAAGTTCCAGCGGGTTCCGTGACACGTCCGTCCTAGCCCACTCATTAATGTCTTAATCACAATTGCGGATCGCCTCTTATCCTCTTGTCGTCCCCTTATGCCATAGTTTGTACATCTCAATTGTCATTATAAACCACATTTGTTTAAGCAAGTCAGCCATATCAGCTACATTTCTTGACCAATATACCTCGGCTAAGGGTTGTTCAAATGCACGACACAACGCGGAATGCCTGCACACAGCCCTTAGCTGTTGTATATTGGCCATATACCACAAACCCATGAGGTGCTTATTGCTATTACAAACTGGTTACCAATGTAATTAGAGCAGTAAAAATACATGTTTTTTCATACATGTGCCATATGGTCTGATATACCACGGCTGTCAGCCAATCAGCATTCAGGGCTCGAACCACCCAGTTTATAATTCAGATTGACTTGCACTGCTTCCCACCGATGGAAATCAATAGCATCAAACTATGAGGTGCATTGCAGTAAAATGTATCATAATTCTCCTTTTCTCACTGTTTTGTTTTTGCACAGTAGTTTGGTCAGTTCATGTTCATCAGTGATTTTGGAAAGGGGGATACCTAGTCAGTTGTACAACTGAATGCATTCAACTGAAATGTGTCTTCCGAATTTATCCCAAACCCCCCGAATCAGAGAGGTGAGGGGGGCTGTCATAATCGACATCCACGTCTTCGGTGCCCAGGGAACAGTGGGTTAACTGCCTTGCTCAGGGGCAGAACGACAGATTTTGTAACCTTGTCAGCACGGGGATTCGATCCAGCAACCTTTCGGTAACTGGCCCAACGCTCTAACCACGGTGGTGGTGGTGAATATTCCCAGCTCTCAGCATCTAATCACACACACTACTATTTCTTCATATTTATATCCCCCGTTTACAATGATTAGCTTATTCAGGAAATGACAGCATGTGAGACCGCATGGTGAACATCATTAGCAGTAGTCGACACCATTAGTGGCTAATTTTAATGAAGAGGAGGGGAGGGAGGGGCTAAATGTTGGGGCCCCGGGGTAATGTTGCAGAATGAAGTGCTTTCCTTAACCCAAAGCAGAATCCTCTCCCTTATTTAGAGCCTCATTGTGTGTTTACTATGACGAACAGCTGCAGGGCAAAGTCAAGGGAACTCATCATATCTCACAATAAGTGCTGCTCAGAGAGAGAGTGTGTGTGTGTGTGAGAGATGTTGTTTCCTCCATCGTGCTACAGAAGAACACACTGACTGATGGTGAGATAGGTGAGAGACAGCAGATGTTGCCTATGGGCTCTGTCATCATTCATATTCATCTCCTCTTCTGCACAAGAACACACTGTCCCAGGAAAGGTCCTTTATAAGAGTAGACCTTTATAAGAGTAGACCTTTAAAAGAGTAGACCTTTATAAGAGTAGACCTTTAAAAGAGTAGACCTTTAAAAGAGTAGACCTTTAAAAGAGTAGACCTTTATAAGAGTAGACCTTTATAAGAGTAGACCTTTATAAGAGTAGACCTTTATAAGAGTAGACCTTTATAAGAGTAGACCTTTAAAAGAGTAGACCTTTATAAGAGTAGACCTTTATAAGAGTAGACCTTTAAAAGAGTAGACCTTTATAAGAGTAGACCTTTATAAGAGTAGACCTTTAAAAGAGTAGACCTTTATAAGAGTAGACCTTTATAAGAGTAGACCTTTATAAGAGTAGACCTTTAAAAGAGTAGACCTTTATAAGAGTAGACCTTTAAAAGAGTAGACCTTTATAAGAGTAGACCTTTATAAGAGTAGACCTTTATAAGAGTAGACCTTTATAAGAGTAGACCTTTATAAGAGTAGACCTGTTGTGGTTGTTTACATTTTACATTGACATGTTAGTCATTTAGCAGACACTCTTATCCAGAGCGACTTACAGTTAGTGCATTCATCTTAAAAAAGCTAGATGGGACAACCTGTGAAATAAAGGTCCCTGCACATTTTTTTCATGTTATTTATTAATGTGTCCTTTCATTCATTCATACACTGCATTCAACGTATGTTCCATTCACAAATCACATCCATCACCCATCTCATCCCTGATGGGCCTACTTAACCCAAAACAAATGTAATTTCCCTCCCTCTTGATCTTGAACCACTCCAGTGTCCTTCATCTCAAAGTGAATTGAATTAATCTCACTGCTTTCCCTTGCCTGAACCCAAGGGAGGGGCGGGAAAGCACAGGTTTAGCCTGTTGTTACCAGATGCAGAAGCAGACCTACCAGAAGTGAAGAAAGGTATCTTCATACATATGCCTGTTTCACCCTGGGGGCAGCCACATGTTCTAAACACGAGTTATACAGACACCTTGTTCCAACCTTCCAGGTATTTCTGCTGAATTACATAATGGACCGTTTAGTTAATTCACTTTATTAATACCTTCATCTTGAGGTGTCCCACTTATTCAGCCACAGTGATAATGACTTCTTTTTTTTTTTACTATCAGGTGAGATAAACTTGCTGGCTTCTTTTCATCTCTGAACATGTCTCTATGTTCTGCTCCTCTGAGATCCTGAAATACCAAGAAATAGAGGGCGCTGTCCTCGTGGTAATGTTGATTGCCTCCACGAGGGAGAAAGGGGCGGACTACTGCTTCACAAAATTACCAGGGAAAGCGATTGGTTCACCGGCGGCCCATATATACACCCCCGTACGCATCGCTGGGCATTAGCCACAGTAGTTTTTCGGTGCAACGAGGACGCGTGTGAATTAAAGGCTGAACAATATCACAGCACAGGAGCAATTGTTATGGGGGATCTGATTTCTATGCGGAGTTTTTCTCTTTGAAGTCTGCAGTCTACATACATTTTAAAAAGTCAATGAAGGATACAGGATCCAGTCAAAAGCTTTCACCGAAATCCGGCATGGATCCTAACCAGAGCGTGAAGCGTAAAATCGTGGTCGTTGGGGACAGTCAGTGTGGAAAAACTGCTCTTCTTCACGTCTTTGCGAAAGATTGCTTTCCAGAGGTATGTTGTTGGATGTCGTTTGGGTAAATGCAAATAAACGTGCGGGTTTGTAAGGCGTTAGTTACCCTGGGAAGTGTTAGAAAAGAATATCGAACTTTCGTGTGCGCTTTAGTACATGCCAAGTCTTCCATTATTCAAATGATATGCTTGCAGCGTTATGGATCAAATTGTGATGGAAAATGTTTTTGTGGGTACAATTCATTTTAACATTGTTGGACATATATGTGTGTGTGTGTGTGTGTGTGTGTGTGTGAGAGATCGACAATAATGCGTTGTAAATTCTTTATAGAATTATGTCCCAACGGTGTTCGAGAACTACACAGCCAGTTTCGAAATCGACACGCAAAGAATAGAACTCAGTCTCTGGGACACTTCAGGTGAGTAACTTTTTGCATTACAATGTTTTATTTAATCTCTATAGAATTTCTTAAATATGACAGTGTCACAGGGAACGAGTCCGACTGGAATTTGGATTGGAACAGTGAGCGTTCGAATTAGTCAACATTTCTTAACGTTTGAATTTGTGGGGAATTAGACTGCGCACTGCCGGAAATCTTAATTTGACGTGTCATTAATATATTAAACAACCCCAGTGAGTGGAGACTACAGAGATTGAACTCGGTGACGCATCTCTAGCATGTTGGGATGGACCGCTGTAGCGCGAGGATTTGTCTTCAATGTGCAGTGTTTACATCCACACCTCTCGGTGCATCTTGGTCCAGAGCTGAGTAAAAACAGATGAAGCCATTTGGCACTCAGTTGCGGTACCAGCTAAGAAAACACAATACATTTGCAAAGGAATGATTTATATTGTGAGTTGAATAGCATAGCATTTCGAAAAAGCCCTGATTGGGGACAGCAACAGGCTAACTGAACTTAAAATCACTCGGCTGCCATTTGGAATAGTTTTTGACTCAATAAATGCTGACACATTCCATACACCTGTTCTTGCTAGAACAGAGGTCCCGGGAGATCTAACCCTAAAGGCGTTCGCATAGTAGGTTCAGTTTGCTCCTAACAGAACTCGGCTAGGCGAAGTGAACGTATGTGCCTCGCATACTCTTAAAATAACTTTGCTTGAAAAACAAGAGAAGCGGCATTAGTACTGTGTGTTCGTCTTGATATACCGTAGCTATTTAATTTAAAGTGTAAATTAATATAAGAACTTACATTTATTACAGGTTTCTTGAGTTACCGAGGAGGTCTCCGTCTTCAATTTTACATGAACTAAGATGTTTGGTCCGTTATTTCTCAAGTGAAATAATTTGCATGACAACGAGTAGTCTCGTTGATGACTAACTCACTGTAGGGGGCGTAGAATTTGGCTTCCGAATTTAGGCTTGCCTAAAGAGAACTGGGTGCATGAACAGCCGAAAACCCTTGTCAAAGACCATAATAGAACTGTTTCGGATGGGAAGCATGTGGACACCCCTAAGGCGTCAGTATGCTTCAGTTCGGCTGCACTCCGCCGCACTCATCTAGGCGAACTGAACGAGTGTGCTCGCATGCTCTCAACAACAACAAAAAACTTTCGTTTGAAAAACGACAAAAAAGCGGCAATAATAGTATTTGTCCATTTTGACTCGCCATAGCCAGTATACGCTTCCTCGAAATACTCAGAATTAACATGGCACAATAAATCTGTCATTCATTTTCTAGTTTTTGAAGACTAGATCTAAATAGCGCAATTTACATCAAACGAAGGACTTGGTGCAGTATTTATAAAAGAAAATTTTAATGAAAACAAGTCATATCATTGAATGACAAGACTTTAATTGAAGAATCCCTACTGTTGCCCAATAACCGACGAACGGGCGAAGACTACCGATGTCTGTTTGCCTCGAGTCGAAAATAAAACCTTACCGAAGTCCAAAACGAACGAAAACGTAACAATGTCATAAAGTATACATGACGTCTTCCGAAGTGTTTCGGCTGGGAAGCATGCGGACGCCTTTAACCCAGCCCCAGGTGGTAATAATTTCCTATCTACAGCCTCTGAATCAGCCTGGACTGGCTGGGGGATTGGGCTGCTCAACTCCCACTGCTGTAGGGGGAGGAAGAGCTGTGGGCTGCTTCTCCAGCTGGGGGGGATACGAGAGCTCTGGGCACCTCCCCTCCTATGTTCACCAGCTGATTGTAGCTTCCCATGTGTCTGTCCAGGACATTACTCCGTGACTACACCGCAGCTTCAGGAAATGCTCATCTCACCACACCAGGCCTGATATGGGTCATGTTGGGGCCTGCCTTAGCTACACTGGGCAATATTATTTTACAAATGTAATCTTATAGCAGAAGCTGTTCATGAGGGATATTTCTGTCCAGCACTTACGAGAAGCCTGATGTTTTAGTGTCTTGTGCTAATGTTAAAGCAGTTTGTTTGGAAGCGTCACTATATACTGTATGTTACTGGATCTCGGGTCTAGCCATTAGAGCAGATGGTACCTGGCACACAGCAAGTGTAGTTCTCAGCTGTCAGTTGTCTCACCTCTTAGCCTCAGGCTCACCACTACACTGTTACGATCTGTGCATAATAAATGAGGTCATGTTTGTTAGTGAACCCACTGTTATCACCCAGTGTAATGAATGGGATAGTTTGTAAAGAGACACTGACTCGCAATCAGGTACAGGAATAAAGCGGGGCACCGCCCACCCTCTATTGCTGACTGGGTCCATCTTTATTGTCTTTATGCAGTGGTGTTTGATTAGAGGCTTATTTCAAACTGGATGTCCATGTTGGTGCGGCAGGGTAGCCTAGTGGTTAGAGTGTTGGAATAGTGACCGGAAGGTTGCAAGTTCAAATCCCCGAGCTGACAAGGTACAAATCTGTCATTCTGCCCCTGAACAGGCAGTTAACCCACTGTTCCTAGGCCGTCATTGAAAATAAGAATTTGTTCTTAACTGACTTGCCTAGTTAAATAAAAGGTAAAAATAAAATGGGTGACTCATTAGAACTCCCACTGACATCCACCCATGTTTCATGTAGATGCCCCAAAGGCTGGTCATTCACCTATTGGAGGTGTTTAGGTAGGTAGTAATCAAGCACACACAGCATTTGGTCATTGCTGTCACTTGTTTGCAGCTTCTTGACGTCTTTAGTCTAATGAGACAAAGGACAGCATGTTTATAAGGCCTACCTGGCTTTTTAAGGATTTCATGATTTTTGTAGTTCAGCCCTTGACCGATATGGCTGGGCTGCCCTCTAATATGGTAGCATTGGCAGAGCTCTTGCATCTGGGTTGAGTGAGTTTGAGCTGCATGCCATTCACAAGAGGCTAGATCTATTCACAAAGACCTCCATTGTTTGCATCGCTTTATTTTATTTATTAAGCGCTCGTTTTCAAAACTCTGCCTATATTGTGAGCAAAACATTCTCACCTTTTTATATCTGAAGTACAATGCCTTCGGGAAACTATTCAGACCCCTCAACTTTTCCCACATTTTGTTACATCTTAGAATAACGCTGTATTGTATTAAATAAAAAATCCTCAGCAATCTACACTACCCCATAATGACAAAACGAAAACAGGTTTTTAGAAATGTTTGCGAAAGTGTTACACATGCCTTTTATATAAATAAGTATTCAGACCCTTTGCTATAAGACTTGAAATTGAGTTCAGGTGCATCCTTTTTCCATTGATCATCCTTGAGATATTGCTACAACTTGATTGGAGTCCACCTGTGGTAAATACAATTTGATTGGACATGATTTGAAAAGGCACACATGTCTATACACTCAACTGTGGGATGTTATGTCAGAGCAAAAACCAAGCCATGAGGTCGCAGGAGTTGCCTGTAGAGCTCTGAGGCAGGATTGTGTTGAGTCATAGATCTGGGGAGGGGGGGGATGTCTGCAGCATTGACGGTCCCCAAGAACATAGTGGCCTCATCATTCTTAAATGGTTGGAGCCACCAAGACTCTTCCTAGAGCTGGCCGCCCTTGGTCAGGGAGGTCACCAGTCAGGGATAGTCAACTCTGTGTTTTTAGAGGTCCCCGGAGACCCTTCTATGTAGAAACATGTCCTCCATCATACAGGGATGGCTAAGGAGGAGATGGGTACGTGGCTGTCGGAATCAGGGGACTGAACAAGCATCAGGGCTGCACTGAAATGGGGCTAATGAGTTGTCTGTCAGCTGTGCCATCGACCATCCTCACCTTTTTCCTGTGCTCCTGTATTCAATGTCCCTATTTGAATTTTATTTAACTAGTCAGTTAACATTCTTATTTATCCTCAGTGACTACTGTTTCTTTATAGTACATTTAACAGTCCGTCTCCATGAGCAATGTATACTTTTGCTGAATCTATTCAATGCCGTTAAACACTCCTATCTTCATTCTTTAGCTGATCGATGAGCAGTCCCATTGTTCAGAAGGGTAAAGTCCAGGGAAGGGCCACGTGTTATCAGGTTAGACAAACCAACCAGGGTGGTCCCCCTAACAGACCAGTTAGGGGCTTGATTGTATGCGGTGGGGCACGTGCATCTCTTCTGTTTGGCGCCCTCAAAGGATCTCCCAGACATGCTTGTAATCTCACGAAACAAATATTCCTAGTATTCTTGGCATCGCATTCCACATCTGTAAGCTCAATGTTCCACTGCTAGTCATCAGACTGTACACGTATTGTTGGGCTTTAATGATGTCACTACACTGTCCTATTCCAAATTCAGTTTGTGGAATCTTAGGTGTCTTGCTTTTTACATGTGGAATGCCACCTCTACTGGATAATAAGTAAAACAATTTGTCTCTAATTTGCCTTGTTTTTACCTGACTTTGTTGGTGACTCCTCCGGGCATTATTATATTAGTGTGCAGTAGAATTGAGGAAATTAAAATGCATGTGGAAAGATGCTTCAAAGAAATGCAAAAAAAAAAAGATCATGCCATATTTAGGTTCCAATCTAGCCTGCTCCTAATCAGTTGCCCAGTCCCCCTTTTTATGTTGAGACACTGGGGGGGATAACTAGTGGGATCTCATGTACTATACAGCAGTGACCAGGGACGGGAGTGTATAATTTTGTTTCTTAGATGAAGCTTTGAATAGCTAGCCTAATCAGTGAAACCCTCCTCCCTTATCTGCTCCACTTGGAAGAGGTCTCCTGTCCTAATTCTGACTGAGGGCTCTGGGCTGGGTATGAATGGACGCCAGAGCTCCGAGCAAAGAGCGCGTGTGGGAGAGCTCTACGAGCATATTAAATGATTACACAAGCTGTTACTATGGATGTCCCTAGGTGTTGACTCGCACAGTGACATGGTGTCAAGGAGTAAGTTTGCTATCCCTGGGTCATTCTAACACATGCACTGTATAAAATCTATGTCTGTAACTGATGAAATGTTAGTTTTAGCACAGTTACCGCACAGAGCTGAGGAGATGTGATTGTGTATTAATTTGACCTTGTTTGCATATTTTGACCTTGCTCTTATGCTTGTCTTTGCAGGTTCACCATACTATGACAACGTGCGACCTCTCTCCTACCCGGACTCTGATGCAGTCCTCATCTGCTTTGACATCAGCAGACCAGAGACCATGGACAGTGTACTGAAGAAGGTGTGTTTCAGGGCTTGTATGTCCTGTATGTTGTAAGCTACCTCTGCTTTGCCCCTGAATTATAGTAGGAAGTGGCTTGTCCCACTAGATCTTTCAATCAGCCCCCTTGACCCTCTCTAAAAGTCTTCTTTGTTACTGGGTCAAGTGGCTTTTCAGAAACCCCAGCGCTCCAAATTACTTTACTGGGCTGTACCAATGAGGGGACTAGAACTAGGGTTGTACCATTTGAGAGGAATGTGAAAACAAACTCACGTGAGGCTCAGCAGTAGTCCAACCGGCCTTGGTCACACATGGTCGCCCAGATCCCAGACACGGCTATTGTGGGTCTCGGTGCCCTTTGACCTGTAACGTCACCAACGCTCAGTATTGCACCAGCTGAGAGGCGTGTGGTCCTGTGTGTTGAACAACTCTGAGGGGAAACATGATGTTCAAGGCTCTGAATAAGCCTGGAAAAGTGGAAGAGGGTGTTTTCCATTACTTAAGTTGCGGAACACAAAGCTAGCGCTGTCAGAGCGACTTTTTTTTCCCAACGATGATCGCATGATAGAAAGACAACGAGAGGGTGTGTGGGTGGTTGACTTGTTGAGATGTTCCAGTGTCCATCAATACAGTCCTTTATGCACATGTTTTACTCACAGGAGCCCAAATCTTAACTTGATCTGTGCGCATAACAAAAAGTCACGTTATCCACTTAAAACTCATGTTGGGTTGTCTGACGCTGAATATAAACCAATCTTGTAAAAGCACTACCTTTTTTTTGTACTAGAAGTGTTGCTGATCTCTCCCGTTCTCTTTCCTCCGTATAGTGGAGAGGAGAGATCCAGGAGTTCTGTCCCAACACCAAGATCCTGCTGGTGGGATGCAAGTCAGATCTCCGCACAGACCTCACCACACTGGTGGAACTATCCAATCACAGACAGACACCCGTGTCATATGATCAGGTAGGCGCTACATGCATTTTGCTCGTACTTTGACACTCCCTAAGATGCAGTTCATAGTTTTTATTGGACTTGTACTGTGTGTCTTTCACTTGGCACTATTAATGAATAAATGTGGCATCTGTTTACAGCTTTAAAAAAAAAAAAGTTTAGTCTGCTAAATTGCATAGATTTTCAATACTGAAATATGCTTGAGTTCCAGACTCTTTGTTCATCTCTCCCCCTGATTCTCTGTCTCAGGGCTCTAACATGGCCAAGCAGATCAGTGCTCCGTACATCGAGTGTTCGTCTCTGCAGTCTGAGAACAGCGTCAGGGACCTCTTCCACGTGGCCACGCTGGCCTGCGTCAACAAGGGCAACAAGAACGTCAAACGCAACAAGTCCTCCAGGAGCACCAAGAGGATCTCACACATGCCCACTAGGCCCGAACTAACCGCTGTCACATCAGACCTTCGCAAAGACAAGGCCAAGAGCTGTACAGTCATGTGATTGCCCTAGACTAGGGCGACTGACTGTTATGGACTGGGAGGAGCAGGCGGGTGGTGAGGACTGTGCATAGAGCCCCTCCCATCCTTCTAGACATGCATGCAAAGCAGTGAGAAGGCGGGTTATCGCCGCACATTAAATCATCAGCCCCCCCCAAAAAAAACTGTACAAACCTACATCTAGCTGCCCTACTCTGTCATAGGAGAAGTGCACTGGAGAGACTGAGGCCACTGAACTTAAAGGTCTTCAGTTTATTTATTTTTAAAGGTCAATAAACTAATCCACAAAGAGGTGTGGACTTCTTGTCAACATTTCTTCACCCGCAGAAATGACGTGCACTTTTTTTGGTCCGGGACCTGGACAGTAAAATGTGCTAATCTGGTTTCAGGTTTAGACTTTTGTCGTCAAAGAGAAAAGTGTACTGTGGATTCACCACTGAGAAGATCCTTGTTCAGATGCGAGAGACCGCTACTGTGTTCTGCTCAGTAAGATGGTTTACGAAGAGAAATGGAGCTCTTGCGCTGGCCCCCAGGTCTCGCACTTACAGCCAGAAGTTCAAAGGACTGCCTGTTCGAGTTTTGTTTTGTTACTGCCTTGAGTTTGTCAAATGGAAATGGGATGTTTGTTATAAATTGTTGCACACTGTTACGACAGAGCTGAAAGCCTTTTTAATGTTTTAGTACATTGCATATTGTTCTAGCTATTGTTTTTGATCAGCATTGCCTGCTTCCCCCTTGTTTTGCTGTCTTATAAGTTTACAACCAAAGAAAAGCTTGACAGTGGCGATATCGCTCAGAGTAACAGTTGCCGACTACTGTTGTGACTGGCTGCATAACGATCATTGCCAATGGTTTGAAAGGATGTGCTACATCTCTGAGGACGTATCCTACACCCTGGCTCTTGTCACTGGGTAGATTTCAGCGGTGGTGTCTAGCCCCGAAGCCAGTCACTCTAACTGTAGGGGTGAACACCCACGCCAAGTTTTACATGCAGGATGGGGTTAACAATGTCAGTGCTGAGAAGGTCACTGAGCTCAAATCCATTATTGCACGGATTCTTTTTAAGGATGTCCTCAGCTATGCAATGCACAGATTCTGATGACCAGTGTCTAGTTTTCAATGTTAGCTGGTTGAAGGACTGTACAGTGCTGTTTGCTTTGTGTGGTGCTCTAGTGCAGGCTACACACTACTCAGTCGCTCTCAAAATCCATAAACTACTTTTAATTCAAACCCATATCTCATAGCTAGTATCATTGTTTGGTCCTAGGCTTTGACTAGTTCACTGGGTCAGTAGGCTAAAATAAAGTAGCTAAGTAGAACTAGCCTGCAGACGCTGTAGCTATCGATCCCTCCGCCCTCTCCAAGCAGCTACTGGTGAAGTAGTTCTAAATCTAAGAGCTGCAATTTTATTTTCTGTTCTGTCATCATAGTACTTTGGTGTTTTCCAATTTCTCATAACTGGAGAAGTCTGAACTGCTTTGAGAATAGTATTATCAGCCAGCGGGTGTAGCCTCTGTATGAAAATGGTTTAAATTAATGGTCAGTGTTAGCTGTAGAACATCAACCTCTTTTAGAAATTTAAGTCCATTTGTGAGTCTGATTGTTACCACAGTATTTATTGAAGTTATATATTTTCCATTTGACAATAAAGTTCAGTGTACAGTACAAGGTCCATTTTTGTCTTGACTGAGACCTGATTTTTGTCAAACTGTCTGGAATACCACAGATTCTGCCTGGATATTTTATCAGAACACATCAGCCATTTTGTTTTTCTTGCTGCCTCAGTCTCCTTGCAGTAAAATAATTGCTTCGCTTGGGATAATTAAAACATTGATTAATAGTCAATTAAATATTTCATCCTTCTGGCACATTAATAATCTGAGAACATCATGGACATGGTAACTGCAGTCTTTTCAGAAATAGAAATGCTGTTTGATGAAATTGTTCTCTCATCTACTTGGCCAGCTTGCACTTTCTCACCAGGTTCAAACGACTGCCTCTTAATGTCAATTAGGTTTGACTCTCGTAGATATGCTTTCACTCGCAAATTAACAGAATTAAGGCAAATGTATGCAGTTTAGTCAGATACTCCATAATAGATTAGTCAGTTTCTAATTTGAGTTTCACATTTTGTATAACATCAAGACTGGCTGTAGGCCTACAGTGTGAGTGTCTAGGTAACCACGATTACCCTGGAAATGTTATTCATCTGACAACCGTCGCTGAGATCAAATCAAATTTATTTATATAGCCCTTCATACATCAGCTGATATCTCAAAGTGCTGTACAGAAACTCAGCCTAAAACCCCAAACAGCAAGCAATGCAGGTGTAGAAGCACGGTGGCTAGGAAAAACTCCCTAGAAAGGCCAAAACCTAGGAAGACCTAGAGAGGAACCAGGCTATGTGGGGTGGCCAGTCCTCTTCTGGCTGTGCCGGGTGGAGATTATAACAGAACATGGCCAAGATGTTCAAATGTTCATAAATAACCAGCATGGTTGTATAATAAGGCAGAACAGTTGAAACTGGAGCAGCAGCACGGTCAGGTGGACTGGGGACAGCAAGGAGTCATGTCAGGTAGTCCTGGGGCATGGTCCTAGGGCTCAGGTCCTCCGAGAGAGAATTAGAGAACGCACACTTAGATTCACACAGGACACCGAATAGGACAGGAGAGGTACTCCAGATATAACAAACTGACCCTAGCCCCCCGACACATTAACTACTGCAGCATAAATACTGGAGGCTGAGACAGGAGGGGTCAGGAGACACTGTGGCCCCATCCGAGGACACCCCAGACAGGGCCAAACAGGAAGGATATAACCACACCCACTTTGCCAAAGCACAGCCCCCATACCACTAGAGGGATATCTTCAACCACCAACTTACCATCCTGAGACAAGGCTGAGTATAGCCCACAAAGATCTCCGCCATGGCACAACCCAAGGGGGGGCGCCAACCCAGACAGGATGACCACATCAGTGAATCAACCCACTCAGGTGACGCACCCCTTCCAGGGACGGCATGAGAGGGCCCCAGTAAGCCAGTGACTCAGCCCCTGTAATAGGGTTAGAGGCAGAGAATCCCAATAAGAGATGCAATAAGTAGCTATGTTTCATTTACATTTCTTGCTAAAACTAAATGTGGTTGGAGTGTTACCGTTACTCAGTACATTAAATTGGTGACCCCCCCCCCAATGGATAGAATGCAACAACTAAGACTTGCCATTCTAATAAATTGGCTGCCTAGGCTAGTCCGTGCCATGGTGGAACATGTACTCCTGTAGCGCTGAAACGATTGGCTGGTGAAAGTTGCCAGAAAAGCAAGGTGAAGCATTCTTGAAAGTCAGGCAAATCCTTGTCATGCAAAGAAACAATTTATTTTTTAAAGCAGTAGGTATTTAGAATTAAATGGAGTGAATCTTACATATCACGTGGCCTGCATACCTTAACTTTAAGGTAGTCAGCAATCATTTATTTGTCTAATCGTTTCAATTTTTCACAATTAAGTTTGACAAAATCTACCCCGTCGAACGAATGATCTTTAGAAAATGTTTATCTGCTATTTCCATTACATGTGGCAATGATTGATTTTTTTTTTTTTGAGCCATTGCTTTTGTGGAAACCTGCCTACTGAATGTGATTCAGACATTTTACAGAACCATGCAGGACAGAATGGTTGCTGTTATGCTCATCAGATCACAGAGATGGAAGTGTTGATCCAGTGGGTGTACATCAGTCGTCTCTGGTGAAAGAAGTTGGACCTGTTCCAAAAAGGATCGGGGATTTCCTCCCTGGACCCTACCTGAATAAATTTTGTTTAAAAAAAAATCTGCTTCTTCCTCTCCAGCACCACATGTGAAAATGGCACGTTTTATAGTAAAAGATGGGAGAGAAGTGTTTCCAATGTCATCAACCAATTAATTGCCAATACCTAGTCAAAATTGGTTAAAATCACAATGTACACCAATGTCATTGGAAACACATCTTCTGCCATCTTTTGTACTAAACATAAATGTGTAATTTTCACATTTGTTGATGTTGGGGTGGTGCTCGAGATAATGAATATGAAGTAGATTTTTAAAATATTTTTTCACATTTCCCTTGAAATATGGAGACCCGGTTGAAACGAACCCGAGAACAACCGAACCCGAGAACAACCAGACCCGGCACCGTATAGACCCAGTGTGATCCAATCCGAGTCAGGGAAGCAGCTGAAGATGTATCATTTTTTAGATATGTTATTAATTAAAACTGTTAATGCCCGCTTCGAGAGAAAGAGGTACAGACTTGGCAGCAGGCCAACGTTTGTGAAAAGAAGCAGCAGCATAAATTAGTTCTCTTTCTACTGCAGCAGTCAGGTTCAGGTCTGTACAGGTCCTTACCGGCAAATCAGTTCTAATTACACATACCCAAGAACCGTGACAATCAAATCTGTTCCAACCCGGATCCGATGGGCAACTACAGAATTTCGGACCCGGTCGGGTCTCAGGTCGACCCTGGGTAATCAGGTTCGGGTGGACCCATAAAGACCTCTACTGTGCATGTCTCTGTGTGTGGAATGCACAGCATCATCCAGCATCATGATGGATTATGTGCTGATATCGCAGTTGTTTGCCAAGCTGAATTTCTTTCCGACCCCCCCCTCCCTTCCTTTCCTCCCCAGTGAGCAGTTCTTCAGGCGGAACCCCTGGTAAATTTGTGACACACAAGTATAACACATACATTTGTCATCAGCAGCAAGGCATGTTGATTGCAGACAATTTGCCACGTGCATTGTGAATGCATAGTAATTATATCTGTAGGGGTCTTGTCACATGCACTAACTCCGTGAATGTCCCTCTAACCATGTAATGCTTTAGATTTTTTTTTTTTAAACAATCTTATATATCACATGCTGGTCAATCAAGGTTACAGCTCAGATGACCCCTCTTTCCCTACAGCCCCAGTAGTCCCTAAAGTACCCGTGTCCTTGAACCCTAGAACATCTGCTGTACAGTCATTGGCCTATCCTGTAATATTCCACGAGGTATAGGGAGCATGATGCATGACAGTTCCTCAAGTAGTATGAACTACACTACAACAATCTTAATGTGTTGTGAAAAGTGATATTAAATGTGATGTCATGTAATATTTGAAATTGTATATAACTGCCTTAATTTTCCTGGACCCCAGGAAGAGTAGCTGCTACCCTGGAAGCAGCTAATGGGGATCCTTAATGAATACAAAATACAAATAAATACAAATCTCCCTTCGACCCCCTCCACCTGATGACCTTTTGGCAGTTCAACATAATACTGTTTTTCAGCTTGTGTGTAAACTGTTTGGGAATAAAGAGTATGAATTTCGGTTTAGTGTATGCATGGTACTTGGTTTAGAAATAAACAAAGCAAATATTTATGCCCTGCTTTTCCTCCAGCTGCGCATGGCACCTAATGAAAGAAAACTTGTGCATCAGTAGTTATGTCCCAGGAATCCAATAGAGACAATGAATTTCTATTATCTTTTGATGTGTGTGTGTCTGTGACTAGCTTGTGACAAAGTGGCCCCTGCTTGACTATAGAGAGAGAGAGGTGGAGGAGGGAAATAGAGGATAGGCTTTAGGGAACATTCTAATCCCCAGAAACAATTGGCCAGATTGTGAAGACGGCTACACACCAGCTCAAGCAAAGAATATGAACAGACTTCTAAAGTGCTTTAGAAAGAGACAGTGAATTCAAAACAGTGTATTCCTCCCTTGTTCTATATTCAGCTTGATGGCAATTTCATTATTATTTTTATTTCAGGGTTCAAAGCGTAGACATATTCAGTGTTTCTGCACATCAGCTTTGATCATTTAGTACACAAACACAGGTTGGTGGCACCTTAATTGGGGAGAACTTGCTTGTGGTAATTGCTGGAGCAGAATAAGTGGAAAAGTATCATTCCATTTCCTTCGCTCCAGACATTATTATGAGCCGCTCTCCCCGCAAAGATACAAAAAAATGTATGCAAAGTTGAATCACAGACTTTCTAAACCCAGAGACGCAACATCACGAGACTTCCGGAAACGCTTACGACACAGAACAGGCGACCAAGTAAAACAAATATTCCTTAGTTGTTCTCTATATCCTGAGGGAAAGTGGATAGCGCCAGGGCTAAGGGGGTAAAAATAAGGTGTTTGGACTGCAGCCCTACATTCGAAACAATGTCTTATGCCGCGTTCAAGTGCTAGTCGGAACTAGGAAACTTGCATTAGCAAGTCAGACATTTCAGAGTTTCCTAATGCAGCATTAAGTAATTGCATATGTTATTACTTGTGAAAGTGACAAACTGACACCTATACATTTGTCAAAATCAACTTTATATCGAACAAGTGCCTTTGATTTGATCGCCTGCTCATCCACAGTCTGACTCGAGATGACTGTTCGACCCGGCGACGTGTTTCTCTGAACATGAGCTTAGCTTCAAGCATGATCAGGGATTTCCATGTGTTGGTTAATGTTATACTTCATCTTATGTCTTTTCAGGATCTTTGTGAAGGAGTGTGAGCTGGAGGGGCAACTGTCACCTGCATGGGTGAAAAAGAAGTGGAGGAACCCCTTAGGCTTAAACAAAAATAAACTGCAGCTTTGGGCTCCTCTCCCTCCCAGAAGGGTCCAGATGTGGAGGCTGGAGAAGGAGGTGACTGCCAGGGAGGTTTGTATGCATTTTTATTTATAGTTATTAATGTATTCATGTTCTACTATTTTTGGTGAAGTCCTCTTTTTTTTAAACCCAAATTTAGATTTCTGTTTTCTCATTGAAATGTGTTTCTTGTAAAAAACATTTTGATTTGATATTGGCACATCTACTGTTGGTGTTTTACTTTCAACATTAAAAAGTCACTCACACATCTGAGATATCTTGTTGCAAACACATCAACCACATGTTTGATTCTATTGACTCCATTCCAGCCATTATTATGAGCCGTATTCCATTCAGCAGCCTCCACTGGTAGGCAACTACAACACCCGACAGTGCAAAATAACAAACCAAGAGGGAAAAGCAAAGGGTTTCTTCAAAATGTCCCTCTTTTGTCCTATCTGTTGTTTAAACCAATGTGTTTTCCTCAAATACAACATGCAAGTTAATTGTAGTGATTCAGTATGTTGCTATCTGTCCAGTGTTTTAGACCATGTGGTAAAGTGGTAGCATACCAAATCACCAAAAAATAGGTAGGCTACAAAACGTTCTCTCCACAGTTGTAACTCACATGCCACTTTCCACATACTCAGTGCTGTAATCAGTAACCATGGTATATATAGAACTTCCTAGCAACAAAGGCCTCGAGGCATCAAAAACAGTAACCATAATATCCTCTATGATTAAAGCAGTAATGTGAGAAAAGCTCAATCTTATTTGAATTGTATTCGGCACTGATGCAGCAATATTCCACCCATCACATATTTCCACTTCACTGTACCCCTCTAGACCTCTTCTCTTCCCTACTGCTCTGCTTTGGTGAAATCTCCCAGGATCCTCCACTGTGTGGCTAAATTGCACTGCAGGCTCCTGTTCCTCTTGTTGGGAGACTGGAGTTTAATCAGACTGCACCAGCAGAGAGAGGCTATAGATCTACTGTACACATACAGACAACACACACACACACACACACACACACACACACACACACACACACACACACACACACACACACACACACACACACACACACACACACACACACACACACACACACACAAAAGCACACACATAAACTAACCCTTGTTCTATCGAAACAATCACATTTCGTTTCACATAGTCACATACACTCTGAGGCAAAGTCCTGACTGGAGTAGCCGTCCCTCCCCCCAGTCTGTTTCATAGAGGATTGATGTCATAAAACAAAGGTCTGTTAGTGATTATATGTCAGCATCTCTCTGTAGGGAATCCTCCTCATCTCTGTTGGAATCAACAGCAACACTACAGAAGAATAGAATCTCTCTGCAGCCATCTGCAGACAACACAGTGTCTCCTTATACCACCAACAGATATTACACCGGGCTGAAGTAATAATAAAAGAAACTCCAGCTCATAAGAGTATGATCGATATAGAGATGTATCTCTTTGTGACAGGGGATTCAACCGCAAGTGGCTGTGCCACTGAAATACAAGGCAATAGAATATGATATGAGTGCTGCTGGCAATACTGACGTTATTCACTTTGTCATTGAAATTGTGCTCGGATCAAATCAAATTGTATTAGCCACATGCGCCAAATACAACAGTGAAATGCTTACTTACAAGCCCCTAACCAACAATTCAGGGTAAAAAATATGAATAAGAAATAAGAAATAAAAGGAACAAATAATGAAAGAGCAGCAGTAAAAGAACAATAGCGAGACTATATACAGGGGGTACCAGTACAGTGTCAATGTGCGGTGGTACCGGTTAGTCGAGGTAATTGAGGTAATACAGTGGGGCAAAATAGTATTTCGTCAGCCACCAATTGTGCAAGTTCTCCCACTTAAAAAGATGAGAGAGACCTGCAATTTTCATCATCGGTACACTTCAACTATGACAGACAAAATGAGAAAAAATATCCAGAAAATCACAATGATCCCAAACACACCGCCCGGGCAACGAAGGAGTGGCTTCGTAAGAAGCATTTCAAGGTCCTGGAGTGGCCTAGCCAGTCTCCAGATCTCAACCCCATAGAAAATCTTTGGAGGGAGTTGGAAGTCCGTGTTGCCCAGCAACAGCCCCAAAACATCCCTGCTCTAGAGGAGATCGGCATGGAGGAATGGGCCAAAATAACAGCAACAGTCTGTGATAACCTTTCGAATACTTACAGAAAACGTTTGACCTCTGTCATTGCCAAAAAAGGGTATATAACAAAGTATTGAGATAAACTTTTGTTATTGACCAAATACTTATTTTCCACCATCATTTGCAAATAAATTCATTAAAAATCCTACAATGTGATTTTCTGGATTTTTTTTCTCATTTTGTCTGTCATAGTTGAAGTGTACCTATGATGAAAATTACAGGCCTCTCTCATCTTTTTAAGAAGGAGAACTTGCACAATTGGTGGCTGACTAAATAGCCCCACTGCATGTGCTGTACATGTAGGTAGAGATATTAAAGTGACTATGCATAGATAATAACAAAGAGTAGCAGTGGCATAAAAGAGGGGGTGGGGGGGGCAATGAAAATAGTCTGGGTAGCCATTTGATTAGATGTTCAGGAGTCTTATGGCTTGGGGGTAGAAGCTGTTTAGAAGCCTCTTGGACATAGACTTGGTACTCCGGTACCTCTTGCTGTGCGGTAGCAGAGAGAACAGTCTATGACTAGGGTGGCTGGAGTCTTTGACAATTTTTAGGGCCTTCCTCTGACACCGCCTGGTATAGAGGTCCTGGATGGCAGGAAGCCCTGCCCTAGTGATGTACTAAGCCGTATGCACTACCCTCTGTAGTGCCTTGCGTTCAGAGGCCGAGCAGTTGCTATCCCAGACAGTGATGCAACCCGTCAGGATGCTCTCGATGGTGCAACTGTAGAACCTTTTGAGGATCTAAGGACCCATGCCAAATCTTTTCAGTCTCCTGAGGGGGAATAGGTTTTGTCGTGCCCTCTTCAAGACTGTCTTGGTGTGCTTGGACCATGCTAGTTTGTTGGTGATGTGGACACTAAAGAACTTGATGCTATCAACCTGCTCCACTGCAGCCCCATCGATGAGAATAGGGGCGTGCTCGATTCTCCTTTTCCTGTAGTCCACAATCATCTCCTTTGTCTTGATCACATTGAGGGAGAGGTTGTTGTCCTGGCACCACACGTCTGGGTCTCTGACCCCCTCCCTATAGGCTGTCTCGTCGTTGTCGGTGATCAGGCCTACTACTGTTGTGTCATCGGCAAACTT
The DNA here is from genome assembly GCF_018296145.1 of Oncorhynchus tshawytscha. Lineage (NCBI taxonomy): Eukaryota > Metazoa > Chordata > Actinopteri > Salmoniformes > Salmonidae > Oncorhynchus > Oncorhynchus tshawytscha. The sequence goes on from NC_056454.1 coordinate 41,796,648, forward strand.
AGTGATGGTGTTTGAGTCGTGCCTGGCCGTGCAGTCATGAGTGAACAGGGAGTACAGGAGGGGACTGAGCACGCACCCCTGAGGGGCCCCCGTGTTGAGGATCAGCGTGGCGGATGTGTTGTTACCTACCCTTACCACCTGGGGGTGGCCCTTCAGGAAGTCCTGGGTCCAGTTGCAGAGGGAGGCGTTTAGTCCCAGGGTCCTTAGCTTAGTGATGATCTTTGAGGGCACTATGGTGTTGAATGCTGAGCAGTAGTCAATGAACAGCATTCTCACATAGATGTTACTTTTGTCCAGGTGGGAAACGGCAGTGTGGAGTGCAATAGAGATTGCATCATCTGTGTATCTGTTGGGGCGGTATGCAAATTTGAGTGGGTCTAGGGTTTCTGGGATAATGGTGTTAAGGAGAGCCATGACCAGCCTTTCAAAGCACTTAATTGCCACAGACGTGAGTGTTACGGTTTGGTAGTCATTTAGGCAGGTTACCTTAGTGTTCTTGGGCACAGGGACTATGGTGGTCTGCTTAAAACATGCTGTTATTACAGACTCGGACAGGAAGAGTTTGAAAATGTCAGCGATGACACTTGCCAGTTGGTCAGCGCATGCTTGCAGTACACATCCTGGTAATCCATCGTGCCCTGCGGCCTTGTGAATGTTGACCTGTGTAAAGGTCTTACTCACATCGGCTGCGGAGAGAGTGAGTCGTCCGGAACAGATGGTGCTTACATACATGTTTCAGTGTTATTTGCCTCGAGGCGAGCATAGAAGTAGTTTAGCTCGTCTGGTAGGCTCGTGTCACTGGGCAGCTCTCAGCTGTGCTTCCCTTTGTAGTCTGTAATGGTTTGCAATTCCTGCCACATCCGCCGAGTGTCGGAGCCGGTGTGGTACAATTCGATCTTAGCCCTGTATTGACACTTTGCCTGTTTGATGGTTCATCGGAGTGCATAGCGGGATTTCTTCTAAGCGTCTGGGTTAGAGTCCCACTACTTGAAAACGGCAGCTCTAGCCTTTAGCTCAGTGCGGATGTTGCCTGTAATACATGGCTTCTGGTTGGGGTACGTAGGTACGGTCACTGTGGGGACGAAGTCATTGATGCACTTATTTATGAAGGCAATGACTGATGTGGTGTACTCCTCAATGCCATCGGAAGAATCCCGGAACATGTTCCAGTCTGTGATAGCAAAACAGTCCTGTAGTTTAGCATCCGCTTCATCTGACCACTTTTTTATTGACCGAGTCACTGGCGCACTGGATGAGAAAGCTTGTGAGTTATGGGCATGGTTCGAGAAAACATGCTCATGTTCGTTCATGCCTTTTTTTTCTTCTTTTAATTCACCTTTATTTAACCAGGTAGGCCAGTTGAGAACAAGTTCTCTCTTTTGACTTGTTTGAAAGAGATATATTACCACTGAAGTTTAATATACAATCTGCTTGTATCGTAATGTTTAATGTCAAGAGGTTGGAGCCAGTGGAAATAAAAGGTGGGATATTTCTTATGGTTATCCAATGAATACATTTTTCACAGCCAGTTCTATTGGAAGCGAGCCGTCTTGTAGAGATGGAGACAGATTGTTGAAGATGTATGTATTCAAACTGAACCGATACAAAATATAGAGAACGTAGTAGCAACCCCTGGACCAAATATGGTAATTTACAAACCATTATACTACCCTCTCCCCCACACAAGAAATTAGCTGGAAGATCAAACCCGTTTTCAAGGAGAATGAGCCTTTTATTAATATTGTAGGCAGCACGAGCACTTGAGGAATGCCCATCCCAAACCATGTTTGTGACACAAATGGCACCCTATGCCCTATATAGTGCACTACAATAGACCAAGGCCCATCGGGCTCTGGTTCAAAATAGTGCACTATTTAGGGAATAGGGTACTATTTGGGATGCACCCTGTGTTAGATCTCAATGTACAGTACTCTCTGTTCCAGACCAAGCTGAGCTGTGCTGACGGAGCTGTGGACCATCGAACTCACTCTGTCTGGCAGAGAGAGGATCTCTAGATCTGGAGCTGAAGCTCAGTCAAAATCATGTCCTGTAATGTCCTGCATTAGACAGACAAAGAACTGTGTCCCAAATTTCCCGTATAGTGCGCTACTTTTTACCAGAGCATTATGGGACCTGGTGACAGGTAGTGCACTATCAAGGGAATAGGGTGCCATTTGGGACGCACTCAGTCTGAGCAGGCCTGGAAGTGAGATCATCAACACGGACAGTGCAGCTGTGGATCAACCAGCATCGATATCACCCCAGGGCAGGGACTAACAGGAGAGGCTCTAGCACAGGACCGAACTGTACACATTAGAGATATACTGAGTAGACATTATCCGTCAAGCCTGGACCCAGAGGGCAGGGTTATTGAACACCGTTCAGAGTATTTGGAGAACGGAGAAAAGATAGAACAGCCAACAGGCTGTGGTAAACGGTCCATGTTGAACCGGTCCATGTTGAACCGCACCATGTTGTTGTTGCCTACTGCTCTGTGTGTCAGTGTTTTCGTCTGACGAGCACTGCCTCAGGTGACTGACTCAGCGTTGGTGAATGTCAGAGTGTGAGGGCAACATTAGTCTCGTAACACACCCTGTCTTCCTAGTCTTGACTGCCTTGTTTAGGCAGAGCCTCCTGTTAGTGCAGAGTTGGCCTGTCTGAGCACCATTTCTGCAACAGACCTGCAATTCTTCAGCTATGTCCTCCAGCGGACTCTTCAGCGTTTTCCTGGAATCCCCACAAATTCACCCCTGTTTCACTCACACACCCCTCCACACTACTCCTTGACCCTCCACCCCGACCTCCCCACCTCCTTCCACTTGAATTAGCATTACATATAACCTGTGTCATTTGTCATGATGAACCACCAGACTACTTTGTCATCCCTGAGTGGGGAGTTGATTGAAATGCTGTCCTCATCCCTTGGTGTCAGAGGGGTCACAGTGTTATGGAGTAATGGTGATTATCAGGGGACAGAGGCTCCACTGAGGAGAGAGGAGAGAGAAAGAATGAGAGAGAGAGAGAGAAAAAGGGAGAGGTAGGGAGAGAGAGGGGGGGGTCTGTCATCAAGAGGTAGGGAGAGAGAGAGAGAGCGAAAGGGTGAGAGAGTGAGGGGGTCAGTCAGTGAGAGGTATGGACAGAGAGAGAGAGAGAGAGAGAGAGAGAGAGAGGGTCACAAAGAGATAGAGCGTGGTAAACAACGTGTTACTGACCTGTCCAGATTAACCTCCCGGTCTTGACGCTGGCCCTCCTCCACAACAGGGGGCGTTGTATTTAAATTCACACTTCACGTTGGGGTCAGTGCTCTCTCTCATCTCAGAGCGTCCCTATGGACAATTAACCTGACAGGGTGTCACTCTGAGGAGCATCAGACTCTCTGTGAGAAATGGCACTTCCTGTCCACTCCTGACCAGTGACCCATAGGTCCTTATAGGAGCTCATCTAACTCTAATAACCAAGGCCGGATTTAGAAATCATAGGCACCGGGGCTTTGTTTTTTTTAAAATATCAAATTGGGAGTTGTTGAGAAAATAGTTTTTCTATTGGTTCTACAGACAGACTAGTCTTCTCTCATCAGCAGTAGGCATTCTCTTTCCAAAATGTGCGTTTTTCCCGCGATTGTATTTAGAAATCTGCAAACGGCAAATTGACAGCCACAACCAACCATCGAAATATAATCCATAGATGGTAGTTCCCATTCAAGTCATATGAATGGCATTGTTTGCTAGTGTCCCCATGAGTTTAACAGTCAAATTGCCAGGGTAAGAGGTTACAGAACCTCTCTATAGATTATATGTCTATGGCCACAACTAAAAAGCTGTAGCCTGTATTTGGAGCTCATGCTGCCCAAACTGTGGCTTTCCTGACTGTAGGCATACCGTAGCTGCCAAAATAAAGTAAACACTTCAGTAAATGTTCTTGGCATGGTTTATTAGGTCCACTTGTAGAATCTATGCCAAAGTGCATTGAAGCTGTTCTAGCAGCTCCTGGTGGCACAGCATCATTTTAAGACACTTTAGGTTGGTGTTTACTTAATTTTGGCAGATACCTCTATGCCCTTGTGATAAAACTTAATCCACAGTTATTATTTATTAACTATTGATCCTCTGCGGCTAAATTATACCCTCTGGTGTATTTTGAACATTGAAAGCGAGCTCCTGTGGTTGGATAATATATATATTATATATTATATTATTACGTACTTTAATTACATTTTTGCCCGACTCACACAATTAACCAGTCACATGTATGTGTTATGCTGTTCATTTTTTATTTATTTTATTAATCAGTTACTCAATGAAGGCAGGGCCCCCCAGTTACCCAATGAAGGCAGGGCCCCCAGTTACCCAATGAAGGCAGGGCCCCCAGTTACCCAATGAAGGCAGGGCCCCCAGTTACCCAATGAAGGCAGGGCCCCCAGTTACCCAATGAAGGCAGGGCCCCCAGTTACCCAATCTAGGCAGGGCCCCCAGTTACCCAATCTAGGCAGGGCCCCCAGTTACCCAATCTAGGCAGGGCCCCCAGTTACCCAATCTAGGCAGGGCCCCCAGTTACCCCTAGGCAGGGCCCCCAGTTACCCAATCTAGGCAGGCCCCCCAGTTACCCAATCTAGGCAGGCCCCCAGTTACCCAATCTAGGCAGGGCCCCCAGTTACGCAGTCTAGGCAGGGCCCCCAGTTACACAATCTAGGCAGGCCCCCCAGTTACCCAATCTAGGCAGGGCCCCCAGTTACGCAATCTAGGCAGGGCCCCCAGTTACGCAATCTAGGCAGGGCCCCCAGTTACCCAATCTAGGCAGAGAGAGAGAAGGCCCCCAGTTACCCAATCAAGGCAGGGCCCCCCAGTTACCCAATCTAGGCAGGGCCCCCCAATTCTTACTGGTTGGTAGGTGATCAAATACTTATGTCATACAATAAAATGGAAATTAATTACTTAAAAATCATACAATGTGATTTTCTGGATTTTTGTTTTAGATTCCGTCTCTCACAGTTGAAGTGTACCTATGATAGAAATTACAGACCTCTACATGCTGCTTTGTAAGTAAGAAAACCTGCAAAATCAGCAGTGTATCAAATACTAGTTCTCCCCCACTGTATATATTTCCTTCATATTTATTTTTTTGTTGCTATTTTGTTGTTGCTGCCTCATAGGCCCCCCATGGGGACTGGGCACAGTGGCTTTCAGCCCTGGTAAACCCCTGCATTAATCTGACCCTGCTAATGACTGAAGGGGAGAAGGGGAGGATGTCCTTGTAGTAATGGGCGACCAAAGGTCAGGTCTTCTTGAATGGAAAAGAAAACACTGTCTTACGTCCCACCCTTCCACCTTTTAACCTCCTGTAACAGACACACATTAATCGGTTCGACGTAGGCTACTAACTGTTCGAAAATTAAGAAATAAGGCCCAAGGGTGGTGTGGTATATGGCCATTATACCACGGCTAAGGGCTGTTCAAAAGCACAACGCAACGTGGAGTGACTGGATACAGCCCTTAGCTGTGGTATATTGACCATATACCACAAACCCCTGAGGTGCCTTATTGCTGTTATAAACTGGTTACCAATGTAATTAGATCAGTAAAAATAAATGTTACACGGTCTGATATACCACAGCTGTCAGCCAATCAGCATTCAGGGCTCAAACCACCCAGTGTATAATGGAGTCTAGAATCGACTGACTAAGGAGTCCAGTGGAGTGAAGGAAAGTTTGACTGGATTATTATCAATGTGTTGAGCTCGCCCCTAGTTATGAGCATTTAGATGGAGTCAGATCCTTCATTTCTTCCGTGGTGGGTGTCCTTATCTCATTTGCTCTCTGCTGGAGTCTTGTCTCTGGCATGTACACCTCCATTATTCATCTACCCGACACAGATGGGGGGGGACCCATGAGGCAGGAACGCTGGTTTCTGGTTCCCTCTAACAACACACACAGACACATATGGATAATGTTGCCATGACAACGGGTACAACAGGCACTCTTTACATTTGCAGGAGAATGAATGTGAATTGTGAGTCCCCCCCCCTTCCGCTTTTACCTCAGTTCAAATGGGTTTGCTGATGGAGGATAGTGAATGAATTACACACTTAGGAAGATAAAAGCTTTTTGGTCCTGCTTCCCTGTGTTACCCCCCTGTGTTGTCTGTGCTTTTCCTCACAATATTTATGGTACTACCTCTTCAAGGCCTCCAAAATGTTTATGGCCCAGTGTGTATTCATTTTTAGAGCAAAGAGCTGTGCTGTTGCTACAGTTACTGTGTGAGCACTCTGAATACAGTATCAGGCCTATAATGAGTGACTGGGGGGGGTATCTTCATGATCAACTATTGTACTTGTTCGGTGTCTGGGAACAAAGAGGAGATGCTCTTGAGTATGTGTCTGCTACTGAGAGTCCCTCCTCTATGGACTAACTACAGTCTCTGGTTGCTGCTGGGAAGAACAACCATCCTCCCCAAGCTCCTTATAGGAACACATTTAATACTGTATGTGATATTAGGCAATATCCCATTAGCGACATAAATGATTTTTGATACATTTGATACGCGCAACAGAACACACTTGATACAGTACTTCAATATGTTTGGGAAAATAGAATAAACATGACAGTTTTCATGGAAGACTGTTGTATATATATTTTTTCATTGAAGATTAGATTTTACCCAAGACGCAGATTTAGCCCACCAACGGTGTTCAAAGTAAGTTAGAATACAGTACATGATAATGTCGTATGACAAATGTTTGTAAATGATATTACAGATGCCTACCATCATTTTTTATTATGATAGCCTTAACATGTGGCTGAAATTAGTCTTCACACGTGTGTAACTAAATCCCATCTCATTCAAATGTATTACATCTAAGGAAATACGTGAATGAGGGCTTTAATGTTCTCAAATGTTTTGGGGAAAGACCAGGTGTGTAAAATCAGCACAAATCTACAGCAACCTTGAGCCAAAAGGATATTACATAGCAGCCCTCCAAACACAGGAAGCTGGCTGTGTGAGTATAATCTATTATAGTCTGTTTTCGGCAGTCTATATGGGTTTGGGTTATATTTAGTTTGGACTAATTCAATCCATGGGTCTCTGGTTCTGCTCCACCTGTTGTGTGACTCACAGAGGTTCTGAACCTGAGAGGAAATGACATCATTCACCTACATTCACTCACCATTGCTCTCCTAGCGAGTCAACACAGTGGCAGGTTACGTTCTACAGTGTGTAGACATGATTATTTTACTGCACTCTACATATAATATACTCCCGATGTTGTAATGAGTCATTTCCATAACATAGTAACAATCACAATCTTGTTTAATTTGACATTTGATTAGCTGATTGTATTTTGTGTCATTCTGGTGTAATATGAACCTGTGCAAACAGACAAGACCGACCCAGAGTGAAAACGCCGGAGATGATAACAAGCAGGAATCAAGAGAATTACACTGTATAAAATAACACTGATAGCATCCCCACATTATCATGCATCAGTTAAGACCAAAGACAGAGTCTAATGTTGAGTTCTATTGTCTCTGCTGCTACAGATATTCTCTGGGATTACTGAATCAATAGTCTGGTTCAGGGTTTTAATTTGTGGCTTGATGAACCCATTATCCAAAGGGTGCCTTAATCAGATTTACAGTAGTTGTTGACCTTCGAAACGATGCTGAAAGTAATTAAGCCAACACATTGGTCTGATTTCTCATGGGAGGTGGAAGGGAGGTAGGAAGGGAGAGAGAGAGGAAGGGAGAGAGAGAGGAAGGGAGAGCGAGAGAGAGAGAGGAAGGGAGTGAGAGAGAGGAAGGGAGAGAGAGAAAGCATGCTGGGGTGGATGACATACCATATGGTACGGTATATTGGAAATTGAAAAATTGAGATTCTGTCAGCGTTAAATTGATTGGGCATGATGGGGAGTTTAATTGTGTTAGAGGACTAACCTTGTCATACAGTACACCACTGTTACTTTACATTAATTTAAGATGGTACATGTAGCACTAGGCACTATTTGTAGCTGATGTAATCTTATTTTATACATGTTGAAGTACATTCTGTAACTGCATGTCACACTTGAAGTAAACTTCAGTGGTGCATGAATGACATGATTCTCTTTACAGCTATACTGCTCTGTCAGTGTAGTTGTTTTCACCAGTACATGGTTTGAAAATTAACCACCCATTTCCCCATTTATAGACATGGTCCAATAGAACCATACAAACCTTCCTGTTGCTGTTGAATACCTGCTTCTTTCTGTCTTATTGCTCATTCATAGAAGCTATGTTTATACCTGGTGCTAACATGTGTCCTTTGTCCTGATCTTGTCAACATTCTGACTATTCCCTGATTATGCATTTACACATGGTATTAAAATGTGTCTCTTATCCATCCACTGTGTCCGCATTGTGACCAGATTTAATGGTCCCTTCCTGTATTTGCATGTGTAGGCGCATATTATTGCGTCATGACTGCAAGATGTCCCGATATCTTTTCCAACTGTCCCGATATCTATTTAAATTCTCCCTTTATCTGGTTTTAATGTCCAATCAAAAATGCCCTTCCAGCCAATCAGAAACGAATATTCAACAATGCTGTGGTATAATTTAATATAATATTGATTTATTTGAAGACACAATTTGATGCCATAAATCAATGGTGCCACCTGTAAATGATTTTAGGTGGTGGGATAAAGATGATTTAAAGGGTTTCACTGTCCAGATCCGTCTACACTAGATATCCAGACAAAATGTGTGCCTGACTACCTCCAGCTGAGGTCAGGAAGATCTGACCACATTTAGATCACACCTGTCCAACGGTTTGGGCACCATAATGATGTGGACAAAATCAGGACAACGGATACATGTTAGAACCAGGTATAAAACAGGGCTAGTGTCTCATGTATAATTATTTTCTTTTAACCTTGAGACACAGGAGCAGTGTGGGCTTTCTCAGTACCCTATGTGTGATGGATGTGTGAGAAATGAGTGGGACTAGATTGTGAATCTACCTCTAATTGGTTTCCATGTTAAAACGTTCCTCTGGAGCTGGAGTCACTGTGCAGAGTGATGTTCAGTTGTTCACTGTGCAGAGTGATGTTCAGTTGTTCAATGTTCAGAGTGATGTTCAGTTGTTCAATGTTCAGAGTGATGTTCAGAGTGATGTTCAGTTGTTCACTGTGCAGAGTGATGTTCAGTTGTTCACTGTGCAGAGTGATGTTCAGTTGTTCACTGTGCAGAGTGATGTTCAGTTGTTCAATGTTCAGAGTGATGTTCAGTTGTTCAATGTTCAGAGTGATGTTCAGTGTGATTTTCAGTTTGTGGACATGCCTTTTGCCTTTTGTCATTTTTAAATATAATTAACAGTTATTTGAAAAGAAGTCAACCTTAATTATAGAGGAATTGGCTCTGAATATATTTTTTGTTGTTGTTGTTGTTTTTTACATCTAAAGAGTAAACAAATAATTGTTCTTAATTGACCATGAAATACATGTACATAAAGTTCCTCATTTGTAGTAAAGAAAGCTGAGTAGCTAAGGTAATGTTGAACAGATGTGTTTAGTCTGACCTGCCTAAATGTTTTGGGACCAGCATTACTTACACACACAGTCAGACCAGTGGTTTCCAACTCCAGTCCTCGTGTGGAATCAGCTTTTTTTTTGTCTGCGGCTACAACACAAATGTGTGTGGTTCAGGTACTCGAGGACTGGAGTTGGGAACCACTGCTTTAGACACCCACACACAGGCAGGGCCCAAGCCCACCTCCTCCTCCTTGTTGTTGAAACATGACAATTAATGACATTTGGCTTATGGACCAGCCAGCTACCCAGCCACCCCGAGCTGACCTCCATGGTACCAATGGCCAATGGCTGGTCTTTACTTTCTACTTCCTGTACCGACCCATACTTCCTGTTCTGACCCAATGGGGGCAAAGGTCATATCTCTGGAGGTCTGGAGGGGTGTGCTGTCCCTCGCTACCTACGCCAAATATAATTTCCTGATTTCCTGATCTCACACAGTGTAACTGTGTGAGATCATCTCTTTCTGCTCCCAGCCCTGGGCCTTTGTCCTCTCTGTGTGGAGTCTGTCTCTTTCAGATACTCCGTTGGTAAATAAAGATGGCAAATTGAAACCACAGATGTATGATAAGTCTCTAAGGATGAAAGAAATATGGACACCAGAACACTGTTGAATGCTCCCACAGTTTTATTGAGTGCAATGTTTCAAGCCAAAGGTCTTCATCAGGCCACTAAGGATGCGCTGGGGAAGACCAGTCTCAACAGTTGTCTCAGCCTCCACCTCTAACTAGTGTCCACATCTCCAGGCTCTGTGTGTGTTGCTTGGCTCTGGCCCTCTTCTCTCCTCTCTAGTCTCCTCTCTCTATATGCTGTGTCATCAGGCTGTGCTGTGCTCAGGTCAGGCTCTGTCTTCTATCTCTGGACCCATCTGGTCCCCTACTTTTTGTTTTCTTTCTCTCGCTTTCTCGGAGGAGCTCCGGTTCCTAGCGGTCCTCCATAGAAATTGAAATTATTCCAGGAAAGTAGAAACCACAGGAAGCCCACAGGCCTCAACTTGCCTGTGTCTGTTAATGTGCCTGTACATAACCATCCCTACACACCACAAAGACATCAGTGTGTATGTTGTCACTGTGCTCATTTCACAGGCTCCCACCCACCCTTGTGCACCAACTGGGCGTGAGTCTTAGCCTGAGACTGTGAGCTATTCCTCTCTCAGTGTGTTGTTATTCAACAAATCCCCTCGGCCAGACGGAGTAAGAGTGAAAAGTGGCGTCACCTCTCTGTAATGGCCCCAGCAACAGTCTATAGAAGGGCTATATCTCTGTCTCATCTGTTTCTATAAAAACACACCCCTACTGTGAGTCTTTCCTTGCAGACTGTAATTTATTTAGATTTATTTGCAGGACAAACAGCCAGCCAGCGCCCAGACCCTCACAGTCACTAAAAGGCGGATAGCTGGGATGGGGGGAGTGAGGGGTGCGGTGGGAAGGGGGAGATATACTTTTATAGCGATTAGACCTCTGTGTGGGGGGCACAGCTGGGGTGGAGAGGTGTGTGGGAGGGGTGCCGTTGCTGCATGTGACGATTGTCCAGCGGCAATCCGATTATGCAGAATTGAAGGGGTGATATCGTCTCTGACATCGCTCCACATATGAAGCCTCAGCATCCCCATGCATCTCTATGCCTCCACCAGTATAATTACACTTCCCACCCAACTATCTGTGTTTTAATAAGCAATTACAGCTGGGCTAGCACAGTGCAAATTGTCCATTTGTCTGGTGTGATTAAAAGAGCTAGTCTCTATGTTGTGGCTGTGAAGGATCCTGCAATGCTACAATACTGTTTGGGCCCCATTATCTGTGACCTTTTAGGAAATTGAAAAAAATGTGCCCCGATGTTCAGGGACCGGGAGTGTAGGGATGCCTTTTGTTTGTTATTCAACTACAATAAAACAAAGATAATACATAAAAGATGAGCAAATCTACATGGGTGATTTCTGCGGTGGAATAATGAAGAGTTTAATGAGCACTTCTACATCATTATAATGGCTATTGATGAGAAATATAACCTTCATTTAGCTGTTGGAAAATGTAACAGACTGACCCCATCCCTCAATCCCAGGCCAAACACCTGAATTGATCCTGAGGTTGAATGAATTGCGTGTGATTGTTATGGTCAGTGTCTTCGTATGGATCAGTTGGGACTTGACCTTTTCCCTAAGGAGATAGGGGCAATTTACAAAGACAATCAATCCCCATTAACTCTGTTCTACTGAGATGCCTTCACCACTTTATTCCACATCCCTAGAAAAAGTAATGCAGTAGGCAAGACCGACATCAACCAACAGCTGTAATAGCGTCAAATGCAATTGACATGATCTACAGTTAGAACACTGTTCATGATAGCCTGGATTCAGATCGGTTTGTGTTGTATTGACAACTGATATGACAGTGACCGCAGGGGATGGCAAGACTAGGAGTTACATTTACATGTCAATAGTTGTGCATACATATATATATATATTTCTTTAATAAAAAATTTATTTTACCTTTATTTAGTCCGAGGTGTCATCGGATGGAGCCACAGTGTCTCCTGACCCCTCCTGTCTCAGCCTCCGGTATTTATGCTGCAGTAGTTTATGTGTCGGGGGGCTAGGGTCAGTTTGTTATATCTGATGTACTTCTCCTGTCCTATCCGGTGTCCTGTGTGAATTTAAGTATGCTCTCTCTAATTCTATCTTTCTTTTTTTCTCTCTCTCGGAGGACCTGAGCCCTAGGACCACGCCTCAGGACTACCTGACATGATGACTCCTTGCTGTCCCCAGTCCACCTGGCCGTGCTGCTGCTCCAGTTTCAACTGTTCTGCCTGTGATTATTATTATTTGACCATGCTGGTCATTTATGAACATTTGAACATCTTGGCCATGTTCTGTTACAATCTCCACCTGGCACAGCCAGAAGAGGACTGGCCACCCCACATAGCCTGGTTCCTCTCTAGGTTTCTTCCTAGGTTTTGGCCTTTCTAGGGAGTTTTTCCTAGCCACTGTGCTTCTACACCTGCAATGCTTGCTGTTTGGGGTTTTAGGCTGGGTTTCTGGACAGCACTTTGAGATATCAGCTGATGTACGAAGGGCTATATAAATACATTTGATTTGATTTGATTTGATTTAACCAGGTAGGCTAGTTGAGAACAAGTTCTCATTTACAACTGCGACCTGACCAAGATAAAGCAAAGCAGTGCGACACAAACAACAACACAGAGTTACACATGGAATAAACACACATACAGTCAATAACACAATAGAAACATCTATATACAGCATGTGCAAATGAGGTAAGATAAGGGAGGTAAGGCAATGAATAGGCCATAGTGGCGAAATAATTACAATTTAGCAATTAAACACTGGAGTGATTGATGTGCAGAATATGAATGTTCAAGTAGAGATACTGGGGTGCAAAGGAGCAAAATAAATCAAATAAATAACAATATGGCAATGAGGTGGTTGGATGGGCTATTTACAGATGGACTATGTACAGTACAGGTGCAATGATCTGTGAGCTGCTCTGACAGCTGGTGCTTAAAGTTAGTGAGGGAGATATGAGTCTCCAGCTTCAGTGATTTTTGCAATTCGTTTCAGTCATTGGCAGCAGAGAACTGGAAGGAAAGGCGGCCAAATAGGAATTGGCTTTGGGGGTGACCAGTGAAATATACCTGCTGGAGCGCGTGCTATGGGTGGGTGCTGCTATGGTGACCAGTGAGCTGAGATAAGGCGGGGCTTTACCTAGCAAAGACTTATAGATGACCTGGAAACAGTGGGTTTGGCGACAAAAATGAAGCGAGGGCCAGCCAACAAGAGCATACAGGTCGCAGTGATGGGTAGTATATGGGGCGTTGGTGACGAAATGGATGGCACTGTGATAGACTGCATCCAATTTGCTGAGTAGATTGTTGGACGCTATTATGTAAATGACATCGCCAAAATCAAGGACCGGTAGGATAGTCAGTTTTACGAGGGTATGTTTGGCAGCATGAGTGAAGGATGCTTTGTTGCGAAATAGGAAGCCAATTCTAGATTTAATTTTGGATTGGAGATGTTTAATGTGAGTCTGGAAGGAGAGTTTACAGTCTGACCAGACACCTAGGTATTTGTAGTTGTCCACATATTCTAAGTCAGAAACGTCCAGAGTAGTGATGCTGGACGGGCGGGCAGGTGCGGGCAGCGATTGGTTGAAAAGCATGCATTTAGTTTTACTTGCATTTTAGAGCAGTTGGAGGCCACGGAAGGGGAGTTGTATGGCATTGAAGCTCGACTGGAGGTTAGTTAACACAGTGTCCACAGAAGGGCCAGAAGTATACAGAATGATATTGTCTGCGTAGAGGTTGATCAGAGAATCACCAGCAGCAAGAGCGACATCATTGATATATGCAGAGAACAGAGAATTGAACCCAGTGGTACCCCCATAGAGACTGCCAGAGGTCTGGACAACAGACCCTCCGATTTGACACACTGAACTCTGTCTGAGGAGTAGTTGGTGAACCAGGCGAGCCAGTCATTTGAGAAACCAAGGCTGTTGAGTCTGCCGATACAAATGTGGTGATTGACGGAGTCGAAAGCCAAGGCCAGGTCGATCGTTGGTGGTTATGATATTGTTTAGGACCTTGAGCGTGGCTGAGGTGCACCCATGACCAGCTCGGAAACCAGATTGCATAGCGGAGAAGGTACGTTGGGATTCGAAATGGTCGGCAATCTGTTTGTTAACTTGGCTTTCGAAGACCTTAGAAAGGCAGGGTAGGATGGATGTAGGTCTGTAGCCGTTTGAGTCTAGAGTGTCTCCCCCTTTGAAGAGGGGGATGACCACGGCAGCTTTCCAATCTTTGGGGGTCTCAGAAGATATGAAAGAGAGGTTGAACAGACTAGTAATTGTGGTTGCAACATTTTAGGCGGATAATTTTAGAAAGAGAGGGTCCAGATTGTCTAGCCTGGCTGATATGTAGGGGTTCAGATTTTTCAGTTCTTTCAGAACATCAGCTATCTGGATTTGTGTGAAGGAGAAATGGGGAGGCTTGGGCAAGGTCCTGTGGGCGGTGCATGGCTGTTGACCGGGGTCGGGGTAGCCAGGAGGAAAGCATGGCCAACCGTAGAAAAATGCGTATTGAAATTCTCAATTATAGTGGATTTATCGGTGGTGACAGTGTTTCCTAGCCTCAGTGCAGTAGGCAGCTGGGAGGAGGTGCTCTTATTCTCCATGGACTTAAAAGTGTCCCAGAAATGTTTGGAGTTTGTGCTACAGGATGTAAATGTCCTACTTTTAGTTTTTCTCCTCTGTACTGGTCCCCTCGTGGGAATCGAACTGACAACCCTGGCGTTGCAAGTGTCATGCTCTACCAACTGACAGGTTGCATGTCATTCAGTGGCAGAGCATCTGGTTGTGTTTTCAGTGTAGACATGTTTAACCATGTGCTCTACCCACAATGTCAACAGTAGAAACCACTGAATGGTGTGAGAGCCACCAAACACCCCTTAATTAAACAAATACATCAGTCACGTCTGGTCAACACTGTCTAGTTGTCTTCATTGTGGTGAGCTGCAATACACTCTTATGGTGAAGAAAAACAAAATAAATGTATCATGAATTCAACGTTGCCCAGATATAGTGTTTACCTAAACACGTCATATTAAGTGTTATGGTTGATACCGTGTTGGGTACTACTGTTCAACTATTCTACGGTATCTCATTCACGTTTACATATCTGGCATTACTCATCTCATATGTATATACTGTATTCTATACTATTCTACGGTATCTTAGTCACTTAAGGTTCACAAATCTTGCATTACTCATTTCATATGTATATACTGTATTCTATACTATTCTACTGTATCTTCGTCCATTCCGCTCTGACATCACTCGTCCGTATGTATATATTCTTAATTCATTCCTACTTAGATTTGTGTGTATTGGGCATATGTTGTGTAATTTGTTAGATATTACTTGTTAGATATTACTGCACTGTTGGAGCTAGAAGCACAAGCATTTCGCTACACCCGCAATAACATCTGCTGATCACGTGTATGTGACTAATATAATTTGATTTGATTTGAACAGGGTTCTTCAAGGTTGTTTTTCCGTTCATACTGTATCAACTATTGACAGTCTTTATTGTTTATCCTCTAAAGAAAATCTGTTTCACTGGTTGTCAAGGGCTTGTCTTCCACTTCGACATACCTTTGCTCTGTTAGTGCCCTGACGCCATTTTGTCCTCTCCTCCATTAAGGGCCAGTGAACAAATCTGCTCTCTGAGGAAATATGTCTTTCCATTCCTACTTACCACAGGATTCCTCTATGTCTCCTTCTGTTTCTGAGACCTATCTAACGTCTCCCATCCCTGGTGAGCTCAGAGAGAGCGGAAGAATATGCAAACCTGTCCCTAGGCATTGAATTCCATTACCAAGAAGCCCCTTGTTAATCATTGTAATCAACGGTACTAGATTTAATGGGCACATAGCCTAGCCCATAGCTACAAGGGCTCTCTCACTCTGACAACGACCACAACAACAGCAGAAACCCTGTGACAGCCATGTTGTCACTAATGGAGTGTGTTCACTGTTGTTCATGGTAACAGTGGCCTTAGGTTATGTGGCGATGTTCTTACTGCAGCTCTTTGACTTGCTGTTTGGAATCCATTTTGTGGTAAATGCATTTAGGCGACTGCAGGTATGAGATGCTCTTATCAACATTGTTTTCAGCTTCACCAGGCCTTGCGCCTAAGGACAAAAGGTCCATTCTGACAACATTTGACTAGTCAAGTGAATTTCTCTGTTTCAGTATGGTGGTTGTGTGCTGTGGATATGTCCCGCCACCCAATGTTTGTTGTCATTCATTGCAGACGTAGGCTTAGATTCAATGCGATAGCCAACACCTGCATAGCTGATGTTTTGGCAGTGTCAGAGGTTTGTAGCTGTCAAACCAGTGAGCAGCTGCTCTTCTGATCATTGTCACAAAGCCACACCCCTCCCACTCAGGTTAGAATTTCAGAACTAGAAAGTGTATATAGAAGTAATGACACTCTAATTGAAAATCACTAAACAAAATGATGATTTCTATCAGCCGAATCGAGGTGTAGATTACATCTCACGTTCCAGTGTACAAACTTGCAAACAAGGCTGCATGGGATTTCTCTTAATGCAACTCAGTGCAGCCAAAGACAATGTCCACTGGTGGATCTGACAGCTCAAACACAGTTCCACCTCCTACACCACCAAAACAACCGCTTTGCGGATGTCGGCTAAAGTTGATCTGATGGAATAGAGCCCTTTCGCTTGATCCCAGAACAAATTGAATTACTTAATATTTGAAATTGCTCCGTTTTTAAAGCAACAAACGATACATCATCTTGACATTTTGTCAAATGTATTTATTTACACAATTAAGATAAAAGCGTTTACTCTGTGAAATCAGAGGAAGTGATGAAAAGCCATAATTTAGCAGACAGCTCATTAAATTGACAGCGAGAGCTCATATTTCAAACAGCACAGTAACGAGGACTTGATAATTTTAACAATGATGGGAATGTGTATGAATAGTAATGATTGGAATGTCTCAGTGTTATTCTAAAATACATGAGTGAAATGCACAGAGAAGGGGCCTCACATTTACTGTCTGAAAATGGTCTTATTGAAACATCATCCAGTTGCTATGGAAGTATCCCGAGCTTGTTCAATTATATTCTAGTCCTCCCCACATGAAGAAATAATATCGTTTCCATAGAATACTACACTACCTATTCTAGAATTCTGTAGTAAACTGTAGTATACTGTAGAATACTATACTACGCGTTGTAACATACCTTCATCATGTGTAGTTCTTACCAGAGGTGGGACCAAGTCATTGTTTTATAAGTCACAAGTAAGTCTCAAGTCTTAGCACTCAAGTCCCAATTCAAGACAGGCAAGTCCGAGTCAAGTCTCAAGTCAAGACCGTCAAGTATCAAGTCAAGTCTCAAGTCCTAAACTTCGAGTCCTGAACAAGTCATAATGTGCTCTTCACCAAATGTAATACCATTTCATATTTTTAACAAGAGTAATAGTATATTACATTTACGCAAATCATGAACGCTTTTAAAAATATCCATATATTTATTACTTTCCAAATAAACTTTATATTTCCATGGAAATACACGGGTAGCCATGAGAAAAAATATATAGCTGTTGGATATATTAGCCACGACTTACCGTTCTTTGTGCAGCTACAAATGTCGGAAAAAGTTGGAAATTGTTGCGCCTCCGTCTGGAATTTTCTTCCTTTCTCAGCTGGCACAATTTGATTGGCTGCTGTCCGATTCAAACTGCAATCCGTTAAATGAAGAGTTGATGCGCTGCACACTTTATTTAATAGCATCATTTTTTAAATATTTGAGCTTGGGGAGGGTATCAAGTCAGTTCGAGTCATAAGGCTCAAGTCCAAGTCAAGTCACAAGTCATTGGTGTTATTAAATTCAAAGTCGAGTTGCAAGTCATCATATTTGTGACTCTGGTTCTTACTATAGAATGTTATAGTATACTGTAGGGGGTTTGTGGTATACGGCCAATGTACAGCGGCTAACGGCTGTATCCAGGCACATTGCGTCGTGCTTAACAACAGCCCTTAGCCGTGGTATATTGGCCATACCATACCCCTTCGTGCCTTATTGCTTAAGTATATTACAGACCGCAAAACACTACAGTAATTGCTTTAGTATTGTCACGCCCTTACCTTAGAGAGCCTTTTTATTTCTCTATTTGGTTAGGTCGGGGTGTGATTAGGGTGGGCATTCTAGTTTTTCTATTTCTTTGTTGGCTGGGTATGGTTCCCAGTCTATCGTTGTCTCTGATTGGGGATCATACTTAGGCAGCCTTTTTTCCACATTTAGTTTGTGGGATCTTGTTTGTGTGTAGTTGCTTTCTGCACTGCATGTACCTTTATGTTCGTTTTTTGTATTTTAATGTTTTTTCGGTGTCATTAAAAAAAAAGTAAAATGTACGTGTAACAGGCTGCACCTTGGTCCAATCCATCTCTAAACGATCGTGACAAGTATAGTCTTCCTCGAGGACAAAGCCCCCACTACTATGTCAAAAATAATAAAACAAAAACACTATAATAAATACTACAGTAATGTCTGCAAAACATACTACAGTAAATACTACAGTATACAAAAACACTACAGTAAATATTTACAATCCCCAGAAACACTACAGTAATGACAATAGTATACACTACAGTTTTTTTTCTCATACAGTGTTTATAGTATAGTAAACTGTAAATACTACATTATAAACTGGGTGGTTCAAACCCTGAATGCTGATTGGCTGACAGCCGTGGTATGTCAGACCGTGTAACATTTATTTTTACTGCTCTAATTACATTGGTAAGCAGTTTATAATAGCAATAAGGCACCTTGGGGGTTGGTGATATATGGCCAATATACCACGGCTAAGGGCTGTATCCAGGCACTCCGCATAAGAACGCATAAGAACCGTGGTAAATTGGCCATATATCACACCCGCTCGGGTCTTATCGCTTAAGAATACAGTATTCACTGTAGTGTTTTTGCTGACTTTAGTCCACAAAAACACCAGTGAATACTACAGTAAAGTCAGTAAAATACTATAATATTTAACCATAGTATACTATAGTATATTTTCATGTGGGTCCTCTTTTCTGTCCATTCACTCTGAGCCTGTCTCACCACTGTCTGGTTATGCCAAGGATAAGAAGGATGAGGAGAGGAAATGGAGGAGAAGGAGGAGGAGTTGGATGTCTCTTCTTGTAACAGGACACACCTCAGGACCCAGAGATTGAACCAAACTCTCATTTGACAGAGCAGAACAGCCGAATGTCAGAGGAAAAGAGAGATTGAGAGGTTTGACAGAATGTTGAAGGTTCATTTATTTGCTTAGCAGATGCCTCAGCTTTTACAGACAGCAGAAATCCATCTTTTTCAAGTCTCCTGAAACGTCTTGTAGACCTTTAGTTGTTAATATACACTGAGTGTATAAAACATTGTGCTCTTTCCATGACAAAGACATACCAGGTGAATCCAGGTGAAAGCTATGATCCCTTATTGATGTCACTTGTTAAATCCACTTCAATCAGTGTAGATTAAGCAGAGGAGACAGGTTAAAGAGTGGGGGTGCAACTCAATGTTAGGAAGCTGTTCCTAATGTTTTGTACAATCAGAATATATTTTCTTCCAGATTCTGATGGGGTATGAAAACGCTGCTTTTTACCCATTAGAAGATCCTGTTCTTTCATCTGAAGATTAGTCAGCTGCTGTAGGGGGAAAGGACTCATGGATTAAACTCACTTGATCCTGTAATAAAAGGAAGTTATTTCTAGAGCAGCACTGAACCCCCATGGCAACACATTGGGTTCAGCAAGTGTGGCGTGCTCTATAATTATACCATTGCATTGCATGGCAGGGACCTATAGGCTGGCTATGACTGACTGTGGTGTCCCTCGTGTGCACATTTTCATTGATCATGTAGCATGCATGGATTGTCACACTCCAGGGCAGATCTTTTTATTTATTTGCTGAGCATTTCAAGTCCTTTTGCAGCTACAAAAACTGCTTTGTCAACAGTTTACTTTGTTTATCTCTGCGTACACAAACATTGCAATGGCTCAACAAATAAGTTGTTATTCAATTAAAGATATGGCAAAAATGCTGGTTTACTAGAGAGACATTTTATTTTGTTTACATAGCTTACACTTCAGAAAGATGAGTATCAACTGTGGTTTTGAAAAAGCTACATCTCAAAGGAAGCATCTACTGAAACAAATCAACAAACTGTATGCCCTTGTTAGTTCTGTTGGTGAGAGCTGGTAAGGAATGTTGCTGAAAAACTTGACACAGAATTAAGGAGAATTTAGGGAGATTCTCAAGAGTTGTCGACTCTCGAAATACATTATTGTAATGTAACATCACACTGCTCCCGTTAATGTTGTCAATGAGAATAGCCTGTTAGCCTGAGGTTGGAAATAACAAAGCCTATGTACTCAGCTACTCAGCTAAAGGCTTCGAGATCTCCTTGAGCAAACATTTTCAGACACAGAGTGTGTGTGTGTGCACATACAGTACCAGTCAAAAGTTTGGACACACCTACTCATTCAAGGGTTTTTATTCATTTATACTATTTTCTACATTGTAGAATAATAGTGAAGAAATCACAACCAAGAAATAACACATATGGAATCATGTAGTAACCAAAAAAGTGTTAAACAAATCAAAATGTATTTTATATTTGAGATTCTTCAAAGTAGCCACCCTTTGCCTTGATGACAGCTTTGCACATTCTTGGCATTATCTCAACCAGCTTCATGAGGTAGTCACCTGGAATGTGCCTTGTTAAAAGATTATTTGTGGAATTTCTTTCCTTCTTAATGCATTTGAGCCAATCGGTTGTGTTGTAACAAGGTAGGGTTTGCATAGGAAGATAGCAATATTTGGTCCATATTATGGCAAGAACAGCTCAAGTAAGCAAAGAGAAACAACAGTCCATCATTATTTTTTTCATTTAACTAGACATGTCAATAAATTCTTATTTACAATGACAGCCTTCCAGGGAACAGTGGGTTAACTGCCTTGTTCAGGAGCAGAACGACAAATTTTCAGCTTGTCAGCTCAGGGATTCGATCCAGCAACCTTTCGAATACTGGCCCAATGCTCTAACCACTAGGCTACTTGCCACCCCATGAAGGTCAGTCAATCCGAAAAATTTCAAGAACAGTGAAAGTTTCTTCAAGTGCAGTCGCAAAAACGATCAAGCGCTATGATGAAACTTGCTCTCGTGAGGACCACCACAGGAAAGGAAGACCCAGAGAAACCTATGCTCCTGCCGGGCGCAGTGCACGCTAACCAAGGTCGCCAGGTGCACGGTGTTTCCTCCGACACATTGGTGCGGCTGGCTTCCGGGTTGGATGCGCGCTGTTTTAAGAAGCAGTGTGGCTTGGTTGGGTTGTGTTTCGGAGGACGCATGGCTTTCGACCTTTGTCTCTCCCGAGCCCGTGTAACGGATGTGAAACGGCTAGCTTAGTTAGCGGTGCGCGCTAAATAACGTTTCAATCGGTGACGTCACTTGCTCTGAGACCTTGAAGTAGTAGTTCCCCTTGCTCTGCAAGGGCCGCGGCTTTTGTGGAGCGATGGGTAACGATGCTTCGTGGGTGACTGTTGTTGATGTGTGCAGAGGGTCCCTGGTTCGAGCCCAGGTATGGGCGAGGGGACGGTTTAAAGTTATACTGTTACACCCGTACGGGAGTTGTAGCAATGAGACAAGATAGTAACTACTAATAATTGGATACTACGAAATTGGGGAGAAGAAGGGGGTAAAAAAAACAGACACATCTCAACATCAGCTGTTCAGAGGAGACTGCGTGAATCAGGCCTTCATGGTCGAATTGCTGTAAAGAAACCACTACCTAAGGTCACCAATAAGAAGAAGAGACATGTCTTTATGAAACGTATGATCTCCACTTTTGTGGTTCCCACCATGAAGGAGGATGTGTGATGGTGTGGGGGGCTTTGAGGGTGATCCTGCCTGTGATTTTATTTGGAATTCAAGGCACACTTAACCAGCATGGCTACCACAGCATTCTGCAGCGATACACCATCCCATCTGGTTTGTGCTTGGTAGGTCTATCATTTGTTTTTCAACAGGACTGTCACGACTCCCACCGAAGCTGCCTGTTCGGACGGTGCTCGGGGGTCGTCGTCACCGGCCTACTAGCCGCCACCGATCCCTTTCCCCTTTTCTGTAAGTTTAGTCTTATTAGTTGCACCTGTTCCTTTTTGTGTTTATTTAAGCCTGTTAGGCCCGCTTAGGTTTGTGCGGGATTAATTTTGTTCTCTGTCGGTTGTGGATGTGTTCTCGTTTTCTCCGGACCGTTTGTCCTGTGTTTGGGCTGGTCAGTGTTATGCGCCCTGCATTTGGTGCGACCATTTTGTGCCGGAGAATAAATACTACAAATCACCGAACCTTCTGCTCTCTGCACCTGACTCCTACTCACCACTCCTAGTAACCTGTGACACAGGACAATGACCCATCACACCTCCAGGCTGTTTAAGGGCTAGTTGACCAAGAAGAAGAGTGATGGAGTGCTGCATCAGATGACCTGGCTTTCACAATCACCCGACCTCAACCCAATTGAGATGGTTTGGGATGAGTTTGACTACCGCCAACAAGTGCTCAGCATATGTGGAAAACTCCTTCAAGACTGTTGGTAAAGCATTCCAGGTGAAGCTGGTTGATATAATTCCAAGAGTGTACAAAGCTGTCATCAAGGCAAAGGGTGGCTACTTTGAAGAATCTCAAATATAAAATATATTTTGATATGTTTAGCACTTTTTTGGTTACTACATGATTCCATATGTGTTATTCCATTGTTGTGTTGTCTTCACCATTATTCTACAATATATAAAATAGTAAAAATAAAGACAAACCCTTGAATGAGCAGTCTCCAAACTTTTGACTGGTACTGTATGTGTTCCCACTTACAGTTGGTGTGTTGATCATGTTTGTGCATATGGGATGAAAAGGGTGCTTGCTGCAACGTGCGTTTCACATACAGCATTGAATTCTACTGGGAATGTAAAGTGTAAAACACATAAAGAGATACATTATCATACATATATATTTATATTCCGGACTCTGACATTACTAATTCTGATATTTCTTAATTTCTTAATTTTAATGTTGTGGATTTATATTTATAGATATTGCTACACTGTTGGAGCTAGAAACATAAGAATTTCTTCTGTAAAATATGTGTGTGCGACCAATTCATTTGATTTGATTTGATTTGAATACCACTGTAGCCTCACAGTAATGTATAGAGAATAACTAAATTAAAAGCAGCATGCCATTTTCTACAGGCCCGTGTGGCGTTCCTATATCAGATTCCTCAATGACCCCAATTTTTCAAACACTGAATTGTGTCGCACTGTGACATTAATTGCATTTTGGAGTAAATCAAGGCCACAGTTGACTAGAGTTCATAAAATGCCCATGAAAGATGTACGGTGTAGCTGTTATCTAGCATAGTGCAGGCACATGTTGACACATGACACCTTGAGGATTCATGTCATAGAGCTGGGTAATCTGAGGGAGTTTGGATTTGGAAGAGGGTTATTTCAGTGAAATGCTTGATATTTCAAATTGACAGCTGTGCTGAGCTACTGTGCTGGGCCTGGCATCCATCTAAACCACAGGCAGTTGGTGGCACCTTAATTGGGGAGGAAGAGCCTGTGGTAATGGCTGGAGCGGAATCAGTGGAATGGTATCAAATACATCAAACACATGGTTTGACGACATTCAATTCGCTCCGTTCCAGCCATTATTATAAGCCGTCCTCCCCTCAGCAGCCTCTCTACTGATCTAAATCCAACTACCACAATTTCACATCGCTTAGAGTTTTGTTTCAAAGAGCAAGTAGTGGAACAAGTTTTGAATCATAACGAGCCCAGACTTTTGTGAGAGCTTAAGGTTTTATTTTATTTGTATTTTATTTTATTTAACCTTTATCCTTTACAGGATTGGTGGGTCCCCCGCGGGACGGTTAAGCTAACGTAGGCTAATGCAATTAGCATGAGGTTGTAAGTAACAAGAACATTTCCCAGGACATAGACATATCTGATATTGTCAGAAAGCTTACGTTCTTGTTAATCTAACTGCACTGTCCAATTTACAGTAGCTATTACAGTGAAAGAATACCATGATATTGTTTGAGGAGAGTGCACAGTTATGAACTTGAAAATGTATTAATAAACCAATTAGATACATTTGGGCAGTCTTGATACAATATTTTGAACAGAAAAGCAATGGTTCATTGGACCAGTCTAAAACTTTGCATATACACTGCTAAATTGCACCTGGGCTGGAATAATACATTATGGCCATTCTCTTGCATTTCAAAGATGACGGGACAAAAAAAACACCAACACGTTTTTTCTTTGTATAATCATTTACTAGATCTAATGTGTTATATTCTCCTGCATTCATTTCACATTTCCACAAACTTCAAAGGGCTTCCTTTCAAATGGTATCAACAATATGTATATCCTTGCTTCAGATCCTGAGCTACAGGCAGTTAGATTTGGATATGTCATTTTAGGTGAAATTTGGGAAAAAAAGGGTCGGTTACCCATTATTTAACTAGGCAAGTCAGTTAAGAACAAATTCTTATTTACAATAACGGCTTACGTATAGGCAAAAGTCTTCCCGCGGGGACGAGGGCTGGGATAAAAAATGTAATAAAAATATAGGACAAAACACAAATCACAACAACAACACATCAAGGGTCAGTATCTGAAAGGATCAGTAAGTTTGTGGAGAGAAGACTGTTGACAGGTAGACACGGGGTCATTCAGTCACCACTTGGTGAGAAAATAAAGACGTGACCCAACATGTCTGCAAAATCTTCTACAAATATTTGAGTTCCTCCTAGGTCTGTTTCCTGTGTCTGCATGAAGCATAACATTTAGGTTGGAGAGAAGGGAAGGTGACGGTAGGGCGTAACTCAGAGTTCCCATGCAGTGTTTTGGAAGCAGAGCAGATCCCATGAGCCAATTCCCAGGTTAGCGCAACTAGCTGTACTGTAGTGGTTTGACAACCATCAGAAAGTATGGAACAA
The DNA here is from genome assembly GCF_018296145.1 of Oncorhynchus tshawytscha. NCBI lineage: Eukaryota > Metazoa > Chordata > Actinopteri > Salmoniformes > Salmonidae > Oncorhynchus > Oncorhynchus tshawytscha. The sequence goes on from NC_056454.1 coordinate 41,821,811, forward strand.
ATTGAAGTTCTTGGACTTGTACTTTGCTTGGAAGACAATATAAATTATTGCTTTTAGAATAAGTTATGCAATGTATTTGTGAATTGTAGGAATGATGTTGGTCTACAGCAGTGGAGGCTGGTGGGAGGAGCTATATGAGATGGGCTCATTGTAAAGGATGGAATGGAGTCAATGTAACGGAGTCAAACATGTGGTTTCCATATCTTTGATGTGTTTGATACTGTTCCATTTATTCTACTCCTTCCATTACAATGAGCCCATACTCCCATAGTTTATGGCTATTTGAAATGACGGACAAAAATTCCCAGAGAGGGGAGGGTTACTCTTGCAGTGAAAGTTTTAAATGTTGAGGTGGAATTCCCTCCTGTTGTCAAACCATGAGGAGGTGATTAGTCTGGAAGTTAGCAGCCTTTGATTTTCCCAGAACATGCCATTTTCAGCATTTCAATACCTGAAAGTTCCCCGCAAGCACATTTTTTCATAGACCGCTGCGAACATGCATACTAGTTGTACTGACAGCTCACACTGTGATAAGTGCCATTAGAACAGCAAAAGTGTCTCATGCTCAGGATTTTATGGGTAGTTAAACCTGTTACAAGTCCCCCTCTCATCGCCTTGTGTGGCCACAAGAGCCATGAAGTAAAATAACATCCTCAATGGAACACACAATCAGTACATTAAATTCAGAGTGATCCAAAATTAGATAAGGGGTAATACAGGAAATACTGAACCACATAAACAATGTTTTCATCAGCTTTTGAGAGTTATTTTTGTGATCATGTTAGCTTTCATATTAGATGCATTCCCTAATTGACTAAATATCCATCCACACCAGTGACTAAACTGCAGACGGTCACTGTCACAAGTGTAGAGAGGACTGGGCAGGAAGCAGTCGCAGGTTTAGAACTACTGAATTTATTAAAGCACCACATATAAAAGCGGTGTGAAACCCGAAGTGCAAAATAATAAAGTACTCAGGAAATAGTAGGAGAGATTCCTCTCCGGAAATAGTAGGAGAGATTCCTCTCAGGAAATATTTACAATGACCGACAAAGACAAATGACAGAGGGAGTATATATACAACGATATACAGCGATAGAGTGGGGATTGGAACCAGGTGTTTGTAATGATGACGAGACAAGTCCGGGGTTGATATGTGAAGGGCATTTGCCTGCAGCAGGTTCGGCAGCAGCTAGAAGGCCGGCGACGCCGAACGTCTGAGCTGGACAGGAGGGGGAGCCAAAGATAAGGCTGGTGTGACAGTCACCAAGCAGTGATGATATTACAGTCACCAAGCAGTGATGATATTAGTCACCAAGCACAGATGATATTACAGTCACCAAGCAGTGATGATATTAGTCACCAAGCAGTGATGATATTAGTCACCAAGCAGTGATGAGATTACAATCACCAAGCAGTGATGAGATTAGTCGCAACCTGGTCGTAGACAGACATGTATTGATCTGGCTGCCCTGGGGTCCTCATACAGTACATGAGCAAAGGCATGTGGACACCTGCCCATCGAACACCTCATTCCAAAATCATGGGCATTAATATGGAGTAAGTCCCCCCTTTGCTGCCTCCACTCTTCTGGGAAGGCTTTCCACTAAGAGTCCAATGGCGGCAAACTTTACACCACTCCAGCCAACGCTTGGATTGCACATGGTGATTTTAGGCTTCTGTGTGGCTGCTCAGCCATGGAAACCCATTTATTGAAGCTCTTGACGAACAGTTCTCGTGCTGACGTTGCTTCCAGAGGCAGTTTGGAACTCGGTAGTGAGTGTTGCAGCTAAGGACAGAAGCGCTTCAGCACTTGGCAGTCCTGTTTTGTGAGTTTGCAATCCCTTTAGCGTTGCTTGCTAGCTTGCTAGGTTAGCTGGCTAATAAACTACAGTAGTTAGCTAGTACCATCAAGGAAAAGGGAATCAGGACACACTGGACACGGTAGACACAGTTACATGTAGCTGTAGATGCATGACGTGTTCAGAATTCCATGATCAGAACTCTATGATCAGCATACTAAAGCTGCATGAACTGTCAAGTCTAGACACGGCCTAAGAGAATGTGGGACAGGAATAAGAGGAGCTGGCTGGTGAGGCAGTGTTAGATGCTGAATTTAAGAAATAGTATTCTTAGCACAGTCCACCATGGCCTGACCTATTTGTGTTTTCCTGGTGTAGTTTATGGATAGCAGCATGCACAAAGTGCAAAGGCTTTTGGCTTGATGCCAGGCTTTCATAGAACGCTTTCGTTGTTTTACGCTTTCATTGTTTTATTCTTATTGGATTACATTATTGGACTACACTATTTACATGGTTGTTCTTTCTTCATTAGCAATGGATACGATCCAAAGTTCTTCCTACACTCTTAGAAAAAAGGCTTCCTATAGGTTTTTCTGGTTCCAAGTAGAACTCTTTTGGGCTCCATGTAGAACTCTCTGTGGAATGGAACCAAAATGGGTTCCTCAAAGTGTTCTCTTATGGGGACAGCCGAAGAACCCTTTTAGGTTCTAAATAGCACCTTTTCTATAGTCAGGTCACATGGTCAGGAAAATCTTAAGGGCCCAACAGCAGATGATACACTCCTCCTTATTGTAGATTAACTTTGGCTGCAACTTCAGTCGAGCTACAGCACCAGGCCAACCCATCTCCAGACAGCATATTTCCAGCTGCCATCAATAGGATTCAATAGTTTAGTCTTTATGGGGATAGTTATTTGACTTCCTGTCTTCCCTCCACACTTTGAACACCAAACACAAAGCACACTCACTCTGTCTGCAGCCCTGAGGGAGGCATGTCAACATCTCTCCTCCATGATAAATCACAGCGCAGCAAGAACCTGAACCTACACACAGCACAATAATGCTTTCATGAGCAAACAATGACAAAGTAAATCCTAGTTAATCCTTCTAGGTCTCAGCCCGCGTTCTCCTCCACTCCCACTGTGCTGGAGCCATTATCAGCTGAGAGTCCTACATGGCTGTTTTATGGCTTTAATACTACAGCTGACAGATTCATTATTTTTGTTCTAGTGGTAAGGGGATATAGTGGAAGGGTCTGGGAGGGTTGCTACCCATGCAATCTCGTAATCCTAACCCCTAGCTTCATGTCTACATCCCGGATCGACCCTAGCCTTTACCCTAACTCTAATTTTCAAATGGACCATTTGTTTAGAGGAGCAGGACTTTAACACAGACGATGATGGTAACCTATTTCAAAGAATGGAATTGGTCCATGAGAGCACTGCAATGCAATGGCCTTTCTTCCAAACAGTCACATCAAACGCAAATGTATTCAATGAGGGCTTATACTGAGGCTTGTCGCAGCTCGTAGGTCAAATGTTGTCTCTTGAAAACGAAAACAGGCTAGATGAGATTACATATGAGGGGAGTTGGCTTTTCAAAACGAGTCAGCTTTAATTTGCGAATGTGAAACGGCAGCATTTAGAAATGTTAATTCTTTCAGCTGGTGAGCACATAAATTGAGCACTGTATTGTCGAGACTGTATCCTTCATTAGAAAGTAATTACTGAGTTCCAGTTCAGTGCAACACAGTGCTGGACCATGCAACGATAGACACACACAAACACACACACACAGGGCCAACTCACTCAATTTGTATTCCTGCAGCCCCATATGTGCTTTAGAAAACTCATTAATTAACAAACTGCCCATTTAATACCAGGTGTTTGCCATCTGCTGTGCATGATGTGTCCATTCACATGCTCATGTGTCCCTCTGCCAACCTGCCAAGGTGGATGCAGTGCACTGTTAGATTAGAAAATATGAGTAGACCTCTGGGCAATTATTGGGCACTATTGCCATCAATCTTGGGACATATTGGGACATACAAAGGTAATGAAGTGGTATTTTTTGCCTTTCTCCACCCAAACATTATAGAGAAAATCTCTACAGTGTATGATCAAAATGAAAACAAATTGCCCCTGGTTCCTTGGATGCAAACGATGGAATGACAGTGTTAGGGAAGCTACTCTGAAAACATAGCTTACCAAGCACAGGAGGTTGGTGGCACCTTAATTGGGGAGAACTGGCTTGTGGTAATGACTGGAGCGGAATTAGGGGAATGCTATCAAATACATTCCATTCCATTAGCGCCGTTCCAGCCATTATTATAAACTGTCATCGACTCAGCAGCCTCCACTGTTACCAAGCTACCAATTACTTCACACTGGAAGAAGTTCCGCTACACTAAAGTTACTCTGAAAAAGTAGTTCACTACTTTCAAACGACTTTGCAATATTTTTTTAAAATGCAAATCTGAAATGTCATAGGTTACAAATTACAGATCACTTTGGGGTCATATGTTAGCATAATGTGTCCTTTAGCCTATTAAACACAAAAACAATGTTTCAAGTGAGAATTACGCAGGTCTGACATCGAAAATACAAGGTAATTATTGCCTACTTCACCCATATTAAGGAGTGTGTAGTTCCAGTAGTAAGCAATAAAGTCATTATCTACTGAGAACACTACCTAGATTTAAAGTTAGGGTTCCACTACCACCAAGCTACGGCAACATTTAGTTAAATTACTACCTGAACTAAATGTAGTTCAATACTCCCCAACACTGTGTGATGATAGATGTTGGTCTGTTGGGTATTTATTCATGCATCTGCACCATCCACCTGATAGTCTGTTAGGTCTGTGTTCCACCATTTTAGAGATGACCTCCTTTTACTTTACCCTAGCTGTACTTTTAACAGGAAGATGCACACAATCTATTTGATAAGATCTATCCTATTACCGAGTTACTAAAGGGATTACAAACTGTTTCTCAGCTGTGTAGCTGATGCAGGATATCATTAGTTCAGTTATAGGAACACGACTATGCTGGTCATTTATGAACATTTGAACATCTTGGCCATGTTCTGTTATAATCTCCACCCGGCACAGCCAGAAGAGGACTGGCCACCCCACATAGCCTGGTTCCTCTCTAGGTTTCTTCCTAGGTTTTGGCCTTTCTAGGGAGTTTTTCCTAGCCACCGTGCTTCTACACCTGCATTGCTTGCTGTTTGGGGTTTTAGGCTGGGTTTCTGTACAGCACTTTGAGATATCAGCTGATGTAAGAAGGGCAATATAAAAAATAAATAAAAAATTTGATTTTGAAAAAATTAAATAAATACATTTGATTTGATTTGATTTGAACACCAGATTTGAATGACTGCCTGTGGCTGCAACAGATGCTGAAATTGGTCAAATACCAACCTGGTAACATAGTAAACATACATTTGTCACCCTCCTTTGTAGTTAGATATGTTATATTTCATATGGTATGTATTCATTTGTGCATGTCCATCATTCATTTCTTTCAATATGTTACGAATTTGCAATACGCATGATATGTTCAAATGAAATAACATACACATGGTTAGCAGATGTTAATGGTCACATGGTTAGCAGATGTTAATGGTCACATGGTTAGCAGATGTTAATGGTCACATGGTTAGCAGATGTTAATGGTCACATGGTTAGCAGATGTTAATGGTCACATGGTTAGCAGATGTTAATGGTCACATGGTTAGCAGATGTTATTGCGAGTGTAGTGAAATGCTTGTGTTTCTAGTTCCGACAGTGCAGCAATACCAACAAGTAATCTAACAATTCCTCAACAACTACCTAATACACACAAATCTAAGTAAAGGGATGGAATAAGAATATGTACATAGGTAAGACACAATACATAGTTGCAAAGTAGCTAAAAAAAATAGTAAGTAGTTACAAAGATGCTAATTAGCTAAAATACTAAAATTATCCCTGATGTGATTCGCACACGCAACCTTTGGATCGCTTAGAAGTTTGCATCATATGCCCACCCATCCTCCCTGACAAGCCTTCCTCCTTTAATTTTTGGCAAAATATTAAGTAACCTTCCGTGTTCCGTAACCATACCAAACGTATCATATCATACTAATTGGAGGCAGTGGCGTGTACAGAACATTTTGAATGGGGTGGTCAAGGAGAGGTACAGACCCAGTTCAGAGGGGCCATAACATTCTGATTGTATATAATGGTATCAGCATACAGCAGTAAATTAACTTGAAAATGCCCTCCAGAGAGCGAATTATACCGTGACATTCTGGGGGTCTCCATGTTTTTACGGGACCACCCAGGTTTTTTTTTATATGCTTTATGGTAAAAACATGTCATTATTATTATTATTATATCTTTTTTATTAAGGGGTAGATCAGCTTTAATATTGTAGATGAATTGTGGGTTCTATCAATGTAATTGTTGGTATCATTTCCAATCCCCCTATATTTTAAAAAAATCTATTTTTCTTAAATATTTTTTCAAATTGTATTATTTTCCTCTAACCATACCTCTCCTCCTGTAATTTGAGTAAACTAATGGACAACAATATTTAGGCTTCTACTTCCTGCTTATACATATCATTTACATTTTATGGACATAGTATATTTGACATTAGTTCTCTTTTTTAAGTTTGTTTTTAGTCCCACTCTTCAGCTACCCTCAACCCCACCCATATATCTCTGAAAAACATCTAGTTTTGATTTCTAATTGCTATATATTTTGCAACTGTGCTGTAATGTTTCACAAAAGTTCTGAAACGTTTTATTCTCATAGTTTAAAGATGACAATTTTTACCCAGAATATTATTATTATTAAACTGTAAAAATGCATGACCTTTTAATGTGTCATGAACACAAACAGTCATGATATTTTCATCTGATTGTCAAACAAATCTCTTCAAAAAGTAGGTTACATTTGTCTACTCCAGAATAGGTCCAGCATCCGAACAGTGCAATGTACACCGGCATTTGAATAGGAAGGGACATCTATTACAAACACAGGCTCCTGAGTGGCGCAGCGGTCTAATGCACTGCATCTCAGTGCAAGTGGTGTCACTACAGTCCCTGGTTTTAATCCAGGCTGTATCACATCTGGCTGTAATTGGGAGTCCCATAGGGCCCAGCGTTGTCTGGGTTTGGCTGGGGTAGGCCATCAATGTAAATAAGAATTTGATCTTAACTGACTTGTCTAGTTAAATAAAGGTTAAATAAAAATTTATGTAAAATGTGTAATGACATTCAGCCTACAAAGTGATGTGTATTCATAAATGCCAAGGAAAGCCAGGCTTCCCCAAAAATAAGAATGTCTAAAATTGGTTCTCATTCGTGTCTATTCTTGTTTCATAGTTGTCCTTCAGAAGACTGAATCTATTTCATTAGAGAAAGCATCCTTCAGAAGACTGAATCTATTTCACCAGAGAAAGCATCCTTCAGAAGGCTGAATCTATTTCATTAGAGAAGAGGAGGGGGGGTATGTACACCCCCTAGACATGCCGCTGGTTGGGATTGGAGAGAAATCCATTTTACGTTTACTATGTTACGTCTAGTCTTTGAGACAAGGCTGAAAATACTAATGAAAACAGATCAGTCCAGGTGTTCCATTTCCTGTAAAAATCAGTGGACCTATTGGTGCACATCCGTAACTGTAATAAGTATAGTTCCCATAATAAAAAGCCATACCCGTATGCTTACCACTTAAGTCCTTATGCATAGTCTCCATGGTCCTGCTCCAACCTATGTCTTGGTTCTGATTAGTCTGATTAGTCCCATGTGCACCTGGTCATGATAAAGAACAGGGGAATGGCCCTTTAACAGATGTTGCTACAGACCCAAATTGAACCTAACTTCCCTGGAAGACTGAGAGTGCGTCCTAAATGGCACCCAATTCCCTACATTGTGCCCTATGGGTCCTGGTCAAAGGTAGTGTCCTACATGGTGCCCTATGGGTCCTGGTCAAAGGTAGTGTCCTACATAGTGCCCTATGAGCACTGGTCAAAGGTAGTGTCCTACATAGTGCCCTATGAGCACTGGTCAAAAGTAGTGTCCTACATAGTGCCCTATGGGTCCTGGTCAAAGGTAGTGTCCTACATAGTGCCCTATGGGTCCTGGTCAAAAGTAGTGTCCTACATAGTGCCCTATGGGTCCTGGTCAAAAGTAGTGCCCTACATAGTGCCCTATGGGTCCTGGTCAAAGGTAGTGTCCTACATAGTGCCCTATGAGCACTGGTCAAAAGTAGTGCCCTACATAGGGAATGGGGTGCCATTTGGAAGGCAAACCTGAGGGAAATGCTCTCTTATATGGCTCTCTGCCGTGGGAAAGACTAGAGCTTCATGATTCTTTAATTACATTTTTATGTTCTGGAGGTTCTGGCACAAGAGGTTTCCATTTCTGAAGACCTTTGTCTCAGATGTACAGGGTGTTTAAAGACGGGTATTTCACACCGAGAGTTGACTTGGCCAAACCGATCAAATGATGCAAAGTTCTGGCCAAATCTCTTTGAGGAATGATACAATATTTATCTTCTTAGCTTCCTGGTTCATGACTCTTACATTGAGAGATTTTCTGTTATGAGAAGAGTCAGTCGGTTGAGTACTCAACAATATTCCCACAAATTGAGTGTAAAGGCTGTAGAATGGTTGATTGACCGGCTGCACTAATCCAAGTTAATCCTGGACACAGATCATTTGCTTGAGTAAGGTTAAGACAATACTATCTACGCACAGACGAGGCTTAGATCAGATTTCAAAACTCATCATTGTCATTACGGGTCATGTGGGATTGCCTTTGAACTGAGGCAGCAAATTTCACATGTGAATATGTGGAATGCTTGTGATGACAGGCTGATTGTAATTTGATTATCAGACACTTATGTCCTTTCAGCTTTGAAAAAAAAACAGCTCAATGATGTGAAGATGAAATATTTCAATTTTGACTTTGTCCAATGACTCATCCCTAAAAGAGGCAACGAGGCATGGATGAGCATGATCAGCCTCATTCCATCCAGCCATGTTGTTAGCTAAGCCCCATAGAAGTCTGTTTGAGTGGACAGCGTATCTTTAGCTAAAGCACCTTAAACACTTAGATTACCGCTGTCTGAATAATTCAGATGAGCTCACTTAATCGTCTCATCCTCGACCAAGCATTCTCCTACGAGAGTCATGTAGCACGTCACGTCCTCATTATTTCAGAAACACAGAACATGGAACATGGACAGCCCCAAGTTCATTATAATGGACAGAAAGAACAAGATGAAGAATGAGAGGTGTGAATTAGAGTGAGAGAGAAAATGGACAGTTTATTTATTTAGAGAGAGACACAGATAGAGAGAGACAGAGGCAGCGAGAGAGAGAGAGAGAGAGAGAGAGAGAGCGAGAGAGATAGAGAGAGACAGACAGACAGACAGACAGACAGACAGACAGACAGACAGACAGACAGACAGACAGACAGACAGACAGACAGACAGACAGACAGACAGACAGACAGACAGACAGACAGACAGACAGACAGACAGACAGACAGACAGACAGACAGACAGACAGAGAGGGAGGGAGTGAGGGAGTGAGAGAGAGAGAAACCCCAAAAATACTAAAATAATGATTTTCCAGAGAAGATCCAGATCTCAGGGAATTAGACCAAAGTTCTCAATTGGTACAAAATATATAGAGTACTGCACACACTACAATTACTTAAAAATAAGCTCAACTGGACACATTAATGAGGCAGTGAATGAACTGACAGAGAAAGCACGCAGGGCATTCTACGCCATTAAAAAGATCATTCAAATTGAAATACCTATTAAAATGTGTCTAAAACTAATTGAATATGTCATTGAACCAATTGCACTTTATGGCAGCGAGGTGTGGGGTCCACTTGCAAAACAAGATTTCATCAAATGGGACAAACACCATTGAAACACTGCATGCAGAGTTCTGTAAGATTCTCCTACATGTCCAGAGGAAAACTACAAACAATGCATGCAGGGCAGAATTAGGCCAATATCCACTAATAATAAAAACTCAACAAAAAGAGCAATTAAGTTTTGGAAACATCTAAAATACTGTGACACTCTCATTTCATTACCAAGCCCTGCAATGCCAAGAGCTGAGCAAAGAAAAGAGTCCCCCCATCCAGCTGGTCCTGAGTTCACAAACCTGTTCTACTAACACACTGAAGTCTCAGGACCAGAACATCCAATCAATCAGGATAAACCAAATTACAACACAGTCAAAACAAAACTATATTGCTTATTGGTAAACACAAACACAATCACAAAGCTAAATGCATTGCTATCTGGCCCTAAATCAACAGTACACCGTGGCTAAATATTTGATCATGGTTACTGATCAAAACCTTAGAAAAACCTTGACAAAGTAGAGGCTCAGTGAACACAGCCTTGCCATTGAGAAGGGCAGACACAGGAAAACCTGGCTCCCTGTAGAGGAAAGGCTGTGCAACCACTGCACAACAGCAGAACCTGAGACGGAGCTGCATTTCCTGACAAAATGTAAAAAATATAAAACAATTAGAGAGTGTCATTTTCACAAATTTGAAACCCTTATTCAAGGTTTCAAAGACCTCTCTGATGAGGATAGGCTACCCGTCCTGTTGGGGGAGGACGCAAAGAGCTGTGGGTTGGCAGCGCACTACATTGCTGCCTGCCATAAGATGAGGGACAGTGTCTGATAGACCAATCAATCTGCACATGTCCTCTACTGTATACTTATTGTTATTGTTGAATGTATGGTTATTTTGACACTTGGTTATTGTTGTTACTGTTGTCCCGTTTGACAATTTGATTCTCATTTGTATTTATTTGTATATTGTAAATATCCAAAATAAGCTTTGGCAAAATGTACATTGTTACGTCATGCCGATAAAGCGAATTGAATTGAATTTAATTTAATTTAATTTAATTGAGAGAGAGAGAGAGAGAGAGAGAGAGAGATTATATATATATATAAACCTTTATTGGGTCTATGAACAATAAACGCTCAAACAAATAAACACTCAAACAAATGTTCCTCCACAGTAACTAAACACAACAGCCTCTAAATGCCCCATATGCTCATAAACAGCCCAATGTTATTAACCAGTTTGTAATAGGCAAACTCAACTCTCAGTCTTGCTGCCAACATCCCCTCCAGCATGCCCACCACGTCTACAGACCGCTGTCCCCGAATACTGTTATTTTGTGTCTTCCAAATTACTAGTTTAGCTGCCCCTGACACAAAGTTAATCAAGAGAACTACACACCTTCGACTAAACTTGTACTTTGGCCCAAATATAAACAGTTGGAAAGAGAAAACCTCTCCCAGAGCTGAGAACCAACTAGTGACCAGGTCAATCATCCCGACTAACCTGGGACACTGTAAGAATAGATGTGTCAGACTCAGCACAGAATGGACACCCCTCCTCCCCCAGTAGGATCCAGGTGAACCAGATGCATGTTGGTGGCTATGTATTATCCTCCACTGGAGGTCAGCTGTCCTCTTTTCAATAGGCAGTTTAAATAAAGACCACCAACAGTCTTTTGGGGAGGTCACCTGTCCTCTTTTCAATAGGCAGTTTAAATAAAGACCACCAACAGTCTTTTGGGGAGGTCACCTGTCCTCTTTTCAATAGGCAGTTTAAATAAAGACCACCAACAGTCTTTTGGGGAGGCACCTGGGAGTTTAAATAAAGTCACAGTCTTTTGTCCTCTTTTCAATAGGCAGTTTAAATAAAGACCACCAACAGTCTTTTGGGGAGGTCACCTGTCCTCTTTTCAATAGGCAGTTTAAATAAAGACCACCAACAGTCTTTTGGGGAGGTCACCTGTCCTCTTTTCAATAGGCAGTTTAAATAAAGACCACCAACAGTCTTTTGGGGAGGCACCTAGACCAAACACAACTGCGCACCTCGTTGATTTTACTCCTTCCAGGGAAGAAGCACGGGACACTTTTACACATAGTATGTACATAGCCTTCTTTCCCACCGCCTTGAACTCCCCCAGCTCTGGGGTATCGAAGGAAATCAGCATCCTCATTTCCTCCTTTAATGCCCCCACCGCAGCACTAACATTCAGCGCAGGGAACACATCATCCAGACCCTCCATCCACTGATCACAATTGGAAATATCAGTCACATTCTGCCGATGAAGTACCCGGCAAGTAATCACAGACCTTAGCAACGACCTTACTCAGTAGGCGAGATGATCGGATACCCACTCTATCTTCCAGCTCTCCCAGACAAACCCCCCTCTGGCCTTATGAGGAAAAGGTTCTTGTCTAAGCCCAAATAGCCCACTCTCCTCATTAATGTATAGGCTGTGTCGACCCAGCTAGAACCGTCACTGTACAACAGTCTCTGGGCTGCTTGAAGCCGGAAAGCCATTATCCAGGAAGAAATGTCCACCAGACCTTGCCCATCCTCGTGCAGTGGCAGGTACAGGGCTGCAGCTTTAATCCAATGTTGTCCAGACCAGAAGAAATTGACAAGGATCCTCTCTTGTATCAGACCCACAGTGGCTATAAAATCATTAGTCTTTGCCACAGAGTAGAGACGGCTAGGTTATTAGCTACCAGCACCCTTCCCCTATAAGACAGCTGGAGTAGCACCCATTTCCACCTAGACGATCTGGCACACACCTTCTCCAATACACCCTCCCAGTTCTTTTTCTGAAAGACATTGGAACCTAAAAAAACAAACAAAGTCTTCATCCCATCTCTGCCCCACTGAAGCCCCCTGGTAACCGTGGAGCGGACCCCATCTGAAGCTGACCTGCCCACAGCAATTCACTCTTTTCCCAATTAACTCTAGCTGAGGAGGACCCCTCACACCTTTTGAACGTTTGAGAGAACCTTAACATCCTCACCCTCTGTAATACAAACTGTCATGTCATCTGCGTACAGAGACAGTGCTATCATGGAACCCTTCATAACCTCTGGCACAGAGAAACCAGTAAGCCTCGCTCTTAATAAACAAAGTGTTGGTTCAATTACCAGACAATATAACTGTACAGAAATTGGGCATCCCTGCCTGATACCCCTTTGGACAGGGATGGAGCAACTCAAACCACACCCCACCTTCACCATACATGAGGCCCCAGCATACAGTAAACTCATCCAAGACAAAAAAAAACATCCCCAACTTCATTGTTTTGAAGTACTGGTGGTTCACACGGTCAAAAGCCTTCTCCTGATCCAAATAAATCAAACCCACATTCACATCATACAGTTTCTAAATGTCTAAAACATATCTTATTAGAAACAAGTTATCAACAACAGAGAGGTCAGGTACACAGTAAGACTGGTCCTTGTGGACCAACAGCCCCAGATGTTCTTTCAACCTGTTTGAAAGACACTTAGATATAATGTTATATTCTGCACACAGCAATGCAACAGGTCACCAGTTTTTTAAGAAGACAAATCCCCCTTTTCATGGCAATAATGAAACAGCACATTGACAGGATACAGGAACAGCACGTTGACAGGATACAGGAAGAGAACCCTCATGAAAAGACTCACACACCACTTCATAAAAATCCCCCCAATAGACCCCCAAAAATGCTTAAAGTAATCCGATGGTAAACCATCGATGCCAGGGGCTCGACCTGATGAGAACTGTAGTGGACAGCTCCTGCAGAGTAGCTCTCTGCTCAGGGCCCAATTGAGGAAGTCCATGTAACAACTGTTCAGCAAACAGAGGATCACAATCCTCCGCCTTATAGAGGGCAGAGTAGAAATCCACGGCATGTCGGCGCATCTCACCGTCATTCCTGGCCAACTTCCCATCAGGGAGACGAAGGCAGATCATCTGTTTGCGTTGCGATTGTCGACTGCCCTAGTGGTTAAAAACAAGCACCAGGAGCATCCATATCCTTGAGGGTAGCAAAGCCAGACCTAATCAAGGCACCCTTCACTCTTTCATGTGAAAACGACCTCAGTTCATGTCTCTTGTCCTGTAAGTTCATGACTAGTCCTTCATTTCAATAGATGTGATGTCCTGTTCAAGGGCCCTGATAGTCTCTTTAACTTCAATACTAGACAGAGCAGTATACTGTTAACAAAACACACATGTTTGGGCCTTCCCAACCTCTCACTATTGTCTCAAGGACTCAAAATTCCATTTAATAACCCACATTTTGTCCCAAAACAGCAAAAACTTTGTTACTTCTAATACCCAAGCCCTCTGATTCCTGTCCCTTCCCCCATTCATATTTAGAGTACCTACCCTTAGTACCTCCATGTAGAAAAGAGAAAGGAAAAACAGAAGAAACCGCAAAGAAACCAGACAAAGATAAAAGGCATGATAATGTTTTAATTTTCTCTTTATTTTATTTTTTATTTTATTTCACCTTTATTTAACCAGGTAGGCTAGTTGAGAACACCTTTATTTAACCAGGTAGGCTAGTTGAGAACAAGTTCTCATTTGCAACTGCGACCTGGCCAAGATAAAGCATAGCAGTGTGAACAGACAACACAGAGTTACACATAACCTTACCCTGTTTCCCATTACCTTTTGCTGCCGTGACAACAGTAACACATTCCCTCAAACGGCAACGCTTCTTCACATTCAACTGGTCCAACCCCACCGTCTTCTGTGACACCACAGCTGACCTCACAAATGTATCAATGTAAAAAAAAAAAAAATACCAATTTAACAGATTTGCCAAAAGCTTGGTACAGGAACCCATTTACCTCATCTAGATTATAAATTGAGTCATCACCAGCTGCTATCATATCAACAGGGATATCAGAAATGTCCATATCCTTCTCCTGATCCTCCTCAACTGAGGTCACAGACCCCTGACTCCCCTCTGCCACATCCCTCTCAACACTCCCCTCTTGCACCCCATCACTCGTACCGGGCATTTCCTCCACTGCCTGGGAGACTAGCCCCACCTGAATCCCTCCTCTACCCCATTACTCATAATGGACATCTTCTCCACTACCTGGGAGACTAGCTCCACCTGAACCCCCTCCTGTACCCCATCATTCATACTGGGCATCTCCTCAGCAGTCTGGGGAAATGGCTCCTCAGATCCATCCTTACCTCCTACAACAAAATGCTTCTGCTGCACATCAGACGCTGTGTTCCCCTCTGGTACAAGCTGCAACTCAGTACCCTCAACACGGACAAATTGTTCCTCAGCAACAGGTGCTTTAGGCTGCTCTATCACTGTCGGCCCACCCCTCCCTAAATCAGTGGGCTCAGGCGTTGTGAGGACCACCTGCGCCCCCTCCCTCCGCCTTATCCCTTTTTGGGCATGCATGTCGCTTATGGCCAACATACTCACACTCAAAACACTGTTGACCACCTGTACTAGCATAAGCCATATACAGCCTGTTGTCATACTTGACTTTAAACAATAACTCCAAAGTCTGTGTGTGTGTGTCATTGCGTTTCTGTGTGTCCATGCGTCTCTGTGTGTGTGTCCATGCGTCTCTGTGTGTCCATGCGTCTCTGTGTGACCATGCGTCTCTGTGTGACCATGCGTCTCTGTGTGTCCATGCGTCTCTGTGTGTGTCGTTGCGTCTCTGTGTGTTTGTGTCGTTGTGTCTCTGTGTGTGTGTCGTTGTGTCTCTGTGTGTGTGTGTGTGTATGTGTGTCGTTGCGTCTCTGTGTGTGTGTGTTGTGTCTCTGTGTGTGTGTGTCGTTGTGTCTCTGTGTGTGTGTCGTTGAGTCTCTGTGTGTGTGAGTCGTTGCATCTGTGTATGTTGTTACGTCTCTGTGGGTGTGTTGTTACTTCTCTGTGTGTGTGTTGTTACGTCTCTGTGTGTGTGTTGTTACGTCTGTGTGTGTGTGTTGTTACGTCTGTGTGTGTGTGTTGTTACGTCTCTGTGTGTGTGTTGTTACGTCTCTGTGTGTGTGTTGTTACGTCTGTGTGTGTGTGTTGTTACGTCTGTGTGTGTGTGTTGTTACGTCTGTGTGTGTGTGTTGTTACGTCTGTGTGTGTGTGTTGTTACGTCTCTCTGTGTGTGTGTGTGTTGTTACGTCTCTCTGTGTGTGTGTTGTTACGTCTCTGTGTGTGTGTGTGTGTGTTGTTACGTCTCTGTGTGTGTGTGTTGTTACGTCTCTGTGTGTGTGTTGTTACGTCTGTGTGTGTGTGTTGTTACGTCTGTGTGTGTGTGTTGTTACGTCTGTGTGTGTGTGTTGTTACGTCTCTCTGTGTGTGTGTGTGTGTTGTTACGTCTCTGTGTGTGTGTGTGTGTGTGTGTGTGTTGTTACGTCTCTGTGTGTGTGTTGTTACATCTCTCTGTGTGTGTGTTGTTACGTCTCTGTGTGTGTGTTGTTACGTCTCTGTGTGTGTGTTGTTACGTCTCTGTGTGTATGTTGTTACGTCTCTCTGTGTGTGTGTTGTTACGTCTCTGTGTGTGTGTGTGTGTTGTTACGTCTGTGTGTGTGTGTTGTTACGTCTCTGTATGTGTGTTGTTACAAAACAGATGTCTCTGTTTTAGTGTGTGTGTGTGTGTTGTTACGTCTCTGTGTGTGTGTGTGTGTGTGTGTGTTGTTACGTCTCTGTGTGTGTGTGTGTGTTGTTACGTCTCTGTGTGTGTGTGTGTGTTGTTACGTCTCTGTGTGTGTGTTGTTACGTCTCTGTGTGTGTGTGTGTGTGTATGTTGTTACGTCTCTGTGTGTGTGTTGTTACGTCTCTGTGTGTGTGTTGTTACGTCTCTGTGTGTGTGTGTGTGTGTATGTTGTTACGTCTCTGTGTGTGTGTTGTTACGTCTCTGTGTGTGTGTTGTTACGTCTCTGTGTGTGTGTGTGTGTGTGTTGTTACGTCTCTGTGTGTGTGTGTGTGTTGTTACGTCTCTGTGTGTGTGTGTTGTTACGTCTCTGTGTGTGTGTTGTTACGTCTCTGTGTGTGTGTGTGTGTGTGTGTTGTTACGTCTCTGTGTGTGTGTGTGTGTGTGTGTTGTTACGTCTCTGTGTGTGTGTGTGTGTGTGTGTTGACTGGTCAGCATCTACGTCTCTGTGTGTGTGTGTGTGTGTGTGTTGTTACGTCTCTGTGTGTGTGTGTGTGTGTTGTTACGTCTCTGTGTGTGTGTGTGTGTTGTTACGTCTCTGTGTGTGTGTGTGTGTGTGTGTTGTTACGTCTCTGTGTGTGTGTGTGTGTTGTTACGTCTCTGTGTGTGTGTGTGTGTTGTTACGTCTCTGTGTGTGTGTGTGTGTTGTTACGTCTCTGTGTGTGTGTGTGTGTTGTTACGTCTCTGTGTGTGTGTGTGTGTTGTTACGTCTCTGTGTGTGTGTGTGTGTGTGTTGTTACGTCTCTGTGTGTGTGTGTGTGTGTTGTTACGTCTCTGTGTGTGTGTTGTTACGTCTCTCTGTGTGTGTGTTGTTACGTCTCTGTGTGTGTGTTGTTACGTCTCTGTGTGTATGTTGTTACGTCTCTGTCAAATCAAATCAAATCAAATTTTATTTGTCACATACACATGGTTAGCAGATGTTAATGCGAGTGTAGCGAAAATCTTGTGCTTCTAGTTCCGACAATGCAGTAATAACGAGCAAGTAATCTAACTAACAATTCCAAAAAAAACTACTGTCATACACAGTGTAAGGGGATAAAGAATATGTACATAAGGATATATGAATGAGTGATGGTACAGAGCAGCATAGGCAAGATACAGTAGATGATATCGAGTACAGTATATACATATGAGATAAGTATGTAAACCAAGTGGCATAGTTAAAGTGGCTAGTGATACATGTATTACATAAGGATGCAGTCGATGATATAGAGTACAGTATATACGTATGCATATGAGATGAATAATGTAGGGTAAGTAACATTATATAAGGTAGCATTGTTTAAAGTGGCTAGTGATACATGTATTACATAAGGATGCAGTCGATGATATAGAGTACAGTATCAACGTATGCATATGAGATGAACAATGTAGGGTAAGTAACATTATATAAGGTAGCATTGTTTAAAGTGGCTAGTGATATATTTACATAATTTCCCATCAATTCCCATGATTAAAGTGGCTGGAGTAGAGTCAGTGTCATTGACAGTGTGTTGGCAGTAGCCACTCAATGTTAGTGGTGGCTGTTTAACAGTCTGATGGCCTTGAGATAGAAGCTGTTTTTCAGTTTCTTGGTCCCAGCTTTGATGCACCTGTACTGACCTCGCCTTCTGGATGGCAGCGGGGTGAACAGGCAGTGGCTCGGGTGGTTGATGTCCTTGATGATCTTTATGGCCTTCCTGTAGCATCGGTGTGTGTAACTTACTTCCGGCGCCGACAGAGATGGCCGCCTCGCTTCGCGTTCCTAGGAAACTATGCAGTTTTTTGTTTTTTTACGTGTTATTTCTTACACTAGTACCCCAGGTCATCTTAGGTTTCTTTACAGACGCAATCGTTTCCAGTTTGCAGTCTGTGTGTGTTCCTGCTTGTGTGTGATTCTTTAATAATGTGTTTGGTGCGCTGACAGCACAGCTGGTGATGTCCACATGCGGTCTCACACAGCCAGATGAAATGTACATTTTCTCCATCAGTGACAGAGAAAGAAAGACCCTGACTGGGTTAGTGATGTAAATACCCAAACAGACAGCTGAATATTTCTACCACAACCCGGCTCTTCATTCACAGTGGGAACAACATGCAAATCTGGATACAATATTGCACAGACACGCATGCGGACACACGCACGCGCGCACAATGACAGACAGACAGACAGACAGACAGACAGACAGACAGACAGACAGACAGACAGACAGACAAACAGACAGACAGACAGACAGACAGACAAACAGACAGACAGACAGACAGACAGACAGACAGACAGACAGACAGACAGACAGACAGACAGACAGACAGACAGACAGACAGACAGACAGACAGACAGACAGACAGACAGACAGACAGACAGACAGACAGACAAACAGACAAACAGACAGACAAACAGACAGACAGACAGACAGACAGACAGACAGACAGACAGACAGACAGACAGACAAACAGACAGACAGACAAACAGACAGACAGACAGACAGACAGACAGACAGACAGACAGACAGACAGACAGACAGACAGACAGACAAACAGACAAACAGACAGACAAACAGACAGACAGACAGACAGACAGACAGACAGACAGACAGACAGACAGACAGACAGACAGACAGACCACACACACCTCTGGGAATGTCACGTTCAAGCCCCAGAATTCTGTAGCCTGCCCTTGTCAGAATACGGGTCACCCCTCTTTGTCATTCAGTTCAGTCTTTGTCACATTAAAACCAGACACATCTATTAAGTTCTAAACCTCACAGCCTCTGATCTGGTTTGTCTGTTTTAATATTACTGTAATGACATAGCTGGAATTGAACCTGGCTGGAGAGTATGGCAGATCACATTCGTCATGGGTGAGAGGCAGAGGCATTCGTCTTGAATTTTTGTCACTGGCCTACCTACA
Organism: Oncorhynchus tshawytscha; assembly: GCF_018296145.1. Taxonomy (NCBI): domain Eukaryota; kingdom Metazoa; phylum Chordata; class Actinopteri; order Salmoniformes; family Salmonidae; genus Oncorhynchus; species Oncorhynchus tshawytscha. Next base: position 41,841,038 of record NC_056454.1, read on the forward strand.
ATGCCCCAAAATGTCAAAGTGGAATTATGTTTTTCAAACTTTTTACAAATTAATAAAACATTTAAATCTGAAATGTCTTTAGTTAATAAGTATTCAACCCCTTAGTTATGATAAGCCTAAATATTATCTACTTGTCATGTCCTGACCTTAGTTCCTCTTTTATGTCTCTGTTTTAGTTTGGTCAGGGCGTGAGTTGGGGTGGGCATTCTAAGTGTTCTATGTTTTTGTATTTATGTGTTTGGCCTGGTATGGTTCCCAATCAGAGGCAGCTGTTTATCGTTGTCTCTGATTGAGAACCATACTTAGGCAGCCTGTTTTCCCACTATGGGTTGTGGGTAGTTGTTTTCTGTGTCTGTGTTTTACCATACAGCACTGTTTCGGTTTTCATTTATTTTTCTTTTGTATTCAGTGTTCGTTACATTTCATTAAAATATGGACACTTACCACGCTGCGCACTGGTCCGATCTTTCCTACTCCTCCTCAAAACCGTTACACTAGTTACATAAGTTGCATGGACTCTGTGTGCAATATTAGTGTCTAAGATGATTTTTGAATGATTACCTCATCTCTGTACCCCACACATATTCTCTGTAAGGTCCCTCAGTCGAGCAGTGAATTTCAAACACAGATTCAACCACAAAGACCAGGGAGGGTTTCTGATGACTCACAAAGGAGGGCACCTATTGGTATAAAAAAGATGACATTAAATATCCCTTTGAGCATGGTGTAGTTATTAATTACACTCTGGATGGTGTATCAATACACACATTCACTACAAAGATGTAAGCATCCTTCCTAACTCAGTTGCCAGAGAGGAAGGACACTGCTCAGGGATTTCCCCATGAGGCCAATGGTGACTTTAAAACAGTTACAGAGTTTAATGGCTGTGATAGGAGAGAACTGAGGATTGATCAACAGTATTGTAGTTACTCCACAAAATTAACCTCATTGATAGTGAAAAGAAGGAAGCTTGTGCAAAATACAAATATTCCAAAACATGCATCCTGTTTTTATTATTTTATTTCACCTTTATTTAACCAGGTAGGCTATGAGATGAGGTAGATAGATTGGGTGGGCTATATACCGATGGACTATGTACAGCTGCAGCGATCAGTTAGCTGCTCAGATAGCAGATGTTTAAAGTTGGTGAGGGAGATAAAAGTCTCCAACTTCAGAAATGTTTGCAATTCGTTCCAGTCGCAGGCAGCAGAGAACTGGAAGGAAAGGCGGCCAAATGAGGTTTTGGCTTTAGGGATGATCAGTGAGATACACCTGCTGGAGCGTGTGCTACGGGTGGGTGTTGCCATCGTGACCAGTGAACTGAGATAAGGCAGAGCTTTACCTAGCATAGACTTGTAGATGACCTGGAGCCAGTGGGTCTGGCGACGAACATGTAGCGAGGGCCAGCCGACTAGAGCATACAGGTCGCAGTGGTGGGTGGTATAAGGTGCTTTAGTAACAAAACGGATGGCACTGTGATAAACTGCATCCAGTTTGCTGAGTAGAGTATTGGAAGCTATTTTGTAGATGACATCGCCGAAGTCGAGGATTGGTAGGATAGTCAGTTTTACTAGGGTAAGTTTGGCGGCGTGGGTGAAGGAGGCTTTGTTGCGAAATAGAAAGCCGACTCTAGAGTTGATTTTCGATTGGAGATGTTTGATATGAGTCTGGAAGGAGAGTTTGCAGTCTAGCCAGACACCTAGGTACTTATAGATGTCCACATATTCTAGGTCGGAACCATCCAGGGTGCTGATGCTAGTCGGGCGTGCGGGTGCAGGCAGCGAACGGTTGAAAAGCATGCATTTGGTTTTACTAGCGTTTAAGAGCAGTTGGAGGCCACGGAAGGAGTGTTGTATGGCATTGAAGCTCATTTGGAGGTTAGATAGCAGATTGTCCAAGGATGGGCCAGAAGTATACAGAATGGTGTCGTCTGCGTAGAGGTGGATCAGGGAATCGCTCGCTGCAAGAGCAACATCATTGATATATACAGACAAAAGAGTCGGCCCAAGAATTTAACCCTGTGCTACCCCCATAGAGACTGCCAGAGGACCGGACAACATGCTCTCCGATTTGACACACTGAACTCTGTCTGCAAAGTAGTTGGTGAACCAGGCAAGGCAGTCATTAGAAAAACTGAGGCTACTGAGTCTGCCGATAAGAATATGGTGATTGACAGAGTCGAAAGCCTTGGCCAGGTTGATGAAGACGGCTGCACAGTACTGTCTTTTATCGATGGCGGTTATGATATCGTTTAGTACCTTGAGCGTGGCTGATGTGCACCCGTGACCGGCTTGGAAACCGGATTGCACAGCTGAGAAGGTACGGTGGGATTCGAGATGGTCAGTGATCTGTTTGTTGACTTGGCTTTTGAAGACCTTAGATAGGCAGGGCAGGATGGATATAGGTCTGTAACAGTTTGGGTCCAGGGTGTCTCCCCCTTTGAAGAGGGGGATGACCGCGGCAGCTTTCCAATCCTTGGGGATCTCAGATGATACGAAGGACAGTTTGAACAGGCTGGAAATAGGGGTTGCGACAATGGCGGCGGACAGTTTCAGAAATAGAGGGTCTAGATTGTCAAGCCCAGCTGATTTGTATGGGTCCTTTGCAGCTCTTTCAGAACATCTGCTATCTGGATTTGGGTAAAGGGGAAGCGTGGGCGAGTCGCTGCGGGGGGGGGCGGAGCTGTTGGCCGAGGTTGGAGTAGCCAGGAGGAAGGCATGGCCAGCCGTTGAGAAATGCTTGTTGAAGTTTTCGATTATCATGGATTTATCGGTGGTTTATGTTATCTAGCCTCAGTGCAGTGGGCAGCTGGGAGGAGGTGCTCTTGTGCTCCATGGACTTTACAGTGTCCCAGAACTTTTTGGAGTTAGAGCTACAGGATGCAAATTTCTGCTTGAAATGTGTGCAAATGTGTGCAAAGCTCTTAGAGACTTACCCAAAAAGAAGCACAGCTGTAATCACTGCCAAAGGTGATTGTAACATGTATTGACTCGGGGGCATGAATACTTATGTAAATTAGATATTTCTGTATTTTATTTTCAATAAATTTGCTAAAAACTTGTTTTCACTTTGTCATTATGGGGTATTGCGTGTAGATGGCTGAGATTTGTTATTTATTTAATAAATTTTGAATTCAGGCTGTAACACAACAAATGTGGAATAAGTCAAGGGGTAGGAATACATTCTGAAGACTCTGTATGCTGCTCGCTGGGTGTACTAGACTGACAAATAAAACAAGCAACATAGACTGGGCTCCAGCAGGTGGAGTCGAGTAAAGATATATGCTGTGTGTTATGAATAATTGTGCTGAATCAAATGCCATGTATTTTATATTACCTAAATGTACAGTGGTCTAGTTCGCTGGGTGCAATACAGTAGAATGAAACTGCAGTAGTCCTCTTTTATGTCTGTTTTGACCTGTTTTAAAACTGTACATTAGGGTTCTCGGCTACAGAAAAGCTTAGGTTTCTATAAAAAAATGCATTAACCAACCTTGAACTTGAGGGCTTTTTGTGTCGAGATCCCTTTTGAGAAGCAACTAACCATTGTCGGAAATGTTATAACAGTTTTTTTTTGTGTGTGTGTGTGTGTGTGTGTGTGTTTGTGTGTGTGTGTGTGTGTGTGTGTGTGGGGAGAGAGGGGGGTCGTTTGGGGTGAAGAATATGACTATATAAATTCTAGAAATGGTTAAAGATTACCTGTCTCAAGACAATATTTCTGTGTAAACATTCACTAACACATCCCGCTTTTTCAATTTTCTTCATCATCTTCTATAGCCCACTTTACAAGGTGTAACAAAGGACGTAAACATATAGAGAGAAGCTGTGAGGCTGAAATGGTTCCTGACAGGCTCATTTGGCTCAGATGGACAGTTTACCTCTATCTCTGTCAAGGTCATCCAACATCCCGCTGGGTAATGCTATGAATTTAGCCTCCCTGCGTTTCAAATGAGAAAATACATGTCTGTCTCTACTGTGTGGCTGTGGTCCAGAGATAGAGTTAATGGTTAGTGCAGTACTCACCTTGAATAATTGCTTTAGACTGTTATGGCATCTGTATTAACCTGTAGTATTGATCCTGATGTTGTGCTGGTGAGATAACCATGTGTTTACACTGGTAGACTGCAGAAAGATGTTATTTACCATGATTATAGCTATGACTACACATTATGCTGAAGGTCGGGTAAAACAAGTGAGGGAAACCAACAAATGCCACTGATTTATATAATCCAGATATATTTTTTTTGGGGGGGGGTTTAAAGGTTGCAAAATAATCCTCACCCTCTTAAAATGTTGTTTTAGTTTTTAATGTAAAATAAACATACGCCAACAAAAAAAACATTCTTAAACTGGCTCCTATCGAACAGAACAATGACTTTGTTTGCATCCGTGATCAAACAGAGTTTTCCTGGAATGCCTGTTTAATCTCAACAGGAAAGGGATGGGACTGAATGGTGAATGTACTGTACGTTGAGATGGAAATGTCATCTGTCCTCCTCTGTGCTAATGTTGAAACCTGGTCGCTGTCCAAAATGGCACCCTTTTCCCTACATAGTGCACTACTTTTGACCAGGGCCCATAGGGAATAGGGTGCCAGTGGGGACGCTGGTTTTGTAGTCCTTGTCCTCCTCCATTACTTGTCAGTCAGCGTCTCTGTCTGCTTCAGGCTTTAAACTGTCATTATCACTACTGTCACTATCTCTGTCCTTATCTTTGTCTTTCCCCATGACAGGACTTGAAGCAGCAACTGTGTCATCCCACATACTGTATGTTTGATCAATTTACTTCATGTTTTTTATATGCTTAGTTTTCTCTATGTCACTGATCAACTCATAAACATTTATTGTCTAGACTACATTTAAGAATTGGCTTTAACTGATTTCACATTCTGAATCCAATTGACTGTATGGCGGTCCATAGATAATAACAACGAAAGAGTTTTATGAATATGAGAACAGCCAGTGGAATACAGATGAAGGATTTTAATTTGACCGATAATGTCACAGCGAAATAATCCTGCAGCAATAGGAATTCAACATTTAGTCTATAAGGTTGCTTGATCAGTGGTTAGGCTATTCGCTGGCCAAAAGTAAGCTACATGAAGTGCAATACTGTTAAGGACAATTCATAGCAACAAAAGAGTGATCAAATTAAGATCTTACATCTGTATTTACAGTAAACAATTCAATTCTGCTCACAGAGTGTCAATCTTCACTGATGTGCCCAAACCTCGGTGAGTCCCTCAAGTGCATTTTAGGCATCCAACTACAAAGGGAAGGTGGGTCTAGCTACAGTAGCTAGACTAGATCCATATTGATTTTCCCATTAGGCCGCATCCACAGATAAATTAACAAACCGTCTCACTGCACATCCTATGGATAATAGACACTGATGAAATTCTATATTTTGTTGTTTTAGTGACAGCTGACCTCAATCTGCTAAAACAGCCTGCCGACATATAGTCCCTACACAGGCCCAGTACAGTCTACAAACTAGGAATAGCTTTGTTATTCATTTATGGTTGGTTTCTATTACATTTCAGCATATTCTCATAATCCACTCATTGTAGATACTATATATTAGTTTCCTGCCCATTGGCCAATAGCTTAGTGCATCAAATAAGTTGTATAGTAGTGTTTTTGTGTGGTAAACCAGGCGTACTGTAAGGCAAGGAGTCGTCTTATTCAAGCCCAGTTTCGGTCTCCTTTCTGTAGAGATAATACCACTGTACTTGCAGTCTGTATCCCATTACAAGGAGAAATAAAGAAGATTGAAAAGAGTCAGCTGCTTTTCTTTCACCGCTGGTATTCTATTCTCTGTGGACTTGGGGATTTTGCCAAGGGACTTCCCAGAAAGACGGTAGGGATTTGAATAATCTTCAGGACCTCTCTTCAGTATAAGAAAATCAGATTGACAGCTGTTGTGAACGCTGGGCTGCTAGGAAATGACCGACATGCTATTTGTGTGTGTGTGTGTGTGTGTGTGTGTGTGTGTGTGTGTTTAACTATACTTGGAGGGACAAGAAATCCCCACAAGAAAAGTAAACAGACAAAAATTTGACCTACTGGGGACATTTAGTTGGTCCCCACAAGGTCAACTGCTATTTCTAGAGGGTTTAGGGTTAAGGTTAGAGTTAGTGTAAGGGTTAGAGTGTGTGTGTGTGTGTGTGTGTGTGTGTGTGTGTGTGTGTGTGTGTGTGTGTGTGTGTGTGTGTGTGTGTGTGTGTGTGTGTGTGTGTGTGTGTGTGTGAGAGAGATCTGTCGATGACAGGAATAGCCTCCCAGTCTTAGCCCCCCCATCTGATCGAATACTCCCTCCTGGAGAGAACCTCTTATCTTCCTCCATCTCAGTTAGAGTGGGATCCATCCCTCCATCCCTCGGGCAGCTGCACATTTTCACCTAATCTATATCCACTTCCTCCATGCCCCATGGAGAAAGCCCATCGCAGAAACCAGAAACACATCAGACCTCAGTCCTGTGGCTGAGGTGACAGGCAAGACAGAGAAACTGACACTCTCTATCTATCTATGTCTTGTCTGTTTGTCACCTCTGTTGCTACAGTAACATATATGTACTGTGTCTCCTCTGTCTAAAAATTAATAATATAATTGTTGAATAATTGTTAAATAATCATAAAATTCCATAATTGTGTGCAATGGCGCTGGAGAAGAAGGCTGACGTTTTACGTGTCCCCAACCAATAGTTTTTTTGTTTGTTTATTTGCGTTGTTTGTAACTTATTTTTGAACAGATTTTGTACATGATGTTGCCACTACCGTCTCTTAAGACTGAAAATAACTTCTGGACATCAGGACTGCGATTACTCACCATGGACCGGCAGAATGCTTTTTTTCCTTTAACAAGTCTGACGAGCCCGACGCGAATGATATACTGCTTTCTCAGGAACAGGCCCAGATCCCTGTGATTTGCGTGAAGAGGAGGCGGAGAAAAAGGGGCCAGAGGGCAGGCTGCCTTCTGAGAATTCGTAGGCGATCTAATAAACCCCCACTTCCTTCCATTCTGCTAGCAAACGTGCAGTCTTTGGAGAATAAAATCGATGACCTACGCGGAAGATTAAACTACCAACGAGGCATTCAAAACTGTAATATCTTATGCTTCATGGAGTCGATGGCTGAAATATGACACCATCAACATACAGCTGGCTGGTTATACACTTTACTGGCAGGATAGAACAGTGGCGTCTGGTAAGACAAGGAGCGGCGGGAGAGGCGAAGGTCGAGAGCATGCGTCCTACAAAACACAACCAAGCCGCACTGCTTCTTGACACAATGCACATCCAACCTGGAAGCCAGATGCACCAATGTGTTGGAGGAAACACCGTACACCTGGCAACCTGGTCAGCGTGCACTGCACCCAGCCCGCCACAGGAGTCACTGGTACACTATGAGACGAGGATATCCCTGCCTGCCAAACCCTCCCTAACCTGGACAATTGTGCGGGGGCCCATGGGCCTCCCGGTCGCGACAGGGCCTGGGCTCGAATCCAGAGTCTCTGGTGGCACAGCTTGCACTGGGATGCAGTGCCTTAGACCACTGCGCTACCCGGGAGGCCCCGCTCTTTATTTACTTCTTATCCATATATATCCATATATTTTTTTAAACTGCATTGTTGGTTAGGAGCTTGTACGTAAGCATTTCACTGTAAGGTCTAAACCTGTTGTATTCGGCACATGTGACTAATAACATTTGACATGATTTGAATCATATAATATAACCTATCATATAATATAGCCTATCACAAAGGCACCTTGGGGCAGCCAGTCTTTAAGCAGAGACCTTTATCTTTGTAATACAGCTTAATACACAAGCTTCCTTCTCCAGCCTCGTCTACTAACGTTAATGTTACCTGCCTTAAAATAAGGACATGTAGGGATGAATGGTGTAATGTAGCAAATGTTGCTTTGTATGCAGACAAGATGCCATTCCACAGAGTGTCTAGGGATGAATGGTGTAATGTAGCTAATGCTGCTTTGTATGCAGACAAGATGCCATTCCACGGAGTGTCTGTTGGGTTTTTCGCTCCTCCCTTGCTCTTGATAGATGAATTTAGGTCACTAATTAGTAAGGAACTCCCCACACCTGGTTTTCTAGGTCTTCATTGAAAAGAGACACTAGACCCTTCATGGAATGAGTTTGCCAGTCCTGGTCTAAGAGGTCTGTGTTACTATAACCTATTACTGTTGTCAGGAGGAGAGCACTCTCTCTACTGAACCCTTCCTAGATAGGTTTGCAGGTGATTGGAATAGATAGAAGCAGTTGACCTGCAGGGTACCCCCCCCTCCCCCCTCCCCTCCCCCCAATGATCTATGATCACACATCAATGTCTATGTTCAACAACAACAACAGTCAGGTGAGACTCAGCTGTACTCTGGGAGAATTGTTTCATGAACTCCTGGAGTACAACACAGTTGGTGAAAATACCTTACTGTACCTAATGGAAATGAACAGTCATTTCTATTTGCAGTCTGGAATTGACAACGTGAACTGTGTTAAGAGAGTCATCATGACGTGCATAAGGTGTAACAGTCCTAGAGATTAGAATACCTGAGGACATTCCTAATTTCAAATGCCTCTCCAGGGTTGTATAAGATTGGATCATAGCCATATTGACCAAGCCCTGAGTTCCTTGTTACACCCTCTGATTCATTGGCCTTGCAATAATTGTTTTGGCAATAAGCAGCAAACAAATAGGTCACCGTTCCTCAGAATGGAGATGTCAGGTGTGATGACGCGTATTAACCAGAACACCAGTCTGTTTGGTCTATAGCTGCTGGTCACCACATGTTAATCTGAGCCCAGGGTCGGCTACTATTTACACACACTGAAAATGAATGCGGCGGCTGGCAGGTGGGCTCAGGCACTTTAGATGAGCAAGCGGCAGCCCAGCTAGACAGTATAGTGAGACCCGGCAGACAAACCAACTCACTGATAACAGATGCATGATAAGCACAGCCAGCTGAGCTCACCCAGGGGCAATTTCCCCACCAGGCTAAAGAAATCATCCTAAACGGTACCCTATTCCCTATATAGTGCACTACTTATGACCAGAGCCCTATTCCCTATATAGTGCACAACTTACGACCAGAGCCCTATTCCCTATATAGTGCACTACTATAGACCAGAGCCCTATTCCCTATATAGTGCACTACTATAGACCAGAGCCCTATTCCCTATATAGTGCACTACTATAGACCAGAGCCGGTGCGCTATAAAGGGAACATTTAGAATGTAAACCACATCCACTGGTAAACTGTCAGCATTAGGCAGCCAGGCTTGTCTTACTTTACTGTAGGGCTTGTTTTGTGACACAACTCTCACCACCACTGTGTGTGTGTGTGTGTATATGTGTGTGTGTGTGTGTGTGTGCGCGCGTGCGCATGTGTGCGTGCGTGTGTGTGTGTGCGCGTGTGTGTTCTCCGCAAAATCCCCAAAAGGTTTGTGTGAATATTTACTTGACCGTGTTTGTTCTTATGATCTCTATAAAGACCTAAACAGTAAACATTTAATGCAGCTTTTTCTTACGTGTTGTGTTATTGTATATGGCTTCATAGCCTATAACATTTCAGGTATATTATTACAAAGGTAATGTATGTGGTCCCTGGCCCCATAGTGAGTTCCTGGACCGGCAGTCTTTTATGGCTAATGCATAGCCCAAACAAATAACCCTCCTTTACAAGGCCTCCCCAGAACATGGGGCATATGTTCTGGATGTGACCTGTAGCAGCCAGGCCTGTTGACATGTTTTAATGTCTCGCCTGGCTCTGTCTGTGAGTGTGTAGTAATAAAAGGAAAATTCAGACAAGTGGGGACATTTAGCTGGTTCCCACTAGGAAAAAGGTTATTTTAGGCTTCGGGGTTAAATGTAAGGTTAGGGTTAGAATTCAGGTTAGAATTAAATATAGAGGTCAGGGGTTAGGTTTAAGGTTAGAGGTTAGGTTTAGAGTTAGGGGTGAGGGGAAAATGGGATTTTGAATGGAAATAATTTGTTTGGTCCTCACAAGGATAGTAAAACAATTATGTGTGTGCATGTGTGAGTGAGTGTGAGCTGTAACAGCCGGCCCTGTTGAAACATTCTAAAGGCTAGCCTACAGGTCTCAGGGGGGGACTTCCCCATGTGTCCCTGTGCGCTGCAGGAATGTCTTCTGTTTACTGGAGATTGAAATCGCTTGGTTTTTACCAACCAAACGGAACTGAGCAAATGTTAATTTAGGACAGGGTGACAGGGGCCTCTGGTCTTCATTATCTTCTGAGATGGGAGCAGTAGGACAGTTGAATTGTCTCTCTCTCTGGGGGAAGCGGCTGGGCGATGTTTAGCAGCTGTGCTTCAGATGTAGAAATGAATCTTGTCTGTTCCAGCGGGAGAGGAAGTGTTGAATGGCAAATAGTTTATCCCCAGAGGAGATCTGTACATTTACTGTATGTGTTGCCATGTTGACTGGACCATGTGGACCAGTGGGGGCTGTTGGGGGGAGGACGGGCTCATACTAATGTCTGAAACGCAGTAAATGGAATGGTATCAAACACATGGAAACCATGTGTTGGATGTATTTGATAGCGTTCCACCTATTCCACTCCAGCCATTACCACGAGCCCGTCCTCCCCGATTAAGGTGCCACCAACCTCCTGTGGTGGACTCACGTGCAGAGTGTATACTCAAGTGTGTATTCACATATGACGAACACAGACAGGAAGACACACACATCAAAGTAACGTGATATCTGAGTGTTACTGTTTGTCACTGTCCAACAGTGAAATCAATGTTACAATTCAGGTTCTATTCACCCACATGCAAGAATACTGTAGAGGTTAGACAACAGATGTCAGAACTCTTTTTGATTTGGTGGAATGTAATGTAGAGTAGACTATAATCTTCGTATTTTGCAGAATGGATCCTAGGGTAAGAAACAATATAAAGAATCTAGGATTCACGCTGTTGTTGTAATTGCCCTATAGCCCTCAAACTCAACTCTAGCCCTCAAGCCAGTTCCACTGCATGTTTCCATTGTTCCCCTCTAATCAGGGACTGATTGAGACCTGGGACACCAGATGGGCGATTCCCCTCTAATCAGGGACTGATTGAGACCTGGGACACTAGATGGGCGATTCCCCTCTAATCAGGGACTGATTGAGACCTGGGACACTAGATGGGCGATTCCCCTCTAATCAGGGACTGATTGAGACCTGGGACACTAGATGGGTGATTCCCCTCTAATCAGGGACTGATTGAGACCTGGGACACCAGGTGGGTGATACCCCTCTAATCAGGGACTGATTGAGACCTGGGACACTAGATGGGTGATTCCCCTCTAATCAGGGACTGATTGAGACCTGGGACACCAGATGGGTGATTCCCCTCTAATCAGGGACTGATTGAGACCTGGGACACCAGATGGGTGATTCCCCTCTAATCAGGGACTGATTGAGACCTGGGACACCAGATGGGTGATTCCCCTCTAATCAGGGGCTGATTGAGACCTGGGACACCAGGTGGGTGATTCCCCTCTAATCAGGGGCTGATTGAGACCTGGGACACCAGGTGGGTGATACCCCTCTAATCAGGGACTGATTGAGACCTGGGACACTAGATGGGTGATTCCCCTCCAATCAGGGGCTGATTGAGACCTGGGACACTAGATGGGTGATACCCCTCTAATCAGGGGCTGATTGAGACCTGGGACACTAGGTGGGTGATACCCCTCTAATCAGGGGCTGATTGAGACCTGGGACACCAGGTGGGTGATACCCCTCTAATCAGGGACTGATTGAGACCTGGGACACTAGATGGGTGATTCCCCTCTAATCAGGGGCTGATTGAGACCTGGGACACCAGGTGGGTGATACCCCTCTAATCAGGGACTGATTGAGACCTGGGACACCAGGTGGGTGATACCCCTCTAATCAGGGACTGATTGAGACCTGGGACACCAGGTGGGTGCAATTAATTATCAGGTAGAACAGAAAACCAGCAGGCTCTGAACCTCGTAGGGTAAGAGTTAAATACCCCTGCCCTATACACGCTGAGAAAAAAAGGGTTATTTGGCTGTCCCTATAGGAGAACCCTTTGAGGTACCCTTTTTGGTTTCAGGTAGAATCCTATTGGGTTCCATTTAGAACCCTTCCGCCAGAGGGTTCTACATGGAACCCAAAAGAGTTCCATCTGAAACCAAAAAGGGTTCTACCTGGAAGCCAAAAAGGCTTATCTAATGGGAACAGTCGAACAAGCCTTTTTTCTGAGAGTGATTTTACTACAGCATGTCCTGAACTCAGTCCGGAGGACCCTAAGAGGTGCACGTCTTGTACTGAACAGCTTATTCAAATAACCAACTCACCATCGAGCTTGAATCAGCTGTGTAGTGCTAGGGCAAAACTCAAAACGTACACCCCTTGGGGTCCCCAGAACCGAGTTTAGGAAGCGCTGCTCTAGCAACATTGCTAGATAAAACAGTGTTTTCAGAGTAGGTTGGATCCCCCTCAGGAATCCTTCTTAGCACTGCCTCCACCTGCTTAATGAACTGGGTCATGTTTTGAACACAAACACCTCCTATCAGCAACTCTGTGAATATGAATGGGCTGTGTTTGAACAGCACAGCTTTGGGACCGTACTAGCCCTCTCTGTAACGATGGTCCCAGTCTTATCATAACGTTTACCTGCCTTACAGCTGAGTCTAGTCACACCTGGGGATGTGTGTCCTGAATATTTCTAACTGGGTGAGGTATTCTTTCCTTTGGGTGGTGATGGTTTATCATGATTATATAGACAGGCACCCATTCGCATCAGTTTGCTTGGAGAGGTGTGTTGATTGAGGTATCAACAGTGACACACCAGTCAGAGCACTCATCCCTCTGACCTCATGCATTTCATCTTCTAAATAGGTTTTAGAGCTCACATCTAGATCAATGAACTACATTCCTGAAGTACATGTCATTTAATAAATATTTCATCCTGTCGTCTGAAAATAATCCCATATGGATTTACATTTTCCATTGGGGTCTCTAAATGTTGTTGGGAAGTAAGTAAGCATTTCACTGTTCGTCTACACCTGTTATTTACGAAGCATGTGACAATTTTTGTTTTATTTTATTTGAGTATCTGGTATAGATAGTCCTCTCTGTTGGTGGTAACCTGGGAACATACAGTAACAGCTCACAGATCTAGTCTTCGGTTGTGGAGCTCCCCAGAGCACATGAATAGCACCCTAAACTAGTTAGTCTGCAAGCCAACTGGAAGGCATGTGGTTTATGATGCATCCTCACTGGTTCACTGGTCTGGAGAGGAAGAGAAAGCCCTCATGAAATGTACAACTTCTCCTCTCTCTCTCTCTCTCTCTCGCTCGCTCTCTCTCTCGCTCGCTCTCTCTCTCGCTCTCTCTCTCTCGCTCTCTCTCGCTCTCTCTCTCGCTCTCTCTCTCGCTCTCTCGCTCTCTCTCTCGCTCTCTCTCTCGCTCTCTCTCTCGTCTCTCTCTCTCGCTCTCTCTCTCGTTCTCTCTCTCGCTCTCGCTCTCTCTCGCTCTCGCTCTCTCTCGCGCTCGCATTATATGGGTTCATGTGTCTTTTAGTTTTTTTGGGAACCATCCACAACCCCCCACCCTCTTCGGAGGACAAAAATAAACATAGTCTTTGTAGCTTTTTATTTTGTTTTAACATGTACGTTCAACACATTTTACATACATGGCAGTTTTACATATCAGTTCATAAACCATGTGCTACGGAATCGGCACATTGAAAATATTGTTTTACTTGTGACAAAAAATGTTTGTCCATTTATGGTCTTTAATAAAGGGCAGACAAACAAGTTCCCTACCTTCTCCCCATCCACTTGTCTCCTCCATTTTTGCGGTAATGCTACAATCAGTTGTTTGTCATTTTAGATGGAGCAAACATTTCCATATACGGTTGTTAACTGAACACGTGACATAACTCCACCTTTCCTATTCATAACACCATTAACAAAGGTCATTCCTTTTTTTTCTTAAGATTATGAATAAATAATGTTGTTTTTTAAAAAGTTTATTAGTATATTTTAATAATAATATTAGTTGCAATATTTGTTCTGTCTTTTCTGGAGGATGAAACTGGAATTGCAACCAGCGATATTTTGAAAAAGGTTCCATTTTCAGTTAACTGAAAGTGAGAGGTTGTAATCCGGATTAAGGGAAAAGGGCCATTTTCAGTTAACTGAAAGTGAGAGGTTGTAATCTGGATGAAGGGAAAATGGCCATTTTTGAACAAGGGATGAGTCTTTCTTAATGATCTACTGGAGAACCAGTTTGGGTTTAAGAATAACTTTTGTATGACTGTGTCACGTTCTGACCTTAGTTATTTTGTTATGTCTTTGTTTTAGTATGGTCAGGGCGTGAGTTGGGTGGGTTGTCTATGTTCCTTTTTCTATGTGGTGTTTTTGTATTTGGCCTAGTATGATTCTCAATCAGAGGCAGGTGTTGTTAGTTGTCTCTGATTGAGAATCATACTTAGGCAGCCTTTTCCCACCTGTGTTTGGCCTGGTATGGTTCTCAATCAGAGGCAGGTGTTGTTAGTTGTCTCTGATTGAGAATCATACTTAGGCAGCCTTTTCCCACCTGTGTTTGGCCTGGAATGGTCCTCAATCAGAGGCTGTTGTCTCTGATTGAGAATCCTGCAGCCTTTTCCCACCTGTGTTTGGCCTGGTATGGTCCTCAATCAGAGGCAGGTGTTGTTAGTTTTGTCTCTGATTGAGAATCATACTTAGGCAGCCTTTTCCCACCTGTGTTTGGCCTGGTATGGTCCTCAATCAGAGGCAGGTGTTGTTAGTTGTCTCTGATTGAGAATCATACTTAGGCAGCCTTTTCCCACCTGTGTTTGGCCTGGTATGGTCCTCAATCAGAGGCAGGTGTTGTTAGTTGTCTCTGATTGAGAATCATACTTAGGCAGCCTTTTCCCACCTGTGTTTGGCCTGGTATGGTCCTCAATCAGAGGCAGGTGTTGTTAGTTGTCTCTGATTGAGAATCATACTTAGGCAGCCTTTTCCCACCTGTGTTTGGCCTGGTATGGTTCTCAATCAGAGGCAGGTGTTGTTAGTTGTCTCTGATTGAGAATCATACTTAGGCAGCCTTTTCCCACCTGTGTTTGGCCTGGAATGGTCCTCAATCAGAGGCTGGTGTTGTTAGTTGTCTCTGATTGAGAATCATACTTAGGCAGCCTTTTCCCACCTGTGTTTGGCCTGGTATGGTCCTCAATCAGAGGCAGGTGTTGTTAGTTTTGTCTCTGATTGAGAATCATACTTAGGCAGCCTTTTCCCACCTGTGTTTGGCCTGGTATGGTCCTCAATCAGAGGCAGGTGTTGTTAGTTGTCTCTGATTGAGAATCATACTTAGGCAGCCTTTTCCCACCTGTGTTTGGCCTGGTATGGTCCTCAATCAGAGGCAGGTGTTGTTAGTTGTCTCTGATTGAGAATCATACTTAGGCAGCCTTTTCCCACCTGTGTTTGGCCTGGTATGGTCCTCAATCAGAGGCAGGTGTTGTTAGTTGACTCTGATTGAGAATCATACTTAGGCAGCCTTTTCCCACCTGTGTTTGGCCTGGTATGGTCCTCAATCAGAGGCAGGTGTGTTAGTTGTCTCTGATTGAGAATCATACTTAGGCAGCCTTTTCCCACCTGTGTTTGGCCTGGTATGGTCCTCAATCAGAGGCAGGTGTTGTTAGTTGTCTCTGATTGAGAATCATACTTAGGCAGCCTTTTCCCACCTGTGTTTGGCCTGGTATGGTTCTCAATCAGAGGCAGGTGTTGTTAGTTGTCTCTGATTGAGAATCATACTTAGGCAGCCTTTTCCCACCTGTGTTTGGCCTGGTATGGTCCTCAATCAGAGGCAGGTGTTGTTAGTTGTCTCTGATTGAGAATCATACTTAGGCAGCCTTTTCCCACCTGTGTTTGGCCTGGTATGGTCCTCAATCAGAGGCAGGTGTTGTTAGTTGTCTCTGATTGAGAATCATACTTAGGCAGCCTTTTCCCACCTGTGTTTGGCCTGGTATGGTTCTCAATCAGAGGCAGGTGTTGTTAGTTGTCTCTGATTGAGAATCATATTTAGGCAGCCTTTTCCCACCTGTGTGGTGTGGGTGATTATTTTCTGTTCTGTGTGTTTTTTCACCATACACCATACAGGACTGTTCGTTTTGTCATTTTATTGTTTTGTTTCAGTGGTCAATTATTTTATTAAAGAAAATGGACACTTACCAAGCTGCGCATTGGTCCTTACCTTCTTCCACCCACGACCGTTACAGACGGATGCTTTTATTGCGAGGTTTAATGCTTTAATATTTAATCATTTTAGCAGCCCGAACTCATAGTCATTATATAAGTATGTTTAATTTTGAATTTTAAAGTGAAATATTTTTTGCTCCAATTGAAAAACAAATCGTCACGTTTCAGTTTGGTAATGTGTTATTGCTTGAGAGGGTTTCAGTTTGGTAATGTGTTATTGCTTGAGAGGGTTTCAGTTTGGTAATGTGTTATTACTTGAGAGGGTTTCAGTTTGGTAATGTGTTATTGCTTGAGAGGGTTTCAGTTCTCTCCTGGTTTGACATGGTTGTTAAAACCAGTGAAAGACAAGTTGAATGAACTTCTCTCAAGGTGTTGGAGTGTCCCTTCGATGCTATGGTAAATATCACCTCCCTAGGGTAGAAATTCTTCCAGTTTTTCCCTTGATCACGAGTAAATTCAAGCATTAACTGGAGTTACAGACTCTTCTTGTCATAGTGTCTTGCTATCTGAGCTGTGACTTTGCTTTCACACTCTGTTCACTCTCCTTCTCTGTTCACATGCTGTAGGATCTGAGGCCAAGGGATGCTTGAGTGACGATGGATGGTTCATACAAAGTGTGCTCTACTTAACCAACTTCCAGTATGACTGAAGCCTGTAGAATAATGTATTGATAGAACAGTGATAGGGAATGGATAAGATTCTTGCATGGTATAATCTGTCACACGGTTCTATAGAACATGTGAAATCATAAACACCTCAACACAGGAAAAAAACATTCTAGAATTAATCTGTAAAACAATGTTGAAATGAGAATTGCAGATCTGTAGTCTCTAGCGGTCTCTGTGTCCTGTCTTCCATTTTCGCTCTAGTCAATAGCAGTGTATGATTGATGGCTGCCTTCCAACTTCCCTGTTTCTCCCAGAGGCCTTATGGGTACCAGCCGAGTCCCTGCCCTCCCAGTAAGATCACAAGTCACTCTGGATACGTCCCAAATGGCACTCTATTCCATATATAGGCCACTACTTTTGGCTCAGGGCTTTGGTCAAAAGTAGTGCACTATATAGGAAATAGGGTGCCATTTGGGGTCAAAAGTAGTGCACTATATAGAGAATAGGGTGCCATTTGGGGTCAAAGGTAGTGCACTATATAGAGAATATGGTGCCATTTGGGATGCATGTTCTATACTGCCCAAGGCCCTCTGCTACTGCTACCAGCATCTCACTGGAGACCAGTAAAGAATAGTGAATTTCCAATCCACAAACATCCAACACAGATTCTTTGATCTGGTGATACTGCAGTCGGGCTAGAATCCTAGCCTTCTCATAAAAAAGACTTAGAGATATGCATCCCCACTGTTGTCCAATATTGTGCATAGTGCCTGTTTAATGAAGGATGGATGCTTTGGGGAATCTTCCAGGGAGAAGGAGCAGCGTATTGTCTTGGGGTGACAATGGGATTAGGGCCACATTCTTGTGAATGGATTCTTACAATGGCAATATTCTCCTCTCAATAGACAGAGCCCAGTGAACGGAGAAGAACCTTCCAGGAAAGAATAGAGAATATTAATATCCCAAAGAAACACCGGGATGGTCAAGCTATTAAAGCATGCTAGAAATGGTTAAAAATTGACAAAGAAAAAACATTGTGAAAGGACTGTGCATTTCACAAGATTGTTTTGATGTAAACATATGTAGGCCTACCCCTTCAACATTCTTTATCTTTAGATGTTTTGGTATTTGCTGTTATCCATTAGAGTAAGATCACTATCAAAGCCTTCCTGTCTCTGTGAGTACAGTATGCTTGCATTGGCCTTTTCAAGCAACACAAAGAAGCACAGCAGCAAACCATTACATCACATTCAATACCCCAACATGTCATATTTTGATAAAGAAAACCAAACCATTTGAATGAAATTTAGGTTGGGATGCAAAATGTATCATACATTTTCTCCGCACTGTTCTCAGCTTAAATTGGTCTGCAGACGCCCTTTCCTCTGGCTGGGAGACTGGAGTTGAGTCAGACTGCACCAGCCAAGAATCTATAGCTCTATACATACAAATGAACACGAACAGAGGTACAGTACAGGAACGTGAGCTTCAAACTTTCACAGTCAAAGGAGAATGTTTTCTAAAGGACAACGTTCTTTGCCTTATTAGAAGCATAACGAAATGTAAAAATACATGTGGAATGCAATGAAATGTTAAGGATTACAGTTATTTTCATCTACAGTGGGGCAAAAAATTATTTAGTCAGCCACCAATTGTGCAAGTTCTCCCACTTACAATGATTTTTCATCGTAGGTACACTTGCACAATTGGTGGCTGACTAAATACTTTTTTGCCCCACTGTACATACTACATATTCTGCCTATCACCATCATGAAACATTGTTATTAACAATGTAGACACACTTGTTTTGACAAATGGAGTTGTTGAGCATTTAACAAATTAGGTTAAGTGTGTCGTCAGCTCGGATATTCGAACCAGCAACCTTTCGGTTACTGGCCCAATGTTTTAATCGCTAGGCTACTTGTTACCCTAGAGGTCAGGCTCCTTCAAAGGCAATCTGATTTGTATTAAGGTCGTGGTGGAAAAGTTTGAAACTCTCCTGACCCGGTCAAGTCCTTAGATGGTGCGGCATATCCCATATGCTCCAGGGCTGGGCAGGGCCGGTAGTGTGGCCCCAGAATCTCTCTGGCAGAGAGAGGAGCTCTGGTCTGGAGTTCAGTCAAGTCATGTCAAATAATGGCATGCATTATGCAGACAACAGTTAAGATATGGAGTGTGATAATGAGCCCGGAGCAGCTGTGGGGGCTTGTGGTTGGTTGAGAGACCTGAAGGGTATGGCAAACTCTGAATAACTCACACAGGAATACACACAGAATGCAGATTCATTGAGTAAGCAGATAGTCCAGTAGCCAGTCTTTTCAGAGGTTAAAGAGAATATAGCTGCAATGCCATTTTCTTTGAAAGATTTACTCAAATTACTCAACTTTTAATGAAGAGTGTCAGCAAATCAAGAACAGACCCCTAATGGATTTGCTAACAGAGAGAGAAACAGAGAGAGAGAGAGAGAAATATATAGAGAGATAAATAGAGGCAGAGGAATATAGAGAGAGAGAAATATTGATAGAAATAGAGAGAGAGACAGAAATTGGGAGAAAGAAATAGAGGGAGAGAGAAATATATAGAGAGAGAAATAGAGGCAGAGGAATATATAGAGAGAGAAATATAGAGAGAGCTAGAATTAGGGAGATAGAAATAGAGAGAGAGAAATATAGAGAGAACTAGAGAGAGAGAACTAGAGAGAGAGAACTAGAGAGAGAGAACTAGAGAGAGAGAACTAGAGAGAGAGAACTAGAGAGAGAACTAGAGAGAGAGAACTAGAGAGAGAGAACTAGAGAGAGAGAACTAGAGAGAGAGAACTAGAGAGAGAGAGAACTAGAGAGAGAGAACTAGAGAGAGAGAACTAGAGAGAGACATAGAGAGAGAGAGACATAGAGAGAGAGAGACATAGAGAGGGAAGGAAAGCAAAGGAACACTAGAGGGAGAAATAGAGAGAGAGAAATACTGTAGAGAGAGAAATCAAGTGAGATAGACAGAGAGAGCGAAATAGAGAGAAATACTGGAAAGAGAGAGAAATAGAGAGGGAAGGAAAGCAAAGGAACATTAAAGAAGGGGAAATGGGTTATTTCTATATTTCACAACTAGCAGTGGACCGGAAGAGAACACTTCTCTTGGAGCAGCATCACTCAAATTAAAACATGACATCTGTAATTGGCCTTTTTACTGTGTTGAAAATTCCAGCCTGTATGAACACTGTGCTGATCTGGAATAAATCTATTCAACTTTTCAAGGAATGCAAATTATTACAGTAGTATTGTAGCCTACTATTCAGTTCATTCCTAAATACTTAATTAGTGTTACTGTTCTCCTTTACATTTACATGTACTGTTGTCCTTTACATTTGAATGTACTGTTCTCCTTAACGTATAAATGAAAATATAAAAGGTTTCCTGTGGCCAAAGGTTATAATACAAGGTGCTTTAAGAGAGTTGGACATTCATATTTCAGGGTTGATGGCACATTCCAACTTCCTGATGATTTGTACTGTATGCTTACTATAGAACCCCTTAGACAGCACACTCTCATTTCCCATAAGCTTCAGATCCTCAGACTCCCATGGTGCTTTGGGGCTTGGCAGAGAGTAGCCTAGACATCTATCTCTCTTCTCCTCCTTAGGATCATCAATACCATGACCCAGAAAATGCCTCGGGGAGGTTCACTGAGGTCGGCGCACACCCACACACACACGCACAAATGCATCACACACACAAACACACGCACACATGCACGAACACGCACACACGTACGAACACATACACGCACAAACACAAACACACACACTGAGGTACAGGGCTAATTGGCTAATAATGTTAACAACTGTTAATGTGTTTCCGCTTCCTGTCAGTACTTAAATGTATATGCAGATAAGAGCCAAACTGATGATGGTGATTTCCCCTTCTGGTCTGTTGGTCCCAAATGGACCGTATTTAGATAATATCCCACTAAACACAGGCTTATAACCCTATCGGACACACGTCAAAATACAGTGATTGTGGAAAGTATTCAGACCCCTTGACTTTTTCCACATTTTGTTAAGTTACAGCCTAATTTTCTAAACACAATACCCCATAATGACAAAGCAAAAACAGGTCTTTAGAAATTGTAGCAAATGTATATAAAAAAAAAACGGAATTATCACATTTACATAAGTATTCAGACCCTTTACTCAGTACTTTGTTGAAGCACCTTTGGCAGCGATTACAGACTCGAGTCTTCTTGGCTATGACGCTACAAGCTTGGCACACCTGTATTTATGGGATTTTCTCCCATTCTTCTCTGCAGATCCGCTAAATCTCTGTCAGGTTGGATGGGGAGCATTGCTGCACAGCTATTTTCAGGTCTCTTCAGAGATGTTCGATCAGGTTCAAGTCCAGGCACTGGCTGGGCCACTCAAGGACATTCAGAGAATTGTCCCTAAGCCACTCCTGCGTTGTCTTGGCTGTGTGCTTAGGGTCATTGTCCTGTTGGAAGGTGAATCTTCGCCCCTGTCTGAGGTCCTGAGCACTCTGAAGCAAGTGTTCATCAATGCTCTCTCTGTACTTTTCTCCATTCATCTTTCCTTCAATCCTGGTTAGTCTCCCAGTCCCTGCCACTGAAAAACATCCCCACAGCATGATGCTGCCACCCCCATGCTTCACCGTAGGGATGGTGCCAGGTTTCCTCCAGTCGTGACGCTTGTATTCAGGCCAAAGAGTTCAATCTTGGTTTAATCAGATCAGAGAATCTTGTTTCTGATGGTCTGAGAGTCTGTAGGTGCATTTAGGCAAACTCCAAGTGGGCTGTCATGTGCCTTTTACTGCGGAGAGACTTCTGTCTGGCCACTCTACCATAAAGGCCTGATTGGTAGAGTGCTGCAGAGATGGTTGTCCTTCTGGAAGGTTCTCCCATCTCCACAGAGGAATTCTGGAGCTCTGTCAGAGTGACCATTGGGTTCTTGGTCACCTCCTGACCAAAGCCCTTCTCCCCCGATTGCTCAGTTTGGCCAGGTGGCCAGCTCTAGGAGGAGTCTTGGTGGTTCCAAACTTCTTCCATTTAAGAATGATGGAGGCCATTGTGTTCTTGGGGACTTTCAATGGTGCAGAAATGTTTTGGTACCTTTCCCCAGATCTGTGCCTTGACACAATCCTGTTTCGGAGCTCTACGGACAATTCCTTCGACTTCATGGCTTATTTTTTGCTCTGACATGCACTGTCAACTGTGGGACCTTATATAGACAGGTGTGTGCCTTTCCAAATCATGTCCACTCAATAGAATTTACCACAGGTTGACCCCAATCAAGTTGTAGAAACATCTCAAGGATGATCAATGGAGTCATATCAAAGGGTCTGAATACGTATGTAAATAAGGTATTTCTGTTTTTTATTTTTTATAAATTTGCAAAAATGTTTAAAAAACCTTTTTCACTTTGTCATTATGGGGTATTGTGATGTCATTATGGGGTATTGTGATGTCATTATGGGGTATTGTGATGTCATTATGGGGTATTGTGTGTAGATTGATTGGGAAAGAAGTCATTTAATTAATTTTAGAATAAGGCTGTAACATAACAGAATGTGGAAAAAGTCAAGGGGTCTGAATAATTTTCGAATGCACTGTATGCAGTTTGAGGCTTGTGACATGGCTGCACATTGTTTGTACCTCGGATAAGGTCCTAGGGAGCTGAAATGGTTCGCTTACTCAAACAATGTTTATCAATAGATCCAATTTGGGTTTCCCCCATTTCAACAATAATGTTGAGGGTGCTATTTATCTACATTTGTCCATGTCAATAATTCCACACTACACACATTAGATTGAACATGGTCTCACTAGAGGTGCTGCTCAGAATACTGCTGCACCTCTCTGTGCAATGGAGGAATGCCTCAGTAATTATCATTTGACAGTGGTGGAGATTGATGTCATTACAGTGGTTCTGATGGAACAAGCCCATTCGGATGCCCCCAATGTTACTCTGATGGCATTGTCTCGTGTCAGATTGCGTCACTCCTATGCGATGCTCGTCCCTCAAACAATCTGTCTTGTAGGATGTGGAACCCATCAAAGAATAAATAGATTTTGCTC
Organism: Oncorhynchus tshawytscha; assembly: GCF_018296145.1. Taxonomy (NCBI): domain Eukaryota; kingdom Metazoa; phylum Chordata; class Actinopteri; order Salmoniformes; family Salmonidae; genus Oncorhynchus; species Oncorhynchus tshawytscha. The sequence goes on from NC_056454.1 coordinate 41,863,976, forward strand.
ATCCGCCTAACACTAGTTCCTAATTCTGAAAATCACTCCACTCTCGGTAGCTATGACACACTGGCTACTATGACAAAACATTCTCGATTAGCTGAGCGAACTTGCTCCAGCCTAGTGTGAGCCTGTTTGAATATCCATATGGTAGCTCATTTTCCAACTTGTTGATGAAGTTGTACGGCACCCAAAGTTATCGCACTGGGCACAGATGTAATTTGTTCTAATTTAGTTCTGATTTACATGTGATTGAGTTCTCAACTAAAGTGAATTTAATGTGAAATCAACAACAAAAATGACCATGTCATTGGATTTAGGTTACAAAAAATTAAAAATGCCCTTACATTAATGCCTCTTTGTTAATATAATTCATTTTTACATGTTCTTTCAACATCATCACATATATTTATGTTGTTGAAATGACCCGGAAACAACATTGATTCAACCTGTTTTTGTCCAGTGGGATGGGACTATTCTCAGAAATCAGTATGTATCTGACACTGACACTGACACTGTGCTTCGCTAGTTTGTAACATTTGGCCAACGTGATGACATTGCAGAGAGCAGTCAGCTGTGCTGTACAACTCTAATCACACTAATCACAGCAGAACAGATGTCATGACAACTCATTTGTGCATTAGCTAGAATATCACTACACTGCTAGTTTTTGTGCATGTTTAAAATGTCAATACTGATGCTATCACCACAAAACACCTTAGCTAGATGTAGAATTAGGTAGTGAAGACTTGCTCATGAAGAAAACATAAATATTAGTTACAGGTTTATAGTTTTTGGTAAGATTATCTCTGACTTTTTTGAGGATGAAAGGAGGTTCAGCGGACAATATCACCTTGGTAACATTTTAGAATTTTAGGAAGGCGTATTGTAGCCTAACTTATTTTTAGCTATTTAGTGTTTGCTAGTTATCAGACAGATCAGTGCAGACCTATAATGTATACTGTATCTGCGGACTGCAGTTACTACATTCCCCCCACACTGCATGCCACACCCACTACACATCACTACATGCCACGCCCACTACGCATCACTACATGCCGCGCCCACTACGCATCACTACATGCCACGCCCACTACGCATCACTACATGCCACGCCCACTACGCATCACTACATGCCACGCCCACTACACATCACTACATGCCACGCCCACTACGCATCACTACATGCCGCGCCCACTACGCATCACTACATGCCACGCCCACTACGCATCACTACATGCCACGCCCACTACGCATCACTACATGCCGCGCCCACTACGCATCACTACATGCCGCGCCCACTACGCATCCACATGCCACGCCCACTACACATCACTACATGCCACGCCCACTACGCATCACTACATGCCGCGCCCACTACGCATCACTACATGCCACGCCCACTGCCATCTAGTATTTGTGTCACGGATTCCCCTGGTACTGCTGATCATTCCATGCACCAGCTCCAGAGGTGTACGTTTCCAGCCTCTAGGCATCACTGAACTGGATCATTATGCACACCTGGTTCCCATTCCCCTGATTAGTAATTGTATATATGTGCCCTCTGTTCCTCATTGTCTGGTCGGTTATTGTTATCAAGTCCGTTGGTCCTGTGAGTGCCTGTGTTTTGTTGTTTTGCTTTTGTGCTGCGTGTGTTGTGTACTTGTGGCTGGGAATGTGCTTGACATTTGCAGTTTAAACATATGCTTGAGCACCCCCTTACTCGCTAAACATGTTTTTCTTGGATTGACTTGTATGTAATAAATTGATTCAGACTCATTATAATGACATACAAATGGACATGTCATTGCAAAGCGAATGATTATTGCAATGCATTGACTGAATTGACTTTCGATAGCATGTGTGGTGTGTATTTAAAATCCATAAAGATGTCAGAGTTGTATTTGTTTATTTTGGACAAGGGGGTTATGGGATTAATTAATCAATAGTCTTTGTCTGAGCTGTATGTTTTAGACTGATCTGTCAACCTCAAATGCCACGGACCCTTTTGCATTTAAGCAGGCAATTTAGATGGTACTCTAGGGAAAGGACCAAAAGCAGTTTTCGGACCTTCCCTTGGTCGTATTCTTGCGGGGCAGAAATATCAGAGACCAATTGGTACACTCTGATTTACCACCAAGATATTCCTGGACAACTTCTATTTGCGCCCTTACTGGATGGAAATTACAAATGTAATGGCTGTGCTCAATGCAATGGCACTTATAAATGTAGATCCTTCAAACTCCCACAAACAGGAAAATCGATCCCAATCAAAGGTGTTATTACGTGCTCCACTAAGGCAGTTATTTATCTTATAACTTGTCCTTGTGGTAAAAATGATGTGGGTAAAACAAAGCACGAATTAAAAGTACGCATAGTAGCACCATTCGGTGTAAAAACTTTACTTATTAACCAGTTGCGGCCCACTTCTTGGAGGCAGGCCACTCAATTTCATCGCTGCGTTATATTGGCATCGAACATGTTACCCTCCCTAGGAGAGGGGGTGACCTTGATAATTTATTGTTAAAATGAGATGCTGCCTGGAACTTTAACTTAAAGACCCTTGCTCCCTTCGGTCTCAACGTAGACTTTGATCTGAAGCCATTATTGTGACTTTGCCATTGTAATTGTTTGTAAGCTTTTGTCGTCAAATTAATTTATGATCGTATGCTATCCATTTGTATGCCATTTTAATATTTGATAATTAACCAATGATATTAGGCCACACTTGGCCATGATTACAGACACCTGTGTCTTTTGACACAACATAAACAAATCATCCCGCAGTGTTTGTGATTATACCCTGATGAAGACAGCTTGGCTGTAGAAACGTTGGTAATAACATTTTTGCATCTGAGCTCCTAGAGTGTGCGGCTCTCTTTAATTTTCAAAAAAAGGACCAAAAGCAAACATACCAATTCTCTGTTTAAGGATGTTTGTCTGTTTTAGTCTGAAAACATTCCTGTCAAAACTGCCATCTCTTGATTTCGATATAGAGCTCTACCTACGTTATGAGTCAGGGAATGTACATGAGGTTAGTCTGAAAATGTTGATCAAGCTATAAAAAAATGCTTGATATTTCAACAATTTTTCACATCTGCGAAATAGGATCTGTTATCCACAAGTCTGTTAGTTGAGAGGCTCATTAGATCGAGAATTTATGTCCCTCTAAAACCACTTTTCTCACAGAATTGTGCACTACTTTTGCTCGAGAGTTCTTGATCTTGTCTGTTCCAGACGCATGGAGAGACCGCTGAATGAAAGATGACTGGCTCTTGACTGGCTTATGATGGCAGTGTGTTTTTTTAAAAAGTGCAGCAGCAGCCTATAGAAAAGCCTTTCAAACAGACTGCTAATTATATGGGAATGGCAGGTTTGATTGTTTGAGACGGGGCATGAGATCGTGACCAGAATTTCAACCCCCTGTTTCTCAACACAGATATTATGGCCTAATTTCTATTACAGCATATTGGATGACTGTCATTCATATTCCATTCACCCAGTTTAATGTAACATTGAAAGTTTTTTAGGCTACTATACAAAACTCAAATTTTCCCAATAGCCATCATGAGGTTGCTACAACCTAGCCTATGAATGAAAGTTTACAACGTAGGCGCACACAGGTCACAATACTGCCTTGTACACTTTTGCTTGCATCTAGCTGATATAGGGTGTAATCATTAGTTCAACAGTTAGACGAGAGTTTCTATTGGCCAAATTCAGGTATGTTTATCCCCGTTTGCTTCCGTTTAAGACAGATTTTTCAACAGAATCGGCAGAATGAACACACCTGATCACACGTAAACACGGTTCACTTTCATAGCAGCCACATTGTATTCCGACTTTCTCTCCTCTTTTTTCCTTCGCTTGTAGAATCAATGCGCAACACATCAGATGTCTGTAACTAGGCAAAAAAAAACTTTCCAAGCCAAACCATATAACTGCTGACCGCTACACACAGCCTATGTCATCCTCACCATATTAGCTAAAGTAACGTCTTGGTCAACTTAGCTAATAGATCTAACACATTAGTAGAACCGCTACAGTCATGCAGTACAGTCAGTTAGCAGTTACAGCAACGAGCCCCAGTGGCAATACATTTGTAAAACCAATTTCCAGTGTTGGATAGTCATCAAATTTGTTGCTTCATTTTTGAAGAACTTAATTTGTTCAAAACTGTTCAACTATTGACTTTCTCCCTCTGAGTCAACTACTCGACACATTTCATGCACTGTAGTGCTTGCTAGCTTATGCTTTCAGTACTAGATTCATTCTCTGATCCTTTGATTGGGTGGACAACATGTCAGTTCATGCTGCAAGAGCTCTGATAAGTTGGAGGACGTCCTCCGGAAGTTGTGGTAATCACGGAAGGGGGTGAGAACCATGAGCCTCCTACAGTAGGTTTTGTATTGAAGTCAATGTACCCAGAGGACGGAAGCTAGCTGTCTCCGACTACATCATGGTGCTACCCTACAGAGTGCTGTTGAGGCTACTGTAGACCTTCAATGTAAAAGTGTTTGAATCAATTATTTGATGACGTGTATATATTTAGTACATCTTTTTTTTAATAAAGGATACCATTTAAAATGTTTCTTTTTTTGGTATGAAATTCACTGAAGATGGTCCTCCCCTTCATCCTCTGAGCGTCCACTGATAGACATTTTCTGAATAGCAGAACCTTTATCCACATTGCTTCAACATTATCAGATCAAGTTTCACATGATAGATGTTGATTGTACTTCATCAAATGAGTGAGTTATGTATGAAACATCATCCATTCATTTGGAAACAATAGATGTAATTATAAATGTAGTAATAATTGTTTTTATTTTAGATATTTTAGTAATCAGTGCATAAAATCATCCAGACATACCATGGATGGTTATCCAACACTTAGGATATCATCACACCCATGGTGCATTTCACTGTCACTGTGCTATTTATCTGCAGATCCCAGGACTCCTCTAGCCTGGTCCTAGATGTGTACTGTATGTGCTTTAGCCAACTCTCCTGACTATTGGTGTCATGTCATACAGATCTGGGACCAGGATAGAAAACCTCAGAACTCCAGAGCATTCAGTAAAAGCTGATTGACTTGTCACATTCTGCAAACATAAAGACATTATAAAGAGCACCAACCTGGGAGAGTTGTCCCTTTACTGTTTGCTTGAATTCTAATGCTGTCCAGTGAGAAAAATAATATTTTCTTCAACAGATCATGTTTATTTGACATATCTAGGTCTCCACTGTGGAAACATTTCAGAATTGTCAACCCTACTAAATTGCTACTGCAAATCTGTATATTAAAACCATCAAATGAAAGGATGTGCTTCTGGAATGTTTTAATCTCGGGCTTTTTTTTTTAGATTTATTGTGCTCGTTTGATACAGTCAAAGGTTTAGCATTTACAAAAACAATGTATATGTACTGTGTAGTCCTCTAAAGTATAAAATAAAGGATTATTTAAAAAGATTTCTGATTTAGAAATGTCTGAGCCATATCTTCTTCTTTTTTTTACTTAGTACGTAGTGTAGTTATTTTCTGTTTCATCCTAGTCACTCAATTTCCTCCCAGGTCCTCCTAAGACATGTTGATGACAGTGATTTAAAAAATACAATTTAAATCTGAGAAGCAGGAATCGAGGTACATGGATTTACATCTAGTGACAGACAGGCAAACCTATTTTGTTATTTTGATGGTGAATGCTGATGGGATATGGCTTGTCCTTTTGATCCCCCCAAGCAAGCATCCCATTTCCCCTAAGCTAATAGGGTCACATTATAGGCAAACAAAGGGTTACCTCCAATTTGGGGGTCGAGAGAGTACATTATTCTATGTCAACAGATGGGAATAGAGGCTGCCTTGGGCAACGACTCAAAGCAAGCTTGTGTCAATCTTTTAAACAAAGACAATATTTATGCATTCTGGCTAAGAAATGTGAGCTAATAATGGATATGGAGCAAGCTGGCAGTCACTAGGCTGTGTTTTATTGAACCTTTAGGCAAATCGGTTAAGAACAAATTCATATTTACAACGGTCTACCGCCGACCAAACCATAACCCAGACACTGGGCCAATTGTGCACCGCCCCATGCAACTCAATCACGGCCAGTTGATACAACCTGGAATTAAACCAGGGTCTGTAGTGACGCCTCTAGCACCGAGATGCAGTGCATTAGACTGCTGCGCCACTCGGGAGCCCATTACATGATACAGAACTAAAAACCGTGTGTTGATGTTAAGTACCTTTAACTAGGCCAGCCAGTTAAGAAAAATCTTATTTAGGAACACTGGGTTAACTGCCTTGTTCAGGGGCAGAATGACAGATTTTTTTTTACCTTGTCAGCTCAGGGATTCAATCTAGTAACCTTTCGTTTACTGTCCCAACGCTCTAACCACTAGGCTACCCGCCAGCCCCTTTACATGCATACTACTAATTAGACATTAAACTGATGGCAGTACAGAGTAATTTTACCCAACTCAGAATCGAATAGGCTTCGCTAAAATACCACGGTCGCTGTGGTATAATCTTTAGTTTGATTGGTCATTTTCTGAATTTATCAAAGTGCCATCAGTAGCCTGATGTGTCCATGTAACCATGATTGGTTTTGCAAGAAGTATTTCCTTAACAATGTAAACGTTTTAAACAAACTATATTAATATGACTGCCACAATTGTATTATTGTGTGCATGTACAGTAAACTGTCACAAACCGGCTCGAAGTTGGTAACAGAAAGGGAGACAACGTGGAGATAATTACTAAAAATAAATGTATTACCTGAAGTAAACAATACAATTAACAAGTGTGTGTGTGTGTGTAGTCTCATCAGTAGTGTAAGTGAATGGTTGTGTGCATAAATGTGATGAAGGGGTGTTGAAAGGTGCCAAAGCATACAGATATGCCACAACCAAACTAAGTGTTTCTGCATGGAGAGTCTCCTCAATGAATTGGGGAAGCGGTGTATTCATCCTGGGACACACCTGGGCCCAGGTGTGTCCCATGTCACTGACGACCCTCCCGGCGCCGCCCACCAACATCCTAATTAGGAAAACAAGAGCAAAGAGAGAGAATACGGCAGACAGTGGGAGGGTTGTCACAAACCGTACTCATTATCTTCAAAAACATGCACACATCCACAGAACATGCAGGCATGTACAGATCTATACTGCACACTAGTGTAAAGTGAAGGGACTCCAGAATCTGTGTAGCGGGTAACAGTGGAAAGCAAAGCAACCGATGAACAACCTAACACCATTAATGTAACACACCGATCATAAAGTTCCTGAGGTATTAGACAACTTGTACGGCATGTTCTGAAACTGATGTCAGCTCTCACGTACAGTTCCTGTATGGCCTTGTTGGATTTAGTCTCACAGTAGACTGCAGTACAGAATGTCCTGAACTCACATAAACGTATCGTTTTGTTTCAAGTCATGACAGTTCATCTCTACCGGTTTTATACCGTCGGCAGAGCTGGTTTTCAGAAACGCCTGTTTGTTCAGGCAGTTAGTATGGCCATGAATTTCAGACAGTTATGGTTCATCTATATTCAGTATATCTTAATGTGGCCAATTTGGCTATGGTTACTGTTTTCCAAATCATAGCACCTCTGCTGGTATTTGAAGAGTATTTTGTTGACCATTTAAATTCATGACAAATCCATGATCACATGGCAGCCTGGACCCATACGGCCGTGCTGTACGTGGCAGCCTGAACCCATATGGCCGTGCTGTACGTGGCAGCCTGGACCCATACGGCCGTACTGTACGTGGCAGCCTGGACCCATACGGCCGTGCTGTACGTGGCAGCCTGGACCCATACGGCCGTACTGTATGTGGCAGCCTGGACCCATACGGCCGTGCTGTACGTGGCAGCCTGAACCCATACGGCCGTGCTGTACGTGGCAGCCTGGACCCATACGGCCGTGCTGTACGTGGCAGCCTGAACCCATACGGCCGTACTGTACGTGGCAGCCTGGACCCATACGGCCGTACTGTACGTGGCAGCCTGGACCCATACGGCCATACCATGGCAGTGGGCAAACACAGAAAACAGTTCAAACAAAGGCTAAACAAATGCGTAAAACAGCAACAGACTGGACCAACCAGGCTGAGGCTACAGTCCAGGGGATCTGAGGACCATGACCTCCTGTTAGAAACAAACGGCACACAGGTGATTCACATTCCTCTCACACAATGACGGTTTTAGCTTCCAGTCAATACGGCAGCAGTGAGTGGCAGGGCGACCATACCAGGAGGACAGAGCGCCAGAGGCTCTCCATGTCCTATTCAATACACATTCTCAAGGTCATTGGTTCATCTGCTGTAATGATTATTATGGTGATTATGGTTTAACAGGTTGATATTCACAATGATCATGGTGTTATTTTCTCAGTGCTTTGCGCGCAACAATTAGCAACTGTCAGTCTTTGAATAGTTTCTTCCCTTTCTTGGCCTGGTGAAGTTTTTATTCATGTTTTTGCAGTGGCATCCCCTGTCACAAAGAGACACATCTCTATATCGATCATACTGTTATGAGCTGGAGTTTCCTAAAAAAAAAAAAAATCTACCTCATTACTTCAGCCCGGTGTAATATCTGTTGGTGGTATAAGGAGACACTGTGTTGTCTGCAGATGGCTGCAGAGAGATTCTATTCTTCTGTAGTGTTGCTGTTGATTCCAACAGAGATGAGGAGGATTCCCTACAGAGAGATGCTGACATATAATCACTAACAGACCTTTGTTTTATGACATCAATCCTCTATGAAACAGACTGGGGGGAGGGGAGGCTACTCCAGTCAGGACTTTTCAACGTAGTTTGTTCATGTTTTTAAAGACCATTGTCAATTTAATGTACAGAGATTTTGTATGATGTCTTCCCTGAATCTTCTCCCTGCAGTTGCAGCCATAAGGCAGCAGCAGTTTCGCTCCTACAGTCCCTCTCTGAAGTTTGACTGTGGCTTAAGGTACTGTTATACTTGTGTATCCTCGTGTGTGTAATCCTTGTGTGTGTAATCCTTGTGTGTGTAATCCTTGTGTGTGTAATCCGCGTGTGCGTGTGTGTAATCCGCGTGTGTGTGTGTGTGCGTGTATGTAATCCGTGTGTGTGTGTGTGTGTGTGTGTGTCAGTGGGAGGAGATCTAATCCACTCTGCTGGTGCAGTCTGATTAAACTCCCAGCGAGAGGAAGAGGAGCCTGTAGCCCAATTTAGACCCGCAGTGGAGAGTCCTGGGAGATTTCACCAAAGCAGGGCAGTAGGGAGGAGGAAATCAAATCTAATTTTATTCGTCACGTGCGCTGAATACAACAGGTGTAGATTTTTTCAGTTTAATGCTTACCCACTGGGCACACACTGGTTGAGTCAAGGTTGTTTCCAAGTCATTTCAAGGAAATTACAGTGCAAAAAGGGTCAATGTAATAGTCCGGGTAGCCATTTGATGAATTGTTCAGCAGTCTTATGGCTTGGGGGTAAAAGTTGTACAGATGCATTACAGGCTTGTTGTTCCGGTACCACTTTCTGAGCAGTAGCAAAGTGAACAGTCTATGGCTTGGGTGGCTGAGTCTTTAACAATTTTTAGGGCCTTCCTCTGACACCGCCTGGTATAGAGGTCCTGGATGGCAGGGAGCTCGGCCCAAGTGATGTACTGGGCTGTCCGCACCATCCTCTGTAGCGCCTTGCGATCGAAGGTGGTGCAGTTGCCATACCAAGCGATGATGCCGCCAGTCAAGATGCTCTCAATGGTGCAGCTGTACAACTTTTTAAGGATCTGAGGGGAAAATCTTTTAAACCTCCTGAGGGGGAAGAGGCGCTGTTCGGCCTTCACGACTGTGCTGATGTGAGAGGACCATGTTAAGTCCTTGGTGATGTGGACACGATCAGTTCCTTTGTCTTGCTGACGTTGAGGGAGAGGTTGTTGTCATGGCACCACACTACCGGGTCTCTGACCTCCTACTTGTAGGCTGTCTCATCATTGTCGGTGATCAGGCCTATCACCATCGCGACTTCGCGACCAACAAACTTGGTGATGGAGTTGTGCGTGGCCCCACAGTCGTGGGTGAACAGGAAGTACAGAAGGGGACTAAGCAGAGAAAATGAGAGGTACAGTGAAGTGAAAATATGTGATGGGTAGAATATTGCTGTATCAGTGCCAAATACCTATCAAACAAGAGGATCTTTTCTCATATTACTTCTTTAATCATAGAGGATATTATGGTTGCTGTCAAGCGCCCGAGGCAGGATTAGGAGGAGAAGTTGCTGTGAAATGATGTACCTCCTGCTCTGATTGACAGATTTACTGTAAATGGCAACAGCAATTTGACTGAGATGAGCTAGACTGCAAAAGGCAAGAAGGAAAGTTTATTATATAAATTCACTGTGATCTTTCAAGCAGGTGATGAAATATAAATCCAGCACCAGACATATATGCACTATATTAGGTACACATAATCTTGTTACATAATGTTTTTCATGTCATTTTTTTGTTGTTGTTGAGAATTCAGGCTTATGTAAATATCCTATCTCCAGTCTTTGTCATGTCTTGAGAAATCTGGGCGTGTCTGTGGGAGATTCTTTTCTCAACAGCCCAAACAGAATATTTCCCCATTCACTCAGCCAAGCCTATTCAGAGGAAAGCTCTCTTTTGTCAGAATCCATTCACACATGTCCCCTGATGGAATTTGAGTAGAACTCTAGGTCCGACCCTCTATTCGTCCATTTTGCTGACATTGGTAAAAGCTTTACGAGATGTGGCGTTGTTGTGTGAAACATCTGCTCACCAAGTCTAAGTGCATGGCAGGTGGCCTGTTTATTTTATTGTACCTTTATTTTACCAGGCAAGTCAGTTAAGAACAAATTCTTATTTTCAATGACGGCCTAGAAACAGTGGGTTAACTGCCTGTTCAGGGGCAGAATGACAGATTTGTACCTTGTCAGCACGGGGGTTTGAAGTTGCAACCTTTCGGTTACTAGTCCAACGCTCTAACCACTAGGCTACCCTGCCGTACCTGTGAAGCCATATGCATTTATAAGGTTGTTATCACCCAACACAGTTTGAGGAATGGGTCCAAATCTGATGGCAAACCCAGAGTGTGGCCAATGTATCTTCACATTTAGTGGTATATTCAATCCATATCGTGGAAATTCAGTGTTTTTGAAAATTGAAAGGCAATGTTCCCACGTTAGTGGAGACTGCATTCACGGTAAACGCTGCAGATGTCGTCGTCTCAATATGAAATGACCTTTACATTTCTACCGTGTTTTCTTGTGACGCTTCTACGATTCAGATTGAATAGAGCCCCTAGTCATTGTAACACATTATCAATATCTTTGTAATGGGATAAATTTGTGTATCAATTTGTACATCCAATTTAAATGAGGGCGGTGTAAATATCAGCATTTATTTTTTTATATGGCTAACAAGCATTTTATCAGTAGGCCGGAATGGTGGCTTAGTGCTTTAATTAATATTGCAATGGGGTGTGCAATTGCAAGCTGGCAGTTTAGGCTCAACGATTAAAATATTTGATCACCAAAATCCTCTGGATGGCAATTCAGTTTCCATATCATTACCTTTCAAAGTAGGCCTACCATTTTATAATAACATAAAATATGTACGATTTAATGAGAACTAATATGAAGTTGAACTTGCTGTTAACAGCTATTGTTATGTGGTTTAGTGTCTCTCCACTGCTGAGAAACTACACTGAACAGATACATACCATAGGCACCATGTGAAGCAACCAGAGGTTCTTCGGGTTTACATTTTGACACAAGTTAAAGAGTTGGAATTCTGATCAACCAATCAATTGAACTCATTTGGATAAGCTTGTAAAGATTAGGCTATTTCACAATATTACTACAAGTATCACTGCAGTAGAGGAAAACCAGGGTGGTGGAATAAGGCTTGCAATTTAGACAATCTCTTTCTATTACTCCGAATCTAACCACAATGAATACAAAAGCAAGGGTAAATGTATTCTGTTATCACCATACTCTCCATAACATTAGCTCAACGGCATGGATTTGTATGCTCACAAAAGACAAACGGGCCTTTTTGTATTTCAACGAAGCAGAACTTCTATATGCCATTGGGTTTTCTGTGGCATAAAAATAGCCATCTCTTCCATATTATACAGCACAGATTTCCCTAAGTCACCTTTCATATCACCTTGAATGGGGCACCGTTAGGGGAATTGATTAGACAGGACACCACAACACAGGACCAATCCTGATAAAAATGCAGTGATTCTGTGTTGATGGAGCCACTGATGCATGTTACACACTGAGCAATCATTTACCCAATATAATTCAATGACACAGACCACTGGTCCCTTCTATGGTACTTGTGTCCTGGTTATTGTAAACTGCTGTTTCTGACAAACAGCAATATATTGTGCAAAAATAGCAACGCTAAGGATATCCCCATCACAATCTCTTAATATGTTGCATCACAGTAGTCATCTGATTTCAGGAGAACGGTTTCATATCCTCATGTATCATTGAGGCATCTATATCGTATTGTTGGACAGAATTGGCCCATGTTTTGACATATTTCAGCACATTAGGCCGCATTTGACGTGATCAGTCACTACCTTACAAATACAGTTCCCAAACTACATGTCTGGTTTGGCATGGTGAGGGTTTTCTCAAGCAAATATACACAACTTAAACAAACACCCAAATGTCAAGCAGAAGGAACCCAACTCTTAATGCTCCTGAAAGATTCAGAAGGGCTGGGGCTGGTAGGAAAGACAGCCAGCAGGCAGCTGAGCTGAGGGATAGTTAAGGTTCACCCAGAGTGTGTCATCATGTGACCAGAACTCCTGCAGCGTGCCAACAGAGGAGAGGCGAGAGTGAAAGACTTCAGCAAAGTCACAGCTCTGATAACGAGGCCAGCGTGACAGGCAGAAAGAGCAGGATGTCACTCACAGTAAATGTCACTCACAGTAAATGTCTCTCTTCACTAACCAAAGGACAAATCTTATCTACAGTAGTTACTCTTTTCATAGGAAAACCCACAATCCAGAGACGTCGACACTTCCATATATGTCCACAGGAACTGAATGAGCTTCCAAGGCCCTAAATATTTAAAAAAATCAAGACCAGTGTCTCGGATAGACCACTAGTTCTTATAAAACTAAACGGGCAAATTCAGTAGGAAAGTATGTACTTCCCAAAGGTCAATAAATGCAGCACTGAGGCATTTAATGATGGGCTTATACGTGTATAAGAATAAATTCAAACATATACCACATTTACATGACTACAGTACATTTAAACATGGCAAATTGACAGTTCTGAAATGAACTATTTTGACATTGTTTTAGAATAATACATTGTAATAAACAGATTCAGAAAAGGGCAACATTATAAGAAAAAAGGAAATGTAAATGGTGACATAACACGTGACATGCATCAATTCTGCTCAGACAACCAAGATGTCATCATTGCTTCTCTGTACATTACACAATCTAACTGCTCTCATATCCTTCATTGTCTCTCCTCACAACAATTTCGGTTCATTACTGGGAAGAACACAGGATCCTTGAAAACAGCAGACCCCAAAACACTGGTACCTGCAACACTTCAGAAACGAAAGCTTTTCAAGTCAGGATTCTTCAACCCTGCCTGTGTTCTAAACCATAGGATTCAAGTTCAAGCAGAGAATAAAAGTAGAGCTCTTTAGTGACGACTGTCTGGGATACATCTAGTTCATGATGTGTTCATTTACGCCTTGTTTTTATGCTTCCCCTAGCGTGTAAAAAAGCAGGGTATAACGGAGATGTTTTCACCATCTCAACACCATCCCTCATTCAGTTGGCACACTAATAGTGCATAAAGCTCTTCATGGTTGTCCAAAATTCAAATGCTCATTAGCATGTTCACAGTGTCCCCCAGTCTCTCTAATGACATCATCCCAGTCACATAACAGCACAGGTCTTAGTTTTAGTCTTCTGGAAGTCTGACACCACGGTGGGCAGGTCCGGTCTGCTGTGTGAGATCCTCTTGGTGCCCCTGGAGGACTTGTTGCGTTTGACGTTCTTGTTGCCCTTGTTGACGCAGGCCAGCGTGGCCACGTGGAAGAGGTCCCTGACGCTGTTCTCAGACTGCAGAGACGAACACTCGATGTACGGAGCACTGATGTGCTTGGCCATGTTAGAGCCCTGAGACAGAGAGGGAACAACACTGAAATCAGTCAGGAGCTCTGCCTATTACAAATTGTTCCCAGCGCTTTTAATACTGGATCATGTTTAAGTCCATAATCTTGAATGACATTTAGAAAGCCTTGACACCCACCTGATCATAGGACACTGGGGTATGGCCAGAGTGAGATTTGGTAAAAAGGTCGGTGCGTAGGTCTGACTTGCACCCCACCAGCAGCATCTTGGTGTTGGGACAGAATTCCTCAATCTCTCCTTTCCACTATACAGAGGAAAGAAAAGGGAAAGCATTAATCCGAGACTGGGGCCCTACTGAGTGGGGTCCGAGAGCAAAAAAGCTTGGTTGGATTATGTTCTCTCCAGGGGAAGAATCTCTAACTGGACCCTACTCCTCTCAGCTGGCACAATACTGAGCCAGGTCAAAGGGCACTGAGACCCACAATAGCAGTGTCTGGGATCTGGGAGACCATGTGTGAACAAGGCCGGTTTGACTACTACTGAGCCTCACGTGAGTTTGTTTTCACATTCCTCCCCGCCACCTCTCTCAATGGTACAGCCCTAGTTCTAGTCCCCCCCCATTGGTACGGCCTAGTTCTAGTCCCCCTCATTGGTACGGTTCTAGTTCTAGTACCCCCTCATTGGTACAGTCCTAGTTCTCCCCTCATTGGTACGATCCTAGTTCTAGTCCCCCTCATTGGTACGGTCCTAGTTCTAGTCTACGGTCCCCCCTCATTGGTACGGTCCTAGTTCTAGTACCCCCCTCATTGGTACGGTCCCCCTCATTGGTACGGTCCTAGTTCTAGTCCCCCCTCATTGGTACGGTACGGTTCTAGTACGGTTCTAGTACCCCCTCATTGATACGGTTTGATACGGTTCTAGTACCACCCCTCATTGATACGGTCCTAGTTCTAGTCTCCTCATTGGTACAGTCCTAGTTCTAGTCTCCTCATTGGTACAGTCCTAGTTCTAGTCTCCTCTCACTGGTACAGTCCTAGTTCTAGTCTCCTCTCACTGGTACAGTCCTAGTTCTAGTCTCCTCTCACTGGTATAGTCCTAGTTCTAGTACCCCCTCATTGGTACAGCCCTAGTTCTAGTCTCCTCTCATTGGTACAGCCCTAGTTCTAGTACCCCCTCATTGGTACAACCCTAGTTCTAGTCTCCTCTCATTGGTACAGTCCTAGTTCTAGTCTCCTCTCACTGGTATAGTCCTAGTTCTAGTACCCCCTCATTGGTACAGCCCTAGTTCTAGTCTCCTCTCATTGGTACAGCCCTAGTTCTAGTCTCCTCTCATTGGTACAGCCCTAGTTCTAGTCTCTCCTCATTGGTAAAGCTAGTTTTTAGCAGAATTAGTTTTTTCAGAGGTCCCTTGACCCAGAAACACAAATGGAGGCCTTTCTAGAGAGGGTCTAGGGGACTGAATGAAAATGCCATTGGGACAGGCCATTGTTCACCAGTTCAAGAGGAGCCGAGGCAGCTTATTCCAGAACAAGAGTCTGCTATATCACCCCAAAACACTCACCTTCTTCAGTACACTGTCCAGGGTCTCTGGTCTGCTGATGTCAAAGCAGATGAGGACTGCATCAGAGTCCGGGTAGGAGAGAGGTCGCACGTTGTCATAGTATGCAGAGCCTGCAATTCAAACACGTCACCATGTTGTTAGTCAAGTAAAAGAGGGTCTGTGGTAACTGGGTCACGGTACTTCCTCAACTTCCTGTAAGTTAACCAACATGTACCTTTCCATAGATGCGTTGATTCAAACAATGACAATGTTATTTGCAGAGACTGATCAAACTGCAGTGGTTCCCATTCCAAACAGGAGTAGAAACAAAGTTATAGAATCCAACTAATACAAAATTCTATTTGATCTATTTCACTGGTATTTTACCAGTGAAATATACACTTGTGACATACATACTGCACACTAAACAATCTGTAACATAACCTCATGTCCTGAAGGTTTTCTTGGGACAAATGTGTGTAGCATGGAATGCAGAGAATCTTTAGGGCTGTTGAAGCTCTGTGGTGGACTGGGTCAGGTTGCATCCCAGGTAAAGAAACCAAACCAACACTAATGTCTGGAAGTTCCCATCTCCCCATTGTGCCTCTGTGAAAAATGGTGGGGATTTTCTAGTTTCCCACAGTAGGGTGGTCTTTGAGTTACAACATGAGGGGGCTCCTCTCCTCATACAGGTTATATATTACCTTTAATCCAAACACCATATTTCACACATACAGCCTCTACTGTAGGAAACAGCTTCTCATTCTCAGAAAGGAGATTTGTGTAATTGTCTAAGGGTTCCATGCCAAAGGCCTTTCTCCTTTAGAATACAAATCCATGTAGAATAACCTAGGTTCCTGAATTGTGCCATTGAATTCTAAAGAATGCGGGGTTAAAGTATGCTTTTTCACATCATGACTTGAAGTCATAACAATCACTCATAACCTGATCCATTACTTCTGAAGCTGGCTTTACAACGCCTGCCCCCACCCAAACCAGAAATGTTTTGATTCACAAATGGAATCCAGATGGTCCCACTCTGGACCAAAACACCAATGGCACCATCACCATCTGTCTTTTTCAATTTTCACTCTAATTTACCTCAACACAATTAAACTCAGTTTGAATTCTCAGGAGTAAACTTCTGTACCAGTGGGTCCATTTGAATATTTGGACATGGTAGAGTGCCTATAAATCATATGCTGTGGTATGACATGGATTCCCCTCCCGGCACGTTTCTCCACCAACAAATTCACACCAGCAGATGTAAACAATGCAGAAATATTTTCAAGTCTGGCGAGTCAGATTCCTTATGTTAAACAAACAGCCTTGAGGCCCCTATATTTTCATAGCCCACCTTAAGGTCTGATAAATGGCTCGACCAGAACACGTGTGGGATTTGGAATGTTTAAAACTCTGGTATGAAGGATTTTCCATAGGAACATTAAAATAGTTGTAGGATTGAGTTGATTTTAAAAAATGGGGTAAACCTAACCTAAGGCTCGAAGTACAGTAAATGTATCTGTCGCTGTGAGACGTGGTGAAAAGTGTACATGAGAAAACAACGTCATCAAACTAATCTAAGGCATCATTCCTCATTCAACGTACAGCTCATCGATCAGATAGGTGTGCATTATAAAGTAGAGAGAGAGAGAGAGAAGGTGGCAAACTGTTGGAGGCTCTTTACCCATTATACGTAGTTGCGGTACTCCAATTTCCACATGAGACTCGTTTGTGATAACAATAAACAACACTATCATGTATCTCGAAACGCGTCACCCTATCCACAAGGTTATCAAAACAATTCCACCATATCTACGTTATTACACCATCATGTTGTGATGAGAGGGAGGGGATTGCTGGTCCAGTAGAACTCCTTAGATGTGTGGTGAGGGCTGGTGTGTGTGGTGAGGGCTGGTGTGTGTGGTGAGGGCTGCCCTGGTGTATCAGCCCTGGTGTGTCAGCTCTTCCTGAAGCTGTGGTGTAATCACTGAGTCGTGTCCTGGGCAGACCTAAGGGACGCCACAATCAGCTTAAGGTCACAGAGGAGAGGCAGCCCAACACACTCCCTCACCCCTCTCTACACACACCCCTTCACCTCGCCCAAAGCACTCCCTCAACCCCTTACTACCCCCTCTCTACACACACACACACGTCTCCACCCAGCCCAGAGGACTCCCTGACCGGCAGGTAGCCTGGTGGGTAGGACTGTTGGACCAGTAACTGAAAGGTTGCTGGATCAAATCCCCGAGCTGACAAGGTAAAAATCTTATGTTCTGAGCAAAGCAGTTAACCCACTGTTCCCCGGGTGCAGTGGATGTCAATTAAGGCAGCCCCCCACACCTCTCTGATTCAGAGGGGTTGGGTTAAATGAGTAAGACATATTTCAGTTGAATGCATTCAGTTTTACAACTGTCTAGGAATCCCCCTTTCTCTTTCCCACTACTACTCCCGCTCCTCCCAGAGCAGTACACAGACCCAGGGAGGCAGAGCAGCCCAAACGCCCAACCAGTCCAGGCTGGAGGCTTCCGCAACTGTAGTTTAGCAGGTAATTACCTCCAGACCTGGGGCTGGGTTAAGGTTAGATCCCCCAGGGTTAAGATTAGATCCCCCAGACCTGGGGCAGGGTTAAGGTTACATCCCCTCCAGACCTGGGGCTGGGTTATAACCTCTTAAGGATCCGCCCCTTTTTTTCAATTTTCGCCTAAAATGACATACTCAAATCTAACTGCCTGTAGCTCGGGACCTGAAGCAAGGATATGCATATTCTTTGTACTATTTGAAAGGAAACACTTTCAAGTTTGTGGAAATGTGAAAGGAATGTAGGAGAATAACACAAGATCTGGTAAAAGAAAATACAAAAAAACAACTGTTCTTTTGAATTTTTTTAAACCATCTTTGAAATGCAAGAGAAATGCCATAATGTATTATTCCAGCCCAGGTGCAATTTAGATTTTGGCCACTAGATGGCAGCAGTGTATGTGCAGAGTATTAGACTGATCCAATGAACCATTGAATTTCTGTTAAATGTTGTATCAAGACTGCCCAAATGTGTCTAATTTGTTTATACATTTTCATGTTCAAAATTGTGCACTCTCCTCAAACAATAGCATGGTATTATTTCACTGTAATAGCTACTGTAAATTGGTAAGTGCAGTTAGATTAACAAGAATGTAAGCTTTCTGACAATATCAGATATGTCTATGTCCTGGGAAATGTTCTTGTTACTTACAACCTCATGCTAATCGCATTAGCCTACGTTAGCTTAACCGTCCCATGGATGGGACATCGATCCCCCCAGACCTGGGGCTGGGTTAGATTGTGCAGACCTGGGGCTGTGTTTGGGTTAGATCCCCCAGGGACCTTTTTTATATGGGATTCCTGTTGAGTGTGTGAGGCTGTGAGGGGGAGCGGCTTTATAAAACAAATAATGCAAGAGGACCGGCCAGGCCAAGCTCTCTGAGTAAAAATGTGTGTATGTTGGCCAGGGGAAAATAAGTGTCTCTAATTTCGTTACCGCCCTTTAAATTTTCTCTCCTCATAGACAGCTGAAAGAAATTAAGTACAAATCTACTCCTACAGACCGAGGGATACAAAACAGGTACCAATGCAAGGTTTGCATTTATTTCAGAGTGCACAGGACAAAAATGTATGTCAGTAAGTAGCCTATGTTGATTTCACAAGACTGATGTACAATTCTATACAGAGGCAACACCAGTGTTTGAGTTCCCACATTGTCAGGTGTTCAAGGGTGTGAGGGTCGTTTCAGATGTAGGCTAATGCTGGTGGTGTACAAAAGGTTTCCATAACTGTTATCCGACTCCTATCTACCCCTTTCCCACATTCCAGAGAGGCAGCGTCAGACCATTCCTCTCAAAGGGGCTGGCTGTTACTGTAAAGCACATAATGTGGCCAATACTGCATATCAGGATTTCATGCTTGTCTTCTTTTTTAGAACACTCTAGATGTTTCATGCCTGGTATATATTAGCTACAGCATGTATGACAGTGACGCAGGCTATCAGAAGGGTAATAACGTGCAGTGGGTCCTCACCTGAAGTATCCCACAGACGGAGTTCAACTCTCTGCGTATCGATTTCAAAACTTGCCGTGTAGTTCTCAAACACCGTGGGAATGTAGCCCTACAGATGAAATAAAATGGTGATATCCATGTTTAGACATAGAAAAGTTGCAAGCTGATTGATAACTCATAATAATCATGTTTAAAAAATGACATATGTCACATAAAACTCACCTCAGGAAATGAATCTTTTGCAAACACATTTAGGAGAGCGGTTTT
Organism: Oncorhynchus tshawytscha; assembly: GCF_018296145.1. NCBI lineage: Eukaryota > Metazoa > Chordata > Actinopteri > Salmoniformes > Salmonidae > Oncorhynchus > Oncorhynchus tshawytscha. The sequence goes on from NC_056454.1 coordinate 41,883,922, forward strand.
CCCACATTCACTATCCCCAACGACAACTATTTTACATTTTACGCTTGGATTTAAATCCATTTTGGAACGAATTGTGATATTGTCCTCCGTCTTTCCATAAAATAGAAAGTGTCCTAAAGAAGAATAAAGTCGGGATCAACAGAACATCCGAACGTTCTAGATTCCCAAGTACGATGATGTGCGGACTGCAGCAGCCAGCTGCACATAATGAGAACGTCGCGACGGGAAAGTAACTTAAAAAATGTAAAAATAGAAAACCTTTAAATAATTAATATGATCCCTTAGGAGAGTGAAAGACTGTGACATCCAAGTAGCGTCCCATATAGCCAGTCCTGTATCCGAGAGCTCCAGACCCTTTAAGACTCAACGGTCCTCAGCCTGGAGTTTGCAGGAGTTTAAGGACTCACTCCAATTTCTAGTCAGAGAGCGAGGGCGTTGCGCAAGTAGGTCGAGCACGCATGTATCAAACCAGTTTGTCATTTGAGAGCCGTAATACATATTTGGTTGACAGTGAATTACACCATTTCTGATAAATAATATTAAAGGTCCTATAGTAATTATGTTATTGCAATAAAACATTATTTTGCAGTAGGTGTAAATCAGAATATAATCTACAAACATAATTAATAATTGTGTCATCCTTTGGAACCTGTAATGTATTCCCATTAGTTTTATTGGTGTTTATTGGACTTTGAATGAGCTGTCTGGAATGAAGTCTCAATATTTGTATTTATTTGCTTTTTATATTTATAACCACTTTAAGGGGGTTGAGGGGTTGAAACTAGTGCACTCTCCTTTAACGACTGTAGTACTGAAGCCAATGAGATGTTTGTCTGCAATGAATATCAATAACCTTGAGAGTGATGAAAACAGCTGGAGTTATGCATAGGTGCTGAGAGGGGAGAGCCTCCCCCACTATGCTGCCATATTGTCCTGAAGCAAACACCACAGGAGACTCAGTAGACTCACCTTAATTCTGACTTGAGAGGAGTTACAATCAGCGCTGCGGTATCTTTGGTAGCAGGTATTTAAGATGATATCTCTCCTTGAAGAAGTGGACCATGCAGGGCAAGTAGAGTACATTGTTTTCAACACAGCTTCATAATGTAGAATTATGAGTCCTTTCGACTCACCGCTCACCACGAAGTAACACTCAGTAATACTGCCGTTGTGTGTTGATGGAGTGTTGCTGTATTGTGGTATGTGATGAGGACCTAACGCTGTAAAAGTTCCTTTCTATGGTGGGCTCACTCTACAGGAACATGGTCTTGCATAGTAATGAAGTGATTTGAAGCAGTCAGCTTTTCCTCTGAGGAAAGCTATGACTCAAGCCTCTTTCACACTCTGATTGCTTTTCTGTCAGGTTACATACGAGGCCTTGCTAAGAATCAGCACTTTTTGATGACAGTTTTTTTCCTCCCTGAGAGCCTCCATTGTGTGGTCAGAACACATTCTGTGGAACACAAAGGGATTTTGACACAGAACAGCCTTTGTTGTTATCGGTAACCTACCAAGATAGAGGACACCATTGTAGTTTACTGAATTAATGGCAAACTCTCTCTCTCTCTGATAGTGTGCTAAAATGTGAGTTTACTACACACAGATTCAGTGCCATGGATGAAAGAACCGTTTCCATGTTTGTCACAAGGTATCTTTTGTGAAATAGACAAAACATCCAACACTCACTGACCTTTCGACTTTGGCTCTTACATAAGTCATGAAGCTTTCAGTTAATATGTAGGTCCTATAATGTGAATACGGATGTGAGCCTCTACTGTCCACAAGTTCATTGACAACTATCTTTGGCCCAGATCACAGGTCTCACAAGATGGACTCCTTTGCTTTATCAGCTGGAAGTCTGGACTTGGGGTGAAAGTTTTCCAGGATTTGGGGCTAAACTGTACTCCAAATAAGTCATTCATATGACAACAGTGAATACTTACAACCAGAAATGTAAAAGAAATTCATAGAACTGAACAATTACAAATGTTCTTGTCATCAATCAATGCCAATGACTTTCAAATGTATATGCTTTGTAAACAACTAAAATGATATTGTCCAGGTTCATGTTGTTGCCAGCACTGCACACACCTCTATGAAAACAAAACCTCACACTCCAGCCACGACTCTGTCTGGGAATGCTCCAGGGGCTGAGCTTGACCCAAGACAGCAGCCTCCCTGTACTCACACTGAACAAAAATACAACATCAACATGCAACAATTTCAAAGATTTTACTTAGTTACGGTTCATACTGTATAAGAAATCAGTCAATTGAAAAAAAATGTATTAGGCCCTAATCTATGGCATAGGAGGCTGGTGGCACCTTAATTGGGGAGAACAGGGTTGTGGTAATGACTGGAGGGGAATCAGAATAATATAATCAAACACATGGTTTGATGCCATTCCATTTGCTACGTTTCAGCTATTATTATGATCCGTTCTCCCCATGACAGCCTACTGTGATCTAATGGATTTCACATGACTGGGAATACAGATATGCATCTGTTGGTCACAGACACTTAAAAAAAAAAGTAGGGGTATGGATCAGAAAACCAGTCAGTATCTGGTGTGACAACCATTTGCCTCATGCAGCGTGACACATCTTCTGCGGCATAGAGATGATCAGGCTGTTGATTGTGGCCTGTGGAATGTTGTCCCACTCCTCTTCAATGGCTGTGTGAAGTTGCTGGATATTGGCGGGAGCATCCGAAACATGGTTAATGGGTGGTGACATGTCTGGTGAGTATGCAGGCCATGGAAGAAATGGAACATTTTCAGCTTCCAGGAATTGTGTACAGATCCTTGCGACATGGGGCCATGATTTATCATGCTGAAACGTGAGGTGAAGGCGTCAGATGAATGGGACTCAGGATCTCATCACGTTAACTCTGTGCATTAAAATGATCATCAATCAAATGCAATTGTGTTTATTGTCCATAGCTTATTCCTCCCCATACTATAACCCCACCGCCACCATGGGGCACTCTGTTCACAATGTTGACATCAGCAAAGTGCTTGCCCACACAACGCCATACACACTGTCTGCCTTTGGCCCAATACAGTTGAAACTGAGATTTGTCCATGAAGGGCACACTTCTCCAGCATGCCAGTGGCCATTGAAGGAGAGCATTTGCCCATTGAAGTCGGTTACGACGCCGAACTGCAGACAAGTCAAGACCCTAGTTAGGATGACAAGCATGCAGATTAGCTTCCTTGAAACAGTTTCCCCACGATGTCAAGCTAAGAGGCACTGAGTTTGAAGGTAGGCCTTGAAATACATCCACAGGTACACCTCCAATTGACTCAAATTATGTCAATTAGCCTATGAGAAGCTTCTAGAGCCATGACATAATTTTCCGGAATTTTCCAAGCTGTTTAAAGGCACAGTCAACTTAGTGTATGTACATTTCTGACCCACTTGAATTGTGATACAGTGAAATATTAAGTGACAATCTGTCTGTAAACAATTATTGGAAAAATGACTTGTGTCATGCACAAAGTAGGTGTCCTAACCAACTTGCCAAATCTATAGTTAACAAGAAATTTGTGGAGTGGTTGAAAAACGACTTTAAATGACTCCAACCTAAGTGTAAGTAAACTTCCGACTTCATCAGATCAACGAGGCTACAGTTGATGTTTAAATGTTTAAGTTGAAGTGGTGCTGGAATAGTGGAGGCAGTGCTCCTGTTGTTGTCTTTGAGCTCACTTGCGGTATCGCCTGGGTTCTAAATCAGTAGTTTAATGAACTGATGAAAACATTAACTTGCTTGACCATGGTGATATAACTTTGTTACATTTGTTACACGCAATATTTGCTTTGTTGACTTCACCGGACAGATGTTGCTCTCTGGTTTCGTAATGAAACAAAATCACTGTGGTGTATGAACCAATGAGTTATAGAGCAAACAACGCAATTATCACAACAGGTTGTAAAGTGGCTTTTTTCCTGGCTTGGCTTCCTTAGTGATTTTACCCATGCACCTCTACTGCTAAAACTCAAATCATTCTGTTTTTACTCTCTTTCTGTACATCCTGCAAAGTCATCATGCCAAGGTCTAGCCGTGAGTCACTATCATACAGTTTTGCTTTAAGCATGAATCTGACTGCCGATCGGTACTTATCATAGAAGAAGGCTGTTCCTTCTCGAGCTAGAACAAAATAAGTACCTGCTGCGTACCAACCTGGTACCAACGAACCTGTTGTTTCAACTTGTAGAACCGCAATGTTCGGCAGTGGCCGACAACTTGACTTTGAGCCAATTAGAGAGCACGAACCTCCACGTGGGGCTCAAGCGGCAGAGGCGATATCCGCGCTTACGTTACATTACTCCCTCCTTTCAAAGAGCGTGTCCTCGCGCTAGCTTCCGACTCGTCTTACAGGAACGCGCTCACCGGCCAAGCACACGCACTGTCGTGGATGCAAGGTCCGATCCCTTCCGACACCAAGGTAATGAAACAGGCAGGGAGCAGGTCTCGAACCCTCGACCTTCTAGCCTGAAGTCCAGCGCGCTATCGACTGTGCCGCAAAAGCATGCTCGAGCGTTAGTCGATATCCACGCTTATAAACCCAGGGTCGTTACAATATATTTAAAAAATTCCACAGCAAGTCTTTACATCTTTTACATATAGCTAAAGGAGTTTTGTGCTTGAAGATGGATTTTTTTTGGTAGGTTGGATAATGTGCACTAGCTAATTAGTTAGCTAGCTAGCTAACGTTATCTTGCTAACTGAGCCAGGCAGTCCCACACACTTCATATGAAACGAATGGGGTGGTAAGTGCAGCACAATGTACACAACACATGCTTTACCAAGCTAGCTATATGGCCACTGTAGCTAGTAACATTATAATTAATTCACAATGGATTTGTTTACATGAAGCAGCTGTCGAGAGTCAATGCAGTGTCTTTACTTCACCTAGCTAGTGAATCATGCTAACCATTTAGCTAACATTAGCCAGCTAGCTTAAAATGTATCTATGGGCTATATTCTATTATGGAGAGTGAATTAAATTGTTTCTTTGTCATCTTGTTAGCTAGTTATATAGCGGCGGCCATCTGGCTTGTATCAAGTGCTTTCTACAGGAAAAGCAGCATTAGCACAGCTAGCCAGCGAACATTGACTAGACCATAAAGCAACACAGACGGACATGCATTGCCAAACAACGCTACTGCCACTTTCAGGTTTGGAGTCAGTGTTGCCAACTCCTCAGTAAGGAAAGTAGCTATTGGCTGTCTCTAAATGACGTCGTCACCCAATTTGCATAATTGTCCATGTGCATGTAATTGTGATGGACTGTAGGAGAGCGGAATAACGGCATGGGAGAGACAAAGTGAGTAAAAAACACCCTAAATATGTTTAGAACTACAAATTAACTTTCGATTCCTTTTTTTTTCATGTCACAATTCCAGCCCTCCTCTACCTGTGCTTGGGACCAGCAAAAGTGACACTGTCGGAGTTACTTAGTTTTTTCTTTTTTTTTTCTTAATTTACTATTATTATTTTTACATTTAGTTTAGTTTTCTTAATTTGGTTTGGTTTTTAACCTTATGGTCCACTTAGGAGCCTACAACAAGTCACAGTAAAACATGAACATTTTTAACCATAACATTTGTATACAATCTACATTAACAATCTAAATGGACCAAAAAGAGACAATAGAAAAAACTGTCAATGGCAATGTGAGAAAATTATGGTAACTAGTCTGGCCCTAAGGTTAATTGTTTTTTCTTAAGGCAGGGCGGGATCAGCCAGCGGCTGCTTCCCGCATGCTCGATTCATAATTCTTCTGAGGTTTGTAATTTTCACTTTAGAATGTCAGACTTGAGTTTTACATTGAAAAATGTATCAAATCCTACAAAAATGTCCATTAATTATAATCCAAATAATTATTCACATTTCCTGTTGCTGCAGGATTATTTTCCTGCTGTAGCAAACTGGCTCAAATTAAGATCCTATATCTACACATATGGCAATAATAAAACCGCAGAGGCAGAAGAATGTCAAAAGCAAAGTCGACTGTGAGCATGTGCCGCCTTTGTGGATATAGCTTTCTTCTCATGAAGAAACTTCTGTCAGTTTGTATTTTGCATGTATCTGTTCAATAGATTTCCCAGCAGTCAATTCTTCAGACGAGTGAGGTCCTTTCTTTGCTTGTGTCCCAAATGGTACCCTATTCCCTATATAATGCCACTACCTCTGATTCAGACAGGTTGGGTTAAATGTGGAAAATACATTTTGGTTGAATGCATTCAGTTGAGCAACTCACTAGGTATCCTCTTTCCCTTTCCCTACCTTTGACCAGAGCCCTATGTGCCCTTGTCAAAACCTGTCATAATATGGTGATAACACTGTCATGACACATATATTTAGACCTTTTGTGACATACAGTATATTGCATTGTTATGACTGGTTATGACCTACATAAGAGTGTCAACACCCACACAACCTACCACACAAGGCAAACCATTCCATTACACCATAGACTACGATTATGTTATACAGTACCTTTGGAAAGTATTCTGACCCCTTGACTTTTTCCTCTTTTTGTTACAACCTTATTATAAAATTGATTAAATAGTTTTTTCCCTCATCAATCTACACACAATACCCAATAATGACAAAGCAAAAACAGGTTTTTAGAAAAACTGAAATGACTCACATAAGTATTCAGACCCTTTACTCAGTACTTCGTTGAAGAACCTTTGTCAGCTATTACAGCCTTTAGCACCGAGCTAAAGGCTAGAGCTGGTGCTTTCAAGGAGCGGGACACTAATCTGGGTGCTTATAAGAAATCCCGCTGTGCCCTCAAACAAACCATCAAACAGGCAACGTGTCAATACAGTACTAAGATTGAATCTGACTACAACGACTCTGACGCTTGTCAGATGTGGCTGTAATTGTTTTCAAGCCCTAAGGGAACCCCAGCAGAGAGCTGCACATTGACTCTCTACCGGTACCCCCTGTATATAAAGCCTCACTACTGTTATTTTACAGCTGCTCTTAAATTATTTTTTATATTTTCAATTTTTTACTAAACACTTTTTTTTCTTAAAACTGCATTGTTGTTTAAGGGGTTGTAAGTCAGCATTTCACTGTTGTATTTTGCGCATGTGACAAATAATATTTGATTTGACGTGGGCCTACCAGACGAACTAAATGCCTTTTTATGCTCAGTTCGAGGCAAGCAACACTGAACCATAAAGGCCTGATTGGTGGAGTGCTGCAGAGATGGTTGTCCTTCTGGAAGGTTCTCCCATCTCCACAGAGGAACAGATCTGGAGCTCTGTCAAAGTGACCATTGGGTTCTTGGTCACATCCCTGACCAAGACCCTTGTCCCCCGAGAGTCTTGGTGGTTCGAAACGTCTTCCATTTAAGAATGATGGCGGCCACTGCTTTCTTGGGGATCTTCAATGCTGCATAAATGTTTTGGTACCCTTTCCCAGATCTGTGCATAACAGAAGATCACTGTGACTCAACCGACACATGAAAATTTACTGCGGTCATGACTCATGACTGCCGGTGGGGCGGCAACAGCCCTACCCTGGACAACACCCTATCATTCTCTTTAAACATCAAATCAGTGACTTGCTCCAGCAGGTTCACGCTGTACACCATCCATAGAGTACAACCATTCCTCACACAGGAAACGGCGCAGAGCCCAATCTAGGCACTTGTAATCTCCCATCTAGACTACTGCAACTCTCTGTTGGCTAATCTCCTCATTTGTGCCATCAAACCCCTGCAACTTATCCATAATGCCTCAGTCCGCCTGATGTTCAACCTTCCTAAATTCTCCCATTTCACCCCGCTCCTCTGCACACTCCACTGGCTTCCAGTCGAAGCTTGCATTATCTTCAAGACCCTGGTGCTGGCCTAAGGAGCAGCAAGGGAACTGCCCCTCCATACATTAAGGCTATGCTCAAACCCTACATCCCAACCAGAACACTCTGGTCCACCACCTCTGGTCTCTTGGTCCTCCCACGCCTATGGGAGGCCAGCTCCCACTCAGCCCAGTTAAAGCGCTTCTCTGTCCTGGCACACCAATGGCAGAACATGCTTCCCCCTAAAGTCAGGACAGCAGAGTCCCTGACCATGCTCCAAAAACCGCCTGAAACCCTCTTTGAAAAGTATCTTTAACTCACAAAACCCCTGATATTATTTTTTATGTTTTTTTCCCTGCCAAGAAGTTCCCTTTCATTTGAAAGTTTGTTTCTGCAGCCTCTCAAGGTCTTCACCTCCACTCCTGGATGCAGTAGATGCAATACTCTCTCTGAAAAATATAAGTAAAGACATAAATCAGAATAGAGTGTGCTACAATGCAGTGACACCACTAAAGAAAGCTGAAAACTAAAACGTTATACCAAATATATTATGGCAATTGAAAACACTTTCACACATTATCAAATACATTACAATCCAGTTCTCAATGTTTTCATAGCATAGCTAAAGCTAGCTGTCAACTATTCATGTAGCTAGCTAGCTAACAGTTAGCTACCATCTAGTTAGTGGTTTTTTTAGCTTACATTAGCTACCCTATTGCTAATTATGGTGTGCAAAACCATTAAATACACCCATGCATTGTTGACGCAACAGTACATCTGATTCACTCTATCTACACAGTGCAAATACAAACAAATTATAAAAGGGGCCTGTGTATTAAATTAAACAAAAACATGGACAGCTAACAACAACTAGCTAGCTATGGTAGGCTAGCTGGCTAACGTTAGTGGTAACATGCCACCGTTCGATAAACATTTCATAAAAAGTTACCTTCTAAAATACATACCATTAGCGTGGTTCATATGTACTCATGTAATACACTAAAAATGGCAGAGAGGGCTGCCCGTGTTTCTAGCTCTTAGGAAACTTTGCCGCATTTAGTTTTTTATGTATTATTTCTTACATTATTAGCCCAGAATATCAGTGTATTACTCGATAATGTTCAGTTTCTGGATGATAAAGTTGACGAGCTCAAGGCGAGGATTTCTTTCCAGAGAGACATCGGGGATTGTAACATACTCTTTCACGGAAACATTGCTCTCTCGGGATATACTGTCTGAGTCTGTCCAACCAGTTGGGTTCTCAGTTCATCGCGCAGACAGGAATAAATATCCCTCCGGGAAGAAGATTTCGTTATGTTTCATTATTAACGACTCATGGTGTGACTGTGATAACGTACAGGAACTCCTTTTGTTCACCCGACCTAGAATACCTCACAATCAAATACCGACCGTATTCTCTCCCAAGAGAATTCTCTTCGGTTATAGTCACAGCCATGTATATCCCCCCTCAAGCCAATACCACGACGGCCCTCAAAGAACTTCACTGGACGTCATGCAAACTTGAAACCACATATCGTGAGGCCTCATTTATTGTAGCAGGGAATTTTAACAAAGTAATTCAGAGAAAAAGGCTGCAGAAGTTCTATCAACACATTGACTGTAGTACTCGCACTGCTAAAATACTTGACCACTGCTACTTCGGACAAGCTAAACACCTTCTTTTCCCGCTTTGAGGATAACACAGTGCCACCGACGCAGCCTGCTACCAAGGACTTTGGGCTCTTCTTCTCTGTGGCCAACATGAGTGTTATGAAGCTAGGTGTCAAATAAAGTGTTACTGACAATTACAGCCAATCACAGTTCTGATTTGTACAATATCATGATTATTTTCTCATCAGGCATTGTTGAATGGGGGTAAATACAGACTTTGTAATGAAGGTTTGGTTCCACTGACTTGAAATACTTGGTTTAAAAAGAAAATGTCACATCCAACTAAGGGCACATGCTGCCTTTTTTTTTCCCAAAGAGGGATCCTACAGTAGTATGTATGCTAATGTTGTATTCAAAGGTCATTTAAATTGAATTATGGATTTTTGTTGCAGAAGTAGCTTTCTTTATACAAGCTCTTCATGCAGTAATCTTCAAGAATAAAATGTCAACACCAGTCTGAGAAGTTATTAATCATATGATAATGTTTTGGACTTTTGTAGCACCCGAAACATCAACTGTACTGACAGGCTATGAGGTCTGTGGGTGTCAGTGTTGAAGAGACGTCAGTGGAAGCTGACAGTGTATTTTCTCGCTTCCATTTGACTTGTGGAACACCTCAAGGATACTACCTCACTGGACTGTGAGCAAAAATCCAAGAACAAAATGTCAAGAATGTTAACAGCACAGTAAAGGACACGTATGTGCATTGTACAAACTGTAAATACACAATTGAACTTATTAATTCGATGTAGTAGCTGATGCTCAAACTGATCAGTCCACATGAATTCACTCAGTTACAGAACCATGCAAACAACATTTTCAGAAGACTAACGGCTTGTTAGGGGAGAATAAGTGGCAACATGTGTTTGTGTGGTCACGCATTTTAATTGGTGAATTAAACATTGACTTGTGTTTGGACACGGCGCTGTTGTGAGAAAAGGAGAACTACTCTCTGCCTTTCCCTTTATTGACTTTTCATGGAACTGCTGAGAATGTAGGTAATTACAATGTGCCATTGAATCCTAACCTGATAGTTAGAGCAAAGTAATTTTCACAGTATGACATTCAATGATCTTAACCGTATTCTAGAGACTGCCACTGTACCCATGCCCCCACCCCCCATCTCTCTCTCTCTTTGTTTGTGTCTCTTCATGTGTTTCCAGCACCACTGTCACCCCTCGCCATCACAGTGGCACGCAAAGTCAGCTGACAAGCCTTGCTGGCGGCCAACCTAACCAACCCAAGCGAGGCTGAGAAGTTAAAGAGAGAAAAAAAAGGGAGAAAATGGGATGAAAAATAAAAAGGACATTTTTGTGGCCACCAATTAATTCTAAGATTCCCACCATGCTGTCAGGCTGCATTACCGTCATTCAGCCCCAGTTAAGGATGTGAAGTCACGGTATACTGCAGAGGCGCTGGGCACAGGCACAGCAAGACCTTAGGCGTAACTTCTGTCACCTCGTGTGCCCTGCACCGTGCCCTTATGGTGAATTCACAGCCAGAGAGTGTTATAGTGGAAGGGGATGCAACACTGAATCGTTTTGAATGATAGTGTGAATTAGTGGGTGGTCTCTTGTGGCATTTGCTTGTTGTTTCATATAATCATGAGTGAAGGTTTTGTTGTGTCGGTTCACACCATGAATTCTCACATCTTTCATATTTTCCCTTTTTATCCTGCATTTCTTTCTGGTTCAGGTATTGCAGTTTTATCCAACTCTACTGAACCATTATTGATTCCCTTTTGTGAGCAATTTACCTTGAAGCTGATTGTCATGGAAACTAAATATTCAGGGCTGTCAATTAGACCATATAGCTATTTCCAGCTCCGTTCAATTGGTTATAAGGTTAATAATGTTAATGAATTCAAAAATAAATACACAGCAATAATTATTTACCATTTCATGTCCTTAAGCGTTATATTTGCTGTTACAAAAATAGCAAACCTGCTCACTGGAGGTGAAATATCACACCAACCATTTTAGTGACAACATGTTAACATAAATCTAAATGACAATACTTTATAGTAAACAGGTACATGTCAGCTTGTATTTAATGCACAAAGCTCTGAGGTGATGCATTTATGTGTTACTCCAATGACTCCCTGTGACCTCGGCGTGATGTTGTGGCAGGTCCTGAGACACCATCAGTGATTGGAGTGTCGTGTGTCCCGGCAGGTACCAATGGGCTCATGTTACCTGTCACCTCAGCTGTGGGTCACGGTCCATTGAACAAACCAACCTGTACCACCACCTTCCTAACACCAAGCCATACCCAGCACCGTTAAGTCTCCATAAAAAGGTTTCTGTGGTACTCTTGACATTTTAATAAAAGCCATAGTCAGGAGAAATGGTTGAGTTTCACCTAGCTGCTTTTACAGGACCATTTTAAACATAAAACCTCAGCTGCATGCACACCAGGTCAATAAAATATGCAACACACACGCATGGGCCATTAAAAATGCTTTTAAAAAAAAGTCTACTATAGTAAAATGTAGTGGTGGTTGCTTATCACTGGCCGCATAGCATTTACTGTATTCCTCCATGTAACACGTTTCGCAATCTTGTCGTAATTTGTTTATTTTCATTACTGCTAATAATTGTAGCTTATTTCCGGAAGAGGCAGAGACTACTCGTTAAGTTGAAATACGGCTCAACCCTTTCATAGTAGAGTAGACAATGTAGTCTGAGGGTTCGTTTCCCAATCCACTTATCACCCAGGGCTCCAACCCGCTCATCAGGTTTCCTTTTTCCAGAAAGCTGTGTAAATAGATTAACTGGCTGTCTCCTCTCACAGCTCTATTCATCTTTTACTCGTTTATGGGACAACGAGATTGTGATTAAGCCAGTTCTCCTGTTCAACTACTACAGCAGCACATCTGGAATCACTTCCATTTACTTGCAAATCATTCTGTGTCAGTCACACAGTATTAAGGTTTTTGAAAAATTAAGTGAAGAAAAGCTACCGCAAAATGATCATGTAAGAAGCATGTTTCTTCAATGAGGTAAATGTGTGTCACGGTCTTCCTCCTCTTCATCTGAAGAGGAGAGGCAAGAAGGATCGGAGGACCAATATGCGGCGTGGTTTGTGTTCATCTTGAAATTTAATAAAGAAAACACTGAAACACACTATACAAAACCAATAAACAAAATAACGGCCGTGAAGCTAATGAGAACTGTGCTGACACAAGCAATCAACATAGACAATCACCCACAAACAAACAGTGAAACCCAGGCTACCTAAGTATGATTCTCAATCAGAGACAACTAATGACACCTGCCTCTGATTGAGAACCATACTAGGCCGAAATATACAAATCCCCAAATCATAGAAAAACAGACTGCCCACCCCAACTCACACCCTGACCATACTAAATAAATACAAAACAAAGGAAATAAAGGTCAGAACGTGACAATGTGTTGATGTGTCATGCCCAAAGGAAGCACAAGGGCACGTGCAGCAGATTTTTTTAAAATGTCATTTAAAATATATATTATATATATATTTTTCTAGATATTCAATTAATTACTAAACTTCCTTTTTAAGCCCAGGTTTGATCACCATTATTTATAAAAAAGATCTGTCAGCTGTATGTTGAGGGGGCACAATGACTGGACAAGTCAAAGACTATGCCGGTGATGAGCAGGACTCTCGAGGTATGTTTGTAAATTAATTTGATAAAGCTATGTAGGCTATTGATTCTTTCTTGATGAATAAATAAAACTGAATCATGTTGTTTCTCTGTAATACTAGCCTGCTAGCAATTTTATTAAGTTGGCTTTAGCATGAATGGCAAAAAGGACAGTCCAAAAGTAAATCACAAGAAACAAGGTTTTGGAGTGTCTGTCCTATGAGATATAGGAAACATATATATAATACTGCATTTAACCCCTTTTTTGGGTGGGCACAAAACTACCTTCATACTTACATTCATTTTTTTTTTTAAACAGTACCAGACGAGTCCCGTGATACTTGTTGTGGAAGTAAATCAATACGGAGAATCTCGTGAGAATCTCCCCTTTCCACAGTAGGGTCCTTTTTAAAATAATGGCTGCATGACGCCCCTGTCTAGCGGTACCCTGGGACCTTGTCTTGTCTGTCTTTGAAGAGGCATGAGCGATCAGAGCCAGGTTAATAGTCAGGCATGCTGCTCCTCGAGCATTGATCCTTCTGTACCGGAGAGGTCATTAAAAATCACCTCTAAGCAACACTCTTAGTTATCTTGCTCACATGCATGAGTTCCTGATAGGGATATTTCACTTCTTCAACTGATTTCTAATTTTGTAGAGGGAAGAGTCAACATCCTCAGTGCTCAGAGTGCAGAAATTGTCTCCGTTCTTGCCATATCAAAGCCTCCTCCCAGGCAAATTCTGACCTACAATCAATACCAAGGGGAATTTACCCTATTCTGTCATGGTTGGCCTGCTGTCGAGTCAGCCTCTCAGGTCACTCAGCGGGAAAATACTGTGACAAATCAATAGGGAGAGAAATCTTCTAAACAAAATGGTTGACAGAAACTCACTATAGGATACAACAAAGATATCATATCCCTCCCATTGCTGTGGTGTGGGTAATCCAACATGAACATTGACTGGTTTAAAGGGCACAGGTCCAGCACGGTGATGGCACTGTCATTGGTACATTCTTGGAGTGTTCCCCCTACAATCATTTTAGACGACAACAGGGTGTTCTGTTGATTATGGGCAATACATCACGTCCGCCATGCTATATCCTCAGAGATAGTCTCAGAGGTAACAGACGGTAAGCCGCTCTCCATCCAGCTGTTGGTACCGGCCAATTACAATAGTTAGTATCCTGTTGTGATGGAAACCTAACTTATCCTGCCAAGATTATCCTAAATTATCCGGTAAATTACAACGTAGTGGTCAGCCTTTTGGTTTGCTGGGCGAACCCACACCAGTCCTACCGCCACACTCAATTTGTCGCAACATTACCGTGACAAAGCTCTCTCTCTCTCTGTCTCTCTCTCTCTGCCTCTCTCTCTCTGGATATAGAGTGGGCTAGCCTATCTAGACGGGCCAAATATACATGTTCAGTCATGGGACAATGTAATAACACTATAGAGTAGGCCTCCAGTAAATTAACGCCAAGTCTAACAGTTATCACAGGCCTTCCAGACCAGCTTCATCACCACTATGGGCCTGTCCCAAATGGTACCCTGTTCCCGAAACCCTGTTACTTGTGTGGTGCACTACTTTGCTTTTGACCAGAGCCCTAGGGGCTATAGGGAATAGGGTGCCATTTGGGACTCAATCTCTGTCAGCACATTCCCATCAAGCTGCCGAGCCCACTGTTTAATCAAACACATGGGATGACTGTCCTCTGTCGTTAAAATGAAATGACGCTGGTGATGATTTGCTATTGAATGGTAGAGCACATTTAGAGGTGTCAGAATCTATAAGTAGGTTAGGCTACCACGGCTTTTTCTATGTATCTGACATTGTATATTTATGAGATGAATGAAGCTTAGCATGGAGCTAAGATTGAGATGGTGAACTGGTTTGTTCATTGTCCAGAAATCTTACATGTATTTGTACAGTACAAACTCCACAGATCCAGTGATGCGGACTGTGACTTTCAGGAGAGTTGGTGTCCCGTACGCCCGCCATTGTAAATTATATTGCAGGTGTGTGTGGCGTCTTGAGAAGTGGCGGTTATGGACCAATTATTTATCACGTTCTGTCTATGGAAATTAGCAATGAGGCAGACACGTTATCATGTAATTTGGCATTGTCACACAACAGTTTTTCATAATTATTATCTACGACTAGGAAGACGACCAAATACATATTCTTAAAGGAGTAAAAAAAAATATGCTTATTTGCCTCAAGGACCATGTGCTTTATCAGATGTACAACAGAAGTTTAATTCACCTCGTTTTTCCCCCCCATTTTTTTATATTTTTACGCGCTGCCGTTGTGACTAGGGGGCAGTATTTTCATTTTTGGAAAAAAAAACATTCCCATAGTAAACGGGATATTTTGTCAGGACAAGATGCTAGAATATGCATATAATTGACAGTTTAGGATAGAAAACTCTAAAGTTTCCAAAACTGTAAAAATATTGTCTGTGAGTATAACAGGACTGATGTTGTAGGCGAAAGCCTGAGAAAAATTCAATCCGGAAGTGCCTCCTGTTTTGAAAGCGCTGCGTTCCAATGAGTCCCTATTGAGCAGTGAATGGGCTATCAACCAGATTATTCTTTCTCCATATTCCCCAAGGTGTCTACAGCATTGTGACGTAGTTTTACGCATTTATGTTGAAGAATACCCGTAAGCGGCTACATTGCGCAAGTGGTCACCTGATGCTCCCAGAGAGATTCTCGTGTAAAATACAGAGGTAGCCATTACTCCAATCGGTCCTACTGAAAAACGAATTGTCCCTATGGATATATTATCAAATAGATATTTGAAAAACACCTTGAGGATTGATTATAAACAATGTTTGCCATGTTTCTGTCGATATTATGGAGCTAATTTGGAATATTTTTAGCCGTTTTCGTGACTGCAATTTCCGGGCGATTTCTCAGCCGAAGGTGAAGGTGAAGAACAAAACGGAGCTATTTCTCCTACAAAAATAATATTTTTGGAAAAAAGGAACATTTGCTATCTAACTGGGAGTCTCGTGAGTGAAAACATCCGAAGCTCAAAGGTAAACGATTTAATTTGATTGCTTTACTGTGACCAAGTTACCTGCTGCTAGCTGGACAAAATGCTATGCTAGGCTATCGATAAACTTACACAAATGCTTGTCTAGCTTTGGCTGTAAATGCGGGATGGGGAGTCACTAGAGGTTTTAAAGGCTTATGGTGTACCTTAGATTTCACATTCATGTAAACATCCATTTACTTAAAACCAATGGAATTGTCTGTTATGTATGCGAAAATGTACAAACAAACTCTTGAAGATTTATAAACCATTGAATAATGAGTTTCCAGCACCAGAGGCAGATATTGAGTGGGAAACTATGTGGAGTAACATAAGTTGAGCATCTCAGAACCCTAATCACCAAACAATTCATTTCAACTTCATTCATAGAACATCCACATAAAAATATGAAATGTTTTTAGTACCCTCCCTTTTATGTACCTTCTGTTCACAGAAGGCCATCGACTCATTTATGCATGTGATGTGGAATTGGCCTCAGGTTTATTGTTTTTGGAAAAATATATCCAAAATGCTTGGAGTCGATGTATCTTGCTCTCCTGTTCTGTTGCTGTTGAATGACAAGGCAGCTACGCACAAAAAGGGTGTGGGTTGCAGGCCTAACCTTGTCTTAAGTGGATACCCCCACAAACACTGGCTTGGCTCCAATTGGCTTAGCTCCAATGGGCTTCACTGGCTTGGCTCCAATTGGCTTGGCTCCAATGGGGCTTCACTGGCTTGGCTCCAATTGGCTTGGCTCCAATGGGGCTTCACTGGCTTGGCTCCAATTGGCTTGGCTCCAATGGGGCTTCACTGGCTTGGCTCCAATTGGCTTGGCTCCAATGGGGCTTCACTGGCTTGGCTCCAATTGGCTTGGCTCCAATGGGGCTTCACTGGCTTGGCTCCAATTGGCTTGGCTCCAATGGGGCTTCACTGGGCTTCACTGGCTTGGCTCCAATGGGGCTTCACTGGCTTGGCTCCAATGGGGCTTCACTGGCTTGGCTCCAATGGGGCTTCACTGGCTTGGCTCCAATGGGGCTTCACTGGCTTGGTTCCAATGGGGCTTCACTGGCTTGGCTCCAATTGGCTTGGCTCCAATGGGGCTTCACTGGCTTGGTTCCAATGGGGCTTCACTGGCTTGGTTCCAATAGGTCTTAATTGGCTTGGTTCCAATGGATCTTCATTGGCATGGCTCCAAAGGAACTTCTCATTTTTAGATATTGTTATTTTGGAATTTTCCACTGCCTGGATGGTGCCAATGAAAGAACTATGAATGTGGTCAAATGCAGCTGAACGTATACAATCTATTGATAAGAGTCACTCGGGTGGGAGGGGTGAGTTTTATTTTGGGTTTATTTTCTAATTCATCGTGTTTATTGTTTAACTTGTAATGGTGGAATCAATTAGCGTAGCATTTATTGTTGCTCGGTAGGTGCATGTGCTATGAATGTACCTTATGTTATTGATAAGCATGTAATGATTATCATGTGATATGGATGTACACTGACAGGGTATTTGTAATTGGTCCAATGCTGCTTATTCTACCGAGTAATTGAATACATAATAATAATAATGTGGTGGTTGAGCATCTCTGAGGATGCATAATGTCTTTCTGAAGTGCAAATTAACGTTCTTTGTTTTCTTACACGGTTAGTGAACCAGTATCAAAAGGCTGCCTGGTACATGCATACACTTTGATTTGCCTCCTCATCTCTGGCATCCTGCTGGGTGCTTTCTAGTGTAGTCATCTGTTCAATAACATCTGAGACTTTCATCAGGAAGACAATTTAGGAAAGACCCGCAATAGCTTTAGTACAGGTCATGTACTTTAGAGACAGCCTTGCTGTAGTGAGAGTCTTGTTTCTACAGTTGCTGTGTAAATAGGAATATCGAATGCATTTTCTGCCTAAACCATGGTTTCCTCTTGCCTCCAGGTTGTCGAGAGAGAGAGTGTGAGAGAGAGTGACATGCATAAAGTTGTCTGTTTTGGGTCTTTGACAATTCTGAATGGCAGTGAGTTTTCTTTAAAACATTTATTTTACATAAGGCTGAATGGAAACAGTTAGCAGGTCATTTAGGAAGTGTAGAAGTTGTTGCTTTCAGTGCAGTTATTCACTACAATAACATCTGCTAAATATGGTATATGTGACCAGTAAAATGTGATTGTATTTGATATGATGTGCTTGACAGCTCCTAAATAAAAGACATGCCCTAATGGTCAGCAGCTCACAGTCTTGGGAAACTAAAGTGCAACTTTGGAGTCTAGACTCTAGACTGCTCAAAGACAGTTTCAACTTTAATATGAGCTGACAGTGGAGGCTGCAGTAACTTTGACATAACTTGTTCCAGGGGAAAATATATTGGATGAAATCATTTTTTGATGCAGCTGTGAACAAATTCAATCAATCCCGTCAATCTCTGAGAAACGAGTCAGCGACCGACCTCATATGCTGCCCCTGATTGAATGTATAGAAATTCTACACTTTAAAGTGATGTTCCCTTTGACAAGTTCAATCAAATGCACTTGCATATAGAATGGAATTTGAGGGAGTGCTGTGAAGATGAAACTTGTGATAACAGTTGACTGAAACATATGGTTAGTAGTGAGCAGACACATATGGTTAGTAGTGAGCAGACACATATGGTTAGTAGTGGTTAGTAATGAGCAGAAACATATGGTTAGTAATGAGCAGAAACATATGGTTAGTAATGAGCAGACACGTATGGTTAGTAATGAGCAGAAACATATGGTTAGTAATGAGCAGAAACATATGGTTAGTAATTAGTAGAACATAAAATAATCATGTCCTTTCAATTGTCAAGGGCATGGTTGTTCTCTTTCTCTCTCTCCATCTCCCCCTCTCTCAGAGAAAATTTGTTAGAGGACCGAGAGGGGGGCAGAGTTATACGATAACAGAAACTGGCTTTATAATTCTTCACTAGCTTATACTGTATGCTCACCCAATGAATAAGTTAACATGCTACCATCCCACTGGGCACACACACGTCATTTCAACATGGACAATTGGGTAATATTTGGTTGAGACGTTGATCAATGAGATTCCAACCTATTATCACCCACTCAAAAAGACAGCCAGAAGTTTGTTGAATTTCCAATGTGTTATCACTATGCTTTCAACCATCTAAAAGCTATATGTTATTACTGCGCTTTATGTAATAGCACAATCAAATGACCCGGATTGCAGTTAGTTGAGATAACTGGGCTCCTGAGTGGCGCAGTGGTCTAAGACACTGCATCTCAGTGCAAGAGGCATCACTGCAGTACCTGGTTCAAATCCAGGCTGCATCACATCTGGCTGTGATTGAGAGTTCCATAGGGTGCCGTGTAATTGGCCGGAGTAGGCCGTCATTGTAAATAATAATTTGTTCTGAACTGACTTGCCTCGGTAAATAAAGGTAAAAACTAAAAAATGTGGTACTCAGAGCTCAGGAATATCACTGTAACCTATAATTACACCTGCAACGCTGTACATGTGACTATTAAACTATCTAATCTGTTACGTTTCATATGGTATGTATTAATTTGGGGATGTCCATCATTCACCTCATGTGATATATTAAAGACTACAATTCGTATGATATGTTACGAACCAAGATGGCGCCGATAGAAATGTCAGCTTCGCCTCAAGTCCTTAGGAAACTGTAGTATTTTAATTTTAAAAATGTTTCTTACATTGTTAGCCCAAAAAACCTTGTGTTTTTTGTATACATACAGCCGGGAAGAACTGTTGGATATCAGAGAGACGTCAATTTACCAGCAATACAACCAGGAATACAACTTTCCCAAAGCGGATCCTTTGTCTGCACCTCCCAGGGCATTTGAACTGATTCCAGAAGCCGACCCAAAACAGCGCCGTCATGGGAGAGGGTGCCGGAGCGGTCTTCTAGTGAGGCTTCGGATGCTCGCACACCACCCAACACTTGAGTGTATTACTCGCTAATATCCAGTCCCTAGTTAACGAAGTCCATGAAATTAGGTCAAGAGTTGCATTCCAAAGAGATATCCGGGAATGTAACATACTCTGTTTCACATAGACATGGCTAGCTGGGGACATGCTGGCTGTACGGACTCCAACAAAGGGCTTTTCAGACAGGAACAAACATCTCTCTGGTAAGAAGAAGGGCGGGGGTGTACGTTTCATGATTAACAACTCATGGTGTAATTGTAACAACATACAATAACTCAAGTCCTTTTGTTCACCTGACCTAGAATTCCTCACAATCAAATGCCGACCTTATTATCTCCCAAGAGAACTCTCCTCCGTTATTGTCACAGCTGTGTATATCCCCCCACAAGCGGATACCAAGATGGCCATCAAGAAACCATATATCCTGAGGCTGCATTTATTGTAGCTGGGAATTTTAACAAAGCTAATCTGATAACAAGGCTACCTAAATTCTATCAGCATGTCAATTGCAGTACTTGAGTGAGTAACACACTCGACCACCACTACTCTAACTTCGGCAATGCATACAAGGCCCTCCCCTGTACCTGAGTCTTAACCCGCCCTGTGCAACTGGGTTCTGGACCTCCTGACGGGCCGCACCCAGGTGGTGAATGTAGGAAACAACATCTCCACTCCACTGATCCTCAACACTGGGGCCCCACAAGATGCGTTCTCAGCCCTCTCCTGTACTCCCTGTTCACCCACGACTGCGTGGCCATGCACGCCTCCAGCTCAATCATCAAGTTTGCAGACGACACGACAGTGGTAGGCTTGATTACCAACAACGACAAGACAGCTTACAGGGAGTAGGTGAGGGTCCTCGGAGTGGTGTGTCAGGAAAATAACCTCTCACTCAATGTCAGCAAAACAAAAGATGATCGACTTCAGGAAACAGAGACGGGAGCACCCCCCTATCCACATCGACGGGACAGCAGAGGAGAAGGTGGAAAGTTAAGTTCCTCGGAGTACATATCACTGACAAACTGAAATGGTCCAGGCACTCACAGTGTGGTGAAGGGGAAACAGCGCCTCTTCAACTTCAGGAGGCTGAAGAAATTTGGCTTGTCACCTAAAACCCTCACTAACTGTTACAGGTGCACAATTGAGAGCATCCTGTTGGGCTGTATCACCACCTGGTACGGCAACTGCACCGCCCACAACTGCAGGGCTCTCCAGAGGGTGGTGTGGTCTGCACAACGCATCACTGGTGGCAAACTACCTGCCCTCCAAGACACCTACAACACCCGTCACAGGAAGGCAAGAAACCCAAGCCATTACCTGTTCACCCCGCTTCCATCCAGAATGAGAGGTCAGTACAGGTGCATCAAAGCTAGGACACAGAAATTGAAAAACAGCTTCTATCTCAAGGCCATCAGATTGTTAAAAAGCCACCACTACCACAGAGAGGCGGCTGCCTACCTACAAACTTAATATCATCGGCCACTTTAATAAATGGAACACTATTCACTTTAATAATGCCACTTTAAGAATGTTTACATATCTCGCATTACTCATCTCATATGTATAGACTGTATCCTTCATTATCTATTCTTTACTATCTATTGCATCTTAGCCGCTCTGTCACTGCTCATCCATATGTTATATTATATATTCTCATCCCATTCCTTTACTAGATTGTGTGTATTAGGTTTTGTTGTGGAATTGTTAGATATTACCTGTTAGATACTGCTGTATTGTCGGATCCAGAAACATAATCATTTCGCTACACTGTCAATAACATCTTAACTATGTGTATGTGAACAATAAAATGTGATTTGAATTGCAATCCGTACAATATATCATGAGAAGCAATTCATAGAATATGTTAAGAATTCGCAAAACGTATGATATGTCACGAATTCCAATTTGTTGTAGCAAGGTGGCTAACATTAATATTAGCTAGGTGGCTAAAGTTAGCTAGGCTAGGGATTAGGAGTTAGGGTTAAGGGGACCTTTGGGGTTGCTACTCTACACCTGTTGTATTCGTCGCATGTGACAAAAACTGATTTTATTTGATTTTTTAGACGTTTGCATTATAAGCATACCCCAACCACCCTACTTTTGTTTTTGTTTTGAGTAACCTTCTGTCTAATGGAACCATACCAAACGTAACATATCACACTAATTTGAGTGTCCTGGATTTACATGAACTATGTTACATTTAGTATATGAGACCAACCTGCAACTATGGGTGATGCATATTTGCATTTATATTGTGTACAGGTTGGCTTGGCAGGCTAAAGCAGGCATTCTGTTTTCTTCATAGCTCTGTGTAAGCTGGTTTGTCAACCTATATACCTGACTCAACCCTGCCATGTTTGACAGCGTCAGCAGTTAGGTAGCGATAAAGATATTTTGATTAGATTCAAATGCCTTTAAATAAGCTGATATTTCATATGTAGCCCAAACGTGTTAACAGGTTTTTCAAAATGAGGGGTTCTGATTTGTGTGTTTTTTATTAAATGTGTTTATTTCAGTGAGGAAATGTTTGCCTAATGACACGTACAAAGACTTAAGTGTGCCAAACACTAACTATGTGATGTGGAAATGGATAAGTTCAACAGAGCAGTAATAATTATATTTTTTCCAGAGAGGAACTCTGGCATTTTAGATTCTCTGTATCAGATCCAAACAAGTACATATGGAAAAACACAGGACACTGAGCAGAAGGAAGACGCTGAAGACAAT
The DNA here is from genome assembly GCF_018296145.1 of Oncorhynchus tshawytscha. NCBI lineage: Eukaryota > Metazoa > Chordata > Actinopteri > Salmoniformes > Salmonidae > Oncorhynchus > Oncorhynchus tshawytscha. The sequence continues at coordinate 41,906,732 of NC_056454.1, forward strand.
GAAGACAACAAGAGACTGAAGACACTGAAGAGAAGAAAAAGACACTGAGGAGACTGAAGACACTGAGGAGACTGAAGACACTGAGGAGACTGAAGACAATGAAGACAACAAGAGACCGAAGACACTGAAGAGAAGAAAAAGACACTGAGGAGACTGAAGACACTGAGGAGACTGAAGACAATGAAGACAACAAGAGACCGAAGACACTGAAGAGAAGAAAAAGACACTGAGGAGACTGAAGACACTGAGGAGACTGAAGACAATGAAGACAACAAGAGACCGAAGACAAGAAAAAGACACTGAGGAGACTGAAGACACTTGAGACTGAAGACACTGAGGAGACTGAAGACACTGAGACTGAAGGAGACTGAAGACACTGAGGAGACTGAAGACACAGACTGAAGACAATGAAGAGACTGAGAGACTGAAGAGACTGAGGACACTGAGGAGACTGAAGACACTTGAGACTGAAGACACTGAGGAGACTGAAGACACTGAAGAGACTGAGGAGACTGAAGACACTTGAGACTGAAGACACTGAGGAGACTGAAGACACTGAAGACACTGAGGAGACTGAAGACAATGAAGACAACTATGAAGACACTGAAGAGAAGAAAAAGACACTGAGGAGACTGAAGACTGAGGAGACTGAAGACAATGAAGACAACAAGAGACCGAAGACAAGAAAAAGACACTGAGGAGACTGAAGACACTTGAGACTGAAGACACTGAGGAGACTGAAGACACTGAGGAGACTGAAGACACTGAGACTGAAGACACTGAGGAGACTGAAGACACTGAGGAGACTGAAGACAATGAAGAGACTGAGGAGACTGAAGAGACTGAGGACACTGAGGAGACTGAAGACACTTGAGACTGAAGACACTGAGGAGACTGAAGACACTGAAGAGACTGAGGAGACTGAAGACACTTGAGACTGAAGACACTGAGGAGACTGAAGACACTGAAGACACTGAGGAGACTGAAGACAATGAAGACAACAAGAGACCGAAGACACTGAAGAGAAGAAAAAGACACTGAGGAGACTGAAGACACTTGAGACTGAAGACACTGAGGAGACTGAAGACACTGAGGAGACTGAAGACACTTGAGACTGAAGACACTGAGGAGACTGAAGACACTGAGGAGACTGAAGACACTTGAGACTGAAGACACTGAGGAGACTGAAGACAATGAAGAGACTGAGGAGACTGAAGAGACTGAGGAGACTGAAGAGACTGAGGAGACTGAAGACACTGAGGAGACTGAAGACACTGAGGAGACTGAAGACACTGAAGAGACTGAGGAGACTGAAGACACTTGAGACTGAAGACACTGAGGAGACTGAAGACAATGAAGAGACTGAGGAGACTGAAGACACTGAGGAGACTGAAGACACTGAGGAGACTGAAGACACTGAAGAGACTGAGGAGACTGAAGAGACTGAAGAGACTGAGGAGACTGAAGAGACTGAAGACACTGAGGAGACTGAAGACACTGAGGAGACTGAAGACACTGAGGAGACTGAAGACACTGAGGAGACTGAAGACACTGAGGAGACTGAAGACACTGAGGAGACTGAAGACACTGAGGAGAATGCCAAAGTTAATTACCATTTGTTCAAAACATGAGAATGTGCTTGTTATACACATTCCCAGCAAACATGCCCAATTTGGCACGATGTGGGCCCATTGCGAGCTAAAATATTTGCCCCATGTAAGGTGCCCACAATGTGCCAATGTGGCAGATATGTATTTATTAATTTTTACAATGTATCTTGATGGATAAATTGTATTACTATCAAGCCTTAAAGATATTTAGTGAATCTGTTACATTGTATCAGAAAGACAACCAATTTTTGCTATCATACATATATTTTTATAAAATAAGTTTCTCATATGTCACAGACACTTAAGATAAAGAAAATTTGGCATCAAACAGAACACTTGGAATGTGGAATGACACTCAATAACAGTAGCACAAAAATAACTGTATGCAAACCACGCCCAGAAATATTCTAATAAGCATCCGCCTCTACATTATGCAATAGCTGGGCTTGGCGTGGGCTGGTCCGTGTTGGGCTGGTGTTGGGCTTGGCGTGGGCTGGTCCGTGTTGGGCTGGTGTCGGCTGGTCCGTTTTGGGCTTGGCGTGGGCCGGTCCGCGTTGGGCTTGGCGTGGGCCGGCCCGCGTTGGGCTTGGCGTCGTCTAGCCCATGTTGGGCTGATGTGGGCTTGGTGTAGACTAGCCCATGTTGGGCTGATGTGGGCTTGGTGTAGACTATCCTGTGATGGGCTAGCCTGTGTTGGACTGATGTCGGCTTGGTGTTGGCTAGCCTGTATTGATAGTAGGCATTATTCCCATAGTTGGGCATCTAGTCCCCTCAGCCAGACACCACGGCAGTGTTGTTTAGAGACAGTTAAGCCCGGGCTGGAAATACAAAGCGGTGTTGTTTGTGGATCTCCAAACCCAATGGTATGAATCTAATCATATCTTTTGGATAGCTCTTAAAGTTTTGTTCTGTGTCTCTGCCAACGGACAGGCAATAAGACCAGGAACAGAAGAGATGGGAAAATTGGCTTTCCACTTATTGTATTTACTGCAGTTTTCTGTGTGTGTGTGTGTTTGTGCGCTGCATGCATGTGCGTGTGTGTACTTCTGTGCCAGTGCGTGTGTGTATTTTTCCTCTCAGACAGTTTCCAGGTCATAACTGAGCAAACAAGGTTTTCGATTCAGTCTTTTTGCACTTCTATACTCTTCTACAAACCAGTCTGAATTTATTTTTGTTATATTTTTGTTTAGTGTAGTCTGAATAGGACACAGTACACTATCTCAGGGTGCTACATGAGAGGAAAACACAGGATGTTATTCATTGATATGTATGTATGCCATACACACCAATAAAAACAAAAACATGCAGTCAATTCAGAATTCCCCAGAATTAATTATGCCAAAGTCCTAGATTTGAATCAAAAACACATGACTGAGTAGCAAATGACCCAACAACAAAAAAAATCTCGGGCAAGAACGCAAAATATTTACCCATGAGTTTTCTGTTGAAATGTGAGCCATAGGCCTACTTTAGTGGCTTGGCAAATCTGAAAACATTTCCTGTCTGTGATTTGTGGTCTTCCTTGATACACATTTTAGGATTAGCATAGATGAAGGATTGTATTTTTCCAGTCTAGTAATATTCTTGGCGTGCTTCAAGGACCAGGTTTTTGAGCTCTGTCAAGTGCTGTTAAGCAGCAGGGATTTACATAACGTTTCTCAACTTCACCTAGTTGAAAAATAAAATACAAAAAAAACACAAAAATGTTGTCACATACACCGGATAGGTTCAGTGAAATTAGTTGTAAAAAAATGTTACAGGCTAAGCCATAGTTGTACAGCACCCCTGGAACAAATTAGAGGTAAGTGACCTGCTCAAGGGCACTTCAGATTTCTCACCTTGTGTATTCGAACCAGTGATGTTCTAGCCGTTAGGCTACCTGCCGGTATATTTACACTGTCATGCAGAACCACTCAATACCTCAGGTGTTAATATGAGCTGGCTAATTGATAGTTGCACACAATTCTCCTCTCTTTTCAGTGAACTAGCCTATTCTAATCCTTTTAAACGTTCCTTTTGCTAAGTTTGATGAGGGACTTAAACATTTATTTGGTTTGTTTAGAAATATTAAATATAAAGAAATGAATCAATGCAAAACCTTACAAGTATCTCCAGATTAAAAAGGGTCATACTGATATACAAAACATGAATCTTTATTTTTGCTATTCCAGCACCAACACCAGTCACATGTTAATCAGCTATTTATACAACACCAACCACGTGCGTGCTGAACACTTTGCCAATGTGTTGCCAGTGCTGCTCTAGAAATATCTTTCTTTTATTACAGGATCAAGTGAGTTTAATCCATGAGTCCTTTTCCCCCTACAGCAGCTGACTAATCTTCAGATGAAAGAACAGGATCCGTATCAGTAACACTGAAGTGTTAACAGACACCACAAACAATAATTATACGCTTAGCTTAAAGTCAACTTTCCATTCCTGGTTTATGAGGCTGTAGAAACTCATTAAGCACTTGTTTTGGAGGCTGAGAAAGGAGTTAATTCTCACCGAGCAGGTCATCAGGCTAATTTGTTACACACACACACACACACACACACACACACCACAGTTTTCACATACTTGGAAACAAACTAACCTCAAAGTTTAGAGATGTCATGGCAAGCAATGCATATTGCACCATCACAAGCAGTAGGTAAAACTACATTCAGTTTTCCCTCTCTTAGTCTGAACTTTTGAGAGGAAAACGTCTCTGGCAGGTCTGAAAAAAGGATTACTGTAACGTTTGTGAGCGGAAGGAGACCAAGGTGCAGCGTGGTAAGTGTTCATGATTCTTTATTTACTCAGAACACCAAACAAAATAATCACGACTGTCACGTTCTGCAAGCTTCACAGAGCAAACAAAAAAACAAGATCCCACAAACACCGAAAGGAAAATGACAACTTCTACGTGATCCCCAATCAGAGACAACGATAAACAGCTGCCTGTGATTGGGAACCACACTAGGCAAAAAAACAAAGAAATAGAAAACATAGACATAAAGAAACTAGAATGTCCACCCTAGTCACACCCTGGCCTAACCAAATTAGAGAATAAAAGCCTCTCTATGGCCAGGGCATGACACTTACACTACCAACAGTCATTTACAGTCAACTATTGAGATGCTAAGTACTATGTTGGCTTCAGAGTTCTATAGGCCCCTCAGAACCTACAGTAAGTTATATTTCCAGAGTGGATGGAGGGAAGGAAGGGGAGTAACTACAGTACATTCCGATCCTAAAGAAGTTAAAACACTTCAGAGAATTTTCACCATGGATGAAAGGCAATCCCCTTCCCCTCTCCTCTTTTTGGCTTGAAGTATGGTTTTGATATTTACAGTACATCACAGCTTTACACAGAGTTCAGTAACAGGAAGCATCCTTCCAGGAAACACTTGAGACACATATTGCTGTATTTAAAAACCAATATGGTGGTCAGTGACTGAGTCTCAACTACACTGAACAAAAATATAAACACAACATACAACCATTTAAACGATTTTACAGTTCATATAAGCAAATCGAACAATTGAAATAAATGTATGGGGCCCTAATCTATGGATTTCCCATGACTGGGCAGGGGTGCAGCCATGGGTGGGCCTGGGAGGGCATAAGTCCACCAACTTGGGAGCCAGGCCCAGCCAATCAGAATGAGTTTAGCCCCACAAAAGGGCTTTCTTACAGACAGAAATACTCCTCAGTTTCATCAGCTGTCTGGTTGGCTGGTCTCAGACGATCCCACAGGTGAAGAAGCCGGATGTGGAGGTCCTGGGCTGGCATGGTAACACTTAGTCTGCAGTTGTGAGGCCAGTTGGACGTACTACCAAATTCTCTAAAACTACGTTGGAGGTGGCTTATGGTAGAGAAATTAACATTTAATTATCTGGCAACAGCTCTGGTTGACATTCCTGCAGTTAGCAGGCCAATTGCATGCTCCCTCAAAACTTGAGACAATTGTGGTATTGTGTTGTGTGACAAAACTGCACATTTTAGAGTGGCCTTTTATTGTCCCTAGCACAAGGTGCAACTGTGTAATGATCATGCTGTTTGATCAAATTCTTAATATGCCACACATGTCAGGTGGATGGATTATCCTGGCAAAGGAGAAATGCTCACTAACAGGGATGTAAACAGATTTGTGCACAACATTTGAGAGAAATAAGCTTTTTGTGCATGGGTCACGTTTCTGGGAACATGGGACCAACACTTTACATGTTGCATTATTTTGTTGAGTATAATAAAAGGTTTTTAATACCACCTTGAAGTCAGATGAGTGGGATCCTCTCTCTCCAGGAGGAAGAAGTGGTTTCCTCTCTCTGGAGCTGCTGATTGGCCAGGATCTGGCACGTCCTGTGAGGTCATGGGGACCAAATATTAAAGGAAGGAAGGAAGTGGAGCTTCATCACTTCCTGTCATTACAAAGGTCTTACGTGCGGTGACACACAGCCCATCTGTCGTCGCTCTATAGAAGGAATGTCCTCTCTGTCCCAGAGCACCTTTACTGTCTGATTAAACTGTAATCTAACAATTCCTCTGTGTACAGGAGGAAGCCAGAAAGCATACATTAATTTAAAAAGAGTTTCCATAATAACACTCAGCAGTATCAAAATAGCCTGCAATGAAATTACAATCAATTTTGTCCACCCATAAGCTACATATAAAGGGACTTACATAAGAAGGCATGGGAACCAAAGGAGAGTGTTATAGGATACTGTGATGTGATGACCCGTCACACAGACATACCCTCGCTGTCTCCTTAACTTCAGAACCCTGTGTTTGGCACCGTACAGCGTGGGAGTGAAGCTTTAGAATTACAGAGTGAGCAGAGTGAGCGTGCTCCACAGCGACTGCTGTGACTTTGACCTCTGGGGAGGTCATTCATTTCAACACATCTGACCTGACTGATGATCGCCGCAGGCCCGGGCTGCTGCGAGAACCTCTGCTCTGAAGGCCTGGAGTAAAAATGGAATAGAGCTTTATGAACCATTCTTTAATGTGAGTTTTGGGGGACAATGTATTTTATTTGGAGTTGATTGAAGTGGAACTTTATGAAGGTATGGGATTTACTGGATGTGTCACTTCTGATGCTGTGACTGAAATAGTATGCTGTTATCTATTAGAGTTAGAGGTGCCTCAGAGTTAGTATGGGATCAGATATTTTAACTCTCATTATATCATCCCCCCTGGCATCTCGGTGCTGTGTGTGACACTGTGATGCCTTTATTTTAACAATGGGAAACATTGGGTGTGCAAATATGTTGGCCTTCCACTTAAGACTGTGTGTCTGGACATTTCCACAGTAACTACTGTAAGTCTCCATACATTTCACGTATCTGTAGTAAAAGGGAACCAGGAAAGAGTGACCAGCCCAGGTTGGGGTGAGGAGAGGGACGGAAGTAATGTTGCATGTGGTTGTTTTAGCTGTAGAATGTTTGGACAAGCTGACTCAAAATAACTGCACATAGGGCTGTTGCAGTGACCGTATTACCACCACACTGGTGGTCACGAGTCAAGGAAGCAGTCAAATTCCATGTGACTGTTGAGTCAAGGTAAATGGTAACTGTAGGGAAAACACTAGATCACTACTACTCGTCTTTTTGAGATGCCTACAAGGCCCTCCCCCTTCGGCAAATCTGATCACGACTCCATCTTGCTCCTTCCTAAAGACAGAAAGTCAAACAGGAAGTACCCGTGCAAAGGTCTATTCAACGCTGGTCTGACCAATCAAAATCCATGCTTCAAGATTGTTCTGATCAACCGGACTGGAATATGTTCTGGGCAGCCTCTGAGAGTAACATTGACGCTTACATGGACACGGTGACTGAGTTCTTCAGGAAGTGTATAGCAGATGTTGTTCCAACTGTGACTATTAAAAACTACCCAAACCAGAAACCGTGGATAGATGGCAGCATTCACGCAAAACTGAAAGCGCACGATTGCATTTAGCCATGGCAAGGTGACTTGGAATATGGTTGAATACAAACAGTGTAGTTATTCCCTCCGTAAGGCAATCTAACAGGAAAAAAATATTATGCGGCAGGGTCTACAGACAATCACAGATTACAAAGGGAAAACCAGCAACATTGCAGACACCAAAGTCTTGCTCCCTGGACGAGCTAAACACCTTATTCGCCTGCTTTTTAAAGTTTTACCTTTATTTTACTAGGCAAGTCAGTTAAGAACAAATTCTTATTTTCAATGACAGCCTAGGAACAGTGGGTTAACTGCCTGTTCAGGAGCAGAACGACAGATTTGTACCTTGTCAGCTCAGGGATTTGAACTTGCAACCTTTCGGTTACTAGTCCAACGCTCTAACCACTAGGCTACGCTCTAACCACCACTTTGAGGATAACACAGTGCCACCGATGCGGCCCGCACCCAAGGACTGTGGGCTCTCGTTCTCCGTGGCCGATGTAAGACATTTAAGCGTGTTAACCCTTGAAAGGCTGCAGGCCCAGGCGGCATCCCTAGCAGCGTCCTCAGAACATGCACTGACCAGCTGGCTGGAGTGTTTACGGACATATTCAATATCTCCCTATCGCAGTCTGCTGTCCACACTTGCTTCAAGATGTCCACCATTGTTCCTGTACCCAAGAAAGCAAAGGTAACTGAACTAAATGACTATTGCCCCGTAGCACTCACTTCTGTCACTTCAATTTGCTTACCGCCCCAACAAATCCACAGACGATGCAATCACCATTGCACTGCACACTGCCCTATCCCATCTGGACAAGAGGTATACCTACGTCAGAATGTGGTTCATTGTCTACAACTCAGCCTTTAACACCATAGTACCCTCCAAGTTCATCATTAATCTTGGGGCCCTGGGTCTGAACCCCGCCCTGTGCAATTGGGTCCTGGACTATCTGATGGATTGCCCCCAGGTAGTGAAGGTAGGAAACAACACCCCCACTTCACTAATCCTCAACACAGGGGCCCCACAAGGGTGCGTGCTCAGCCCCCTCCTGTTCACCCACGACTGCGTGGCCACGCATTCCTTCAACTCAATCATCAGGTTTGCAGACGACGCAACAGTAGTAGGCCAGATTACCAACAATGGCGAGACAGCCTACAGGGAGGAGGTGAGAGCCCTGGCAGAGTGGGACCAGGAAAATAACCTCTCTCTCAACGTCAACAAAACAAAGGAGCTGATCGTGGACTTCAGGAAACAGCAGAGGTAACATGCCCCTATTCACATTTAGAGCCTAACTGGCATACATAAGCAGCGTGTGAGTTTCAAGTTTGGGGAAGATAATTTCCAACATAAAAATTCACCTTTATAATAAAAGCATTACATGCATAATCACATTTTTTGGTCACTTTTGATAATGGTGTTTTCTATTAATGGAACGCTTATAGCCTACTACCATGTGCGCATTGCTGTGCTTATAATGTGAAGAAATAGCCTAATAGTTTAATAACATTAAGATAAATGTTCTGGTCTGTTGCGTCAGTGTAAAAAAAATGTTTTGATGCTAGTGGTTGTATTAAATCTATTGCATCCCACAACTGTCCCAGACTATGTTTGGAATATTTATTTCTCGCACATAATAGGTCAACATTTGTATTATGGGGGATAGTAGATTGACATAGGCTAGGGCTTTTGCTGTTCTTTAGGCCTACTCATCTTGTTGGCTGACAAAAAGTAAATTTGGACCTTTATTCCAATATCTTCAATAGGCACCTTGGAATTGGATAAGGACGTTTGCAGTTGCAACCCCGATGTGTCTGTCTTCACTTGTAGCCTGAGAAAAAGACCCGATCACGTGATGGAGAGGTGCATCGGAGTGCACAGCGGTGGAAAAAGTACCCAATTGTCATGCTTGAGTAAAAGTAAAGATAACTTTATTTAACTAGGCAAGTCAGTTAAGAACAAATTCTTATTTTCAATGACGGCCTAGGAACAGTGGGTTAACTGCCTGTTCAGGGGCAGAATGACAGATTTGTACCTTGTCAGCTCGGGGGTTTGAACTTGCAACCTTCCGGTTACTAGTCCTTCCGGTTACTAGTCCAACACTCTAGCCACTAGGCTACCTTGCCACCCCATAGAATATGAAAATGACTCAAGTAAACATGAAAGTCACCCAGTAAAATACAACTTTAGTAAAAGTCAAAGTATTTGGTTTTAAATGTACTTTAGTATCAAAAGTAAATGTAATCACAAAAATATACTTAAGTATCAACATTTTTTTTAAGTATAAATAATTTTAAATTCCTTATATTATGCAAACCAGGCGGAACGATTTTCTTGTTTTTTAAAATTTACTGATAGCCAGGGGCACACTTCAGCACTCAGACATAATTTACAAACTAAGCATGTGTGTTTAGTGAGTCTGCTAGATGAGAGGCAGTAGGGATGACCAGGGATGTTCTCTTGATAAGTGCGAGAATTAGACAATTTTCCTGTCCTGCTAAGCATTAAAAATGTAACAAGTACATTACATTATTTTATAAGTACATTATAAGTAAGTACATTATTTTCTTTAGTAATGTAGTGAAGTGAAAGTTGTCAAAAATATAAATAGTAAAGTACAGATACCCTAAAATACGACTTAAGTACTATGTTCAAGTATTTTTACTTAAGTTCTTTACAATGCTGGGAGCGCATTATAAAGTGCTTGTCAAATTGTGAATGAGAGACTGATGAAGTGTGTACAGACTGCGCAAAAAAACAAAGTAGAGATCATGCCTTTCAAGCAACTTTTTTCAAATCATCATTAGTCTCATCATGCAGCCTTACAATGTATTAAACATCTAAACATATAGCCCAACATTTGTAGAACAACTAAAGTTACATTGCTAACTAACAATATTTGCTTAGAATTCCATGGCATTATTTTATAATATGAAGAATACAAACGATTTGAGGAAGTGCACATATTCTGTGTTGAGCGGTTAACCGTGTAGCCTACAGCCATTTGTCATAGCCAGATCAGGACCTAACATAAGAACAACTCACAGTTTGCTGTTCTGTTCTTCTGAAATAGACTAGATTTTCTTCCTATCATTCTTCTTTAGACCTGTCTAAAATAAATAATGGATTTATTGTGAAGGTGTAGGCTATATTACATGGATTTATTTTACTATTTAAAATGCAGATGTTCCAAAGGTCTGCATCATTGGCTTGTAGGAGTCCAGGAGATGCTAAATGTGTTTATGTTAATTCACAGTCAATTTCCAAGAGACCGACACTTATTTGCTTGACAATCACTGGCTAATGAAATGTTGTGACTGCCACAGCCCTAACTGCACACAACTGTTGTCATTTGAAGTGATATGCAGAGTTACGAAATCCTCTTATAGTTCATCCATGTTGCTATTCTAATGAATAAGTTATTTTAACTGAATAAGAAATCATGGCTCGCTGAAAGCTTACTGGCATGTGATTTAATTGTAATGGTACCTCCTATCTTACAGTAATACATTTTAATCATACTCTTTAATCCATCTCAGTGCATAGTGCAGCAACAGGAACAGACAGTGAATGCCAAAAGATCACTGAGCATACACCAATCCCCTCTTCCTTCACTGTAGAGGAAGGGTTGTACAGTAGCATGGAACGGAACAATACAGTACAGCGCTACTGTAGGTTCGGCCCTAATTTATGTGCTTCCTGGACCTGCATGGCAAATGGTCCAGACACATGAGGAAAGCACAAAGGACAGTGACCAAGGTCTACTCAGCCCTTCCGCCTCTGAGGGGACAAATGTATCTCTTTGTTACAGTATCCAGAGGACTGTCTATTGTGATAGAACAATGCTACAGTTCCATGTTTGGTCTCTATCTGAAACTTGCTCACTGGGGATAACTCTGATCCTGACTATATGGATGTAGGATATCTGTGGTTACTTGTATCTGTACAAGATCAACTCTGAATGAATCTATACAAAGGGCTTTTATTGTCTTCTCGGGAAATCTGCCTTATTTACATTGGTCTCATCCCCCACACACCCCTGTGACACCCTTTGGAGAATGAGCCTGGGAGTGTTTAGGTTACTGTAAACTTGGTATCGTTTGATTGGTCAATGGTGGTTGGTTTAGGGTTGGAAGGTTACACCTTCAGATGTTATAAATAGAAGGAAATTATTTTGTTATCTAGCTTATCCTAGATCCAGTCCATGGAGGAAGGTTGTATGTTATCTCACTTATCCTGGATCCAGTCCATGGAGGAAGGTTGTATGTTATCTCTCTTATCCTGGATCCAGTCCATGGAGGAAGGTTGTATGTTATCTCACTTATCCTGGATCCAGTCCATGGAGGAAGGTTGTATGTTATCTCGCTTATCCTGGATCCAGTCCATGGAGGAAGGTTGTATGTTATCTCTCTTATCCTGGATCTAGTCCATGGAGGAAGGTTGTATGTTATCTCTCTTATCCTGTATCCAGTCCATGGAGGAAGGTTTTATGTTATCTCTCTTATCCTGTATCCAGTCCATGGAGGAAGGTTTTATGTTATCTCTCTTATCCTGTATCCAGTCCATGGAGGAAGGTTTTATGTTATCTCTCTTATCCTGTATCCAGTCCATGGAGGAAGGTTTTATGTTATCTCTCTTATCCTGTATCTAGTCCATGGAGGAAGGTTTTATGTTATCTCTCTTATCCTGTATCCAGTCCATGGAGGAAGGTTTTATGTTATCTCTCTTATCCTGTATCTAGTCCATGGAGGAAGGTTGTATGATCAATTCACATTTCCTAGACTTCTAGGCCTCTGGCCTAGTAGGCATATATTTGATCATACTTTGTCTTGTAAGGGAACCTTAGGATCTACATGCTTGGAATAATGCCTTGTAATGCTTGTAAATAAGGATCGGACACTTTTTTAAACATTTTCACCTAAAATGACATACCCGAATCTAACTGCCTGTAGCTCAGGACCTGAAGCAAGGATATGCATATTCTTGATACCATTTTAAAGGAAACACTTTGAAGTTTGTGGAAATGTGAAAGGAATGTAGGTGAATATAACACAATAGATCTGGTAAAAGATAATACAACCAGAAACAGAAACATCAGGGGTTCAAACTTTAGAACCCAGTTCCTACATTTGAATATAAAACTTATCTCTGGGACCCTCAAGATGACAAATCAGAGCAAGATTACTGAATGTAAGTAGATTATTTACCTTCAGAGGGGAATGTCTCGAAGTGCTGTGATAAAAGGGCAGTGTGCAGTGTGGTTGAGCCAGCGGGTTTCTCCATGCATCGCGCCGACAGAAACAAACATCTTTCTGGTAAGAAGAGGGGCGGGGGCGTATGCCTTATGGCTAACGAGACATGGTGTGATGAAAGAAACATACAGGAACTCAAATCCTTCTGTTCACCTGATTTAGAATTCCTCACAATCAAATGTAGACCGCATTATCTACCAAGAGAATTCTCTTCGATTATAATCACAGCCGTATATATCCCCCCAAGCAGACACATCGATGGCTCTGAACAAACTTTATTTGACTCTTTGCAAACTGGAATCCATTTATCCGGAGGCTGCATTCATTGTAGCTGGGGATTTTAACAAGGCTAATCTGAAAACAAGACTCCCTACATTTTATCAGCATATCGATTGCGCAACCAGGGGTGGAAAAACCTTGGATCATTGTTACTCTAACTTCCGCGACGCATATAAGGCCCTGCCCCGCCCTCCTATCGGAAAAGCTGACCACGACTCCATTTTGTTGATCCCTGCCTACAGACAGAAACTAAAACAAGAGGCTCCCACGCTGAGGTCTGTCCAACGCTGGTCCGACCAAGCTGACTCCACACTCCAAGACTGCTTCCATCACGTGGACTGGGATATGTTTCGTATTGCGTCAAATAACAATATTGACGAATACGCTGATTCGGTGTGCGAGTTCATTAGAACATGCGTTGAAGATGTCGTTCCCATAGCAACGATTAAACCATTCCCTAACCAGAAACCGTGGATTGATGGCAGCATTCGCGTGAAACTGAAAGCGCGAACCACTGCTTTTAATCAGGGCAAGGTGACTGGTAACATGACCGAACACAAACAGTGCAGCTATTCCCTCCGCAAGGCTATCAAACAAGCTAAGCGTCAGTACAGAGACAAAGTAGAATCTCAATTCAACGGCTCAGACACAAGAGGCATGTGGCAGGGTCTACAGTCAATCACGGACTACAAGAAGAAATCCAGCCCAGTCACGGACCAGGATGTCTTGCTCCCAGGCAGACTAAATAACTTTTTGCCCGCTTTGAGGTCAATACAGTGCCACTGACACGGCCTGCAACGAAAACATGCGGACTCTCCTTCACTGCAGCCGAGGTGAGTAAGACATTTAAACGTGTTAACCCTCGCAAGGCTGCAGGCCCAGACGGCATCCCCAGACGCGCCCTCAGAGCATGCGCAGACCAGCTGGCCGGTGTGTTTACGGACATATTCAATCAATCCCTATACCAGTCTGCTGTTCCCACATGCTTCAAGAGGGCCACCATTGTTCCTGTTCCCAAGAAAGCTAAGGTAACTGAGCTAAACGACTACCGCCCCGTAGCACTCACATCCGTCATCATGAAGTGCTTTGAGAGACTAGTCAAGGACCATATCACCTCCACCCTACCTGACACCCTAGACCCACTCCAATTTGCTTACCGCCCAAATAGGTCCACAGACGATGCAATCTCAACCACACTGCACACTGCCCTAACCCATCTGGACAAGAGGAATACCTACGTGAGAATGCTGTTCATCGACTATAGCTCGGCATTCAACACCATAGTACCCTCCAAGCTCGTCATCAAGCTCGAGACCCTGTGCAACTGGGTACTGGACTTCCTGACGGGCCGCCCCCAGGTGGTGAGGGTAGGCAACAACATCTCCACCCCGCTGATCCTCAACACTGGGGCCCCACAAGGGTGCGTTCTGAGCCCTCTCCTGTACTCCCTGTTCACCCACGACTGCTTGGCCACGCACGCCTCCAACTCAATCATCAAGTTTGCGGACGACACAACAGTGGTAGGCTTGATTACCAACAACGACGAGACGGCCTACAGGGAGGAGGTTAGGGCCCTCGGAGTGTGGTGTCAGGAAAATAACCTCACACTCAACGTCAACAAAACTAAGGAGATGATTGTGGACTTCAGGAAACAGCAGAGGGAACACCCCCCTATCCACATCGATGGAACAGTAGTGGAGAGGGTAGCAAGTTTCAAGTTCCTCGGCTTACACATCACAGACAAACTGAATTGGTCCACTCACACAGACAGCATCGTGAAGAAGGCGCAGCAGCGCCTCTTCAACCTCAGGAGGCTGAAGAAATTCGGCTTGTCATCAAAAGCACTCACAAACTTCTACAGATGCACAATCGAGAGCATCCTGGCGGGCTGTATCACCGCCTGGTACGGCAACTGCTCCGCCCACAACCGTAAGGCTCTCCAGAGGGTAGTGAGGTCTGCACAACGCATCACCGGGGGCAAACTACCTGCCCTCCAGGACACCTACACCACCCGATGTTACAGGAAGGCCATAAAGATCATCAAGGACATCAACCACCCGAGCCACTGCCTGTTCACCCCGCTATCATCCAGAAGGCGAGGTCAGTACAGGTGCATCAAAGCTGGGACCGAGAGACTGAAAAACAGCTTCTATCTCAAGGCCATCAGACTGTTAAACAGCCACCACTAACATTGAGTGGCTGCTGCCAACACACTGACACTGACACTGACTCAACTCCAGCCACTTTAATAATGGGAATTGATGGGAAATGATGTAAATATATCACTAGCCACTTTAAACAATGCTACCTTATATAATGTTACTTACCCTACATTATTCATCTCATATGCATACGTATATACTGTACTCTACATCATCGACTGCATCCTTATGTAATACATGTATCACTAGCCACTTTAACTATGCCACTTTGTTTACATACTCATCTCATATGTATATACTGTACTCGATACCATCTACTGTATCTTGCCTATGCTGCTCTGTACCATCACTCATTCATATATCCTTATGTACATATTCTTTATCCCCTTACACTGTGTATAAGACAGTAGTTTTGGAATTGTTAGTTAGATTACTTGTTGGTTATTACTGCAGTGTCGGAACTAGAAGCACAAGCATTTCGCTACCCTCGCATTAACATCTGCTAACCATGTGTATGTGACAAATAAAATTTGATTTGAAAGTTAGTTTTGTGCACTCTCCTCAAACAATAACATGGTATTCTTTCACTGTAATAGCTTCTGTAAATTGGACAGTGCAGTTAGATTAACAAGAATTTAAGCTTTCTGCACATATAAGACATGCCTATGTCATGACAAGTTGGATGTTACTTTACAACATCATTCTAGTCACATTAGCATGTTAGCAACAACCGTCCCGGTACAGGGACACCAATCCCGTTTTGGTTAATGCTTTGCAACTTCAGCTTGTATGCGAATCCATTCGTTTTACAAAGTAATTCAATACACTTATATTTAGAATTCCATTCTCAGACATTTCTTCATTACCTATTACTGTAACTCAACTATAGTGTTCTATTACTGTAACTCAACTATAGTGTTCTATTACTGTAACTCAACTATAGTGTTCTATTACTGTAACTCAACTATAGTGTTCTATTACTGTAACTCAACTATAGTGTTCTATTACTGTAACTCAACTATAGTGTTCTATTACTGTAACTCAACTATAGTGTTCTATTACTGTAACTCACCTTTAGTGTTCTATTACTGTAACTCAACTATAGTGTTCTATTACTGTAACTCAACTATAGTGTTCTATTACTGTAACTCAACTATAGTGTTCTATTACTGTAACTCAACTATAGTGTTCTATTACTGTAACTCAACTATAGTGTTCTATTACTGTAACTCACCTTTAGTGTTCTATTACTGTAACTCAACTATAGTGTTCTATTACTGTAACTCAACTATAGTGTTCTATTACTGTAACTCACCTTTAGTGTTCTATTACTGTAACTCACCTTTAGTGTTCTTGTATATTGCTATTTATCTTATGGAGTCAGATAATTCATTTAATGGGGTAATTGCTTAGTCTTATTACGAGTCACATGTGATGTATATATAATATACTGTATGTACACATATCACATATTACTGCCCATTGAAGTAAATGTTTACCCCGTTTGACATATCATTGTGGATTATATTGATAACTTTGGAGGTATACTTAATGGATTCCCTGATATATAACAAATATGTAGCCTACGCAATGGATAAGGTGCAGGCTACAGACCTTTTTGAGTAAATGGAATCTCGTATGCATGAGTTGGCTCACACGGCTGTTTTTCAGTTTTTTCCACAAGTTGTCATTTAGAAGTAGAAATGGCTTAATGACAGTCCCTGCCTGAAACAGACCTGTTTACGTCGTAGATCCTCTGAAGAGTATCTTCCAGCAACATCACTACATCTCCAACATCATAAGATGGCTGCCAAAAAGCATGTCAGAGTGCTGCGAAAAGAGCACTGGGAGCTCATCCCCTGGGCATTCCATTGCCAGAGAGTCAACGTGTTCAACAACCAGCCGCACGCTCCATTAGTAGCATTGTCTAGGCCCTGGCCTGCCTCTTGTTGTTCGGGCTGTCGTCATGTTGTCACAGATAGAGAGCCCCTCTAGCTATGGTACATATAAGTCCCATTGCCTTGCAGTCTTGTGGTCATTGATTGACTTGATGAACAGGGTCTTGGTAATGGAATTTTGAGCCTCTGGGCAGGCTTCAATGATCTGTTCTGAGTGTTCTCCCAGTCACTTCAAGCTTCAAGTGGATATAAGAGTCTTTATGGGTGGAAAGGTACATTACCTAAAGCACATTTTGGAAGACCTGAGACAAAAGCCTTATACCGGAAGAAAATGTACTTATTGAGTAAAGCCATTCAGATAGCATGTAATGTGTGCTTTTCTTCATGTACTGAAACTATCTGGTCACCACTCAAGTATTTTAACCATTCAATTTGATACAGTTTAGGCCAGACGTGACTGATGTCATTGTTTAAGGGGTGTGGTGTTTGTGGCTCTCACACCATCCGGTGGTTTCAACCTAGGTTAGTGTTTTTCGTCATGAATCTTGTTCTGGAGGCAGAGCCGTGGAGTGGTCACTAGCTAGCACAGCCACAAAGTCATAAAATCATTCAACCTAACCTTAAATTATTGTTTTCATGAATTTCTTACAATTATAGCCACTTTTGACTTTGCAGCTGGCCCATGTAGCGGAAATCAATCAGTTCTACCTCCAGGACAAGATCCATAAATGTCAACCTGTGGTTTCTACTGTTGACATTGTGGGTAGAGCACATGGTTGAACATGTCTACACTGAAAACACAACCAGATGCTCCGCCACTGATAGACAGAGGTTGCATGTCAGAGTTCAAGTCATGTAAGGAGGAGGTCATATTGAGAGTGCAGTCTCTGCTGACCTCAGGTTTCTTTAGCGACAGTCAAGCTCAGTTGTGAAAAGGGTATATAGGCTCTTCTGATTACACCCGGTTGTTATAGTTTCCTTTGGGTTGTTGTCCCTTCTGTGTGCCACCAGCCAGCCAGGGTTCATACTCATACCCCATCTATAATAGATTCTACATAGTTTCAACGTCAGGTATAATACAAATTCAGTAGATTCTCAGGAACGTTCTCTGTACCCCTGCACATTGACTCGGTACCGGTAACCACTGTATATAGCCTTGTTATTGTTATTTTATTTTTGCTCTTTTATTTTTTTATTTTAACTCTTAACTTCTGTTTATTTAGTAAATAGTTTCTTAACTCTTAATTTTTCTTAAAACTGTGTTGTTGGTTAAGAGCTTGTCAGGAAGCATTTCATAGTAAGGTGTTGTATTCGGCACATGTGACAAATAACATTTGATTTGATTGAGGAGAGAGGGTCCCCTAGAGGAAGTATGTCATTTATTACAGCCTCCTGTGTGGTGGGCTTACAGGAAATAAGTGCTCTCACTCACTCACTCACTCACTCACTCACTCACTCACTCACTCACTCACTCACTCACTCACTCACTCACTCACTCACTCACTCACTCACAGACACAGTACTGTAGGTTGTGCTATTGCCACTGGATATCCCTGCCCTATATTGTTGAGAAGAGAGAACAATACACACTCTCTGGGGGTTGGCAGGTTATGGTTTTACATACCCTGCTTCTTTAGGCAGTGGCAACCCCAGTAGGTCAGTGGTGCTACCACTATTGGCAGCCAACAGAGGCCATTAAAAAGCTAGACAGGGATAGTATCAATTGGCATTAACAACTTCCAGACAAAGCAGCAGAGACTGGAAGATGGAATACCAGACACTGGGTGCCAACCAGGAGAGGTGTTGGCATGGTTCCCAACTGGAGGGCCACTATAGAGAGAAAGAGAGAGAGAGCAGAGGACCAGATGGGTCCAGAGATTGGACAGAGCCTGGAGGTTTGAGCACAGCGTAGCCTGAGGACCCAGCATATGGAGAGATGAGAGAAGAGGGACAGAGCGAAGCTACACACACAGCCTGGAGGAGATGTGGACACTGGACAGAAGTGGACGGACAACTGACATTACCCACGGCTCACTGTTTATGTCTCATAGATAAGTGTTAATTGGAAAATCTTGCTAGCAATGGCTCTGAACTCTGGAGACCCACTGTCACACCCTGACCTTAGATATCTCTGATTTCTATATATTTTGGTTAGGTCAGGGTGTGACTAGGGTGGGTACTCTAGGGTTTTGTATCATCTAGGGTTTTTGTATGTCTATGTTGGCGTGATATGGTTCCCAATCAGAGACAGCTGTTTGTCATTGTCTCTGATTGAGGATCATATTTAGGTAGCCATTTCCTCATTTGTGGTTGTGGGATCTTGTTTACGGTTAGTTGCCTGTGTGCACCAGTAGCTTCACGTTTTTGTTTGTGCTTGTTTGTTTTTGTTTTGCTGAGTTTCGATTTATTAAAAATATGTGGAAATCTACTCAAGCTGCGCCTTGGTCTACTCATTACGGCGATCGTGACACCCACTGTATCGTAGGAACTTAGTGAAGTGTCTCCATCACACATCCTGTTTATAAAGTGATGCATGTGCAATCCACTTCAAATTAATGTTTTAACATTTGGATTTCAAGATGAGTGAATGGGCATGAAGAACATCACATTAAAGGCAAATCACACTTATTTGAAACAAACAGACAATCATATCAGTCAAAAGTATCAAATTCCCAGGTTATGCAATAAACTTTAAAAATTCCATGACATAGTGAGTCATTGTTGGCAGAATAGATGGATGCAGTTGAATGCATGATTTCTTGTCATGTTGTGTTGCTACCATGGTGTGTTGTCATGTGTTGCTGCCATGCTATGTTGTCTTAGGTCTCTGTGTATGTTGTGTTGTCTCTCTTGTCGTGATGTGTGTTTTGTCCTGTATTTTATTTAATGTATTTTTAACCCCGCCCCCATCCCCGCAGGAGGCCTTTTGTCTTTTGGTAGGCTGTCATTCTAAATAAGAATTTGATCTTAACTGACTTAAATAAAAGGTTAAATAAAAATAAATCAATTATTGACAGTATATACAGTGCATTTGGAAATTATTCAGACCCCTTGACTTTTTCCACATTTTGTTACGTTACAGCCTTATTATAAAATGTATGAAATACATTTCTTCCTCATCAATCTACACACAATACCCCATAATGACAAAGGGAAAATTTGTTTTTTGAACTTTTTGCACAAAAAAAAGAGAAATACCTTATTTACATACTGTAAGTATACAAAACCCTTTGCTATGAGACTCGAAAGTAAATTCAATTGATTGGACATGATTTGGAAAGGCACCCACCTGTCTATATAAGGTCCCACAATTGACAGTGCATGTCAGAGCAAAAACCAAGCCATGAGGTCGAAGGAATTGTCCGTAGAGCGCAGAGACAGGATTTTGTCGAGTCACAGATCTGGGGAAAGGTACCAAAACATTTATGCAGCATTGAAGGTCCCCACGAACACAGTGGCCTCCATCATTCTTAAATGGAAGACTTTTGGACTCACCATGACTGTTCCTAGATCTGTCCGCTTGGCCAAACTGAGCAATCGGGGGAGAAGGGTTTTGGTCAGGGAGGTGACCAAGAACCCGATGGTCACTCTGACAGAGCTCCAGAGTTCCACTGTGGAGATGGGTGAACCTTCCAGAAAGACAACCATCTCTGCAGCACCCCACCAATCAGGCCTTTATGGTAGTGGCCAGACGGAAGCCACTCCCCTGTAAAAGGCACATGACAGCCCGCTTGGAGTTTGCCAAAAGGTACCTAAAGGACTCTCCGGCCAGGAGAAACAAGATTCTCTGGTCTGATGAAACCAAGATTGAACTCTTTGGCCTGAATGCAAAGCGTCACGTCTAGAAGATACCTGGCACCATTCCTACTGTGAAGCATGGTGGTGGCAGCATCATGCTGTGGGGATGTTTTTCAGCGGCAGGGACTGGGAGACTAGTCAGGATCGAGCGAAAAATGAACGGCGAAAAGTACAGAGGTCCTTGATGAAAACCGGATCCAGAGCGCTCAGAAACTGAAGAAATTTGGCTTGTCACCAAAAGCACTCACAAACTTCTACAGATGCACAATCGAGAGCATCCTGTCGGGCTGTATCACCGCCTGGTACGGCAACTGCTCCGCCCACAACCGTAAGGCTCTCCAGAGGGTAGTGAGGTCTGCACAACGCATCACCGGGGGCAAAATACCTGCCTTCCAGGACACCTACACCACCCGATGTCACAGGAAGGCCATAAAGATCAAGGACAGCAACCACCCGAGCCACTGCCTGTTCAACCCGCTATCGTCCAGAAGGCGAGGTCAGTACAGGTGCATCAAAGCTGGGACCGAGAAGCTGTTTTTCAGTCTCTATCTCAAGGCCATCAGACTGTTAAACAGCCACCACTAACATTGAGTGGCTGCTGCCAACACACTGACTCAACTCCAGCCACTTTAATAATGGGAATTGATGGGAAATGATGTATCACTAGCCACTTTAAACAATGCTACCTAATATAATGTTTACATACCCTACATTATTCATCTCATATGTATATGTATATACTGTACTCTATATCATCTACTGCATCTTTATGTAATACATGTATCACTAGCCACTTTAACTATGCCACTTTGTTTACATACTCATCTCATATGTATATACTGCACTCAATACCATCTACTGTATCTTGCCTATGCTGCTCTGTACCATCACTCATTCATATATCTTTATGTACATATTCTTTATCCCCTTACACTTGTGTCTATAAGGTAGTAGTTTTGGAATTGTTAGCTAGATTACTTGTTGGTTATTACTGCATTGTCGGAACTAGAAGCACAAGCATTTCGCTACACTCGCATTAACATCTGCTAACCATGTGTATGTGACAAATAAAATTTGATTTGATTTGATCTCATCTTACTCTGGCTAACATTAGATGTTGATGTGCATAGGCAACAGAGTCAACTGAGAGATAGCCACCCTGTTCATGGTTGTTTGATAAATAGGACTGTAAAGAGGACTCCCGTGGTATTTACATATGTTTGCAAATGGCTTCTTTGCATACAGGCCTACTGTAGCACTGATTGGCTATGGCGCACCGGTCTGTGTAGAGTCCGGTCCTGGACAAGACTGACACTTATTTATTAGGGTTTATTTACTGCAGTGTCTATTAATTGTCCGAACGAAATGTTCACAAATGGCTTACTCTACGTCATTCCCAAACATTCTATGAAAGTTTTAAAATGTGCAAATGACCGTATCTAAATGCTCACTTTTCAGAGTAAATAGAAAAATATGTCTAGTGGTGAATTTGGATAGTGCAGCAGAACACAACATATTTCCCTCTTGTGAAAGGAAAGGAGAAGGAAAGGGGAATACCTAGTCAGTTGTATAACTGAATGATTTCAACTGAAATGTGTCTTCCACATTTAACCAAACCCCTGTGAATCAGTAAAGCTCTCTCTAAGTACAACCCAAATAAAGCATTCCACAATTCTTGAAATTAACCGTTATTCTTATACCAAGCACAGAATAATAACACTGTTAAAACAAACAGCATAGTAACCATAACGACAGTAACATCAGAATATCACAATGACACTTTAGCAGTCAATTACTGTATTTTCTTGAAGTACTCACAATATTTCAGATTTTACTGAATATAGTCCTTTAGCCAAGCCGGGCTTCTTCTGACTCTTATCTGACTGAGCATCAGTTTGAATAGTCTGTTGGGAGTGCAAGGGCACTTGGGGATGAGCAGCACCATTTGATAGCATTGCCTGCTCAGGACTCAGTGAGAGATGTCTTTCCGTCGTCAAGGACTTGTCCTTCTGTTTGGATAACTTTGCATGGCACACTGTACTTTGCACGGCACACTGTACTTTGCACGGCACACTGTACTTTGCACGGCACACTGTACTTTGCACGGCACACTGTACTTTGCATGGCACACTGTACTTTGCATGGCACACTGTACTTTGCACGGCACACTGTACTTTGCATGGCACACTGTACTTTGCATGGCACACTGTACTTTGCACGGCACACTGTACTTTGCACGGCACACTGTACTTTGCACGGCACACTGTACTTTGCACGGCACACTGTACTTTGCACGGCACACTGTACTTTGCACCATTTTTTGATGATAGTTTTGCTTTTTTAACAGACGGTGGTACGATGAAGGAGGAGGCTATAGCAGTAACTGTATCATGCTGGACATCATGGGAGAGGCAACCTAACACAAGTAAGTCTTGTTTAGAGTAGGTAACCAATTTCACATGTTGTGGTGTCAGGGGGTATTTATTTATTTTATTTATTATTTATTTTTATTTAACTAGGCAAGTCAGTTAAGAACAAATTCTCAGTTACAATGACAGCCTAGGAACAGGGGGTTAACTGCCTTGTTCAGGAGCAGAACGACAGATTTTTACCTTGTCAACTCGGGGATTCGATCTAGCAACCTTTCGTTTCATGGCCCAACGCTCTAACCACTAGGCTACTTTTATCAAAGCGCATATACAAATTATTGGGCAGGACAGAGACCGAGAACCCTGTATTAACAAACAGTTCAATGGGGTGAGGAGCAACCTCAGGGATTCCGACAGTGACTGTGTACTTTCTCTCAGTTTATACCTTGTTCCTGTAAGCATAATACTGTAAGCTCTGGTACTTTGACCTGTGCTTTTTATTATCAACACGGCACAACCGTGCATAATGACCGGTTTCATCACAGGCCTTGTATTTGGCCTTGGTGGCGGGGCAGTCTGTAGCGTTAGCTAAGTGAGTCGTAGAGCCACACCTTTAGCAGCAGAGACCTGACTTTCTTGTATCATCAGGCGGGTTGGAGTCGGCATGGGCCTTATATCTCTGTTTATTCTTCTTTTGGGGATTTTCTCTCACCGCCTGTACTGGCAGTGGATTATTAATGGATGAAATGTGGGCTTGGTCACTTTCCACTTGAGTAGCGAGCACAATAGCAGCACAATAGCTCCACTAGGGGGCGATAAACACCATGGAACACAATGAAAATCCATTTTAACCACTGTAATAAAATAATCTGTTACCTTCTAACAGGATGGCAGCACAATACACCTGCAACAAAGATAGCTCAGATGTGTGTGTACATTTTGAATTTTGAATCTATTATTGACTGAAATCTTGTTAAAACAGACAGTTGTGTGAGATTGTGGAGAGAATCAGAAACAGCTAATAAAAAAGCATTTTGGCTTCTTTCCAGAATTGTGAAATGTATCTCAATAGCAATCCATCATACATACTGTAGTTGTGCATACTGTACATAATGACTACCTTAGTGGATTTCAATAAAGAGGTTGGCATGAGCCTTTAAACAATGTTTTCTTCCTTTCCTAAATAGGAACAAATCTCCTTTAAGGAAGCGCTATTAAGCCTGTTACACCAATTACCTCAGAGGGCTGTTTTTCTTTTGTTAGATTGGGAAATGTTTCTCTCTACATGTTCACAGTATGCTGGCGGAGGTACTCGTTACCATAGGAGAACGAATTCAACCCAATGGAAAACGGCTTCAGGGAAGGTTCTTGAAGCCACAGCAATTCCTCGATGCGTTGTTTCACAAAGGAACAGCTACTGTACAGGTTCATGGGGAATGATTCAATGTTCACATGTGCAAAAACAACAACACATTTCCATGGAGGGGATTGCGTATGTCAACACACTAGCGTCTATTGCTGTGAAACATGGCAAAGAAAAATGTCTCAGAATGTGGTGCTGTGGTAAAACTCATGTAGAAACATGTTTGGGATAAATAACTACTCCGAAAAACATTTTCTATTTGACACATTTTGCGTACTGGACTTACCTGTACCAGGAATGGGGATGGTGCATGCTCTGCCCGAGAGCGCCAGTTATTGCCAGAGGAGGTGATGAGTTAGGGAGAAGTCTTCATCTGAGAAGTGAAAGATAAAGAGGTGAAATGTTGGGCACTGGCAAGTGGAGCAGTCCAATGTTTACAGATCATGTTACATATTAGAGCTCCCTCAACAGGCCAGAGAAAGGAGTACAGGCTGCCAGCAACATGAAGGTTGCTTGAAATTCAAGGTCACTCTGGAATTGAATTGACTTCAATGTATGGAAATTACTCACCGAAAATGCTGTTTCAAATTGCAAATAATCTCAACAGTTTCCACATTTTGTCAAAGCAAACCCAAAAATTGGATGCGTGCCAGATGAAAATGGATTGGAATAGATGCCTATTTTGCTTTTATGATCTTTATTCATTAATCTTATGCAAATGAGACTTATGCATTGTCACATCTTGAGTGTATTGTTTAATGTGTACGCGCTCTGACTCTATCTCCTGATAAATCAGGCCTATTTCCTGTCTTAATTACTTTTACCAATGGAGGAGGTCATCAAATTAAATCTAATCTAGGGCCCATCATATTAGAAATTAAACCCAGGCACAGGCTATTGATTCAGTTAATCCCAACAGAATCTCCAGACACATCACTGAAAATAGAGCTAATATTCTGGGTTTTAGTGTTATCTGATACTGCGATCCTATCAGCCACAGAAAGATTTACTGTGTTATCTGCTTAATTGCCTGTGGCTTTTCCAATTTCCCAGAATAGCAAACCCATTCCAGTGACTAACTGGTATGTGAATAGCTGTTATATGACTAGCTGGTATATGATCAACTGGTATGAGACTAGCAGGTACATGACTAGTTGGTATATGACTAGTTGGTATATGACTAGCTGGTATTTGACTAGCTGGTATATGAATAGCAGGTATGTGACTAGCAGTTATGTGACTAGCAGGTATATGACTATCTGGTAGATAACTAGCTGGTATTTGACTAGCAGGTATGTGACTAGCTCTTAGGTAACTAGCAGTTATGTGACTAGCAGTTATGTGACTAGCTGGTAGATGACTAGCTGGTACATGACTAGCTGGTATTTGACTAGCAGGTATGTGACTAGCTGGTAGATGACTAGCAGGTATGTGACTAGCTGGTAGATGACTAGCAGGTATATGATCAACTGGTATGAGACTAGCAGGTACATGACTAGATGGTATGTGACTAGCTGGTATTTGACTAGCTGGTATATGAATAGCAGGTATGTGACTAGCAGTTATGTGACTAGCAGGTATATGACTATCTGGTAGATAACTAGCTGGTATTTGACTAGCAGGTATGTGACTAGCTGGTAGGTGACTAGCAGGTATGTGACTAGCTGGTAGATGACTAGCAGGTATATGACTATCTGGTAGATAACTAGCTGGTATTTGACTAGCAGTTATGTGACTAGCAGGTATATGACTATCTGGTAGATAACTAGCTGGTATATGACTAGCAGTTATGTGACTAGCAGGTATATGACTAGCTGGTAGATGACTAGCTGGTATTTGACTAGCTGGTAGATGACTAGCAGCTATGTGACTAGCTGGTAGCTGACTGGCTGGTATATGATCAACTGGTATGAGACTAGCAGGTACATGACTAGCTGGTAGGTGACTAGCAGGTATGTGACTAGCTGGTAGATGACTAGCAGGTATATGACTATCTGGTAGATAACTAGCTGGTATTTGACTAGCAGTTATGTGACTAGCAGGTATATGACTATCTGGTAGATAACTAGCTGGTATATGACTAGCAGTTATGTGACTAGCTGGTAGATGACTAGCTGGTAGATGACTAGCTGGTATTTGACTAGCTGGTAGATGACTAGCAGCTATGTGACTAGCTGGTAGCTGACTGGCTGGTATATGATCAACTGGTATGAGACTAGCAGGTACATGACTAGATGGTATGTGACTAGCAGGTATGTGACTAGCTGGTAGATGACTAGCAGGTATGTGACTAGCTGGTATTTGACTAGCAGGTACATGACTAGCTGGTATTTGACTAGCAGGTATGTGACTAGCTGGTAGATGACTAGCTGGTATGTGACTAGCTGGTAGATGACTAGCAGGTGTAAGACTAGCTGGTGGATGACTAGCAGGTAGATGACTGGCAGGTGTGTGACTAGCAGGTATGTGACTAGCTGGTAGATGACTAGCTGGTAGGTGACTAGCAGTTATGTGACTAGCTGGTAGATGACTGGCAGGTGTGTGACTAGCAGGTGTGTGACTAGCTGGTAGATGACTAGCTGGTAGGTGACTAGCAGTTATGTGACTAGCTGGTAGATGACTGGCAGGTATGTGACTAGCTGGTAGGTGACTAGCAGGTGTGTGACTAGCTGGTAGATGACTAGCTGGTATATGACTAGCTGGTAGATGACTGGCAGGTGTGTGACTAGCTGGTAGATGACTAGCAGGTGTGTGACTAGCTGGTAGATGACTGGCAGGTATGTGACTAGCTGGTAGATGACTAGCAGGTGTGTGACTAGCTGGTAGATGACTGGCAGGTATGTGACTAGCTGGTAGGTGACTAGCAGGTGTGTGACTAGCTGGTAGGTGACTGGCAGGTGTGTGACTAGCTGGTAGATGACTAGCAGGTGTGTGACTAGCTGGTAGATGACTAGCAGGTGTGTGACTAGCTGGTAGGTGACTAGCAGGTGTGTGACTAGCTGGTAGATGACTGGCAGGTATTTGACTAGCCGGTATATCAAATCAAATCAAAGTGTATTTGTCACGTGCTCTGAATACAACAGGTAGACCTTAGAGTGAAATGCTTACTTACAGGCTCTAACCAATGGTGCGGGGGAAAAAAGGTGTGTGTGTGTGTGTGTGTGTGTGTGTGTGTGTGTGTGTGTGTGTGTGTGTGTGTGTGTGTGTGTGTGTGTGTGTGTGTGTGTGTGTGTGTGGGTGGGTGGGTGGGTGGGTGGGTGGGTGGGTGGGTGGGTAGGTAGGTAGGTAGGTAGGTAGGTAGGTAAAGAAATAAAACAACAGTAAAAAGACATTTGAAAAAAGAGTAGCAAGGCTACATACAGACACCTGTTAGTCAGGCTTATTGAGGTGGTATGTACATGTAGGTATCGTTAAAGTGACTATGCATATATGATGAACAGAGAGTAGCAGAAGTGTAAAAAGAGGGGGTGGTGGGTGGTGGGACACAATGCAGAGAGCCCGGTTAGCCAATGTGCGGGAGCACTGGTTGGTTGGGCCAATTTAGGTAGTATGTACATGAATGTATAGTTAAAGTGACTATGCATATATGATAAACAGAGAGTAGCAGCAGAGTAAAAGAGGGGTTGGGGGGGCACACAATACAAATAGTCCCGGTAGCCATTTGATTACCTGTTCAGGAGTCTT
This sequence comes from Oncorhynchus tshawytscha, assembly GCF_018296145.1. NCBI lineage: Eukaryota > Metazoa > Chordata > Actinopteri > Salmoniformes > Salmonidae > Oncorhynchus > Oncorhynchus tshawytscha. The sequence continues at coordinate 41,935,058 of NC_056454.1, forward strand.
ATGGCTTGGGGGTAAAAACTGTTGAGAAGCCTTTTTGTCCTAGACTTGGCACTCCGGTACCGCTTGCCATGGGGTAGTAGAGAGAACAGTCTATGACTGGGGTGGCTGGAGTCTTTGACAATTTTTAGGGCCTTCCTCTGACACCGCCTGGTATAGAGGTCCTGGATGGCAGGAAGCTTAGCCCCAGTGATGTACTGGGCCATACACATTACCCTCTGAAGTGCCTTGCTATCAGAGGCAGAGCAAATGCTGTACCAGGTAGTGATGCAACCGGTCAGAATGCTCTCGATGTTGCAGCTGTAGAACCTTTTGAGGATCTCAGGACCCATGACAAATCTTTTTAGTTTCCTGAGGGGGAATAGGCTTTGTCGTGCCCTCTTCACGACTGTCTTGGTGTGTTTGGACCAATCTAGTTTGTTGTTGATGTGGACACCAAGGAATTTGAAGCTCTCAACCTGCTCCACTACAGCCCTGTCGATGAGAATGGGGACGTGCTCGGTGCTCCTTTTTCTGTAGTCCACAATCATCTCCTTAGTCTTGGTTACGTTGAGGGATAGGTTGTTATTCTGGCACCACCCGGCCAGGTCTCTGACCTCCTCCCTAAAGGCTATGACTAGCTGAGGATGACTATATGGTGTGTGACTAGCAGGTATGTGACTAGCTGGTATGTGACTAGCTGGTATGTGACTAGCAGGTATGTGACTATCTGGTTTATGACCAACTGATATATGACTAGCAGGATTGTGACTTGCTGGCATTTAACTATCTTATATCTGACTAGCTGGTGTGTGAGTAGCTGATATGTGACTATCTGGTGAGTGGATAGCTGATATTTGACTATCTGGTGAGTGGCTAGCTGATATTTGACTATCTGGTGAGTGGCTATTGGGTATGTGACTAGCTGTTATATGACTATCTGGTATGTGAACCATCTGTTCATCTGAATATATTGGCTTTTGAAAAATGACACGTTAAAGATCTATGTCTTTCATTCACACCTCCCCAAAGACCTTTTTCATTTATTTCATGTTAACACAATTTTTACCCTGTGTGTTTTCTGACCAACCGGTGACAGCCATTCATATCACACTCCTATCTGCTGTTATGGATGACACATGTTCTTCCTTCATGAAAACACCATGTGGGATTCTTTATGCCCCAGCGACAGGCCAGACCAGACATTTCCTCGTAGCGCCTAAAGGATCCCAAATGAGTCCATCGAAACAATTACAACAGGTATGAGCCTAAAGAGAGCTGTTGAGTTAGAGGTTCGATTTTTTTATCACTCAGTCAGACACACATGTGCTGCTCTGAATGTTTTTTCTCCCACAGCATGGAAAAACATTGGACGGATAACATGCCTTTTAAAAGAAATGTCCAGCAGGAAAGTATTTTCAAAAATGTCTTTCAGAACTAGAAATGCTTTTTCAATGTGTGTAATCTCTTTAGATGCAGAGGGGCTGTAGTGGCCTACAGTGCTGTTGTACAGATTCAAACAGTCACTGCAGCAATTGCAATATTACAGTCCTGATCCTCTATTCAAAAGGCTGCAGATGCAGCTGTCATTAAGAAACCAGTGCTTGCCTGGTGTTTAGCATAGAGCTAAAGCTTGCATGTACAGTACTCAGCAACTGGGCTTGTTGTAGAATAGGGCAACCACCTAGTCTTCATGTACAGTACTCAGCAACTGGGCTTATTGTAGAATAGGGCAACCACCTAGTCTTCATGTACAGTACTCAGCAACTGGGCTTATTGTAGAATAGGGCAACCACCTAGTCTTCATGTACAGTACTCAGCAACTGGGCTTATTGTAGAATAGGGCAACCACCTAGTCTTCATATACAGTACTCAGCAACTGGGCTTATTGTAGAATAGGGCAACCACCTAGTCTTCATGTACAGTACTCAGAAACTGGGCTTATTGTAGAATAGGGCAACCACCTAGTCTTCATGTACAGTACTCAGCAACTGGCCTTATTGTAGAATAGGGCAACCACCTAGTCTTCATGTACAGTACTCAGCAACTGGCCTTATTGTAGAATAGGGCAACCACCTAGTCTTCAAAGACATCAGAATGTTCACAGCTCTTTTGGAATCTCTTCTGTCTCTTTACAGGTTCTTCCTCAGTCTAATCCCTAAAAAATACATCATAGCAGAAGCTACTGCTGGGCCTCTCCATCCATTAAGGCCTCCATCATCTGTGTGTTCTGGAGTGTTGACTGTCAGACAGTGTGAAGCCAGCTTAAAAAATGGAATGTGTTGGAATACAGTGAGTTCCAGAAGTATTGGGACAGTGATTTGTGTTGTTGTTTTGGCTCTGTACATCAGCACTTTGGATTTCAAATGATACAAAGACTATGAGGTTAAAGTGCAGACTGACAGCTTTAATGTGGGGGTATTTTCATCCATATCGGGTGAGCCGTTTAGAAATGACATTTTATGGGACCAAATGTATAGGGACAAATTCACTTATACAGTATGTGAATTAAAGTAGTAAAAAGTTAAGTATTTGGTCCCATATTCATAGAAATGACTACATCGAGCTTGTGATTCTACAAGTTGGATGCGTTTGCTGTTTGTTTTCGTTGTGTTTTAGATTATTTTGTGCCCAATATATAAATGAATGGTAAATAATGTATTGTGTCACTTTGGAATCACTTTTATCGTGAATAAGAATAGAATATGTTTCTTAACACTTCTACATTAATGTGGATGCTGCTATGATTACAGATAATCCTGAATGAATCGTGAATAATGATGAATGAGAAAGTTACAGAGGCATAAATATCATACCCCCCCCTAAAAAAAATGCTAACTCCCCTGTTATTGTAATGGTGAGAGGTTAGCATTTCTTTGGGGGTTTGATATGTGTGCGTATGTAACTTTCTCACTCATCACTATTCACGATTCTTTCAGCATTATCCGTAATCATGGTGAAGCTCAACAGTAACATCTCAGCACATTTTATACATTTGTGGATGGAGGAGCCTAACAGTAGCTTCTACTACGATATATCATTTCATATCATGTATTTTATATATAATATCATTTCAAATCCGAAGTGCTGGCATACAGAGCAAAAAAATCTAATGTGTCGTTGTATTTCAAACTACTTCATGACATGCTGCTGTAAGCCCTACTACAATATAAACTGTCAGGGATATGTCTACTATCAAGCGTTTGGATTTGTTTTACCAAAGATCCTTTAACAGTAACAGATTGTAAAGCATCTGTTGAGGTGCAGTGAGTTTCACACCTCCTGCGAAAACACCCATCTTAATGGCAGCCAAATTACAAACACATCTTTTTATCACTCCACTGAGCTGCCTAAAAGGTGGAAAAGCATCTCACTGCTGCGAATCACTCTTTAATGGTGACATTCAGCAAAGGCCAATAAAATATGATAGTCTGAACAGAGAGATCTAATAAGCAGAGCATATTCACTACACACTCACTCTGCATGCAGGTTCTCTGGTGTTCAGCTGATAAGTCTCAAATGGAAGTTATACAGGGCAGACAGAAGCTTGTGAAAGTATTCACCCCTTTGGCATTTATCCTATTTTGTTGCCTAACAACCTGGAATTAAAATGGATTTTGGGGGGGGTTGTATCATTTGATTTACACAACATGCCTACCACTTTGAAGATGCAAAATATTTTTTGGTGTGAAACAAACACGAAATAAGACAATAAAACAGAACTTAACTTGAGTGTGCATAACTACTCAACCCCCCAAAAAAAAAAGCCAATACTTTGTAGAGCCGACTTTTGTAGCAATTACAGCTGCAAGTCTCTTGGGGTGTGTCTCTATAAGCTTGGCACATCTAGCCACTGGGATTTTTGCCCATTCAGCTCCTTCAAGTTGGATGAGTTCCGCTTGTGTACAGCAATCTTTAAGTCATACCACAGATTCTCAATTGGATTGAGGTCTGGGCTTTGACTAGGCCATTCCAAGACATTTACATTTTCCCCCTTAAACCACTGAAGTGTTGCTTTAGCAGTACGCTTAGGGTCATTGTCCTGCTGGAAGGTGACCCTCCATCCCAGTCTCAAATCTCCAGAAGACTGAAACAGGTTTCCCTCAAGAATTTCCCTGTATTTAGCACTATCCATCATTCCTTCAATTCTGACCAGTTTCCCAGTCCCTGCCGATGAAAAACATTCCCACATCATGATACTGCCTCTACCATGCTTCACTGTGGGGATGGTGTTCCCAGGGTGATGAGAGGTGTTGGGTTTGCGCCAGATATAGCGTTTTCCTTGATGGCCAAGAAGCTCAATTTGAGTCTCGTCTGAGTACCTTCTTCCATATGTTTGGGGAGTCTCCCACATGCCTTTGGCGAACACCAATTTTTTTCTTTAAGCAATGGCTTTTTATGGCCACTCTTCCGTAAAGCCCAGCTCTGTGGAGTGTACAACTTAAGGTGGTCCTATAGACAGATACTCCAATCTCCGCTGTGGAGCTTTGCAGCTCCTTCAGGGTTACTTTTGGTATTTTTGTTGCCTCTCTGATTGCCCTCCTTGCCTGGTTTCTAGGTTTTGGTGGGCGGCCCTCTCTTGGCAGGTTTGTTGTGGTGACATGTTCTTTCCATTTTTTAATAATGGATTTAATGGTGCTCAGTGGGATGTTAAAAGTTACTGATATTTTTTTACCACTTTAAAAAAAAAAATTTAACTAGTTATTTTTTTAAATTTCACATCACCAATTTGGACTATTTTGTGTTTGTCCATTACATGAAATCCAAATAAAAATCTATTTAAATTACAGGCTGTAATGCAACAAAATAGGAGAAATGCCAAGTGGATGAATACTTTTGCAAGGCACTGTGCATACACCAACAACAATGTAGCCTACTTTTTATATGTATTCCCATCATAGCATACAAGTATATTTACGCGGTCTCTATGGAAGCACAACAGCATGCACTTTTTTGAAAGACATCTGTTAGTTAATTAACGTGACCAAAAAGGCACAGAACATCCATGTCACTGTGGTCAGTCTCTAGGAGAGCATGGTGAGTGAATACAGGTGAATGACGTCATCTCCTCTCAAGTTCAGAACCTCTGTGAGTCACTCAACGGGTGGAGCAGAACCAGAGACCCGTGGATTGAATTAGTCCAAACTAAATATAACCCAAACCCATATAGACTGATGAAAACAAGCTATAATACATTATACTCACACAGCCCGCATCCTGTGTTTTGGAGGGCTGCTATGTAATATCCTGTTGGCTCAGGGCTGCTGCAGATTGTCCACACCTGGTCTTTTCCAAGACATTGAGAACACTAAAGCCCTCATTCACATATTTCCATTGTATACTGCATATTTGTGTGACATTGTATTCAATTACATAGTGGGAAAGGTTGATTTTATGCACAGGAGCCTTGGGCTGCTATAACGCACAATCAATCTCAATAAAACAAAATGATCACAGAATTGATACAGGATTACGAATAACAAAACACAAGGGTTAATCCCAGCACTAGTTATTTCTTAACCTGCCTCATTATATGGTTAGTAAAATGTGCTGCTGGATGGTTGGCTATTTGGTCTGGAAGTTAACGAGATGGAAAATGCCAATTATGCTTTTGCAAAGTATCAGGTTAACAAAGGCTGTACATTATTATTTTTCATACCTTTTTGAAAGAACATACTGACCGTAACGTGAGTAAATTAAGATAGTTGCTTAGCGAATCTCCATATTTGGTGAGGAACTAACGTATTTTGATATTCTAACGCTTGCAGAGTTTGAATCGGAGGTTCCGGGGCATTAGATACTGGAGGATAAAGATACTGGGGCAGGTTGCCCTAAAATAAAAACATTTGCATAGCAACAACACAGGACAACTTACCTGTATAAACACATGTACCTTCAGGTACCAAGTTCTCATATGAGCTAAAGTTAGAGGGCTAGTGTTATACATTGTAAAGGTAAATCAATAATTAGAGTCCCATATGAAACACTTTGGTTCCTAACCTGTCACATTTATTTTTGTCTGAAAACAACCATTAGAATTGCCACTGGCACCAAGAGTAACAATCTGTAGATAAATGCTGGTACTCATGGATAGGCATATGATGACTTCTAGTGGACAAACATGATTCTGCATGTTGCTCTTATATTTTGTATTTGTTTTCACCGTAGCTATTGATGAAGCAGACAGACATCAAGACGAAGCAGCTGCTTTACAAGTGGGATGATCTGTTGAGCGCTACATCCCGAGGGGTTCGTGTTGAGTGTATGGAGATTGTGACAGCCGGTTAAATGGCGTCCCTTGAGTAGGTAAGAACAAGATGTGTGTCAGGAGAAGTGCAGTATTATCATAAGGAGACGTATACTTGGAATACAGAGGATGAATGGGGGAAAAAGAGAGCGAGAGAGAGAGGGAGAAAGAGGGTGAGTTTGAGTCAGTTAAAAATGGTGGGAAAAGTGATATTAGTGTGCAAAGCTGTCATCAAGGCAAAGGGTGGCTACTTTAAAGAATCTCAAATATAAAATATATATTAATTTGTTTAACACTTTTTTTGTTAGTACATGATTCCATATGTGTTATTTCATAGTGTTAATGTCTTCACTGTTATTCTACAATGTAAATAGTAAAAATAAAGAAAAACCCTGGAATGAGTAGGTGTGTCCAAACTTGACTGGTACTGCATGTTTCAGTAAAATTAGATTTTTGGCAATTATAGCAATGGATATCAACTGTCCTGCAGAGATGGAATGTAAGTCGCAGAAAATAGGTTGGGGTGGCAGCTGCAGAGAGGTGTTTGGGTGAGTGAGACTTGACATCAGGAGAGTTGCAGGATGTGTTAAGTGGTGGTGTCCCATCCTTTCAGGTTGTTGGCCTAAAGTAGGACTTAATAGATTAAATAATGGAGTAGGGTTGTGTTTATGTTTTTTTTTTTTTGTGAAGGATGTGTTTGATGGTATGGTCTATATATTTTTTAAAGCAAAGTATAAGCAGGTGGCGGTAATGCAGTCTAGCAGGTGGCGGTAATGCAACATTTATTGGATGCCAACCGCCGTTAAACTTAATCGAAGAAGAAGAACAGTGTTACGTCAGACTGTTCTTGTCCCTTGTTGGTTCCTGCAGTTAACCCACGTTACGGCACATGTGCGCGTCAAAAGCGATGTGACGCAGGCAATATTGCAGGCCAGCTATAAACACAGATTAAAACGATTGAGTTTACCAACGTATTTTATAGATTTATGCATGCAAGAAGGGGATATTTCTTCAAGGTATATATTTAAGGTAAAACTTCTGAAGTTACGATTGTCAGAGCTAATCAACTAAGGAAAATCCTCCACCTAGAAGCTAGCTAACGTTAGCAGTAGTTGCAGTACCTCTCACTTGTTAGCTAACAAAGTAAACGTTCCGTTCTGTAGCCCGTTATGTAATGAGGCAGACAGCTATATAGTTTGACATTTTTATCATAATTGGGCGTAACAAATGACAGACATACGAACTAATTTATAAGATATTCATAATTGTGTGTTCAAATAATTAGCAAGCTATGCGTTTAGTTAATTTATTCCGTTTTCTTTTGCAGTTTTACAAGTGGACCACAGAAGAGAGAGGCCCAACAGGATGGCCAGTGTAAGTCAACACACACACTTAACATGTTTTTTTTATTTTTTTTAATCGTGTGTGTGAACTAATGGGGACGTCCATTCTCTGTTCCCCAGGTGCTCTGTAGTAGAGCCAGGCTGGTGACATACCTGCCAGGGCTTCACGTACTTGTCCGGCGGATCGCTGGACCCAACCAGAGAACATTCTCTGGTGCTGGATCCTCTGGCTCTGATGAGCCTCGATTAGCCGTCACACCCCCTGACCTTGGTAAGCACAGACCTCTAATCACAATGATGCTACTGTACTTGCCTGAACGTGAACATCATACACCAACTGTCTGTTATTCAGAAGGAAAGTTAATCAGTTCAATATTTGGGTCAACTTCTTGAAAAACATTTATTTTCAGTTCCCAGTGTTTTAGAAAGTGTTATATTATGTCTCATTGTTTTTTGTTTACATCAGGTCACAGGACAGTGTGGCCTGATGAGAACATGGGTCCGTTCGGGCCTCAGGACCAGCGCTTCCAGCTGCCAGGTAACGCAGGCTTCGACTGCCACCTGGAGGGCACAGCAAAACAGAAAATTAAAGGCCCAGTCCACCAGACAGTGCCCGATGTACTGTCTGCCCTCTCCAGCAGCGAGAGGTATGAGTTCCTCCTGGCTCATGTTGTCGGAGAGTTCCAAGTAAGTAAGGTTTGGAATGACAATTGACACACATTTCGTCTATGGCTGTGACAATGCCATTTTCCATGGCAAAAATGAAAACAAGAAGCAAGACAAAAATCTTTGGTCCTATTAAAAACCTGCTGTATGTAAACTATTGTGTGCTATAGCTTGAAAAATAAGTAAATGAGACTCTGGATGACAACATAATGATGTTTGTTTCCAACATCAGGGCTGTTATTCTGAAGAATTTAAATCCACTTCGTGTTTTGTTTCCTTGCCAAAACATGAACATGCATCCAATACTGGTATTGTCCTGGCCCTATTTTGTTCTCGTGTGTGGAAGTAGGCCTAATGGTGATCTGCAATGATTTTTTTTTAAATTGCCTATGCCAGTTTTTTTTAAATTTTTTTTACGTATAATAAATTACTGTGTGTTTATTTAATGAAAATGAAAATAAAATATTGTATCATTGATTTCCCTCAGCCTATTTTGTCCATTGAAATGCTCAGTTTGATCGTGTGGGCGTTAGGACTGGGTGTAATATCGAATTAATTCCAACCTATGTTTTTGCGCAATATTCCATATGGCTGTATCACAGAATAAAGTGTTTTGGTATTTTGTGGTTTTATGAACTTTAATGTCTGCTTGTTTTCATATAGTTTTTTTGGTCTAGTCTAGTTCGCTCCTTCTGTGCTATGTGCACCTTCCCATTTACACCAGAGATCTCTATATAATAAACGAGATGCTCATGTCTCCGCCCTCGCAATGGGAGTCATTGTCCCAAAGGCGGGAAGGCAGACGACCAAGCTTAGGTTCAAAATAAGCACATAGAATAGCGTTGGACTTATTTTGGCGAGAGTGAAGCCTCTTTCTCCCATGCCCCTCCCCTTACCACTCACAACAACAAAGATGAGCGGTCACTTCATCCTCGCTATTTGAGGTTTGGTCCAACAGAATCTTGTCATATAGACACCGAAACACACAGACATTAGTTTAGTGTAATAGAGGAGAAGTTAACCTATCAAACTGTTTCAACTCACATTTTGGAGCAGAGCAGACACTTTTAAAACAGATGTACCAATTAATGTTCATTCTGGAAAAAAGGAATGCTCAGTTTGTTGTGTGCATTACGATACCACGTATCGTTAGCAGCATTTTAGTCAAAGATTTCTCTACTAGCTATTTAGTATTGTGTTTTATAAAAATGCAATAAGCATAAACCCTTTTAAAAATGTGTTAATGTTTTTATTTTTCTTGAGTTGGCAACTCGTTCGGAGACACAAGGTAGGCCAGTTGATTCCAACATCTGAACAAAGTGGACAGGCTACCATGCTGTTCAAACAGTTGGAGATGGACAGAAGGTTGTGTTCATAACAGTTGGTAGCTGAATTCAGAGCTTGTGAAATTATACCTAGGTCTAAGTTGACTAAATATTAGCTGGCTACTCACTAGCACATGGGCTTGTGCTTGAGAGATTGTTTGTGAGACCAGTGTTCATTTTTCTATCATGCCTGCTACGTTATAAGTGATTGTGCATGGTTCTGGTTCTGGTAAAAATGTTAACAAAAGGGGCTTTTTATAGACGGACCTGAAAGCCAGATCAGTGATTATTGTAACAACAAAAAACGGGTACAACTAGTTATGCATTTGACCATTAATTGTACAACGAAGCTTATTTAGAGAGACAAAATATTTTAAATCTAGATATTGTGAATCGCCCCCAAGTTAGAAAATAATTGAGATATTCGTTTTAGGCCATATCGCCCAGCCCTAGTGGGCATTAGGTAATACATTTGAAGATATTTACTGAGACAGCTCTGATTATCTGATAGGATTGTCTAGAGCCCACCCCTTACCCAGATGAACAGTCATCTGTCTATTATAATCAGATCAGATTGATGTCATGATCTGGGAAACAAACTCCATGCCATCTACTGAACAGGCTGAAATTCCAGGCATTTCTTTTCAAATGGCTCTTACGCAAAAAGGGCATTATCGTAATTTTCACAATTTCAGAGTGTTATTTTGACCTCCATAGTGTGGAAATATAAAAAGGAAAGATCACATTTTTAACTGCACTGCCCATTTAAATATATATTTTTGCTACAACTCTGTTTCCTCTGTGCATGTAAAGTCATTGTAAAGTCATTGTATAGTCACTGTATAGTCACTGTATAGTCACTGTATAGTCACTGTATAGTCATTGTAAAGTCATTGTATAGTCATTGTAAAGTCATTGTAAAGTCATTGTATAGTCACTGTATAGTCACTGTATAGTCACTGTATAGTCATTGTAAAGTCATTGTATAGTCATTGTAAAGTCATTGTAAAGTCACTGTATAGTCATTGTATAGTCATTGTAAAGTCACTGTAAAGTCACTGTAAAGTCATTGTAAAGTCATTGTAAAGTCACTGTAAAGTCATTGTAAAGTCATTGTATAGTCATTGTAAAGTCATTGTAAAGTCACTGTATAGTCATTGTATAGTCATTGTAAAGTCATTGTATAGTCATTGTATAGTCATTGTAAAGTCATTGTATAGTCATTGTATAGTCATTGTATAGTCATTGTAAAGTCATTGTATAGTCATTGTATAGTCATTGTATAGTCATTGTATAGTCATTGTAAAGTCATTGTAAAGTTACTGTATAGTCACTGTAAAGTCACTGTATAGTCATTGTATAGTCATTGTAAAGTCACTGTATAGTCATTGTAAAGTCATTGTAAAGTCATTGTATAGTCATTGTATAGTCATTGTAAAGTCACTGTAAAGTCATTGTAAAGTCATTGTAAAGTCATTGTATAGTCACTGTAAAGTCATTGTATAGTCATTGTAAAGTCATTGTAAAGTCATTGTATAGTCATTGTATAGTCATTGTAAAGTCACTGTAAAGTCACTGTAAAGTCATTGTAAAGTCATTGTAAAGTCACTGTAAAGTCATTGTAAAGTCATTGTAAAGTCATTGTAAAGTCATTGTAAAGTCATTGTATAGTCATTGTAAAGTCATTGTAAAGTCACTGTAAAGTCATTGTATAGTCATTGTAAAGTCACTGTAAAGTCATTGTATAGTCATTGTAAAGTCACTGTAAAGTCACTGTAAAGTCATTGTATAGTCATTGTAAAGTCATTGTAAAGTCATTGTAAAGTCATTGTAAAGTCATTGTAAAGTCACTGTAAAGTCATTGTATAGTCATTGTAAAGTCATTGTATAGTCATTGTATAGTCATTGTATAGTCATTGTAAAGTCATTGTAAAGTCATTGTATAGTCATTGTATAGTCATTGTATAGTCATTGTAAAGTCATTGTAAAGTCATTGTATAGTCATTGTAAAGTCATTGTATAGTCATTGTATAGTCATTGTATAGTCATTGTAAAGTCACTGTAAAGTCACTGTAAAGTCATTGTATAGTCATTGTAAAGTCATTGTATAGTCACTGTATAGTCACTGTATAGTCACTGTATAGTCACTGTATAGTCACTGTAAAGTCATTGTATAGTCATTGTAAAGTCACTGTAAAGTCACTGTATAGTCATTGTATAGTCATTGTAAAGTCATTGTATAGTCACTGTATAGTCACTGTATAGTCACTGTATAGTCACTGTAAAGTCACTGTATAGTCACTGTATAGTCATTGTATAGTCATTGTAAAGTCATTGTAAAGTCATTGTATAGTCATTGTATACCTCTTTTGTTCGCATGGATAAGATAATGAGGCATGTGTATATTATCCGGTAAAAAATGTTCAGGGATGTTTTGGTTTTCTGAGCAACATCCCCTGATTGGTTTGTTTGTTCTTAGGGGAAAGAGGCCACTCCCCCAGAACAAACGGTCAACAGAACAGAACAGTACTTTGAGAACTCCAATGTGGAGTGTGCCATACAGCCCTGCCCTGAGCTGCTGAAGAAAGGTACATTTCTGTTTTCCTTAGACCAATCAGAAATAGGCCTACTATTTGAAGCACAAACTCCGAAGATGCTACACACATTTTCTGGCACATGCTTTCCAACTTGTTGTTATACTGTCTCTAGTTTGTGTAAACTGTATTTAAACTTAAAATGGGGAATGTGTAGGGAAAAGAGGTGGAAGTGGTTACTACATGTTGTTGTGAAATTGATATTCTACATGTGTCCAGTAGAGGGGGCTGGAATACTGAAGGAATGTTGATCCATGCTTGTTCTGAACGAACTTTTGATTGTGCTTGTTCTCCCCATGTGTTTACAGAGTTTGAGTCAATGTTCCCTGAGGCCCCTAACAACATCATGACGGTTGTCACAGTGACCCAGAAGACGCAGAATGACATGACAGCGTGGTGTGAGGCAGTGGACAAAGAGAGGGAGTTGATGCTAGATGAAGTAAGTTTGGGTCTCAATCCACACTGGGTAGTTGTACCCAGAGCTATATATATATATATATATATATATATATATATATATATATATATATATCCCCTTCCCCTTTTTCCACATTTTGTTAGGTTACTGCCTTGTTCTAAAATGGATAAGATACAAATGTTTTCTCATCAATCTACACACAATACCCCATAATGACAAAGCGAAAACAGAAATACCTTATTTATATAGGTATTCAGACCCTTTGCTATGAGACTCAAAATTGAGCTGCATCCTGTTTCCATTAATCATCCTTGATCTACAACTTGATTGGAGTCCACCTGTGGTAAATTCAATTGATTGGACATGATTTGGAAAGGCACACACCTGTCTATATAAAGGTCCCACAGTTGACAGTGCATGTCAGAGCAAAAACCAAGCCATGAGGTCAAAGGAATTGTCCATAGAGCTCCGAGACAGGATTGTGTCGAGGCACAGATTTGGGGAGGGTACCAAAAAATGTCTGCAGCATTGAAGGTCCCCAAGAACACAGTGGCCTCCATCCTTCTTAAATGGAAGACGTTTGGAACCACCAAGACTCTTCCTAGAGCTGGCTGCCCGGCCAAACTGAGCTATTGGAGGAGAAGGGCATTTGTCAAGGAGGTGACCAAGATGGTCACTCTGAAAGAGCTCCAGAGTTCCTCTGTGGAGATGGGAGATCCTTCCAGAAGGTCAACCATCTCTGCAGCAAGAAGACTCAATGCTGTAATCGCTGCCAAAGGTGCTTTAACAAAGTACAGAGTAAAGGGTCAGAATAGTTATGTAAAAGTTATATTTCTGTTTGTTTTTTTACTTGTTTTTGCCTTGTCATTATGGAGTATTGTGTGTAGATTAATGAGGGGAAAAAACTACTGAATCCTTTTTAGAATAACGCTGTAACGTAACATTTGGAAAAAGTCAAGGGGTCTGAATACTTAACGTGTGTGTGTGTGCGTGTGTGTGTGTGCGTGTGTGTGTGTGCGAATATAACCAAAAACATTGTATAATATACCTCCTCCGTCTCCTGCAATTTGAAAAAAACTCATTTGAATTGAATAATATCCCAACAATTCTAAACTTGAACTGTTCACTCTTACGGTAATCTCTATCCAACAATGTCACCAAGCAACACATAGAACCCCCATAATGCTCTGTGGCACAATCCCAATACAACACACTAGGTTCATCCTATGATTGGATGGACTACATTTCAGTTCATACTGCAAAACCTTTGATTGGTTGGAGGTCGTCCTCCAGAAGTGGTCATAATTAACATGTATGTCTATGGTAGAGGGTGAGGCCTACCACCCTCCTAGGTTTTATATTAAAGTCAATGTCACCAGAGGAGGACAGAAGCTAGCTGTCCTTCGTTTACACCATGGTGCTACCCCAGACAGTGCTGTAGAAGTTACTGTAGACCTTCATTGCAAAACAGTGTATTTTAATCAATCATTTGGTGACATATGAATATATTTAGTATAGTTTTATCTAAAAAGGATCATTTATTTTTTAATGTTTCACTATTTTTATGAAATTTCACTGGGGAGGATGGTCCTCCACTTTCTCCACTGATACAGTGCCTTGCGAAAGTATTCGGCCCCCTTGAACTTTGCGACCTTTTGCCACATTTCAGGCTTCAAACATAAAGATATAAACTGTATTTTTTTTGTGAAGAATCAACAACAAGTGGGACACAATCATGAAGTGGAACGACATTTATTGGATATTTCAAACTTTTTTAACAAATCAAAAACTGAAAAATTGGGCGTGTAAAATTATTCAGCCCCTTTACTGTCAGTGCAGCAAACTCTCCAGAAGTTCAGTGAGGATCTCTGAATGATCCAATGTTGACCTAAATGACTAATGATGATAAATACAATCCACCTGTGTGTAATCAAGTCTCCGTATAAATGCACCTGCACTGTGATAGTCTCAGAGGTCCGTTAAAAGAGCGGAGAGCATCATGAAGAACAAGGAACACACCAGGCAGGTCCAAGATACTGTTGTGAAGAAGTTTAAAGCCGGATTTGGATACAAAAAGATTTCCCAAGCTTTAAACATCCCAAGGAGCACTGTAGAAGCGATAATATTGAAATGGAAGGAGTATCAGACCACTGCAAATCTACCAAGACCTGGCCGTCCCTCTAAACTTTCAGCTCATACAAGGAGAAGACTGATCAGAGATGCAGCCAAGAGGCCCATGATCACTCTGGATGAACTGCAGAGATCTACAGCTGAGGTGGGAGACTCTGTCCATAGGACAACAATCAGTCGTATATTGCACAAATCTGGCCTTTATGGAAGAGTGGCAAGAAGAAAGCCATTTCTTAAAGATATCCATTTAAAAGTGTCGTTTAAAGTTTGCCACAAGCCACCTGGGAGACACACCAAACATGTGGAAGAAGGTGCTCTGGTCAGATGAAACCAAAATGGAACTTTTTGGCAACAATGCAAAACGTTATGTTTGGCGTAAAAGCAACACAGCTCATCACCATGAACACACCATCCCCACTGTCAAACATGGTGGTGGCAGCATCATGGTTTGGGCCTGCTTTTCTTCAGCAGGGACAGGGAAGATGGTTAAAAGGGAAGATGGATGGAGCCAAATACAGGACCATTCTGGAAGAAAACCTGATGGAGTCTGCAAAAGACCTGAGACTGGGACAGAGATTTGTCTTCCAACAAGACAATGATCCAAAACATAAAGCAAAATCTACAATGGAATGGTTCAAAAATAAACATATCCAGGTGTTAGAATGGCCAAGTCAAAGTCCAGACCTGAATCCAATCGAGAATCTGTGGAAAGAACTGAAAACTGCTGTTCACAAATGCTCTCCATCCAACCTCACTGAGCTCAAGCTGTTTTGCAAGGAGGAATGGGAAAAATTTCAGTCTCTCGATGTGCAAAACTGATAGAGACATACCCCAAGCGACTTACAGCTGTAATCGCAGCAAAAGGTGGCGCTACAAAGTATTAACTTAAGGGGGCTGAATAATTTTGCACGCCCAATTTTTCAGTTTTTGATTTGTTAAAAAAGTTTGAAATATCCAATAAATGTCATTCCACTTCATGATTGTGTCCCACTTGTTGTTGATTCTTCACAAAAAAATATAGTTTTATACCTTTATGTTTGAAGCCTGAAATGTGGCAAAAGGTCGCAAAGTTCAAGGGGGCAGAATACTTTCGCAAGGCACTGTATGTACAGTTCCAGTCAAAAGTTTAGACACACGTACTCATTCAAGGCTTTTTATTTATTTGTACTATTTTCTACATTGTAGAACAATAGTCAAGACATCAAAACTATGAAATTACAGATATGGAATCATGTAGCAACCAAAAAAGTGTTAAACAAATCAAAATGTATTTTAGATTCTTCAAAGTAGCCACCCTTTGCCTTGATGACAGCTTTGCATACTCTTGGCATTCTCTTAACCCGCTTCACCTGGAATGCTTTTCCAACAGTCTTGAAGGAGTTCCCACATATCCTGAGCACTTGTTGGCTGCTTTTCCTTCACTCTGCGGTCCAACTCATCCCAAACCATCTCAATTGGGTTGAGGTTGGGTGATTGTGGAGGCCAGGTCATCTGATGCAGCACATCACTCTCCATGGTCAAATAGCCTTTACACAGCCTGGAAGTGTGTTGGGTCATTGTCCTGTTGAAAAACAAATGATAGTTCCACTAAGCGCAAACCAGATGGGATGGAATATCGCTGCAGAATGCTGTGGTAGCCATGCTGGTTAAGTGTGCCTTGAATTCTAAATAAATCACCGACAGTGTCACCAGCAAAGCATCCCCACACCATGACTCCTCCTCCATGCTTCACGGTGGGAACCACACATGTGGAGATCATCCGTTCACCTACTCTGCGTCTCAAAGACACTGCGGTCTGAAACCAAAATTCCAAATTTGGACTCATCAGACCAAAGGACAGATTTACACTGGTCTAATGTCCATTGCACATTGCTGTTTCTTGGCCCAAGCAAGTCTCTTCTTATTGGTGTCCTTAGTAGTGGTTTCTTTGCAGCAATTTGACCATAAAGGCCTGATTCATGCAGTCTCCTCTGAACAGTTGATGTTGAGATGTATCTCTTACTTGAACTCTGAAGCATTTATTTGGGCTGGTAACTCAAATCAAATCAAATGTATTTATATAGCCCTTCGTACATCAGCTGATATCTCAAAGTGCTGTACAGAAACCCAGCCTAAAACCCCAAACAGCAAGCAATGCAGGTGTAGAAGCACGGTGGCTAGGAAAAACTCCCTAGAAAGGCCAAAACCTAGGAAGAAACCTAGAGAGGAACCAGGCTATGTGGGGTGGCCAGTCCTCTTCTGGCTGTGCCGGGTGGAGATTATAACAGAACATGGCCAAGATGTTCAAATGTTCATAAATGACCAGCATGGTCGAATAATAATAAGGCAGAACAGTTGAAACTGGAGCAGCAGCACAGTCAGGTGGAAGTTGAAACTGGAGCAGCAGCATGGCCAGGTGGACTGGGGACAGCAAGGAGTCATCATGTCAGGTAGTCCTGGGGCATGGTCCTAGGGCTCAGGTCAGTTGAAACTGGAACAGCAGCATGGCCAGCATAACTCTAATGAACTATCTTCTGTATACCGCCCCTACCTTGTAACAACACAACTGATTGGCTCAAATGCATTAAGAAGGAAAGAAAATCCACAAATTAACTTTTAACAAGGCACACCTGTTAATTGAAATTCCAGGTGACTATCTCATGAAGCTGGTTGAGAGAATGCCAAGAATGTGCAAAGCTGTCATCAAGGCAAAGGGTGGCTACTTTGAAGAATCTCAATTATCAAATATATTTGTATTTGTTTAACACTTTTTTGGTTACTACATGATTCCATATGTGTTATTTCATAGTTTTAATGTCTTCACTATTATTCTACAATGTAGAAAATAGTACAAATAAAAACCCTTGAATGAGTAGCATTTTCCAAACTTCTCGAGTGGCGCAGATGTCTAAGACACGGCATTCCAGTGCAAGAGGCGTCACTGCAGTACCTGGTTCGAATCCAGGCTGCATCATTGGGAGTCCAATAGGGCGGCGCACAATTGGCCCAGCGTTGCCCGGGTTTGGCCGGGGTAGGCCGTCATTGTAAATAAGAATTTGTTCTTAACTGACTTGCCTGGTTAAATAAAATTAAAAATGTGTGCGCGTGCTTACACATTGTGCTGTTTTTTTCCTAAACCTATGAAGATGTCCAGTGAACTCCTATATTCCATTTGTTGTCCCTACAACACAGTAAAGACTTGGATTTATATTATCCCGGATGCTAATCAATAAAAATGTCTGTTAAATTCGCTGCTCTGTAATGCTTGTTTACAGAACCACTGAAGACCATTCTGACACTTTTACTGCCTGAAGTAGTATGGAGTTATGATTTGCTAGTCAATGGCTAACATGTATGTTTTAGCACTATCTTTGTTAACCTGTAAGGAATTGAAAGGATTGAACTATACTCTCTAACTCAATGCCTCTTAAAGTATTAGCAAGTACGTAGTTGTTGTAAATTAGCTGCAGAATGAGTGTCAACTTTAATTGTCTCCCCCCCGACTAAGACCAAGACTGCACTGGTAATACGATAATGGGATTGTGCATTACTTATTTCTGATCCCAGCATTAAGTAGTCTGAGTGTGTGAGAGGGTAGAGCATGTAAGAGCAGGACTTGTTTTTGACTGTTATTCACCGTCTGGTTAACATGCCCATGGCTGAGAATCGGTCTAATTGTGCTGCTTACCCCCTTGACTGCACTCATTTATTAGACACTGACACGTACCCCCCCCCCCGTCCCAGCAATTGGCCACATCTCTACAACAGCACTTGTTGCGTGTGTACAGAGTTAAGAGTGTACTGTAAGCTCAGTCCACAGCTAGCTTGAAATGTCGCCGATAGAGCTATCAAATTAGATGTTTCGATAGCTCAAACGGCTGGTACGTTGTCAAGGAGGGTCACGTGTGTTGAGATCAGAGGATAACGGGTTGGAGCCCAGTATGGGGACAGGAAGCTATACTGTTAGCAGCACATCTGTTTCACGTGTGTGTGGGTTTTTTTTTCTCCCCAATTTCGTGGTACAGTCTTGTCTCATCGCTGCAACTCCCGTACGGACTCGGGAGAGGCGAAGTTCGAGAGCCATGCGTCCTCCGAAACACAACAGCCGCTCTGCTTCTTGACACAATGCGTCCAACCCGGAAGCCAGCCGCACCAATGTGTCGGCTGGTGACCTGGTAAGCGTGCACTGCTGGCGACCTGGTCGACATGCACTGCGCCCGGCCCGCCACAGGAGTCGCTAGTGCGCGATGAGACAAGGATATCCCTGCCGGCCAAACCCTCCCTAACCCGGATGACACTGGGCCAAATGTGCGCAGCCCAATTCTATTAGAGACCGTTTGCTCTGTTCTGTGAAGGGAGTAGTACACAGCGTTGTACGAGATCTTCTGTTTCTTGGCAATTTATTGCATGGAATATCCTTCATTTCTCAAAACAAGAATAGACTGACGAGTTTCAGAAGAAAGTTCTTTGTTTCTGGCCATTTTGAGCCTGTAATCGAACCCACAAATTCTGATGCTCCTGATACTCAACTAGTCTAAAGAAGGCCAGTTTTATTGCTTCTTTAATCAGAACAACAGTTTTCAGCTGTGCTAACATAATTTCAAAAGGGTTTTCTAATGATCAATTAGCCTATTAAAATGATAAACTTGGATTAGCTAACACAATGTGGGATTGGAACACAGGAGTGATGGTTGCTGATAATGGGCCTCTGTACGCCTATGTAGATATTCCATTAAAAAATCTGCCGTTTCTAGCTACAATAGTCATTTACAACATTAACAATGTCTACACTGTATTTCTGATAAATTTGATGTTATTTTAATGGACCAAAAAATGTGTTTTTCTTTCAAAAACAAGGACATTTCTAAGTGACCCCAAACTTTTGAACAGTAGTGTACATTCAGACTGTTTGACACTTTCTCACATGTTTGTAACGAACATGAAAATGAAATCAATTGTCTTAAGATAAGTTTTGCATTGTTCTCTTGTTGCAGTTTGTTGCTGGTGCCAAAGAGATCTGTTATGCCCTGAGGACAGAAGGCTTCTGGGCTGACTTCATCGACCCATCGTCAGGCATGGCGGTAAGACAACTCATAGCTGCTCAAGGATTAGCACTATGCTACAGAAATAGCTGTCTCATAACAAACAGTACATACAGTTGTGACACAGTGATGGCAATTGTGTGGTCTTCTTGCCAATTGAAATGGATTATAATTGTTAAACTAAAGTCTTTCAAACATAAACAAGCAGTATTCAGATCTTTCCCTTAATGTCTTCTGTCTCTCTTCCAGTTCTTTGGGTCGTACACCAACAACACACTGTTCGAGACCGACGAGCGGTACTGTAACCTGGGCTTCAGCATCGAGGACCTGGGCTGCTGCAAAGTCATCCGCCACACCTTGTGGGGAACACATGTTTTTGTGGGGACCGTTTTCACCAACGCACCTCCCGATAGCCATATCATGAAGAAGCTGCAAGGGAACTTAACCTGAATGATGGGAGAGTGTCTGGCATGTGGTTGCTATTATACCTTGATGTGTCATGGCTCTACACAGGCCTCAACTACTGTTTGGAGAGTTTGTTGTTCACATTTCTATAGAAACCCTCAAAATAGTACTATGGTGAAATATCCACACACATGGTCCCTGAGGGAATTACCATTAGAGTATATGTATTTTTTTGTGTCTATGTGCCAGACAGTGTTTTTTGCCCTTCGGTGTGTTGTGGTTGAAGGCCTGATTTTGAAAAGGGTCTCTCTTGCAAAATAGATTTTTATCTCAGAGACTTAACTGTAGAAATAAAGGTTATATTGAATGTGAAATAGAAAGTGGTTAAAGGTGGGTTGACTCTGTCCAGTTAGTAGAATAAGTCATGTAGTTAGATATAAAGGTGGGTTGACTCTGTCCAGTTAGTAGAATAAGTCATGTAGTTAGATATAAAGGTGGGTTGACTCTGTCCAGTTAGTAGAATAAGTCATGTAGTTAGATATAAAGGTGAGTTGACTCTGTCCAGTTAGTAGAATAAGTCATGTAGTTAGATATAAAGGTGGGTTGACTCTGTCCAGTTAGTAGAATAAGTCAGTTGAGAATAAGTCATGTAGTTAGATATAAAGGTGGGTTGACTCTGTCCAGTTAGTAGAATAAGTCATGTAGTTAGATATAAAGGTGGGTTGACTCTGTCCAGTTAGTAGAATAAGTCATGTAGTTAGATATAAAGGTGGGTTGACTCTGTCCAGTTAGTAGAATAAGTCATGTAGTTAGATATAAAGGTGGGTTGACTCTGTCCAGTTAGTAGAATAAGTCATGTAGTTAGATATAAAGGTGGGTTGACTCTGTCCAGTTAGTAGAATAAGTCATGTAGTTAGATATAAAGGTGGGTTGACTCTGTCCAGTTAGTAGAATAAGTCATGTAGTTAGATATAAAGGTGGGTTGACTCTGTCCAGTTAGTAGAATAAGTCATGTAGTTAGATATAAAGGTGGGTTGACTCTGTCCAGCTAGTAGAATAAGTCATGTAGTTAGATATAAAGGTGGGTTGACTCTGTCCAGTTAGTAGAATAAGTCATGTAGTTAGATATAAAGCTGGGTTGACTCTGTCCAGCTAGTAGAATAAGTCATGTAGTTAGATATAAAGCTGGTTTGACTCTGTCCAGTTAGTAGAATAAGTCATGTAGTTAGATATAAAGGTGGGTTGACTCTGTCCAGTTAGTAGAATAAGTCATGTAGTTAGATATAAAGGTGGGTTGACTCTGTCCAGTTAGTAGAATAAGTCATGTAGTTAGATATAAAGGTGGGTTGACTCTGTCCAGTTAGTAGAATAAGTCATGTGGTTAGATATAAAGACAATAAGTCATGTAGTTAGATATAAAGACAGTAAGTCATGTAGTTAGATATAAAGACAACATGGGGGATCTGCTGCTGCACCTGACTTGGGTTGATCACCTGCCATTTTTTATCAGAAGATAAAGGTTTACTTTTCTGATGTCATGAGATGAATCTCAAGAGCTCTTATTTGATCTATGTTACCTTCAGAATAGAGACCTCGTGTCTTGTTCACAGGTCCTGAGATCCAGTTAACCCTCAAATCCTTGAATATTGTGCTCGTGACAGTAATCAGTGCACTTGGGTCTGAAAGAGACAGGTATTGTCTCGCTCTACAAAATCAGCTGTTTTAGAAATGGGTCTGTGATTCTTGAGGCTGCTTTTATCCAGAAGTTCACACGTGAAATGCAATAAACGGAATAATCTTGTCAATGTGGTCAAGGAAAGAGGTTATTGTTGATTAACTAACCTTCATAGTACTAATACATTGATATATACTGAACAAAAATATAAACGCAACATGTAAAGTGTTGGTTTCATGAGCTGAAATAAAAGCACACAAAAAATGTATTCTATATGCACAAAAAGCTTATGTGTTGTGAAGGGAGGGATATAAAACAAAAATTATAAAATTTAGATTGTAATTATTTGTCATCATGACCCACAGCTCTCATTCACTGTAAGAGGCACGTGTTGAATTTGATAAGCTGAAATGAGCACCTGTCGGTTCAGGCTGTTTTCCTGGAAGGTGTCAGTAGTAGGGAGTGTATGTGGTACCATTAACATTCATTGACCTCTACTGTTCCAACAATCACACAGCAGATGGGACATAATCTCCTTTTAGACCCACACCAGGATTATTCACTGCATCATTTAGATGGGTCTGAATCGATCTGAAATGAATTGCCGTTGTTGTCTTTTGTACCTAGTGGAAATAATGCGTTCAAATTCACTATCCTTGTTCTTGCAGTCTGAACTTTGTAAGTACGTTATTGATATGAGCCCAAAATCTAACTCTAACAAACACCCAACAACATAGCATAGGCCAGTAAACTATCCCACAATATTAACTTGGTATTTTTTGTTTGTATTTTATTAGGATCAACCATTAGCTGTTGTGAAAGTAGCAGCTACTCTTCCTGGAGTCCAACACAGAACATGAAACAATACATAATACAGAACATTAATAGACAAGAACAGCTCAAGGACAGAACTACATCCCTTTTTTTTTTAAATGGCACTCGTAGCCTACATATCAATACATACACACAAACTATCTAGGTTAAATAGGGGAGAGGTGTTGTGTCGTGAGGTGTTGCTTTATCTGTTTTTTGAAACCAGGTTTGCTGTTTATTTGAGCAATATTAAATGGAACCAAGTTCCATGCAATAATGGCTCTATATAATACTGTACGCTTTCTTGAATTTGTTCTTGATTAAGGGACTGTGAAAAGACCCATGGTGGCATGTCTGGTGGGGTAAATGTGTGTGTCAGAGCTGTGTGTAAATTGACTATGCAAACAATTTGGGATTTTCAACACATTGTTTCTTATAAAAAGAAGGGATGCGGTCAGTCTCTCCTCAACTCTTAGCCAAGAGAGACTGGCATGCATAGTATTTATATCAGCCCTCTGATTACAATGAAGAGCAAGACGTGGCTCTCTGTTCTGGGCCAGCTGCAGCTTAACTAGGTCTTTCCTTGCAGCTGACAAAACTAGCAGAACTTGTTTTTTTGGAGTGTTGTGTCAAAAAAAGCATGGGCTACTGTGTGGTGCAGTGGTCTAAGGCACTACATCTCAGTGCTCGAGGCATCAATACAAACCCTGGTTCGATTCCAGGGTGTATCACAACCGGCTGTGATTGGGAGTCCCGTAGAGCGGGGCACAATTGGCCCAGCGTTGTCTGGGTTAGGGTTTGACCGGGGTAGGCCATCATTGTAAATAAAAATGTGTTCTTAACTGACTTGCCTACAGTAGTTAAATAAAGGTTAAATAACATTCTAATTATTAATCTAACAATCCTTATTATTTTCTAAGGTAAGATCTTTTTAAATGTTTTGTTTGTAAGAAATGTCACTTGGTTATGTGTAATAAGTAATTATATAGATGATGCTCACAGGTAACTATAAAGTTACACCACTCTAAATAGCTAGATCATGGGTAACAACTAGCTACAACCTTGTATATATGCAGATATTACAGATATGTCGTCTGTGGTGTATTAGTGTGTATATTTTCTCACTTGGTGCTTTCAGAAGCTGACAATTTAGATTGTCAGAATGGGTATCATACTTTGTAGGTACACATTAATTACAAGTAAGTACCCCTTAAGATACACTTCATTTTAACTGGCTAAATCCTGTGTAACACCTAGTAATTATATTGTACTTATGCAGATATTGCATGTACTTTGTGGTGTACTAGTGTGTTTATCCTCCCACTTGGATGGCAAGGAGGATCAGGTTGTCATAATGGGTAACATTAAATATCAGCAATTTTTTTATTATAATCTGAAATGCCACCCGTATGGTAGACCCCAGTCAGTGAGGTTTAATTTATATCTGATCTGTTTTTGTAAACTCAACCGAGTTAACCCAGATGGTACACTTTTTGGGGGCAAGAGCTAGCAACAACATTGAGTGGAGATTTAGTAGCGTTTGCGTTCACAGGTAAGTATTAAGAGCCTATTGAGCCTATTGAGCTATCCTTGTGACAGTTATTACTGAATCGGATGCAGTTGAGAAGAAATGTAACACTAAATTGGTGAATTTAGTGGAAACATGTATTTGTAATGGATATCAATCCAAGATGGCGTAGCAGTCAGACGTCTTTGTCTTGTCTCGTCCCATGTGTATATATCTTTTTCTTTGCGTTCTTTTTAATATTTTTCCTAAACCTCAACTTCAAAATACTCTCCTGCAACCCGCCTCAACCAATGTGGTGTGGATCTGGTTTGTTTTTCCTAAAGTATTTCTATTTACCTCCGAACTGGAATACCTCAACTGAAGCTAGCTATCTAACTAGCTACCAGCTATCAGTCAGCTAACCACTGCTCGCGGTTATCAGCTAACCTTTAGCCCGGGAAGCTCTTGCTAGTTCGTACCAACGCGTTTCAAACCAGATAATACCGGACCTTTTTTTCTCTCAATATCCGCAAATTCCTACCACAAACTGAACCTTTTCATCTGGATCATCACAGCTAGCTAACCGCAACCATGGTTGACTAATCCTGGCTAACGCTTCCGTCCCGGAGCTAGCACCAACTCACTCCTGAGCTACAATATCCAGACCCCTTCTACTGCCGGTACGGGGCACGGAACCCCGCCGATCCTCTACAACTCGAATAACGACATAATCTGCCCGAGGATTCCAACAGGCCCCTCACGTGTGACGTCCGCTGAAGGCCCATTCTGCTAACCTGCTAGGCCTGCTAGCTACCTAGAGCTACTTGCTCCACTCCCACTCCCCAGGTGCTCTCATTTGTTGACTTCTGTAACCGTAGAAGCCTTGGTTTCATGCATGTTAACATTAGAAGCCCACTCCCTAAATTTGTTTTACTCACTGCTTTAGCTTACTCTGCCAACCCGGATGTCTTAGCCGTGTCTGAATCCTGGCCATTGCTAACTATAACATTTTACACCAAGATAGAACTGCCAAAGGGGGGCGGTGTTGCAATCTACTGCAAAGATAGCCTGCAGAGTTCTGTATTACTATCCAAGTCTGTACCCAAACAATTCGAGCTTCTACTTCTAAAAACTCCCCTTTCCAGAAACAAGTCTCTCACTGTTGCCGCTTGCTATAGACCCACCTCTGCCCCCATCTGTGCCCTCGATACCATATGTGAATTGATTGCCCACCATCTATCTTCTGAGCTCGTGCTACTAGGTGACCTAAACTGGGACATGCTTTAACACCCCGGCCATCCTACAATCCAAGCTTGATGCCCTCAATCTCACACAAATTATCAATGAACCTACCAGGTACAACTCCAAATCCGTAAACACGGGCACCCTCACAGATGTCATCCTAACTAACTCGCCCTCCAAATACACCTCTGCTGTTTTCAATCAAGATCTCAGCGATCACTGCCTCATTGCCTGCATCCGTAATTGGTCTGCGACCAAACGACCACCCCTCATCACTGTCAAATGCTCCCTAAAACACTTCTGCGAGCAGGCCTTTCTAATCGAAATGGCCGGGATATCCTGGAATGACATTGACCTCATCCCGTCAGTAGATGATGCCTGTCTATTCTTTAAAAGTGCCTTCCTCACCATCTTAAATAAGCATGCCCCATTCAAAAAATCTCAAACTAGGAATAGATATAGTCCTTGGTTCACTCCAGACCTGTCTGCCCTTGACCAGCACAAAAACATCCTGTGGCGTTCTGCATTAGCATCAAATAGCCCCCGAGATATGTAACTTTTCAGGGAAGTTAGGAACAAATATACACAGGCAGTTAGGAAAGCTAAGGCTAGCTTTTTCAAACAGAAAAGTGCATCCTGTAGTACTAACTCAAAAAAGTTCTGTGACACTGTAAGGTCCATGGAGAATAAGAGTACCTCCTCCCAGCTGCCCACTGCTCTGAGGCTAGGAAACACTGTCACCACCGATAAATGCACTATAATTGAGAATTTCAATAAGCATTTCTCTATGGCTGGCCATGCTTTCGACCTGGCTACCCCTACCCCGGTCAACTGCCCGGCACCCTCCACAGCAATCCGCCAAAGCCCCCACCATTTCTCCTTCACCCATATCCAGATAGCTGATGTTCTGAAAGAGCTGCAAAATCTGGTCCCCTAGAAATCACCCGGGCTAGACAATCTGGACCCTCTCTTTCTAAAATTATCTGCCGAAATTGTTGCAACCCCTATTACTAGCCTGTTCAACCTCTCTGTCGTATCGTCTGAGATTCCCAAAGATTGGAAAGCTGCCGCGGTCATCCCCCTCTTCAAAGGGGGTGACACTCTAGACCCAAACTGCTACAGACCTATATCTATCCTACCCTGTCTTTCTAAGGTCTTCGAAAGCCAAGTTAACAAACAGATTACCGACCATTTCAAATCCCACCATACCTTCTCCGCTATGCAATCTGGTTTCAGAGCTGGTCATGGGTGCACCTCAGCCACGCTCATGGTTCTAAACGACATCATAACGCCATCGATAAGAGACATTACTGTGTAGCCGTATTCATCGACCTGGCCAAGGCTTTCAACTCTGTCAATCACCACATTCTTATTGGCAGACTCGACAGCCTTGGTTTCTCAAATTATTGCCTCGCCTGGTTTACTAACTACTTCTCAGACAGAGTTTAGTGTGTCAAATCGTAGGGCCTGTTGTCCAGACCTATGGCAGTCTCTATGGGGGTGCCACAGGGTTCAATTCTCGGGCCTTCTCTGTATACATCAATGATGTTGCTCTTGCTGCTGGTGATTCTCTGATACACCAAAGCCCCATACACTACCCACCATTGCGACCTGTACGCTCTCGTTGGCTGGCCCTCGCTTCATACTCGTCGCCAAACCTACTGGCTACAGGTTAACTACAAGTCTCTGCTAGGTAAAGCCCCGCCTTATCTCAGCTCACTGGTCACCATAGCAGCACCCACTCGTAGCATGCGCTCCAGCAGGTATATCTCACTGGTCACCCCCAAAGCCAATTTCTCCTTTGGTCGTCTTTCCTTCCAGTTCTCTGCTGCCAATGACTGGAACGAACTGCAAAAATCTCTGGAGCTGGAGACTCATATCTCCCTCACTAGCTTTAAGTGCCAGCTGTCAGAGCAGCTCACAGATCACTGCACCTGTACATAGCCCATCTGTAAACAGCCGATCTATCTACCTACCTCATCCCCATACTGTATTTATTTATTTGTCTTGCACCTTTGCACCCCAGTATCTACTTACACATTCATCTTCTGCACATCTACCATTCCAGTGTTTAATTGCTATATTGTAATTACTTCGCCACCATGGCCTATTTATTGCCTTAACTCCCTTATCTTACCTCATTTGCACTCACTGTATATATACTTTTTGTTTTCTTTTTTTCTACTGTATTATTGACTGTATGTTTGTTTATTCCATGTGTAACTCTGTGTTATTGTATGTGTCGAATTGCTATTCTTTATCTTGGCCAGGTCGCAGTTGCAAATGAGAACTTGTTCTCAACTAGCCTACCTGGTTAAATAAAGGTGAGATAAAATAAATAAAAATGAACTCTGTTGTAACCGGCCGCGACCGGGAGGTCCGTGGTGGCGACGCACAATTGGCCTAGCGTCGTCCGGGTTAGGGAGGGGTTGGCCGGTAGGGATATCCTTGTCTCATCGCGCACCAGCGACTCCTGTGGCGGGCTGGGCGCAGTGCACGGTAACCAAGGTTGCCAGGTGCACGGTGTTTCCTCCGACACATTGGTGCTGCTGGCTTCCGGGTTGGATGGCGCTGTGTTAAGAAGCAGTGCGGCTTGGTTGGGTTGTGTATCGGAGGACGCATGACTTTCAACCTTCGTCTCT
The DNA here is from genome assembly GCF_018296145.1 of Oncorhynchus tshawytscha. Lineage (NCBI taxonomy): Eukaryota > Metazoa > Chordata > Actinopteri > Salmoniformes > Salmonidae > Oncorhynchus > Oncorhynchus tshawytscha. The sequence goes on from NC_056454.1 coordinate 41,963,062, forward strand.
CCCGAGCCCGTACGGGAGTTGTAGCGATGAGACGAGATAGTAGCTACTAAACAATTGGATACCATGAAATTGGGGAGAAAAATGGGTAAAATTCAAACAAAAAAAGAATAAATGTGATTTGATATGATTTGACAGAGAAGAGCTTGGACTGGGCTGAGCTGGAGCTGCCCTCCCGTAGGGGTGGGAGGGACAAAGACCTGAGGTGGCAGAATGGAGTGCTCAGTTGGGGTGTAGAGTTTGAGCATAGCCTGTAGGTAGGAAGGGGCAGTTCCTCTTGCTGTTCTGTAGGTAAGCACCATGGTTTTGTAGTGGATGCACGCTTCGACTGGAAGCCAGTGGAGTGTGTGGAGGAGCGGGGTGATTGAAAACCAGGCAGGCTGCAGCATTCTGGATAAGTTGCAGGGGTTTGATGGCACAAGCGGGGAGCCCAGGGACATCTAGTTCCGGAGTATAGAACTAATCATGGGGGCCTGGAACTAATCATGGGGGCCTAGAACTCTGGAACTCTAGTGTGTTTAGTTGTATGCTAATTATGGGCCTAGAACTCTGGAACTCTAGTCTGTTTAGTTGTATGCTAATTATGGGCCTAGAACTCTGGAACTCTAGTCTGTTTAGTTGTATGCTAATTATGGGCCTAGAACTCTGGAACTCTAGTCTGTTTAGTTGTATGCTAATTATGGGCCTAGAACTCTGGAACTCTAGTCTGTTTAGTTGTATGCTAATTATGGGCCTAGAACTCTGGAACTCTAGAAGTCTGTTTAGTTGTATGCTAATTATGGGCCTGGGCCTAGAACTAATTATGGGCCTAGAACTCTGGAACTCTAGTCTGTTTAGTTGTATGCTAATTATGGGCCTAGAACTCTGGAACTCTAGTCTGTTTAGTTGTGTGCTAATCATGGGCCTAGAACTCTGGAACTCTAGTCTGTTTAGTTGTGTTCTAATAGTTGTGTTCTAATCATGGGCCTAGAACTCTGGAACTCTAGTCTGTTTAGTTGTATGCTAATTATGGGCCTAGAACTCTGGAACTCTAGTCTGTTTAGTTGTATGCTAATTATGGGCCTAGAACTCTGGAACTCTAGTCTGTTTGTTTAATTGTGTAGAACTCTAATCAGTCTGTTTAGTTGGCCTAGAACTCTGGAACTCTAGTCTGTTTAGTTGTGTTCTAATCATGGGCCTAGAACTCTGGAACTCTAGTCTGTTTAGTTGTATGCTAATTATGGGCCTAGAACTCTGGAACTCTAGTCTGTTTAGTTGTATGCTAATTATGGGCCTAGAACTCTGGAACTCTAGTCTGTTTAGTTGTATGCTAATTATGGGCCTAGAACTCTGGAACTCTAGTCTGTTTAGTTGTGTGCTAATCATGGGCCTAGAACTCTGGAACTCTAGTCTGTTTAGTTGTATGCTAATTATGGGCCTAGAACTCTGGAACTCTAGTCTGTTTAGTTGTATGCTAATTATGGGCCTAGAACTCTGGAACTCTAGTCTGTTTAGTTGTATGCTAATTATGGGCCTAGAACTCTGGAACTCTAGTCTGTTTAGTTGTATGCTAATTATGGGCCTAGAACTCTGGAACTCTAGTCTGTTTAGTTGTGTGCTAATCATGGGCCTAGAACTCTGGAACTCTAGTCTGTTTAGTTGTATGCTAATTATGGGCCTAGAACTCTGGAACTCTAGTCTGTTTGTTTAGTTGGGCCTAGAACTCTGGAACTCTAGTCTGTTTAGTTGTATGCTAATTATGGGCCTAGAAGAACTAGTCTGGGCCTAGAACTCTAGTCTGTTTAGTTGTGTGCTAATCATGGGCCTAGGACTCTGGAACTCTAGTCTGTTTAGTTGTGTTCTAATCATGGGCCTAGAACTCTGGAACTCTAGTCTGTTTAGTTGTATGCTAATTATGGGCCTAGAACTCTGGAACTCTAGTCTGTTTAGTTGTATGCTAATTATGGGCCTAGAACTCTGGAACTCTAGTCTGTTTAGTTCTATGCTAATTATGGGCCTAGAACTCTGGAACTCTAGTCTGTTTAGTTGTGTGCTAATCATGGGCCTAGAACTCTGGAACTCTAGTCTGTTTAGTTGTATGCTAATTATGGGCCTAGAACTCTGGAACTCTAGTCTGTTTAGTTGTATGCTAATTATGGGCCTAGAACTCTGGGACTCTAGTCTGTTTAGTTGTGTGCTAATCATGGGCCTAGGACTCTGGAACTCTAGTCTGTTTAGTTGTGTTCTAATCATGGGCCTAGAACTCTGGAACTCTAGTCTGTTTAGTTGTATGCTAATTATGGGCCTAGAACTCTGGAACTCTAGTCTGTTTAGTTGTGTGATTTCTCTCCCATCAGGCAGTGAAGGGTTAATGGGTGAAGCAAGGCCCCATGCTGCTGACAGATCAGGCCATGAGGCACACAACAATTAGCCCAAATTCCAGCCAGGTTGCGAGACAGAGACGTGATGGTTGGCGAGCACCAGGGAGCAAACAAGTTAATCTGGTTGTACTATCTCTGAATCCCGCAACTCTTCAGAAGTCTGGTACTATCGGGCATCTCAAACCATGGCCTCCGAGGTTTTAGTCTCAAGTTCTCATCACTACATACAGCAGGCCTACCGACTGTGGTTGACTGGGTCTGTCAGTCTCACAGATCAGTCTCGGTTCAAACACGAAGTACTTCTTATTTCTGCTCACAACTCAATGTTGACACTGGCTTTGTATACCAGTGTCAACACTTGTTTTTTTCTGTCATTGTGATTTCTGCTATTGTGTTGATGGAATATTACATGAAAGTAAAGTGTTTAATGTACGATTAGTCAATCAGTGTGTGTTTCCATTTATCGTCCCCACAACTGTAACTAAGGGGTTAGTGTAAATATTATACATACTGTACAGTATGTGGATGAAAACTCTATGGTCTCCGTTTCCTGTCTAAAGAATAGAGGTCGAGGAGGTTGTTCTGTTAGTGATGAGAGGGGTTCTTATCATTTCCTAAAGTCTGACTCCCTCCTTGGAATTACTTTCTTAAGGAAATGGCAATGGCCGCCAGACAAGAAAAAGCTGTCTGTCGGTCTTGATATGAGCTGATTATGGATTGATCCTGTCAGCAATACAAAAAATATCCGATACTGTTACTGTGGGGTTTCACACATGCTGGCAGAATTTATCACATTAATTCATCTTTATTCATATTTAGTCAAGGTTGATAGCTAGGTCAGACTAGTTGCTTGTTAGTTTGCATTAAAAAAAAGAGTAATTAACATCAAACCTGACTCCCAAAGACAAATAATTTCCGACATTCAATTGAAATAGGATAAAAACATGTTTAGCCTGTATTTATTAAAAGACCCCATTAATCAACTGTATCACGCACACACTTCTTGTGATAAACAGGCTCCAAGGACCACGTGCAAAAACATTAAGCATACAGTCATGAGAAATCAGCGCTTTTTAAGTTTATTGTTTCAAGTTTACTGAGTCAGGGCCAGTGTTCAGCCAGTCCAGGAGGATGTACCTTATTGTAGGGAGTGGGAAAGAACAATGGAGAAACAAAACTATCTATAATTCATTATTTCCTGTTTAATTAACTGTCTGAACTATACTGCATTCCTTCAAATTGACATGAATCTATTTCAAAACATATGCCAGGACCTCGTCTGCATTACATTCAGGTACAGAACATCTCTGTGGCAGAGCTTTCATTCAGATCCCCAGAACCAGTTTTCATGATCCACGTTCCAAACGTTACAGACCTGCTGCTGGCCCCAGTCAGTCAGAGGCAGTGTAGTCAGTTAGAGACCTTCTCTGGCCCCAGTCAGTCAGAGACAGTGTAGTCAGTGAGAGACCTGCTCTGGCCCCAGTCAGTCAGAGACAGTGTAGTCAGTTAGAGACCTGCTCTGGCTCCAGTCAGTCAGAGACAGTGTAGTCAGTTAGAGACCTGCTCTGGCCCCAGTCAGTCAGAGACAGTGTAGTCAGTTAGAGACCTGCTCTGACCCAGTCAGTCAGAGACAGTGTAGTCAGTTAGAGACCTGCTCTGACCCCAGTCAGTCAGAGACCTGCTGCTGACCCCAGTTAGTCAGAGACAGTGTAGTCTGTTAGAGACCTGCTCTGGCCCCAGTCAGTCAGAGACAGTGTAGTCAGTTAGAGACCTGCTCTGCCCCCAGTCAGTCAGAGACAGTGTAGTCAGTTAGAGACCTGCTCTGGCCCCAGTCATTCAGAGACAGTGTAGTCAGTTAGAGACCTGCTCTGGCTCCAGTCAGTCAGAGACAGTGTAGTCAGTTAGAGACCTGCTCTGGCCCCAGTCAGTCAGAGACAGTGTAGTCAGTTAGAGACCTGCTCTGACCCCAGTCAGTCAGAGACAGTGTAGTCAGTTAGAGACCTGCTCTGGCCCCAGTCAGTCAGAGACAGTGTAGTCAGTTAGAGACCTGCTCTGGCCCCAGTCAGATACTGTAGCCAGTGTAATTATATATACAGATGAAGTCGTAAGTTTACATACACCTTAGCCAAATACATTTAAACTCAGTTTTTCCTGACATTTAATCCTAGAAAAATTCCCTGTTTTAGGTCAGTTAGGATCAACACTTTCTTTTGAGAATGTGAAATGTCAGAATAATAGTAGAGAGAATGATTTATTTCAGCTTTTATTTATTTCATCACATTCCCAGTGGGTCAGAAGTTTACATACACTCAATTAGTATTTGGTAGCATTGCCTTTAAATTGTTTAACTTGGGTCAAACATTTCGGGTAGCCTTCCACATGCTTCCCACAATAAGTTGGGTGAATTTTGTCCCATCCCTCCTGACAGAGCTGGTGTAACTGAGTCAGGTTTGTAGGCCTCCTTGCTCGCACATTCTTTTTCAGTTCTGCCCACAAATTGTCTATAGGATTGAGGTCAGGGCTTTGTGATGGCCACTCTAATACCTTGACTTTGTTGCAAGCCTCACCCTTTTTCCTCCAAACATAACAATGGTCATTATGGCCAAACAGTTCTATTTTTGTTTCATCAGACCAGAGGACATTTCTCCAAAAGTATGAGCTTTGTCCCCATGTGCAGTTGCAAACCGTAGTCTGGCTTGTTGTGGCGGTTTTGGAGCAGTGGCTTCTTCCTTGCTGAGCGGACTTTCAGGTTATGTCGATATAGGACTTGTTTTACTGTGGATAGAGATCCTTTTGTACCTGTTTCCTCCAGCATCTTCACAAGGTCCTTTGCTGTTGTTCTGGGATTGATTTGCACTTTTCACACCAAAGTACGTTCATCTCTAGGAGACAGAACGTGTCTCCTTCCTAAGCGGTATTACGGCTGCGTGGCCCATGGTGTTCATACTTGTGTACTATTGTTTGTACAGATGAATGTGGTACCTTCAGGCATGTGGAAATTGTTCCCAAGGATGAACCAGACTTGTGGAGGTCTACCATTTTTTTTCTGAGGTCTTGGCTGATTTATTTTGATTTTCCCAGGATGTCAAGCAAAGAGGCACTGAGTTTGAAGGTAGGCCTTGAAATACACCCACAGATACACCTCCAATTGACTCAAATTATGTAAATTAGCCTAATAAAAGCTTCTAAAGCCATGACATCATTTTCTGGAATTTTCCAAGCTGTTTAAAGGCACAGTCAATTTAGTGTATGTAAACCTCTGACCCACTGGAGTTGTGATACAGTGAGTTATAAGTTAAATAATCTGTCTGTAAACAATTGTTGGAAAAATTACTTGGCTCATGCACAAAGTAGATGTCCTAACCGACTTGCCAGAACTATAGTTTGTTAACAAGAAATTTGTGGAGTTGTTGAAAAACAAGTTTTAATGACTCCAACCTAAGTGTATGTAAACTTCCAACTTTATTTAAAAAAATGTTAACTAGGCAAGTCAGTTTAGAACAAACTCTTATTTACAATGATGGCCTACAATAATCCCAGGGTTGTCCAGGGCCAGGACGGGTGCTCTGTCTTTTCATTCTCATACCCAGAACCACTTAATCCTGTCAGACCTTCACGCCAGGGAATTAATTAAATTAAGACACAGATTAGCACAGGGGTTTGCAATGAACTACAGGACTGGGTTTTGGGCAGACAAAAGCAAACACAGCTTACCTGACATAGAGAGAGGGTGCTTCTGGGAAAGCTGCGGTGTGGGAGTGCTGGGCACAGAGAGCTTTGCAGCATGGGACATAGTTGGATCAGTAGAGCACAAATGTGTGTTGCCAAATTGGAGGTTAGTGATTTCCTTCCATACCAACTTTCATAACAAGCAAGCAATTTTCTATTTTTTTACACTTATAATCAGGTGTTGAAAGTTGGTCCTGTTCTTCTGTTTTACTGTAAAGGGGTCAGAGAACCCCCTCCATCTATCCATCCGTTACGCTCTCCCTAACAAGTTGCCATGACGCAAACTTCCATAATGCATCTAAAACAGTTACACTTCCTGGATCACTTCCAAAACCAGAAACAACACCCATAAATATGTTGGGGGTTCTCACAACATGCTTCCTTACTGTCAATGTCTTACTTCAATATCCACTTTATTGTTTCGTCGGTTACACCTAGAGACAATATAGCTGTGCCATTTTACCACGTTCCCACAGTAATGTCTTCATTTATAGAAATCCCTCTCAGCAAGGCTGACATTTTCACCTCATATCATTTCCTACACTAATACTTCCTATATGCTAGAAGCATTAACAATGACAAATCAGGGTGTTTGATCTTTAGGGCCAGGGCCCGGTTTCCCAAAAGTATCTTAAGGCTAAGTTCATGTTGGAACCTTGTGGGAAACCGGGCCCTGGGCTGATAATTCTAACATGCACCAAAGCCTTTCATCAATTTAAACATTTTATTAGCCAGACTCTTGAAAAAATAACTGTTTTCCTTTTACCTTTTTCTGTTCCTTTTATCAGTGGTTTGATCTGGAAAAAGTGACACATTGAAATGATTAAGCAGTCTGAGTGAGCTGGTGATTACGGCAATTAAATAAATATGGGAAAGAGTTGGAGGAGAACTTGTGTTGGTCTCCTAGGTGGGCATGGACTCTACAAAGTGGTGGGCATGGACTCTACAAAGTGGAGGGCATGGACTACAAAGTGGTGGGCATGGACTCTACAAAGTGGTGGGCATGGACTCTACAAAGTGGTGGGCATGGACTCTACAAAGTGGTGGGCATGGACTCTACAAAGTGGTGGGCATGGACTCTACAAAGTGGTGGGCATGGACTCTACAAAGTGGTGGGCATGGACTCTACAAAGTGGAGGGCATGGACTCTACAAAGTGGAGGGCATGGACTCTACAAAGTGGAGGGCATAGACTCTACAAAGTGGAGGGCATAGACTCTACAAAGTGGAGGGCATAGACTCTACAAAGTGGAGGGCATGGACTCTACAAGGTGTCAAAACTGTTCCACATGGATGCTGGTCCATGTTGATTCCAATGCTTGCCGCAATTGTGTCAAGTGGGCTGGATGTCCATTGGATGGTGGATCGTTCTTGATACACACGGGAAAATGTTGAGCATGAAAAACCCAGCAGCGTTGCAGTTCTTGACTCACTCAAACCGGTGCACCTGGCACCTACTACTGTACCATACCCTGTTCAAAGGCACTTCAATATTTTGTCTTGCCCATTCAGCCTCTGAATGGCACACATACACAATCCATGTCTCAATTTTCTCAAGGCTTAAAAATCCTTCTTTAACCTGTCTCCTCCTGTTCATCTACATTGATTGAAGGGGATTTAACAGGTGACTTCAATAAGGGTTCATAGCGTTCACCTGGATTCACCTGGTCAGTCTGTGTCTTGGAAAGATTTCCTAATGTTTTGCACATTCATTGTATAAAACAATATCTCCAGAGTTCTTTACACACACAACCTGGGTTCAAATACATGTGAATTTTAGTATTTTTTATTTAAAAAAATATTTTCAATGTGTTTGAGTATCTTCAAATAATGTGGCACAAATCAACTACTTCTATTGGAAGTGTTTGAAAGTATTTTCAAATACTATTTTCAAATACCTGGATGAAATGCATGGGAGTGTGTATGAGTCAGTGTATTTTAGTCATTTTGAGCCAGTGTGTATGAGTCAGTTTATTTGAGTCATTTTGAGCCAGTGTATATGAGTCAGTGTATATGAGTCAGTGTATATGAGCCAGTGTATATGAGTCCGTGTATATGAGTCAGTGTATATGAGCCAGTGTATATGAGTCCGTGTATATGAGTCCGTGTATATGAGTCAGTGTATTTGAGTCAGTGTATTTGAGTCAGTGTATTTGAGTCAATGTATTTGAGTCAGTGTATTTGAGTCAGTTTATTTTAAGTCAGTTAATTTTAGTCATTTTGAGCCAGTGTATATGAGTCAGTGTATTTGAGTCAGTGTATTTGAGTCAGTGTATTTGAGTCAGTGTATTTGAGTCAGTTTATTTTAAGTCAGTTAATTTTAGTCATTTTGAGCCAGTGTATATGAGTCAGTGTATTTGAGTCAGTTTATTTTAAATCAGTTTATTTGAGTCCTTTTGAATATTTTCAATTTTCGAAATACTTACTTCCAAATGTCTTTGAAAGTAACTGAAATACTCCCAAATGGTATTTTAACCCAGGTCTGACACACACACACACACACACACACACACACACACACACACACACACACACACACACACACACACACACACACACACACACACACACACACACACACACACACACACACACACACACACACACACACACACACACACACACACACACACACACACACACACACACACACACACACACACACACACAAACACTGTAATCTCATCTGGCCTGTGCTCCAGATACACTTTTAATCCCCTTCCCTGACATTCCAGGGGGATTGTGGTTCACAGCTGACCAACCCAGTCACCAGGGCACCCATATGCCCCTGTAATTATACCCCTCCATCCACCCCACGTACCCCCATCCACCCCCCGTACCACCCCTGTACCCCCTGTACTTATGTCCCCTTCCTCTCTTTCCTGTCTCATCCTTTCCATGGATCAGCAACCATCCATAAAATCTCTGTCATGGTTGTTCACGCTCCATTCTCTGCTTCTCTACAGTTCACAACACCCCTACCAGTCCAGGTGCAACGGCTTCATCAGTCCTATCACTGTTTCATTACATCAATGTAAGAACATTAAAGATAGGATCAAATTAACATTCGTACAAGGTAGTGTTCCTAATCTCTGGCCATTTTCAGAATCACAAGCACTTCGACCTAGCTACACTGTCACCCTCTTATTTAAAAAAATATATTAACCCCTCCCCAATCCACCCCCCCCCCCTTCAGAGGACAAATATTTTCCTCTCACTGTCAACTGTGTTTATTTTCAGCAAACTTAACGTGTGTAAATATTTGTATGAACATAACAAGATTCAAGAACTGAGACATAAACTGAACAAGTTCCACAGACATGTGACTAACAGAAATGGAATAATATGTCCCTGAACAAAGGGGGAGGGGTCAAAAGTAACAGTCAGTATTTGGTGTGGCCACCAGCTGCATTAAGTACTGCAGTGCATCTCCTCCTCATGGGCTGCACCAGATTTGCCAGTTCTTGCTGTGAGATGTTACCCCAGTCTTCCACCAAGGCACCTGCAAGTTCCCGGACATTTCTTGGGGAAATGGCCCTAGTCCTCACTCTCCAATCCAACAGGTCCCAGACGTGCTCAATGGGATTGAGATCTGGGCTCTTCGCTGGCCATGGCAGAACACGGATATTCCTGTCTTGCAGGAAATCACGCACAGACGAGCAGTATGGCTGGTGGCATTGTCATGCTGGAGGGTCATGTCAGGATGAGCCTGCAGGAAGGCAACCACATGAGGGAAGAGGATGTCTTCCCTGTGATGCACAGCATTGAGATTGCCTACAATGGCAACAAGCTCAGTCCGATGATGCTGTGACACACCGCCCTAGACCATGACAGACCCTCCACCTCCAAATCGATTCCACTCCAGAGTACAGGCCTCGGTGTAATGCTCATTCCTTCAACGATAAACGCGAATCAGACCATCACCCTTGGAGAGACATAACTGCCTTACAACAGGCCTACAAGGCCCCAGTCCAGCCTATTGTGGACAGTCTGAGCATTGATGGAGAGATTGTGCGTTCCTGGTGTAACTCAGCAGTTGTTGTTGCCATCCTGTACCTGTCCCGCAGGTGTGATGTTCGGATGTACTGATCCTGTGCAGGTGTTGTTACACATGGTCTGCCACTGCGAGGACGATCAGCTGTCCATCCTGTCTCCCTGTAGCGCTGTCTTAGGCGTCTCACAGTATGGGCATTACAATTTATTGCCCTGGCCACATCTGCTGTCCTCATGCCTCCTTGCAGCATGCCTAAGGCACGTTCACGCAGATGACCAGCGACCCTGGGCATCTTTCTTTTAGTGTTTTTCAGAGTCAGTAGAAAGGCTTCTTTAGTGTCCTAAGTTTTCATAACTGTGACCTTAATTGCCTACTGTCTGTAAGCTGTTAGTGTCTTAACGGCCATTCCACAGGTGCATGTTCATTAATTGTTTATGGTTCATTGAACAAGCATGAGAAACAGTGTTTAAACCCTTTACAATGAAGATCTGTGAAGTTGGAGTTTTACAAATGATCTTTGAAAGACAGGGTCCTGAAAAAGGGATGTTTCTTTTTTTTGCTGAGTTTAGATATGGAGACAATGGACAGCCTTGTTTTACTCCACTTAAAATCTATGTCAGGTAACCGTGTGTACTGTAGCCTACTTTATGTCAGGTGACCATGTGTACTGTAGCCTACTTTATGTCAGGTGAACATGTGTACTGTAGCCTACTTTATGTCAGGTGATCATGTGTACTGTAGCCTACTTTATGTCAGGTGACCATGTGTACTTTAGCCTACTTTATGTCAGGTGACCATGTGTACTGTAGCCTACTTTATGTCAGGTGACCATGTGTACTGTAGCCTACTTTATGTCAGGTGATCATGTGTACTGTAGCCTACTTTATGTCAGGTGACCATGTGTACTGTAGCCTACTTTATGTCAGGTGACCATGTGTACTGTAGCCTACTTTATGTCAGGTGATCATGTGTACTGTAGCCTACTTTATGTCAGGTGACCATGTGTACTGTAGCCTACTTTATGTCAGGTGACCATGTATACTGTAGCCTACTTTATGTCAGGTGATCATGTGTACTGTAGCCTACTTTATGTCAGGTGACCATGTATACTGTAGCCTACTTTATGTCAGGTGACCATGTATACTGTAGCCTACTTTATGTCAGGTGATCATGTGTACTGTAGCCTACTTTATGTCAGGTGACCATGTGTACTTTAGCCAACTTTATGTCAGGTGATCATGTGTACTGTAGCCTACTTTATGTCAGGTGATCATGTGTACTGTAGCCTACTTCATGTCAGGTGACCATGTGTACTGTAGCCTACTTTATGTCAGGTGATCATGTGTACTGTAGCCTACTTTATGTCAGGTGATCATGTGTACTGTAGCCTACTTTATGTCAGGTGACCATGTGTACTGTAGCCTACTTTATGTCAGGTGACCATGTATACTGTAGCCTACTTTTATGTCAGGTGATCATGTATACTGTAGCCTACTTTATGTCAGGTGATCATGTGAACTGTAGCCTACTTTATGTCAGGTGATCATGTGTACTGTAGCCTACTTTATGTCAGGTAACCATTGCCATTACAAGAATACCATTGCCACCGGCAACCACTTGTTTCAATGCACAGCGTCTGCTAAATGGCACAGGAATCCAGAGAGCCCTGTACTGTGCTGTGTCGTTGGGTGTTTCCCCTGCAGTGAGAGAGGACTTGATGTATTTCCATTGCAGATCCCTCTTCCCTGAGAGTCCTCGAAGGGTAATTAAAATCTCAGCAGGTAGAAGCTGAACAGGATATGCAGCCGTGCCCTCATACAATGAGGGTCATTCTTGAAACCCTGCACCAGCCAGGCATCCGACAACTAGGCCTGGAACAGCCCTCAATCACAATCACTAAAAACATGTCATTTAACAACCAGGCCTGGAACAGCCCTCAATCACAATCACTAAAAACATGTCATTTAACAACCAGGCCTGGAACAGCCCTCAATCACAATCACTAAAAACATGTCATTTAACAACCAGGCCTGGAACAGCCCTCAATCACAACATTTATATAAGGGTCAAGCTCTATATTTTCCTGTTGCAGGCTTCTCTCTCTGCTCTCTCCTCTCCCTCTTTCTCTCTCTGCTCTCCCTCTCTTTCTCTCTCTGCTCTCCCTCTCTTTCTCTCTCTGCTCCCCCCCCCCTCTCTCTCATGCTTCTGTATAGCTGTGGTTTCTCGTTGACTCCTCTAAACTCATGTTTCTGGGGTTCTCTTTTCCTACGGTGAGAGGCTGTGAGAGCAGATCTCTGGGCAACACAACCACTCCACCGGTCACCTTTAAATGAACAAAGATCCTGAGGCAAAAGAGAAAGAGGTTAATCCCTTTGAAAAAAAAAGGATTGGAAATGACACTGCAGGGTCTAAAGCCTGAGAACGCTATTGCTGTTTTCACTGCCCCTGAAAGAGGAGAAGGCAAAAAAAGAGAACAAGATATTTTTCTCCCACTGGCTGCCATACATATAGGGCTGTTTCCAGATTAGGACATCACCTAAGAACCCTAGCTACCACTGACGCCACCTCAGAGTGAAACCTAAAGCCTTTAGAATTTTCTACAAAGTCGACTTCATTTTCGCCGCGGAGTCCATATGCGGTCGGAAGAGGACAAAGGCCCCAGGATATTAACCCCCGACTCCCCTGGAGATCTATCCAACTGGGGTCATGTTCCCAAACAACGCCTCACTATGGGAGCAGTCTGAGGCCACTGGGACCAGACCCTAACTCACCATGGAGGACATCACCCAGTCCCAACAGATTTTACTGTTGTATTGTATTTGACTGTTTGTTTTGACTGTTTGTTTTGACTGTTTGCTCAAGTAATTTGGATCTGAATTGGAACAAAGCACCACAATTCACTTTATTTTCAATGTTAAACCGTGAATTTGTCATATTTACTCTTGAATGATTCACTTTTACGTAACGCCTATTGCTTATACTGTTGCATTCCATCCCTTTGTAGTCCAATACACCAGGTTGAGGAATGGTCGCTATGCTGATCTTCAGGACAGGGTAGCCCTACTGGTAGTATACAGTATACTACCAGTAGGGCTACCCTGCCCTGAGGATCAGCATAGCGACCATTCCTCAACCAAGGGGGACATAAACACTGTCCAGACTGAAGGGTTGTTTGTTTGCTTTGCCCCCGGGGCGGCAGGGTAGCCTAGTGTTTAGAGCTGACATGGTACAAATCTGTCGTTCTGCCCCTGAACAGGCAGTTAACCCACTGTTCCCAGGCCGTCATTGAAAATAAGAATTTGTTCTTAACTGACTTGCCTAGTTAAATAAAGTATTAGAACGGGGAATCAGGGGCATGTCAGAGGCACACAGGGGCCCGATCAACACTCCAGAGATGGCTTATCAGGAACTGCTGCCGATTCTACTGATGACATGGGTCTGCTCGGTTCCGAGGAGTCATCCTCAGATGTCACTTTTATATTTATGACCACTGAAAGTTGGACGGGTAGAAAAACAAACAGATTTATAGGCACCACACTGGGGCTGGGGGCTGGGGCTGGGACTGGGGCTGGGGCTGGGGGCAGGGGCTGGGACTGGGGGCTGGGGCTGGGACTGGGACTGGGCTGGGGCTGGGGCTGGGGCTGGGGCTGGGGCTGGGGCTGGGCCTGGGGCTGGGGCTGGGACTGGGGCTGGGGCTGGTGCTGGGGCTGGGACTGGGGCTGGGGCTGGGGCTGGGGCTGGGACTGGGGCTGGGGCCACAATTGATGGAAATTCTGCAATCTGTGGAAAAGGGACGGATATGAATAGCAATGGAATGCAGATACATGGCAAAAATGGGACATCTATCAAATGATCCTCACCTACAGGAATCTCCCACTAATTCCTATTGTAGTGAGAGGACGAAGCGTAGTGATTGAATGCTGATTCTCTTGTCTGACTCTGAATGGGTATTCAGGCCTAGTTTGGTCAGACCATTGGTTGAATTGGTATCCAGCACTACAGTATTATTGTTTTGTTGCTCAAATAACACTTATCTCATACGCCATTGACTAAGTGGTCATGTCTTCATCTTTAATATGAAGTTACAAAGTCATTCACATCTATATATACAGTTATTTACAAAAACATTGCATGTAAAAAAACAGAGATGATATTTACATAATATCAATTGGCACAACATAACATGCAACAGCCACATTATCAATGTTGATAAACTCATGCAAACGCACTTGTACGGTGCTTCTCTAGAGTCAGATTAAGGCAACATCTGGCAAGATATGTTGGCTCTCAGGTCACAATGCAAAAGACCTTGTGAAATATTTTAAAGATAAACTCTAGTATTTCCTGATTGATTTAAAGGGGAACCACATGTTCTAGCCCTTAAAGGGATACTTCGGGATTTTGGCAATGAGGCTCTTTATCTACTTACCCAGAGTCAGATGAACTCATGAATACCATTTTCATGACTCTGTGTCCAGTATGAAGGATAGAGGTTATTTCGCGAGCCAATGTGAAGTAGCTTTAGCACAATGACTGGAAGTCTATGGGTATCTGCTAGCATGCTAACAGTGAAACTACCTCTAACGTCCTTCGTACTTGACACAGAGACATAAAATGGTGTCCATGAGTTCATCTGACTCTAGGAAAATAGATAAAGGGCCTCATTGCCAAAATCCCAAAGAATTCCTTTGTTTACCCCATAAATAGGACCCTGTGTTTTGAGCAATCGTCACATGACCTGGATTTGAACCTTTATTTAAAGCTGCCCCCTTTTTCTGTTTATTTCAGATGGTCCAGAACCATCTTCAGACAAATGCAAATCGGGTGCAATTCTCATTTCTGGATGAGCTCAGAATACAGGATAAAATCTTGCTGTGATAGTGGACAACACAAGGCCCGCCATAAAAAAACTGAATGTAATTGATCAAATGTGAACAGAGCAGACTACAGTAGATAAAAACGTGTGCCATCTGTAAATCACGCTTCACTCTTTTCCTCTCAGCATTTGCCTGTAACTGAACAGACAGCAGAGATGGAGGCTTGCACACCTTGGTTCAAATACCATTTGAAATGACCGGTCTCCTCTATGTCTCGGGCGGTCAGCCTAAACAAATCATAAAAGCCTGGAGAACAATAACACTGTATTTGCTTACTCTGCATTTTTCTCGGCCAGCCAGGCAGCCACGCCGGCCAACAAAGAGTGATGGATGACAAACATGTCACGAAACACCGTATAAACACCAGAGTTATGTGTCACGAGAACGGAAAACATTAAAACAGGGGTGAGTAAAAGACTGAAGAGCATCCTGTGTGGCTCAGTTGGTTGAGCAACGCCAAGGTTGTGGGTTTGATTCCCACAGGGGACAAGTATGAAAATGTATTCACTTCCTACTGTAAGGAGCTCTGGTTAAGAGCATATGTAATGTAGTATCAGTAAATAATGGTGTCATGCATCGTTTCCTCTCACTAAAACTGCAGTTAAGTGTTAGAATTACAGTACAGCTCCCGAAGCCTAGCCCAAGTGCTGTGCTTAGCTATGGGGGTAGCTTACTGTACTGTACGGAAAGTCTGATTTGTTTTTCATCATCGGAAAATGTTAAGCCAAAATAGACCTGCAATTAACTTTAATCCTTTTTAAGGTTTGAGGAAATAGTTTTTCCACAACAGAAACACCCCCTCATGCAAAGCGTTCTACGTTTGTTTGATGCGCACCAGGCTCTCATTCCGTTGTTAAAAAGACTCTCCACATACTACACATAAAAACATGAGCAGTGCCTATGTTATCTGTTCCACTTGACCTAAATGCTAACATTTCACACATACATATTCACTGTCTAACAACCATGTTCCTTAAAAAAATAAATACTATGTATATGTACATAATGTGTCAAACATACAACCTGGGGAACTGACTCACAAATGTGAAAACATAAAAACACAAAAAAGGTTCAAGCAGACTATTCCTCACAGAAGCTGCTGTCTGTCTGTTATTCTTCCTCATCACTGGAAAATATTGCAGCTTTTACAATGACCTATAGCCTACTGACGAGTCCAGACACGCCACCGTTTCACCTCCTTCTGTCCCTGTGCAGAAGACTAGTAGGGGGAGAATGATGCAATGTCATACTGTGATATTTAGTATGTTTGATCCTTCACGATTGACAGCCATATTACCTATTTCAGAAGCAGTGTCGAGCTCTAAGTGCTTGTTTTATTGAGGCCCTGCATAACGATGAAAGGTATTCAAAACGGGTTTCCTATTGAATTAAAAGGGAAATAAATTGTCCAAAACCTGCAGTGAGTCCTATCTCCATCGGGTGTATATTGAGTCCATCTAGTCGTATCAGACTTTCAACTGTTAAATAAAATGCTATATATATATATATATATATGTGTGTTTCTCTCCACTGGTCAGACATAGGTGGAGATGAGCAGGGTGAAGTAGAGCAGGCTGGATGTTAGTGTGTAGCACTGTGAGAGCCCTGTGGTGCCGCTGAGGGGTGAGGTGGTGGCGAACACAGCTTCTGTCACGTTCCAGGGGAGAGGAAGGTTACAGATATTTCCCTCACAGCATGCTGTGCAAACCTAAGGAGAAAAGTTTCACCATTAGATACAACTCTCTCTCTCTCTCTCTCTCTCTCTCTCTCTCTCTCTCCCTTCCTCCAGTGGAATCAATTTCAGTTTTCCATTTTTACTAACAGACATCGGGCCTTTAGTATAGCCTTTGACAGACATATAGTCTATAGTATTGAATATGGCGTTTACTTCTAAAGGGAATGCTCCTTTTGAAATGTTTCACGCATCCTTTCATAAAGTTAATGTCCAACTTTTATATAAGGGTCAAGCTCTATCTTTTCCTGTTGCAGGCTTCTCTCTCTGCTCTCTCTCTCCCCTCTCTCTCTCTCTGCACTCCCTCTCTGTCCCCCCTCTCTCTCCCCCTCTCTCTCTCTCTGCTCTCTCTCCTCTCTGTCTCCCCTCTCTCTCTCTCTCTCCTCTCTGTCTCCTCTCTCTCTCCTCTCTGTCTCTCCTCTCTGTCTCTCTCTCCTCTCTCTCTCTCTCTCTCTCTCCTCTCTGCTCTCTCCTCTCTGTCTCCTCTCTCTCTCTCTCCTCTCTGTCTCCCTCTCTCTCTCTCCTCTCTGTCTCCCACTCTCTCTCTCTCCTCTCTGTCTCCCCTCTCTCTCTCTCTCTCTCTCTCTCCTCTCTGTCTCCCCCTCTCTCTCTCCTCTCTGTCTCCCCCTCTCTCTCTCTCTCTCTCTCTCTCTCTCCTCTCTCTCTCCTCTCTCTCTCCTCTCTGTCTCTCCTCTCTGTCTCTCCTCTCTGTCTCTCTCTCTCCTCTCTCTCTCTCCTCTCTGTCTCTCTCTCTCTCTCTCCTCTCTGTCTCTCCCTCTCTGTCTCCTCTCTCTCCCCCCTCTCTCTCTCTCTCTCTCTCTCCTCTCTGTCTCCCCTCTCTGTCTCCTCTCTCTCCCCCTCTCTCTCTCTCTCTCTCTCTCCTCTCTGTCTCCCCTCTCTGTCTCTCTCTCTCTCTCTCTCTCTCTCTCTCCTCTCTGTCTCTCCTCTCTGTCTCTCCTCTCTGTCTCCCCCTCTCTCTCTCCTCTCTGTCTCTCCTCTCTCTCCAGGGGAATCATGCAGACTTCCCAGGTTGTGAGGACACACCTTTCACCAGGGATTAGAATGGCAGTGTACTGGAGTGAGAACTGTGGTGGTGACATGGACTGGGCCGTAACATAAAGGGCCATGTTCACATAGTCTGACCCTGGGTATTGACCCCCTCGGCCAATATTAAGTAAATATTATTTAAAGTACTACTTAAGTAGTTTTGGGGGAATCTGTACTTGACTTTACTATTTATATTTTTGACAACTTTTACTTTTACTTTACTATATTCATAAAGAAACTAATGTACTTTTTACTCTATACATTTTCCTTGACACAAAAAAGTACTCGTTACATTTGTAATACTTTGCAGGACAGGAAAATGGTCCAATTCATACATGTATCAAGAGAACATCCCTGGTCACCCCTACTGTCTCTGATCTGGAGGACTCACTAATCAGAGAACATCCCTGGTCACCCCTACTGTCTCTGATCTGGAGGACTCACTAATCAGAGAACATCCCTGGTCACCCCTACTGTCTCTGATCTGGAGGACTCACTAATCAGAGAACATCCCTGGTCACCCCTACTGTCTCTGATCTGGCATACTCACTAAGCGCACATTCTTCATTTGTAAATCATGTCTGAGTGTGCCTCCAGTTTATTCATTTAAATGGTGCCTGTCTGGTTTGCTTAATATAAGAATTTTTCTTATTTTCCAAGTAAGAAAATGCCATGCCCAAGGTCAACCAGAATAATTACGCCAGAGAAACCCCTACCCCACATCATTCCATTCTATCCTCCCAACACCAGGCCAAACTATTCCCCTCTTCCCATCTTGAATCTAACCTCCCAACACTATTCCCCTTATTGAATACTCCCCACTCCTTACCCTGGTTCCTTCATTGTCTTCTTCAGAGCATCCAGTAGAGAGGCAGTCTCCCAAAGCCACACAACGCTTTGTCACAGAGACACTGTCCCCCTCCATGTCCATCTTGTGCCGCGTGTAACAGTATCTAGCCTCTGTTGAGAATAATAAAGATAGTAAATAAGACATATTGACCTGGTAGCTACAATACCACTTTTTGGTTAGCATGGATGGATACTGAGTTAACTCAGCTTAACCAGGGACTAAGAATTGAGAGAAAAACTGTTGTTATTTTTTTTCTGTTCAGTTTGTAGGATAAAAACACCACAGACTAACTCCATCTAACGCCTCTGCCAAACGGCGTCTAAATTGAAGCCTCTGCCATACGGTATCTGAATTGACACCTTTACCATACGGTATCTGAATTGACACCTTTACCATACGGTATCTGAATTGACACCTCTGCCATACGGTATCTGAATTGACACCTTTACCATACGGTATCTGAATTGACACCTTTACCATACGGTATCTGAATTGACACCTTTACCATACGGTATCTGAATTGACACCTCTGCCATACGGTATCTGAATTGACACCTCTGCCATACGGTATCTGAATTGACACCTTTACCATACGGTATCTGAATTGACACCTTTACCATACGGTATCTGAATTGACACCTCTGCCATACGGTATCTGAATTGACACCTTTACCATACGGTATCTGAATTGACACGGTATCTCTGCCATACGGTATCTGAATTGACACCTTTACCATACGGTATCTGAATTGACACCTTTACCATACGGTATCTGAATTGACACCTCTGCCATACGGTATCTGAACCTTTTGATCACCTCTGCCATACGGTATCTGAATTGACACCTTTACCATACGGTATCTGAATTGACACCTTTACCATACGGTATCTGAATTGACACCACATACGGTATCTGCCATACGGTATCTGAATTGACACCTCTGCCATACGGTATCTGAATTGACACCTTTACCATACGGTATCTGAATTGACACCTTTACCATACGGTATCTGAATTGACACCTTTACCATACGGTATCTGAATTGACACCTCTGCCATACGGTATCTGAATTGACACCTTTACCATACGGTATCTGAATTGACACCTTTACCATATCTGAATTGTATCTGAATTGACACCTTTACCATACGGTATCTGAATTGACACCTCTGCCATACGGTATCTGAATTGACACCTCTGCCATACGGTATCTGAATTGACACGGTATCTTTACCATACGGTATCTGAATTGACACCTTTACCATACGGTATCTGAATTGACACCTTTACCATACGGTATCTGAATTGACACCTTTACCATACGGTATCTGAATTGACACCTTTACCATACGGTATCTGAATTGACACCTCTGCCATACGGTATCTGAATTGACACCTCTGCCATACGGTATCTGAATTGACACCTTTACCATACGGTATCTGAATTGACACCTTTACCATACGGTATCTGAATTGACACCTTTACCATACGGTATCTGAATTGACACCTTTACCATACGGTATCTGAATTGACACACGGTATCTGAATTGTTACCATACGGTATCTGAATTGACACCTTTACCATACGGTATCTGAATTGACACCGTTACCATACGGTATCTGAATTGACACCTTTACCATACGGTATCTGAATTGACACCTTTACCATACGGTATCTGAATTGACACCTTTACCATACAGTATCTGAATTGACGCCTTTACCATACGGTATCTGAATTGACACCTTTACCATACGGTATCTGAATTGACACCTTTACCATACGGTATCTGAATTGACGCCTTTACCATACGGTATCTGATATACTCCAAAGTGACACATCACCTTGGTCACTTTTAGTATCAAACCCACTAAAACCTGGAGGAAATGCCAATCATACCATGTTACACAGTGCATTCCAGGCAGTTTAGGTCAAGCACAGCATCTCTCTATCCAACAATCTATGAAGTTGTTATTCATACAAACAATGTGTCTTGTCTAGGGCTCGGCCACAGTAACTCATTAGTCCTTAAGAGAGTGCTGTAAATCTGGCCTGATTGTGGTCGCGACACGCTAACTCTCTTGATGAGGTTAGCTATTTATGAGGTAAACATGTCAACAGCAGGGTGACATTATACTCAATAATACACAGGTACAGAGGCCTCCATTGAACCAATAGAGTGTTAATTTCTAACTTTGTTGGAAGCACTTGGAGAAAGAACACCTAATGAGAACACCTAATCTAAATACAATATAAGAGAAGGCCTATCTGAGAGCAGAGGGAGTGTAGAATTTACACATTCAGTATTACTTCCTGAGCTTAAAGTCCTAATGTAATCATCAACAGTGCTGAGAAGAACAATGGTTTGTCCTGGTGGTCTGACTCACCTTGTGGGCAGTACAGGTCTGGCGCCCAGCGATTACACTCATAGTTGTCAGGTGCTTCTTCACAGGTGAAGCACTTGAACCCGCCTGGGAATGGAGGAGCTGCGGAAACATACACACACTTAGAAGGGGTCATGCACAGGGCACTGGGACAGCCATAACGAATCACCTTAACAGACATGAATAAGCTATATACAGATGTTCTGAAACATTTAATAAGTTATACACTGAGTGTACAAAACATTAGGAACGTGATCGACTGACCAGGTGAATCCAGGTGATCCCTTATTGATGTCACTTGTTAAATCCACCTCAATCAGTGTAGATGAACGGGAGGACACAGGTTAAATAATGATTTTTAAGCTTTGAGACAATAGAGACATGGGTTGTGCCATTCAGAGGGTGAATGGGTAAGACAAAATATTTAAGTGCCTTTGGTAGTAAGGGTCAGGCGCACCGGTTTGAGTGTGTCGAGAACTGCAACGTTGCTGGGTTTTTCACGCTCAACAGTTTTCTGTGTGTATCAAGAATGGTCCACCACCCAAAGGACATCCAGCCAACTTGACACAACTGTGGTAAGCATTGGAGTCAACATGGGCCAGCATCCCTGTGGAACACTTGACATCTTGTAGAGTCCATGCCCTGACGAATTGAGGCTGTTCTGAGAGCAAAAGGGGCTGCCACTCAATAGTAGGAAGATGTTCCTAATGTTTTGTACACTCAGTGTATACAGAGGTTCTGAAATGTTGAATAAGATTTGCAAGTTCATACCATAAACTGAGTTAATAACATTAGTTTAGGAAATCTGGCCAGAAAAATATGAAACATCTGGATAATTAAGATGGATAAAAAAGTTTGGAATGCATCGAAGGCCTTATTTTGGATTGGTTTAATATAGTCACACTTCTAATATGGACTCTGAGAAACCATTGTCTGGGGGAACTCAGTCCTTCCAAACATATACTGTAGTTTAATCTATCTCTCTTTATAGCTGTTATCACCAGCCAAGCCATTTATCTCTCTCCCACAATTGTTCTCATATAGACCTATAGTGTCAAGTACAGTTTAACCCATCATGCACTCTGCTAATCAAGTAAAACACTAAGACTAAGAGCATGTAGCCCAGTTGCTCCCTTCCCTTCTCAATGATTGGTCCCCAGAGGTTGGAAAATGTCCATGGATGCCATATGTTGTGAGCAAACAGACAAGGAAGCTGTTAGTCTTTCCAATTTCGCACCATTACATTAATCTAATTGGCCAGGTCCACACCCTTCCCTAGTGACAGCTGAAGGTCTGCAGAGCAGGCAAACACCATTTAGAACACAAAGTATGTTGCCAATCACCATGGCTACATCTCCAATGGCACCCTATTCCCCATGTAGTGCACTATATATCCTAAAGGGCTCTGCTCAAAAGTAGTGCAGTTCATAGGGAATAGGGTCCCCTTTGGGACGCATACCATGATACTGCCATGCCATGGCTAGCTAGACCATGATACCACCATGCCATGTCTAGCTAGACCATGATACCACCATGCCATGTCTAGCTAGACCATGATACCGCCATGCCATGTCTAGCTAGACCATGATACCGCCATGCCATGTCTAGCTAGACCATGATACCACCATGCCATGTCTAGCTAGACCATGATACCACCATGCCATGTCTAGCTAGACCATGATACCGCAATGCCATGTCTAGCTAGACCATGATACCACCTTGCCATGGCTAGCCTGACCATGATACCGCCTTGCCATGTCTAGCTAGACCATGATACCGCCTTGCCATGGCTAGCTAGACCACGATACTGCCTTGCCATGGCTAGCTAGACCATGATATTGCCTTGCCATGTCTAGCTAGACCATGATATCGCTTTGTCATGGCTAGCTAGACCATGATACTGCCTTACCGTGGCTAGCTAGCTAGACCATGATACCGTCTTGCCATGGCTAGCTAGACCATGATATCTCCTTGCCATGGCTAGCTAGACCATGATACTGCCGTTGCCATGGCTAGGTAGACCATGATACCGTCTTGCCATGGCTAGCTAGACCATGATATCTCCTTGCCATGGCTAGCTAGACCATGATACTGCCGTTGCCATGGCTAGGTAGACCATGATACCGTCTTGCTATGGCTAGCTAGACCATGATATCTCCTTCCCATGGCTAGCTAGACCATGATACTGCCTTGCCATGGCTAGGTAGACCATGATACTGCCTTGCCATGGCTAGGTAGACCATGATACTGCCTTGCCATGGCTAGGTAAACCATGATACTGCCTTGCCATGGCTAGGTAGACCATGATACCGCCTTGCCATGGCTAGGTAGACCATGATACCGCCTTGCCATGGCTAGGTAAACCATGATACTGCCTTGCCATGGCTAGGTAGACCATGATACCGCCTTGCCATGGCTAGGTAGACCATGATACCGCCTTGCCATGGCTAGGTAGACCATGATACCGCCTTGCCATGGCTATCTAGCTAGACTACTCCTTCATCTCCCCAGGAAATCTGTCTCGTTACCATATCACTCCCTAGCAGCCCTCACACACACACACACACACACACACACACACACACACACACACACACACACACACACACACACACACACACACACACACACAATTACCCTTCCACATGCTCACATGTATACACTCACACACACACACAGCTACCCACACAAGCCAACTAACTTGCGTACACACACACACCAAATCCCCAGAGGGGCTAGAGGGGTGGCCTCGAGCCGACACAGATATCTCCAGTATCCCGGAAACCTGATCCCGGGAGTTCTGTCTCTCTGTGATGAAAGAGACACAGATCTTAAGAGTTTGCTTTCTGGCTATGCAGGGGCCTGTTTCTGAGACGTGGGAGGGCTGACCTCTAACATGCCCGCGCCCTGGGGAGAGTTAGGGTTGTTTCAGACCATAATCTAGCGGCTTATACCTGGCATATGTCCTTCTCAGAGGCCTACAGTATAGTGACCCAGCCTGTTGTTGTACACTGACTGGGGTGAGGGGAGGGCCAGGGGAGAAAGAGAGAGTGAGAGGGAGAGAGACAGATTGACAGAGAGAGAGAAAGCGTGAGAGAGAGAGAGAGAGAGAAAAAGCGTGAGAGAGAGAGAGAGAGAGAGAGAGAGAGAGAGAGAAAGCGTGAGAGAAAGCGAGAGAGAGAGAGAGAGAGAGAGAGAAAGCGTGAGAGAAAGCGAGAGAGAGAGAGAAAGCGTGAGAGAGAGAGAGAGAGAGAGAGAGAGAGAGAGAGAGAGAGAGAGAGAGAGAAAGCGTGTGAGAGAGAAAGCGTGAGAGAGAGAGAGAGAGAGAGAGAAAGCGTGTGAGAGAGAGAGAGAGAGAAGAGAGTGAGAGAGAGAGAGAGAGAGAGAGAGGAGAGAGAGAGAGAGAGAGAAAGCGTGTGAGAGAGAGAGAGAAAGCGTGAGAGAGAGAGAGAGCGAGAGAGAAGAGAGAAAAAGTTGTGGCTTGGGAACATGATCTAATTGACACTGAGGACCAATTAGTGAGCGTCCACATTCTGGCCACGCTGGAACATTCTGTTTGAGTCATAAGGACAGCCAAAGGACAATAATCAAACAGTTACCCTCAGCTGGGTCTTGTTGATCATCATCACATTGCTGGTTCATGCCACTAGAATTCTAATCCACATGACAGTTATTTGCTGTTAGTATTGTCTTGGATTTGTTGTTAATGGAAGTCATAAATATCATACACGATAAGAGACAAAGCCACAGTGCTGTAAAAAAAAAATTGTCCCCTTTCAGATTTTCTCTACTTCAAGCAAAACCTAATTTTAGATAAAGGGAACCTGAGTTTACAAATAACAAACAAATATATATATATATATATACTTATTTTATTTAGTCAATAAACAATGTTATGCAACACCCAATTCCCCTGTGTGAAAAAGTAATGACCCCCTTACACTCAGTAACTGGTTGTACCACCTTTAGCTACAATGACTGCAACCAAATGCTTCCTATAGTTGTTGATCAATCTCTCACGTTGCTGTGGAGAAATTTCAGCCCACTCTTCCATGCAGAACTGGTTTAACTCAGCGACATTTGTGGGTTTTCAAACATGAACTGCTTGTTTTAAGTCCTGCCACAACATCTCAATTGGGATTAGGTCTGGACTTTGACAAGACCATTTAAAAACTTCAAATTTGTTGACCATTTTCATGTCGACTTGATTGTGTGTTTTGGATCGTCTTGCTGCATGACTCAGCTGAGCTTCAGCTCACAGACAGATGGCCTGACATTCTCCTGTAGAATTCTCTGATACAGAGCAGAATTCATGGTTCCTTCTATTAAGGCAAGTTGTCCAGGTCCTGAGGCAGCAAAGCATCCCCAAACCATCACACTAGCACCACCATGCTTCAGCGTTGGTATGCGGTTCTTACTGTGGAATGCAGTGTTTGGTTTTCAGCAGACATAATGGAACCCACCTCATCCAAAAAGTTAACTCAAGTTTGCCAAAAAGCACCTGGATGATCATCAAGACTCTTGGAAGAATGTTCTATGGACAGATGAGACAAAAGTATAACTTTTTGGACGACATGGAAATATTAAATAGCCATCAATAACATATAGATGCTAATATACAGTGTGTAAAATGTTGCTAATGGGTGGATGAGACTAAAGAGGGCAGAAAGCCCTGACAACATGGGGCGTCTAACTGCCCAGTAGCTATGCACGGAGTCACGTGACCCTACACCTCAGATCAACGAGACGTGCCTGGTGGTGCAGAGGGGTGGGGGGTGGAGAAGGGTGTGGCGGGGTGCAGAGGGGTGGGGAGGCAGCAGACAGTTGCTGTGCCAGCTGTGGATCTGTCTGGTTAGGCTGGGGATCACAAGTTCACTGGATACCCCTAACTGCTATTCATGCATAGCCTCTGACCCACTTTTTCATAACCCTTAAAGAGATTCTCCGGTACTTTTGTTTACTTTTTTTTAGCAAATAGTCCTGAAAGTAGGCTCCCGAGCCAAAAGTGGTCCCCAAAAATATAATAATAAAAACTATTACTTGAGGGATGGAGGTAGATGATATCCTGTTCTGTGAAGTCCTTTGATTGTGTCATTTTCAGCCAATCAGCGAGGACCATCAGCAGTAGGACCCAGGCCACTGCAGGCCAGGGTTCCATTGCTGGCCGCGGCTTCACACATGCAGGTCTCTGATTGGACAACAACACGATGACACCTGCAGAGGAAAAGAGAGCCCACATGTAACCCGATTCTTAGTTAAAGTACCTGTTTGAGTCTATATAAAATCATGCTTCATTTTGCACAATGCAGACAATCCCTTTGGATGTCTGATCAAGGCTTCCTGACTGCCTATCCCAACTACATGCCATGGAACAGTGACCCATGGGTGTCTCCAGCCCTATTAGAAAACACAGAGGAAAGCCACTAGACATCCACCAGACCAGAAACAACAGAGCAGTGTTCCTCATTGCAGCTGCGTCCGAAATGGCATCCTTTTTCCGATGTAGTGCACTACTTTTGACCAGGGCCTGTACGTCTTTAGGTAAAAGTAGTGCACTGCGTATGGAATTGGGTGCCAGTTGGGACGCAACCTACATCTATTATCCCCCCAGTCAAACATCTCCTCACTAGTTCCAAGGACAGTCTGCCAGGGACCAGGCCAGATGCATCATCAGCCCTCATACAGTTTTCATTCTGATCGAGCTCAGTCTTAGCGCAGGGAGAAAAGAGTAACAGAGCTAGACATGGATTAACAGTTGGGAGAGTAATAAACAGTGGATGCACGCAACAATGTCTTGCAGACCAAGGATGTCACAGATGACACCTAACATATTTTGAACAAGATATTTCAAGGTATCAATTGAGAATAGTCTAATCTTGGGCACATTAAAGACACACCCCTCTACAGAAAGTCCTTTTTTCAGAGTGTTTTTTAAAATGTATTTATTTATTTATCCTTTATTTAACTAGGCAATTCAGTTAAGATAAAAATCTTATTTACCTTTGTCACGTTCTGACCTTTATTTCCTTTGTTACAATCTCTACCCGGCACAGCCAGAAGAGGACTGGCCACCCCACATAGCCTGGTTCCTCTCTAGGTTTCTTCCTAGGTTTTGGCCTTTCTAGGGAGTTTTTCCTAGCCACCGTGCTTCTACACCTGCATTGCTTGCTGTTTGGGGTTTTAGGCTGGGTTTCTGTACAGCACTTTGAGATATCAGCTGATGTACGAAGGGCTATATAAATCAATTTGATTTGATTTGATTTGTTTTGTCTTTATTTAGTATGGTCAGGGCGTGAGTTGGGGTGGGCAGTCTATGTGTGTTTTTCTATGTTTTTCCATTTCTATGTTTGGCCTGATATGGTTCTCAATCAGAGGCAGCTGTTTATCATTGTCCTTGATTGAGAACAATATTTAGGTAGCCTGGGTTTCAATGTTGGTTTGTTGGTGTTTGTTTCCGTGTCTGTCACCACACGGGACTGATTCGGTTTGGTTTTCGGTCATGGTCACAGTTATTGTTTTGTAGTTCTTAGTGTTCAATTTGTTTTATAATAAAAGATATTGACACTTACCAAGCTGCATTTTGGTCCGATCCCTGCTCCACCTCCTCTTCAGACAAAGAGGAGGAATTCTGCGGTTAGAACCTTTTATTTAATTTATTTAGGCAAGTAGGTTAAGAACAAATTCCTATTTACAGCCGACAACGGCCAAACCCTAACGATGCAGGGCCAAATGTGCACCACCCTATGGGACTCCCAATCAGAGCCGGTTGTGAAATAGCCTGGAATCAAACCAGGGTGTCTGTAGTGGCACCTCTAGCACTGAGATGCAGTGCCTTAGACCCCTGCGCCACTCGGAAGCCCCAGTGTGTAGCAGGTGCAGTGTTGATTAGTTATGATACTCAGCTCTAACATTCATGTGTGTGAAAAAAAGGATTTGACAGCATCTCAAATTATTTTGATTTCGGGGAAAATGAGCAGTTTATTATCTTATCTTGTTCCGTAGAGTAAGAGCAGAAAGCTAATCAGAGGAAAGATTAGAAGACAGCTCTTTCAGAAAGTGTTCACACCCCTTTACTTTTTCCACATTTTGTTGTGTTACAACTTGAATTTAAAATGTATTAAATTGAGATTTTGTGTCACTAATCCACACACAATACCCCATAATGTAAAATGTTGTTTATAGAAAATGTTAGAAATTAATAAAAAAAATGTAATGCTGAAATGTCTTGAAGCAATAATCCCTTTGTTATGACAAGCCTAAATAAATTCTGGAGTAAAAATGTGCTTAACAAATTGCAAAAAAGTTGCTTGGACTCAATCCGTGTTCAATAATAGTGGTTAACATGATGACTACCACATCTCTGTACCGCACACATACAGATCATTGTAAGGTTCCTCAATCGAGTAGGGAATTTGACACACAGATTCAAACACAAAGACCAGGGATGTTTTCAATGCCTTGCAAAGAAGGGCACCTATTGATAGATGGGTAAAAAATAAAAGCAGACATTGAATATTTTGAGCATGGTGAAACTATTATTTACACCCCGTCACTACAAAGATACAGGCCAATGGTGATTTTAAAACAGTTACAGAGTTTAATGGCTGTGATGGGAGAAAACTGAGGATGGATCAACAACATTGTTCTTACTCCACAAAACGAACCTAATTGAGTGAAAAGAAGGAAGCCTGTACAGAATTTAAAAAACATGCATCCTGTTTGCAACAAGGAATTTAAGGAATACTGCAAAAAATTTGGCAAAGAAATGAACTTTTTGTCCTGAATAAAAAAAAGTTTGGTTTTTGGGAAAATCCAACACATCACATCAATGAGTAACACTATTCATATTTTCAAGCATGGGGGAGGCGGCATCATGTATTTGGGTATGCTTGACATTGGCAAGGGAGTTTTTTAAAATAAAAACAAATGGAATACAGGTCGCTATAAGCACAGGCAAAATCCTACAGAAAAACCTGGTTCAGTCTGCACTCGGAGACAAATTCACCTTTCAGCAGGAGAATAACCTAAAACAGGCCAAATCTACGCTGGAGTTGCTTAACAAGACAGCATTGAATGTTCCTGAGTGGCCTAGTTACAGTTCTGACTTAAATGTCTTGAAAATCTATGGCAAGACAAGAAAATGGCTGTCTAGCAATGATCAACAATCAACTTGATAGTGCTTGAAGAATTAAAAAATAATAATAATAGGGAAATATTGTACAATCCAAGTGTGGAAAGCTCTTAGAGACACCCAAAATCGCAGCCAAAGGTGCTTCTACAAAGTATTGACTCAGGGGTGTGAATACTGAAATAAATAAGATATTTTGGTATTTCATTTTCAATACGTTTGCAAAAAATTCTAAAAACATGTTTTGACTTTGTCAATATGGGGTATTGTGAGTAGATGCGTGAGAAAAAAATATGTAATCCATTTTGAATTCAGGATGTAAATCAATGACTCTGTCAATCACCACATTCTTATTGGCAGACTCAACAGCCATGGTTTCTCAAATGATTGCCTCATCTGGTTCACCAACTACTTCTCTGATAGAGTTCAGTATGTAAAATGGGAGGGCCTGTTGTCCGGACCTCTGGCAGTCTCTATGGGGGTGCCACAGGTTTCAATTTTTGGGCCAACTTTCTTCTCTGTATACATCAATGATGTTGCTCTTGCTGCTGGTGATTCTCTGATTCACCGCCACGCAGATGACACCATTCAGTATACTTCTGGTCCTTCTTTGGACACTGTGTTAACTAACCTCCAGACGAGCTTCAATGCCATACAACTCTTCTTCCGTGGCCTCCAACTGCCCTTAAATGCAAGTAAAACCAAATGCATGCTCTTCAACTGATCGCTGCCCGCACCTGCCCGCCCATGCAGCATCCCTACTCTGGACGGTTCTGACCTAGAATATGTGGACAACTACAAATACCTAGCTGTCTGGTTAGACTGTAAACTCTCCTTCCAGACTCACATTAAACATCCCCAATCCTAAATTAAATCTAGAATCGGCTTCCTATTTCGCAACAAAGCATCCTTCACTCATGCTGCCAAACATACCCTCGTAAAACTGACCATCCTACCGATCCTCGACTTCAGCGATGTCATTTATAAAATAGCCTCCAACACTCTACACAACCAATTGTATGCAGTCTATCACAGTGCCATCCGTTTTGTCACCAAAGCCCCATACACTACCCACCACAGCAACCTGTACGCTTCGTTGGCTGGCCCTCGCTTCATATCCATCGCCAAACCCACTGGCTCCAGGTCATCTATAAGCCTCTGCTAGGTAAAGCCCCGCCTTATCTCAGCTCACTGGTCACCATAGCAGCACCCACTCGTAGCATGCGCTCCAGCAGGTATATCTCACTGGTCACCCCCCAAAGCCAATTCCACCTTTGGCCGCCTTCCCTTCCAGTTCTCTGCTGCCAATGACAGGAACAAACTGCAAAAATCACTGAAGCTGGAGTCTCATTTCTCCCTCACTGGCTTTAAGCACCAGCTGTCAGAGCAGCTCACAGATCAATGCACCTGTACATAGCCCATCAGTAAACAGCCCATCCAACTATCTCATCCACATTCTGTATTTATTTATTTATCTTGCTCCTTTGCACCCCAGTATCTCTACTTACACATTCATCTTCTGCACATCTACCATTCTAGTGTTTAATTGCTATATTGTATTTACTTCGCCACCATGGCCTATTTATTGCCTTTTACCTCCCTTATCTTACCTCATTTGCACTCACTGTATATAGACTTTTTTTCCTACTGTATTATTGACTGTATTTTTTTTTATCCCATGTGTAACTCTGTGTTGTTGCTTGTGTCACACTGCTTTGCTTTATCTTGGCCAGGTCGCAGTTGTAAATCAGAACTTGTTCTCAACAAGCCTACCTGGTTAAATAAAGGTGTGATAAAAAATATAAAAAAATAATGTGAAATAAGTCAAGGGATATTAATAGCTTTAACGGCACCGTATGAGTTTCCAGGTAAGTTATGAGAAAGAAGCAGCATTGCGATTCTCAGCTGACACCCACACAAACATGTTTCCCTAAAAGACATTCCAACTGATACAATCTAACACTGCACATTTCTGGTTGACAAGGTATCAAGAGATGAGCACATAATGGATTTCAACACCACAAGGTCACTAGAGTCATTGAAATGAAATATATTTGAGGGACAGTAGATACCAGAGCATTGGTGTAAGCAACTAGTAGACAAACATCTTCGAACGGAATGGCTCCAATCACAAAGCTAGTCATTCTACTGGTTGTTCTAGACGGGACTTTCCTTGCAGGCCAAGAAACAAATCATATTCTTGTGGAAGGTGACGTTTTTTCATTTGAAACTCCGTCAGAGGTACTGTGTGATCTTTAAAT
The DNA here is from genome assembly GCF_018296145.1 of Oncorhynchus tshawytscha. Lineage (NCBI taxonomy): Eukaryota > Metazoa > Chordata > Actinopteri > Salmoniformes > Salmonidae > Oncorhynchus > Oncorhynchus tshawytscha. Next base: position 41,994,422 of record NC_056454.1, read on the forward strand.
CCACTGGTGAAGAAAGCCTGCTGTTGTGGAACACATCTAACCCTTCACTTAGTAATTACTAAATTAAAAGCTTGTTCAATCTGGATTGTACAGGGTGGAGTGCTGGACAGCTGGCAATATTTCCCACCAACAACGTGTCTCTCAGTTTGCAGGCATAATAGTCATGGAATATTCTGCCATTTAGGATGGACAGTAGACCTGCAATGTAAAGGTGCAAGTGGTGGTGACAGCATGACGCTTCAATGGTACACACAGGAAAATTCAAGATATATTAACCCGGAAGCCTCTCACGGGGGACCCAACTGGCAGAATCCAATTCATTGAGAATAACTCCTCTCTCCGCATTACCAACTTTACCACGGAGGACATAGGCATTTACATCTGCACTGTAGAGGAAGGATATCATTGGAGTAGTAACCTGATATTGACGTATGTTAAGGGCCTGTATATGCATGGCTTTGTGGGAGAGAGGCTTGCACTACCTTGCTTTAATACTGACTCAAATATGACACAGATATGGTGGGACACCTACAAGAAGGGAAAAGGCATCACATCATTGCCATCTGAAAGCCATTCGAGTGACCTCGCTGACCTCAGAAAGCAGATGCATGTGGTGGATGGAAGAGAGACTGGGAATTACTCGCTGGTCATCCCATTCCTGATGCTGAACCACTCTGAGGTTTACTCCTGTCTGAAGCATCACAATCAAGTGAAGGATCTCGTCCAAAAGGTATATGCTAGTGGTCTGCCCAAAGTCTGACCAGCTCACACAGTTCTTCTCAGAAGGAGAGGAGGTTGCTCTCCGCTGTAACTCTAATTCTAGTCTAACCGGCTTGAGTGGAAAAGAAAGACTGCTGAAGGGGACGATGTCATTCTGGTCAAATCTACTTGACAATTTAGAAAAGCAACCATATCGGAGGATTTGAATGGCCAAATAAATGCATCTCAACCTCACATCTCTCTGGTCCTCTCTAACCTGTCACTGGGGGACAGTGGGGAGAACTATGTCTGAACGGGGAGGTGAAGGGGTGTGTGTATGGATAACTACTACCTTCTTAATTCATGAGGAGAAAGACCCCTTTGGGATCGACTACGCTTTCTACACAATGTGGTCTTTATTGATGGTCTGTGGTCTGCTGGTGATGGTCTGTGATATGATCGCTATGAACCTGAAGACCAGGAGAAGAGACCAGGCTTCTCAAAAGAGCAGGAGGGTAGCAGCCTTATGGAATGCCTGAAATATTATTGGTTTGTTATTATACAACTGTCATGAGAGGGAAATATGATTTAATCAAAAGTTATTCCAGAAGGCTTATGGAATGCCTGTGGCTGTCTGTCTTCAAAGCCTGAGGCATTGTGACGTACAGTAGGGTGACTGCCATTGGATAGACGTATCAAGACAAGGCTTGTCCATCAACCCCGAGGGAAATGTAGGGGTTGGCTGGTGTAATTGTGTTCTCCTCACCCTGAGAAAGACCTTGGGCCATTCTGTCAGAGAGAGCTGACAGGGATACAGAAGAGAGCCTTGTCAGGGGACAGCCCTGTGGTTGTTTTTTAATTCTTTAAACATAGATTGAAACTATTTACGTATTTGTCACATACAATTGAATCAAGCCCTAGGTATGGAGGTACAAGACACAGAGAGGGGTACAAAGCAAATGATTAAGAAACTGTATTTGAGTAAGAAATTGTATTTGGCTCATTCCTGAGATCAATACAAACAAGAAACAACAACAAATACATTCCACTTAACTTCACATTCAGTTCAATTTAATCTGGTAAAATCTGACACCCCCAGTCATAAGTCAAACTGATTCTTATTAGAAGATTTACCTCTGAGGCTCACTGGGTCATTTTAGGATTAGCTCTCAAAGTCAGGTGACCCAAACTGAGCAGTGAATTCACCAAACCAAATCAAATATTGCTCACAAATGGCAGCAACTCCTTGAGACGTTACACTTTAAAGTCTCCTGTAAGCCATCTTTTATACATCCCATTGGCTCTTCAGTTAACCGGTGATGTCATTAAGGACAGGCGTACAAAAACCATTAGCTCTTCTGTCGCCCAGGGCGACCAGGCCGCTGTGGTTGGGGGGTGATATAGCACTTTAATGTATTTAACCAAGCAGCACCATCTAAGAACACAGCCAAACCACAACTTTTTACTCTGGACTTATAAGGTTTAATATTTGACATTGTTATATCAAAGCTGCTAAACCAAGTTTACTGTGGATTAGGATTTGTATTGTGTATGAACCTAGAGGCAGGTAGCTAAAGTAACATGGGCCAAAGAAATCTAAAAGACTAAGGAAATTATCTTTATCTTATTGACGCACTGTTTGATTTTCAGCATACCAAAACAAAACATCTTTCATTTTCTGGGCTCTGGCTCATAGCGTACTGTGAGTGTTTTCCCTTCTTTACGTCAAGCTGTTGTTGGAAAGATAAGATACGTTTGTTTATCTTATCATGTTAAATCAGATTTTTTTTAAACTAATGACCCAGAGCAAATATTTTCATTTTAGTCTGAGCTATTGGCAGGGTACCTGATTTATAAAAACAACAGAACCGTTTGGCGTAGGGATGTTTCTGTGACAGAGAAGATAGGACTGGAGGTTGTGGTTGTGTTCGAAATTGGCATATGAAATATAATAAAGCCTTATGGGAATGCAGAAACCATCGTAATACTCAATGTAAGTCCGCAATAATGGATTTGATTTGAATAGATTAAGCAATAACTAAGAGCACAAAACGTTCCAACAGAGTCATCATGACGGCAGATCCATCACGACGGCAGAGCCCTCACGACGGCAGAGCCATCACGACGGCAGAGCCATCACGACGGCAGAGCCATCATGACGAGAACAAGTGTGTTCAGACAACTGATGTGTAATAGTAGAACACTTTATATACAGGTAACTACCAAAATAAAGGAAACACTTCAGTAAATGAAGGATACAGATTATATTGAAAGCAGGAGCTTCCACACCGGTGTGGTTCCTGAGTTAATTAAGCAATAAACATCCCATCATGCTTAGGGTCATGTATAAAAACGCCCAGTCTCCCATTATTTTGACTACCATGGCTAGAAGAAGAGATCTCAGTGACTATGAAAGAGGGGTGTCAAAAGGAGCATAGGGGGTTTAAAGTGGGGTTTGTGTGTGTGTGTGTGTGTGTGTGTGTGTGTGTGTGTGTGTGTGTGTGTGTGTGTGTGTGTGTGTGTGTGTGTGTGTGTGTGTGTGTGTGTGTGTGTGTGTGTGTGTCTCTCAGTCACCAGATCTCAACCCAATTGAACACTTATGGGAGATTCTGGAGCGGTGCCTGAGACAGCGTTTTCCACCACCATCAACAAAGCACCGAATGATGGAATTTATTGTGGAAGAATGGTGACACATCTCTCCAATAGAGTTCCAGACACTTGTAGAATATATGTCAAGCTGCATTGAGCTGTTCTTGTTCATGGTGGCCCAACAACCTATTAAGACACTTTATGTTGGTGTTTCCTTTATATTGACAGTTACTTGTAGGTTGTCAAAGTTATCAGAAAAAAAGGGGAATTCAAAAAAAATCCTGCATTTGCTGAACGGTAAACGGCATTCAAGCCTGAACTAATCTCTACAATCGCACGGACTCTTCCCTTCAGCAGCACATTAACCTGACTGGAGAGAACCATGTAGGATCATTTGTTAAGGTAAAGTACGACAAGCCCCAAACGATACCAGCCCATCAGGTAAGGGTGCTCTCGAGATTTGCCACCAATGCTCCTTATAGGACACATCACTGCACTCTATACTTCTCTGTAAACTGGACATCTCTGTATAACCATCGCAAGACCCACTGGTCGATGCTTATTTATAAAACCCTCTTAGGCTTCACTCCCCCCTATCTGAGATATGTACTGCAGCCCTCATCCTCCACACACAACACCCGTTCTGCCAGTCACATTCTGTTAAAGTTCCCCAAAGCACACACATCCCTGGGTCGCTCCTCTTTTCAGTTCACCGCAGCTAGTTCTAGTTTCAGTTCGCTGCAGACTGGAACGAGCTGCAACAAACACTCAAACTGGATAGTTTTATCTCAATCTCTTCATTCAAAGACTCAATCATGGACACTCTTACTCACACTTTGTGTGATGTATTGTTGTTGCTACCTTCTTGCCCTTTGTGCTGTTGTCTGTGCCCAATAATGTTTGTACCATGTTTAGCGCAGCTATCATGTTGTGTTGCTACCATGCTGTGTTGTCATGTGTTGCTGCCTTGCTATGTTGTTGTCTTAGGTCTCTCTTTATATAGTGTTGTGTTGTCTCTCTCATCGTGATGTGTGTTTCGTCCTATATTTTTATTTTATTTTTAATCCCAGCCCCCGTCCCCGCAGGAGGCCTTTTGCCTTTTGGTAGGCCGTCATTGTAAATAAGAATGTGTTCTTAACTGACTTGCCTAGTTAAATAAATGTTAAATAAACAAATACAAACAAAATCAGGGTTTGCCATTTGAATGCTATTAAAACATGTTGTTGACTGTGTTACAGTAACTGTGAGTACGATAACAGTATTGGCAACGCCCCACTGCAAACTGTCGAGGGAGTCATGAGGGATGGTTGGTCGAGTAGTTTCTTTAGAAAACGACTTGTTTACATTCAACACCAGAATCAGTGCCTCTCAACTACACTACTTCATTACAGCTCTCCTGGATACACATACATCGTGTAATGCAATTTCTACTTTCAATTTGATCCCAGGAAAACCAACACCCACCTATTTATTGAGGTAAGCATCGCAAAAACAAGAAACACAAAACAACATATACAGGCTATGCAGAGTCACCGCCCTATGTATCACACTGCCTCCTGGCCCGCTGGACACTGGGCTGTGGCACTCTGTCGCCACGCTGGACTGCATTGACTTTCCTCCCAGAGATGTTATCATGGTTGAAGGTCCACAGTGTATTCAGGGAGAGACCAAAGAGAGAGGTGTACATATCAACCAGCGGCCACCCTGACCCATTTCCTGTTTCCTGCTTCGGTCTGTCATCAGGGTAGACATTAGCAACTACTGTAGCAGGTAGACAGACACATACATGAAGCATATTGACAGTACAGTAAAATCACTGTCGACACACTAATGAGGGAAAAAAACGATCAATAGAAGTATGAAGTCTGACAAAAGTTCAAATACTTTTCCTTAATCAGTTCGAGAGATGTGGTAAACACTAACTTGAAACAATTTTACTTACCTAAACTTTATGCGAACAGACACATTCTTGCATGACCTTACAGTATAAGCTCTAGGGCAAAGGGCTTTCTTTGTCAGGAGTTTCTTGACCACGAAGTCTGTCTTAGAACAAGTATTTAGAAAATACCAACATTCCAGACCTCCCCCATTTGGAGTGAAGTGATTACCTAATTCCATTATTTTCCCCAGATGGAATCACTTTCTCAGTAGCACATTAAGTCCTTAGAGGACTGTTGAGGTTCTAAAACAAGCCAGAGAAACCGTTGACTCGCCACAGAACCGATGCGGCAGATCAGATGTGTGTTTCTGATAGACTAAACTCTGCCTGAACCTCTACAACTCTGGGGAATACAAAAGAATAGCTCCTATATGAATGAGGAGAAAGCTAACGGACACAACCCCACAGGCATCCCATTGACATGGGCAGTGGGGACAAGGGTCTGGTTTCAACCTTCAGGTCTCCACACAGAAGCCTGTGGACATCTTCTTTACCTCCATCTCTCTGCAAGGAGTCTAGATTTACATGTTACATGCTAATGTTTCTGTGTTGGGAGGTGACACTGTGACCTTGTCAGCAGGTGCCTGGCCTGATAAAGACCCCTCCCACTAGGACTTTGGAGCAGACAAATAGACCAGATTCGAACAGAAATGGAGAAGGATTGAGAAAGACACAGGACGACTAACAACATAGTTTATCTACAGAGGTCAAATGGATAACGGAATTACAAAGGAATTGCCTACAAATTGAGATAAAAATGACCACTAGCTAAAAGCTTCCCACAAACTATGGGTGTTTGCATTTACCCTTTGACATGGTTCTTGAAAATAGATTTCAAATGGCATTTGATGTCGGTCTTCGTCTGTTTTGAGATCAGCACTAGGAATTTCTTTAACAGAGCTTACTCTTCGATTAATTCATTAATAATATTAACCTGAGGTCGAACGATTATGATTTTTCAAAGCCGATACCGATACCGATTATTGGAGGACCAAAAAAAGCTGATATCGATGAATTAATATCGATTAATTTTTATATATATATTTGTAATAATGACAATTACAACAATACTGAAATAACACTTTTATTTTAACTTAATATAATACATCAACAAAATCAATTTAATCTAAAATAAATAATGAAACATCTTCAATTTGGTTTAAATAATGCAAAAACAAAGTGTTGGAGAAGTAAAAGTGCAATATTTGCCATGTAAAAAAACGAAGTTTAAGTTCCTTGCTCAGAACATGAGAACATATGAAAGCTGGTGGTTCCTTTTAACACGAGTCTTCAATATTCCCAGGTAAGAAGTTTTAGGTTGTAGTTAAGTCTAAATATTGCTGTTACATTGCACAACCTTCAACTTTATGTCATAATTATGTACAATTCCGGCAAATTAATTACGGTCTTTGTTAAGAAGAAATTATCTTCACACAGTTCGCTACGAGCCAGGCGGCCCAAACTGCTGCATATACCCTAACTCTGCTTGCACAGAACAAAAGAGAAGTGACACAATTTCCGTAGTTAAAATAAATTCATGTTAGCAGGCAATATTAACTAAATATGCAAGTTTAAAAATATATACTTGTGTATTGATTTTAAGAAAGGCGTTGATGTTTATGGTTAGGTACACATTGGTGCAACGACAGTGCTTTTTTTCGCAAATGCGCTTGTTAAATCATCACCCATTTGGCGAAGAAGGCTGTGATTCAATGATGAATTAACAGGCACCGCATCGATATGCAATGCAGGACAAGTTAGATAGACTAGTAATATCATCAACCATGTGTAGTTAACTAGTGATTATGTTAAGATTGATTGTTTTTTACAAGATAAGTTTAATGCTAGCTAGCAGCTTGGCTCCTTGCTGCACTCGCATAACAGGTAGTCAGCTACTAAATCGGCCCTAATTAATCGGCCATTCTGATTAATCGGTCGACCTCTAATCTTAACATGCTATCTGAGATAAGCATCGATCCTTGGTCAAACAGAGAGCATTAAAAAAATATTTAAAAGATATATATGAGAAGCATTTTAATAAGTCATAATAATGAATAGGTGGTTGAGAAGGGCAACCTTTCAGTCAGGAAATTCTTGGAGTGGAACTTCAATGGCACCACCCTCTCTTAACCTCTGCCAGGTCATCTGCCATAAACTACACTTGTCATGAAAACCTTCATACCTGCCACCTACTGGCACGCGGTGCTAATGGAAGCTGTGGTCACTTGTTTGTATAAGGTTGGAATGTTCCCTTTTGTTTAACAGGTCTGACGGCAGGGGCTGATACACTGTTGGTTGGTGGATCGCACAGCCGTAGAGGTTATCACTGTTGGAGAAGAAGAGGAGTTCCCTTTTGTTTAACAGGTCTGACGGCAGGGGCTGATACACTGTTGGTTGGTGGATCGCACAGCCGTATAGGTTATCACGTTTGGTGAAGAAGAGGAGTTCCCTTTTGTTTAACAGGTCTGACGGCAGGGGCTGATACACTGTTGGTCGGTGGATCGCACAGCCGTAGAGGTTATCACTGTTGGAGAAGAAGAGGAGGAACCCACGGTCTCATATCTTAGGTCTCATTTCATTTACCTGTGTAGTATTTTTCACTCTCTCTTTATCCATTCCACCACACGGACAGGATGAATCTCACTCTGAGGTGACAGGTTAAAGGTCAAAGCATCACACTCCAGCCTTTAACACATTTTAGAGCGGTTGCATTTCCCCAAACCTCTCCCTTTTAGTTTTTCACCAAAACAAGTGGCTGGTCGGAGCAACAGATCACAGACTCAGGATTGTGGCTTTAAATGCAAATGCATAGGAAAAGGTGTGTGTCCAGGAGTGCTTACGCTTAATTAGCCTGATGTGAGAGGTCAATAGGGAAGCAATGAACCAAAGTGGCCCTTCCTACTTGTAAGATCCCTCTCAGTGCCCCTCATGGCCCAAGGGGAGTAGTGAATAACTCCAGGTGGTTGTGGACATTGGAGGAGGGAAACATTAACACCACTCCTAAACAAACAAACCCCATTCATCACACAACCACTAGTAAAATGTATTCTCTAGTTGTAGATCCACATACTGTAAGAAACAGAATGACATTTGCCTTGCCTCCATACAACTGGACACAATGTCATCCCATCCCATTCTCCTTTCAGATATGTTGCCAAAGTCAGACCTCACGTTAATATTACTTCAGATATAAAAATCAAAACCCCAACCCAAAACGTTTAGGTTCAGTGCCTGAGCCGTTTTGTGGGTGAGAGCAGTAGAGACCCTTTCTGTAATGCTGCCAGCATTGTAAGGCAATGTGTGGACCGCAACACCATCTCCTGGGCTGAGCAACGACCTGTGAACTCCGGTTCCTCCCTTCTGACTGAGCAGCAGAAATGCAAATCACCAGGAGTCTTGTGACTCCGAGAACTGGTCTGATCAGATTCAGTAAGGGAGGGAGGAATGGAGAAGGTAGGGAGGGAGGGTGGGAGGGAGGGGAGAGAAGGAAGGGAGAGAAGGAGGGGAGAGAAGGAGGGGAGAGAAGGAGGGGAGAGTGGTAAGGTAGTACCTGCAAGCTTTTCTTCCTGTGCTGTGTGCCTTTTACATTTGTGCACATTTCAACCGCGTTGGACCCAGGGAGCAGAAGGGAATCCAATATGATAAAAGTTATTATTATAATAAGCCCCAGTATATGTTACCGTAGGAGGGGTTTGCCTGAACTTGCCTGCTCTGCTGAAAAAAAGCTCAACAAATCTATGCAGTATGAAGACCTTTTGTCCCATAACAAATCCAATTATGCTATTCTCTCAGAGCGATTCAGAGTAACAAAGTAAAGCTGATTAAACGCAGGGCTGACAACCACAGTCGAGACAAACCCCCCATTGATCCAAAAGAGCCAGAACAATGCTTCACCAACCACCATCTCTCTTGTCATTTGCCATATGGCAGCAGCCAACGATGCCCCAGCCCCTTGGTAGCCTACCCACAAACCCCGGGGTTGCATTCCACATGGCACCCAGTATTCCCGGTAACATTTATATATTTTGCATTACTTGCCTCATATATACTGTATTCTATCCTATTCTACTGTATCTTAGTCCATCCCGCTCTGACTTCACTCGTCCAAATATTTATATATTCTTAATTCTATTCCATTACTTGAGATTTTTGTGTATTGTTGTGAATTGTTAGATATTACTGTGCCGTTGCAGCTAGAAACACAAGCATATCGATACACCTGCAATAACATCTGCTAAACGCATTGACAAATAAAATGTATACAGTGCACTACTTTTGACTAGGGCTTATAGAGCTCTGGTCAAAAGTAGGGCACTATATAAGAAATAGGGTGCCATTTGGGACGCAGATTAGGAATCGGATCGGATCAGAATCACTGGCTGCTTAATTGAAATCCTACATGCGACCAGCACAAACCTAATTCAGCAGTGTTCTTTTGAAGTGCTCCAAGTCAGTTGTATAACTTTCTAATCCCCATCTCGACCGCTTGGCGCCTACGAAGACCCAGAGGATTAGCCATGTAGCTGGTACTCATGGAGGGAACAGGCTGCTGGCTACAGCCTACAAATGCCATGGCCAGGAATAAAGGGTGTCCACTCTACAATAATAATGCAGCGGAATGTCGCCTGCCTTGGCCTTACCATGACATGGGATCTGCCTAGGTACTCCTTTTAAACCAGACTTAAGTCACATGATGATAGACACAAGTTATGAGATATGCAGATTTACCACGGTAGGGTGAAACTGTCTGGGCCTGTAATTAAAGAGTGTCAGGAAAGAGACACATTATCAAATGAAGACTTAATTAGGATTGTATGGCTCAACAGTTTGGTAATATAGTCATTATAGTCAATGCCTGTTTGTGTTGGTGTATACAGTTTCTTAGGTACACCACCCTGTTCACCAAAATGGTTCACTCCTTTAGACATGTGGCTTGCTATATAAAGCAGGCAGACAGGCATTGAGGCATTCAGTTACTGTTTGATTGAACGTTAGAGTGGGCAAAACGAGTGACCTACGTGACTTTAAGCGTGGTATGATCGCAGCAGCAGATGACCACACCAAGTTCCACTCCTATCAGCTAAAAACAAGAAGAATCAGCTCCAGTGGGCACACAATCACCAACACTGGACAATTGAGGAGAGAAACATTGCCTGGTCTGACGAATCCCAGTTCCTGTTGTCAGGATTTGGCATAAGCAGCATGAGTCCATGGCCCCATCCTGCCTGGTGTTAACGGTACAAGCTGGAGGCAGTGGTTTAATGGTATGAGGAATGTTTTCCTGGCACACGTTAGGTCCCTTGATACCAATTGAGCAACGTTTCCATGCCCCGAAGAATTCAGGCTGGTCTGGAGGCAAAGGTGTGTCTGACCCGGTACTAGATGGGTGTACCTAATAAACTGTTCCATTCAATTGCTAGTGAGTAGGCCAGTTATATATTTTAGAAGACAAGACACCACTCCATTTAAAGGAGCAGGGAACTTTCAACTGTGGAGTTAATGTTTTAGGGTCTTCTAGAAAATAAAAGAATGCTCCAAGTGCAATGCGATCAAAGCTTCATTTACATTTAACTAGAGGTCGACTGATTAATCGGAATGGCCGATTAATTAGGGCTGATTTCAAGTTTTCATAACAATCGGAAATCGGTATTTTTGGACACCGATTTGGCCGATTTTTAAAACATTTTATATATATATATTTTTCACACCTTTAATTAATCTTTATTTAACTAGGCAAGTCAGTTAAGAACACATTTTTATTTTCAATGACTGCCTAGGAACGGTGGGTTAACTGCCTGTTCAGGGGCAGAACGACAGATTTTTACATTGTCAGCTCGGGGGATACAATCTTGCAACCTTACAGTTAACTAGTCCAACGCTCTAACCACCTGATTACATTGCGCTCCACGAGGAGACTGCCTGTTACGCGAATGCAGTAAGCCAAGATAAGTTGCTAGCTAGCATTAAACTTATCTTATAAAAAACAATCAATCACTCATAATCACTAGTTACTAGTCACTGCATATAATCGATGCAGTGCGTATCGTTGCTCCAATGTGTACCTAACCATAGACATGCCTTTCTTAAAATCAATACACAAAAGTATAGCTTTTTAAACTTGCATATTTAGCTAAAGGAAATCCAGGTTAGCAGGCAATATTAACCAGGTGAAATTGTGTCACTTCTCTTGCATTCATTGCACGCAGAGTCAGTGTATATGCAACAGCTTGGGCCTCCTAATTTGCCAGAATTTTACGTAATTATGACATAACATTGAAGGTTGTGCAATGTAACAGGAATATTTAGACTTATGGATGCCACCCGTTAGATAAAATACGGAACGGTTCCGTATTTCACTGAAAGAATAAACGTCTTGTTTTCGAGATGATAGTTTCCGGATTCGGCCATATTAATGACCTACGGCTCGTATTTCTGTGTGTTATCATGTTATAACTAAGTCTATGATTTGTTAGAGCAGTCTGACTGAGCGATGGTAGGCAGCAGAAGGCTGGTAAGCATTCATTCAAACAACACTTTTGTGCGTTTGCCAGCAGCTGTTTATGACTTCAAGCCTATCAACTCCCGAGATTAGGCTGGTGTAACCGATGTGAAATGGCTAGCTAGTTAGCGGGGTGCGCGCTAATAGCGTTTCAAACGTCACTCGCTCTGAGACTTGGAGTAGTTGTTCCCCTTGCTCTGCAAGGTCCGCGACTTTTGTGGAGCGATGGGTAACGCTGCTTCGAGGGTGGCGGTTGTCGTTGTGTTCCTGGTTCGAGCTCAGGTAGGAGCGAGGAGAGGGACGGGAGCTATACTGTTACACTGGCAATACTAAAGTGCCTATAAGAACATCCAATAGTCAAAGGTTAATGAAGTACAAATGGTATAGAGAGAAATAGTCCTATAATTCCTATAATAACTACAACCTAAAACTTCTTACCTGGAAATATTGAAGACTCATGTTAAAAGGAACCACCAGCTTTCATATGTTCTCATGTTCTGAGCAAGGAACTTAAACGTTAGCTTTCTTACGTGGCACATATTGCACTTTTACTTTCTTCTCCAACACTTTGTTTTTGCATTATTTAAACCAAATTGAACATGTTTCATTATTTATTTGAGACTAAATTGATTTTATTGATGTATTATATTAAGTTAAAATAAGTGTTCATTCAGTATTGTTGTAATTGTCATTATTACAAATAAATATTTAAAAAAATCGGCCGATGAATCGGTATCGGCTTTTTTTGGGCCTCCAATAATCGGTATCGGCGTTGAAAAATCATAATCGGTCGACCTCTACTTTTAACTTCATCCCATTAAAATATGATCAGTATTTATTGAAGCATTTAGGCCTACATAAATCACATTAACTCAAATGCTGTCGTGACATCGCACAACAAAGACCAGGCGAGCAATCCTCTTAATCACAGGGTCATTTCCCAAATGTCTAAATAATGACCTTTATCCCGACATTCTGTGTTTTCTGGCCTGTAGCTGTAGCTTTTTTTTTCTCAAACAAAGCTTGTAAATTTGCCTTGAATTTGGGTGTCCTTTAGTATTGAATCATGTTTACGACCTACACATAACCTATGAATATGAAAACAGTAAATATATTATGATCATTAAAAAAATATACGTTCATTTCAAAGCAAACATGAGCAGGATTAAACAAAGTTCTATAGGAATGTGAACATTGATCATAACATCAAAAGAGGGTGAAACAGAATACTTTTTAATATCTCACATGTGACTGTGACTGGGGTTTGGGTTTGAAACAGAGGGACTGAGGTGGGTGTAATGTACCCTGTAACAGCTGTAGAAGGTTTGGACACAGCTGTAGAAGGTTCGGACACAGCTGTAGAAGGTTCGGACACAGCTGCAGAAGGTTCAGACACAGCTGTAGAAGGTTCGGACACAGCTGTAGAAGGTTCAGACACAGCTGCAGAAGGTTCAGACACAGCTGTAGAAGGTTCGGACACAGCTGTAGAAGGTTCGGACACAGCTGTAGAAGGTTCGGACACAGCTGTAGAAGGTTCGGACACAGCTGTAGAAGATTTGGACACAGCTGCAGAAGGTTCAGACACAGCTGTAGAAGGTTCAGACACAGCTGTAGAAGGTTCGGACACAGCTGTAGAAGGTTTGGACACAGCTGTAGAAGGTTCGGAGAGAGGGTCTGCAGGGGAGGACCTGATCCCTGTGAACTTGATGGCAACATGAAGCCATGGGTCCAGTTGAATTTCAACATAGGAGCTAATTGGGATTTATCCCTTTTGTTTAAATAGAGGTACAGTACACAGGACGGGACAAACCTCCCTGCTCAGTGACAAAATCATTTCACACCCCATGTGCAGGGATTGGACTGGTGACTTTAAAGGTTTAATGAGGAAAGCTCCTCTTTGGTGTTCCCCAGGTGGATGGATAAATGTACAGTACAGCGTTTCAGTTTCAGCAAGCTGAACAGCTATAAAACTGGACTGGTTCTGATTTTGTTTGAGATTGATTGAACATTTGAGGCCAACAGTGCTGAGGCTGGGCCTGCAGTAACGAGACAGACGACAAGACCCATATAAACAACTCGTCAACTGTCGATAAAAGACAGTTGGCACCCCCCCTGAATATATTGTTATTTTTTACTGCTGCTCTTTAACTACTTGTTACTTTTATCTCTTATTCTTGTCCATATTTTTTTTAAACTGCACTGTTGGTTAGGGGCTCGTAAGTAAGCATTTCACTGTAAGGTCTACACCTGTTGTATTCGGCACATGTGACTAATACAATTTGATTTGATCTTTCCAACCAGAACTCAACAAATCTCTGCTTCTCTGATTTACTCCATAGCAGCCCATGGAAGTGACACTGAAGTTACAGGAGATCTTACAGGTCTGCTCGCCTTGTGACGATCTCATTTCTCTCAGTAAATATGAGACCACATATGACGATCTGAGCTCCCAGAGAACTCATTTCTCTCAGTAAATATGAGACCACATTTGAACATGAACTCCTTTCTTCCCAACAACAGAGTCTGTCAAAAAAAAAGCACACAATTAGACACAGTGCTTCAGCTTTAAACAATATGTTCTGTAAAGGCCTGACTTCAAAGTCAGAATGACTGGCCACTTCGTTTGGAAGAAAATGAACATGTAACCCGAGGAAAATTGGACTGATCAATTCACAGTCAGAAAATATAGTTTCAAGCGTTAAATTGAAGATGGGCTTAGGTCTTAGGCAACAACAAAAAAATGCTGAATGTTACATTTTACTAATTGGAAATGCTCAGGTCATGGAAGGGAATTATTATTTTACTCACGGGAAGAACAACTGTGATTATTGTAGTATATCCAAGCTTAGGAATTCAATAAACAGAATGTAAAACAGGAAATGGCTTCATAGAAAGGAAATGAATGATCCTCTAATTTATTTGACTGAGTTGTATTGCTTGCTTTCCCTTGGCATGCCAGAAAAATGAGTAACTTTGCAGAAAAAAACCCCATGGATACTCCTAGTACTAGTACAAAGCATGATTTATGCATAAGACACCATCCAATCACATTCGTGGCATAAAAGTGCTGAACTTCAAAGAAATATCATCAAACGACATTTCTCAAGGGACGTGCTTGTATCTCTGGTTGTGGATAGAGGAACCGTGCCCCTTTACGCTCTGTTCCATTCAAAGAGTTGAGCAGGGTGCCGAACTTGCCTGCACACTAAAATGGAGGTTAATCAGCGGTTCTTCATACTTCACTGCAATGCAAATGAACACCGCAACACTCTGTGATGAGAAAATACACAGCATGAAACCACCCAGATATCAAAACACAGAAGATTCATATCAGTTGAATATTTAGGATCTGCCACTCGGTCGATACAGCAGATTATGGTAATCAAGCATCCTTAACCCCAATATACCAGGACAATAAAATACAGCAGATTATGGTAATCAAGCATCCTTAACCCCAATATACCAGGACAATAAAATACAGCAGATTATGGTAATCAAGCATCCTTAACCCCAATATACCAGGACAATAAGAGAAAGCAGGTTCACCCCAAGATGGAAGCCTCTTCCAGGCACACAGTGGCTTGAGGGATATGGTGTGGACAAATCAAATACATCTGTTTTCACAAAACCATTCAGAAAGATGCCAAAGGGTGGTAATTAGAATCAAAATCTGAAACTGAACTGGATTCTACAAGGACACATCCCTCTGCAGCCATGGGAAATCCTAGGAGAACCCTGCCAGAGGTTTTCTGTTAACTAATATACTGACTACACACGTGTGTCCGCCATCGCGGTCATGACTACGCAGGTTAAAATACCAAAATCAACTGTGAATCAATTACATTCATTTCGGGGGCAGGTGAAAACACATGAAACATTGGTGTTGCTAGTTAGTTACTCCTGGATGGACCTCTTTGTATCTGGTTCCTTTTTGTATTCAGAACTAGAAGCACAAGCATTTCGCTACACTCACATTTACATCTGTTAACCTGTTGTAGAATTATTACCCAGAGTCATACAAAATCATGTGTTTCTCTTGTCCAATGATTAATCCACAGACAAAAAAAGTAAACCTAGTTAGTTTTTTTGTTAATACTTAATTATAAATTGGGTGTTTCAAGCCCTGAATGCTGATTGGCTGACAGCCAAGGCGTTTGACAAAACATTTATTTTTACTGCTCTAATTACATTGGTAACCAGTTTATAATAGTTTATAATAAGGAACCTCAGGGGTTTGTGATATATGGCCAATATTCCACGGCTAAGTGGCTATGGGCTGTGTCCAGGCACTCTGCATTGCGTTGTGCTTGAGAACAGCCCCTAGCCGTGGTAAATTGGCCTATATACCACACCCCATTGGGTATTATTGCTTCATTAAAGGGTGTCCACCCACGCTGCCCAGTGTGGGTGAGAACGCGCTTTGGTAATTACATTTCCCTTCCTTATGTTATAAAATACATTTCACCAAGACAAATAGGATTATGTTCTGATTATGTTCTGAATCATCCAGTGGGGTCTTTCTCTCACATATCATTAACATTAAATACAAAAAGTCAGATTTCATAATATATCCTACATTATAACCTGGGTGGTTCAAGCCTTGAATACATTTTGTAGTCGTCTTCAAAGTTGTTCCCGCGGGTCGCAAAAAAAACAAAATTAGAATGAGACGACCTGATGAGGATAAAGTCTTTGAAAATAAAAAGCTTGGTACACGCTCAGTGCTCTGTTTGACATTTCATACAGGTTCGCTTGTTTTTGTGCAAAATCAAAAATATGAACGTCTCAAAATCACCATCCCTCTTGCCTCTTATATTGTTTTATGTCCTGAAGAAAGATGAGTTTGACAGGAAAGTGAGCCGGTCAGGTAGCTAGTAGCCCAGAATCAAGCCGACACTATTAGAAAAAAGGGTTCCAAAAGGGTTATTCAGCTGTCCCCATAGGAGGCCTCTTTGTGGTTCCAGGTACAACCCAATTTTGGTTCCATGTAGAACCCTCTGTGGAAAGGGTTCTAAATGGAACTCAAAGGGGTTCTACCTGGAACCAAAAGAGTTCTACCTGGAGCCAAAAAGGGTTCTTCAAATGGTTCTCTTATGAGGACAGCCAAAGAGCCCTTTGAGGATCTAGATAGTGCCTTTTTTCCTGAAAAATGTAGCTGACACGATGCAGTTTTCCTGATTTCAAACCACTTTCTTTCCTCTGGCCTCCATTGATTTAGTCACCCTAATTCTGGCCATTCACAAAGATAAAAACTCACAAGGATAAAAACTGATTATGATAACAGACAGTATAACAGACTGATTATAACAGACATGAGGTTTGGACCATTGGGTTTCTTATGCACACACCCATGCCCTTATGATTCCACTAGAGGTGAGAAGGGTTTCTAACCTGCAGTACAGAGCGGTAGTTAAAGTCATCCATGCGGTCAAACTTTGCTGAATAATTCCCAGAGAGCAGCATTATCAGTATGTCAGACTACAGGAACATACAACAGCTAAAGGAAACCACATCATCTACAGTAATCGTTGTTTAACACGCGTAGGCTACAGATTACAATTAAAGTACTGTCCTCAAAAATACAGTAACCGTATGCATAATTTGATTGAGAATAATCAAAAGAGCCATCTTAAACCTGATTGGACTAATTTGTGAATGTTCTGAGTATTACAGATGCCCTGGGGGAAAACCCAGACCTAGCTATGTGGCAGGCCATCTCATCTCTGATCCTGTTGACAGCCTCTCCTCAGTGACACTCCGACTGGAGAGTAGGGAGTACCCTACATTACACGCCCAGCCTCTGAGGTAATGGAGACAGAAAGCCTCTCTCTCTCTCTGCCCACGGGGCTGGGTAAAGGTTTAATACAGGTTTGAATTGGTTTAAACATTACTATCATAGCTCGGAACTCAGATCTCGACCACCACTAACCTCTGCTTTGAGCTGTGACCCAATTGAACATCATGGCGATGACAAGTGTGCACCTTTGATTTGAGAGGACTGTGTGAGGGCAGCTGAGAAGTTCCCAAGTCTCCTCGTGGAGTATTTCTGTATACTGTTTTTCAGTCCAGAGAGAGAAAGAGAGAACACAAACAGACCCCACAGAGCCCCAGGACAGCAACACAATTACACCCAACCAAATCATGAGAAAACAAAAAGATAATTACTTGACACATTGGAAAGAATTAACAAAAAAACAGAGCTAACTAGAACGCTATGTGGCTCCAAACAGAGAGTACACAGTGGCAGAATACCTGACCACTGTGACTGACCCAAACTTAAGGAAAGCTTTGACTATGTACAGACTCAGTGAGCATAGCCTTGTTATTGAGAAAGGCCGCCGTAGCCAGACATGGCTCTCAAGAGAAGACAGGCTATGTGCTCACTGCCACAAACTGAGGTGGAAACTGAGCTGCACTTCCTAACCTCCTGCCAAATAAATGTATGACCATACTAGAGACATACATTTCCCTCAAATTACACAGACCCACAAAGAATTTAAAAAACAAATCCAAATTTGAAACAAACAAACACCATTGTAAATACAACCCATATTTATGTTTATTTATTTTCACTTTTGTACTTTAACAATTTGTACATCGTTACAACACTGTATAGAGACATAAGGTGACATTTGAAATGTCTTTATTCTTTGGAACTTGTGTGAGTGTAATATTTACTGATCACTTTTTATAGTTTATTTCACATTTGTTTATCTATTCCATTTGCTTTGGCAATGTAAGCATGTTTCCCATACCAATAAAGACCCTTGAAATGAATTGAAAGAGAGAAAGAGAGAGCAGAGAGAGGAGGAGAGAGAGAGACCTATCCTAAACAAATGTGTGTGTGTGTGTGTGTGTGTGTGTGTGTGTGTGTGTGTGTGTGTGTGTGTGTGTGTGTGTGTGTGTGTGTGTGTGTGTGTGTGTAGAAAAGGGAGACAGAAAGACATGGCTACCCAAAGAGGAGGGTCTATGTGGTCACTGCACGACATGGGAGGTAGAGACAGATGGTGCACTTTCCCTCTACTGTGATAAATACTCCTCGATATGATCATATTTTTTCAAGAAATATCTAAATCAATTCCCAACTCCTGTCCATTTACTAATGACATATAGCTGGGAATTATTCTGGGTGAGGGAGGATCCGCAAATATTACAAACACAGACGATGCTGGGCAAAATGTACACAGCCCTATAGGACTCCCATCCACAGCCAGATGTGATAGAGCCTGGATTTGAGCCAGGGATTGTAGTGATGCCTCTTGCACTGAGATGCAGTGCCTTAGACTGCTGCGCCACTCAGGAGGCCTTGTATATATGTATATCATTGCCATAGCCTGAGGGACATCCCATGACCAGTAATTCCCTGAAGTATTTACATTGTATTTAACTTACTAGTGTAACCATCATTCATGTTGTTGTTTATTTATATTTACATTGTATATAACTGACAGTAATACATAGAGGAACCATCATTCATGTTGTTGTTTATTTATATTTACATTGTATATAACTGACAGTAATACATAGTGGAACCATCATCATGTTGTTGTTTATTTATATTTACATTGTATATAACTGACAGTAATAGATAGTGGAACCATCATTCATGTTGTTGTTTATTTATTAGCCATTATTTATTTTTATAATCATATTTTCTTTAATTACATTTATCGAGCGAAGATTACAGAATACAACAGCAGTAGTGTTATATCCTGTATACATGATTATATGTACTATTATTACTACTACTGAAATGAACTTGATTTCATTATACTTATTGGATTGTACTTTATTCAACTGAAGTACTGTACCAATATACTATTTGGGCAATATCTACAAATTGTATTTCATGCCAATTAAGCAATCTGAATTCAAATTCAAGACAGGGAGGAGGAGAAAGCAGACAGAGAGAGCAAGAGAAGGAGAGAGCAGAGAGAAAGAGCAGAGAGAGAGAGCAGAGAGAGAGAGAGCAGAGAGAGAGAGCGAGACAGAGAGAGAGAGAGAGAGAGAGAGAGAGAGAGAGAGAGAGCAAATGGAGAAGGCGAGATCAGAGGGTGCGAGAGAGAGAGAGACAGAGACAGAGAGACAGAGGGAGAAGGAGAGAGCAGAGGGAGGGAGCGAGAGAGAGAGAGAGAGGGAGAGGGTGAGGGAGAGAAGAGAGAGAGAGCGAGCAGAGGGAGAAGGAGAGAGCAGAGGGAGAATGAGAGAGCAAGAAAGAGAGAGAGATAGTAAAAGAAAGGAGAGAGCGAAAGAGAGAGTGAAAGAGAAAGAGCGAAAGAGAGTAAAAGAGAGAAGAGAGCAGAGAGAGAGCGAGAGAGGGAGAGGACGAGGGAGAGAAGAGAGAGAGAGAGAGAGAGAGAGAAGCCTGCAACAGGAAAAGATAGAGCTTGACCCTTATATAAAAGTTGGACATTAACTTTATGAAAGGATGTGTAAAACATTTCATAAGGAGCATTCCCTTTGGAAGTAAACGCCATATTCAATACTATAGACTATATGTCTGTCAAAGGCTATACTAAAGGCCCGATGTCTGTTAGTAAAAATGAGGAACTGCAGTTTCTTTATCTGTCTGCTGATTAACTACCAGACATGCTCTGGTCTGCCATCCAGGTCTACACCAGGAAACAGGGTGGCATATTCCACCACGACTTCCTGTGTCCGTGCGTGCGAGAGAGAGAGAACGCACTATCACCATTCTCATGTTTTTTTCTCCAACAGCATCTCGTTACTGGGACTAAATTACTGCAGCTAACTCAGATACTGTAAACGGCAGGCAGAACCAATTTATCACTGAGAAAACAGTCAACACAGCATTCTAGCAAGACCAACACAGAGTTGAAAGCTCTTAGAGTATACTTTAACAGGCCTAGTTTATCATGTGTTTGAAAGCAAAGAGGGATGGACGAAAGACCATCAGGCACGTTACACAAGCCATCCATCAACCTGGCAGGGAGGCTCAGCAGCAGACCTGTCTGTCCCAGGACATGACTGAGTGAGGGTTCCTACAGCAGTCCATTACCATCCTCCACCAGCACCATACCTGCATCTTCCAGCCAGGTAACAGCCCCCATCCCTGATCCCCCTGCCAGGAGCCACCGAGGATAACGACCAGACAGCCTGCATCTTGCCTCCACATCCTTGTTGTTTTTAACCACGTCTCAAATTACACCCGGGGGTGTCTCACCGTCCCCCATTCCTGGTTCATCACACCGCCACCTACAACTACCCCCCCACCCCCACCCCCAGGTGGCACATCTGTCTCTGCCCAGCCGCAGCGCCACGTTGACTGGTGATGTTGTCACAATGGGTGACCAGGAGCACTTTCCATCAGAACACCACATAATGGACTGTGTCCAAGCTAATGAGGAGGAATAGTGTGGACAGAGGAATAGTGCAGATAGAGGAATAGTATGGACAGAGGTATAATGTAGATAGAGGATTAGTATGGACAGAGGTATCTGTTGTGAAATATATTGTCATATTTTTCAAATTGTATAACTGCCTTAATTTTGCTGGACCCCAGGAAGAGTAGCTGCTGCCTTGGCAGGAACTAATGGGGATCCATAATAAATACAAATACAACATTAGGGCACTATGAAGGGAATAGGGTGCTCTTTGGGATGCATCCTCCGTTTACTGGAGGACCTTTCATCTCAAAAAACGAATTAGTCATCCTCTGTAGTTTTGCTGGTGGCCTCCCAAAACAAAAGCATGCAGAGCCCCAACTCACAAGCCACACGGTTATAAATATGAGCCAGACTACAGATGGTTCTTCACACTGAATTAAACACACTTATCCTCTATTCTGATCACATATCAGTTCATTTACTCCTCTTTTCTGCTCACATATCAGTTCATTTACTCCTCTTATTCTGATCACATATCAGTTCATTTACTCCTCTTATTCTGATCACATATCAGTTCATTTACTCCTCTTATTCTGATCACATATCAGTTCATTTACTCCTCTTATTCTGATCACATATCAGTTCCTAAGTAAGGTTGTCGTCGGTGATGATGTGCTAGGGATTTCAACTAGTTGCACAGATTGTCTAGAAGTGTTTTTTCATTTTTTTTCCTTCCATGTATCGGTGTCCTTATCTAACCTTTGACACAGATGAAACCTCAGGGAAAATATCATACCCGGTGATAAAGTGGTCTATGCTACTATAGGAGGACAACAACATCTCATAGTTTCCCTTCTAAAATCTGCGTATTTTGGATAAACGTCTATTTTTGACACATTAATTCTACTTTTTTACAGGGTTCATTCCATGTAGTGACAGGGTTAAAACAGAAGCAACTCAAAAGCTTAACAGTTTAGACACAAATTCCAAGTGGTTAAGGTTAGGACTATGGTTTGGGGAAGGGCTTTAAAAAAGTATTATAAAAAACAACAACTCGCTATTACCATCAAGTACTCTCACGGCTTGCTAGATCATTTTGAACTGCAGTGGCACAGTGGTCTGAGCAGCGCACTTCGGCTCTGAGCATCACGAGCTCGTACCCAGTGTTGGTCAATTGTTTTCCTTTTTTTTGTTTTTTTTGTGAGTGCTGAGCAGGACGTTCTCAGGACCTTTTCAAACGTCCGAAATCAAAGTATATTTCTAGTGATCAGGCTGAGGAGGGACCCTCTTGTCATCAACAGACATTTTTCTCTGACCACCAGATTTTAGTGGCACTCATACATGGTATAAATGGGTACAGGGATGCACAGCAAAGTGATCTGAGCCAACCTGACAGGACTACCACCACAGCATGAGCACTCAGAGGGGAGCAGCCTAGCAGGAGGAAAGAGGAGGGAGGAGGAGGGAGCAGGGGTGACCAGGGGGGGGTAACCTCTGACTGCAGAATAAGGAGCAACGAGAGAGACCACTCCCAAACAGATGCACTAAAATCCACATAGCAACAGCAGCAACCCCCCGTGAACAAAGCCCTCTTCTCTCCACCACTGAGGGTGTTACGTACAACCTCTGGCCTCCGTGGATGCATCTGTCTGGGGGTAGGGAAAACACTGTACGTGGACAAGACAAGGGTATGGGAGCCTCCATGCTCATGTTAGTCTACATTAACATCCATTGCAATATTGAACAGTGGATCAGGACCCTGTAATACTGGCCAAACGTGTGAAATTGAAGCTGCATGCATGGCATAGCACTGCACACAGAGGGTGGTATGTATTTAGTACAATCTAACAGGGGTGTGTTCTGTTCCAAATGGAGCTCATAGTTTCTACTCCTTGAATAAACCAACCTCTTGATTTAGGAATATAACACCTACAAAACATAGAAATGAGGTCATTATTGTGTAATAATAACAGTAACTAGTCATCTGTAGCCTAATAATTATCTTGTGGAGAATCAAACAGTCCTCTTTTGTTCGGGGAGTATCATTTGTTAATATCAAACACAAAAACAAATGTTCAAATATATTTCACATTATAATCAATTTGAACGTCTCATTTTACTCAAATGACAGGCTACATTTTCTCCACCCATATAGGTAGTATTATTCATATAGTCATTGGATCATATTTTCTCTCTCTATTCTGGTTATCATGTTATAGTCCTGACTCCTGACACAGGAGGATGGGGGTCAAAGTGGGTCAACAAGAAGCGCATTACTACAGAAACTCAACACAAAAACAGTACGCACTACATATAGTATCATATTGCACTCGGTTTTTCTATTCCTGTTGTACTATGCATTTTCTTTCTCAAATAATGAATCATGTAAATGTATCCAAAGCCTTCTTGATGGGTGGGGGGCTCCGTTCGCAGTTCCTTTACGGCATAGCCACTCGTATTGTCGCTTATTGATCCCATGTGTATTTGCGGTTACTAAATAAACGAAACACTTTACTCACCAGGAATTCCTCCTGCAGCCTTCAAACTTCGCCTCGGGTCCAAGCTTTAGAATAGTCCAAAAACAAACATACACTCCTCCGTTTGTTAGCTTTTCGCGTTAGGTCGGTGTATTAGCGACGGATGTGACTCTTTGAACGTCTTTGAAATGGAATAGGCTGCATTAGTTGACGGGTTATTGGGATGATTTGCAACGCCGATCCTATCAGAGGTTGCGGGAGGCGTGTTCAGTACCGGCTGGGACGGTCCCAATAGGCTGCGCACCTCGATATTAGGAAGACGTTGAATTGAGGTAGACAGACAACACACTTTCACTTATCCCTTATTTTTCCAGTACAGTAATATTGCTGTCGTCTTTGAAGTGCAAACAATACTTTTCTTTCAAAAATATAGGCCAATCCACATTTCTGTGTCCATCTTCTCCAGTTTGTCGGCAACATCAGAACTTGAGTGAAGGCTATTGTTCATTGCAGCCACATTAGCATGTCAATTTCATTTTAAATTGTGTATTTTACTATTGATTTAAAAAAAAAACGTTGATGACTCATTATTTTGTGGATCAAATCAAATCAAATATTATTTGTCATGTATTTCGTAAACAACAGTGAAATGCTTACTTATGGGCCCTTCCCAACAATGCAGAGAAAATATAGAAACAATTGTATCACAAGGAATACATCCACAATGTTTAACGATAACTTGGCTACAGGGTGCAAGAGTGCGAGGTGATTGAGGTTGATACACTACATGACCAAAGTGTATGTGGACACCTGCTCATCAAACAACTCATGGGTATTAATATGGAGTTAGTCCCCCCTTTGCTGCTATAGCAGCATCCATTCTTCTGGGAAGGCTTTTCATTAGATATTGGAACTTTGCTGCAAGGACTTGCCACTTGCTCCTGAGTGGTGTAGTGGTCTAAGGCACTGCATCTCAGTGCTAGAGAAGTCACTACAGAGTTCAATTCCAGGCTGAATCACAACCGGCCGGGATTGGGAGTCCAATAGGGCGGTGCACAATTGGCCCAGCGTCGTTCGGGTTTGGCCGGGGTAGGACATCATTGTAAACCAGAATTTGTTCTTAACTGACTTGCCTAGTTAAATAAAGGTAACTTTTTTTTTAAACAATAAAAAAAAACAAGAGCATTAGTGAGGTTAGGCGCTGATGCTGGGCGATTAGGCCTGGCCTGCAGTCAGTGTTCCAATTCAATCCAAAATTATTTGATGGGGTTGAGGTCAGGGCTCTGTGCAGGCCAGTAAAGTTCTTCCACACCAATCTCGACAAACCATTTCTGTATGGACCTCGCTTTGTGCAGTGGGGCATTGTCATGCTGAAACAAGAAAGGACCTTCTCCAAACTGTTGCCACAAAGTTGGAAGCATAGAATTGTCTAGAATGTCATTGCATGATGTAATGTTAAGATTTCCCTTCCCTGGAACTAGCCCGAACCATGAAAAACAGCTACAGACCATTCCTCCTCCACCAAACGTTCTACTGCCAATGTTTGTCTATGGAGATCGCATGGCTGTATGCTAGATGTTATACACCTGTCAGCAACGGGTGTGGCTGAAATAGCCGAATCCACTAACTTGAAGAGATGTCCACATACTTTTGTATATATAGTGCATGTACATATACTGTAGGTAGTGGTCAATTGACTAGGCGACAGGATAGATAATAAACAGTAGCAGCAGCGTATGTGATGAGTCCAAAGAGTTAGTGCAAAGAGGGTCATTGCAGATAGTCCAGGTAGCTATTTGGTAGTCTTATGGCTTGGGGGTAGAAGCTGTTCAGGGTCCTGTTGGTTCCAGACTTGGTGCATCAGTACAAAGAGAACAGTCTGTGACTTGGGCGGCTGGAGTCTTTGACAATTCTTAGGTCCTTCCTCTGACACTGTCTGGCATAGATGTATTGGATGGTAGGGAACTCGGCCTCAGTGATGTACTGGGCCATATGCACTGCCCTCTGTAGCTCCTTGCGGTTGGATGCCAAACTAAGCCTTACTAAGCGGTGATGCAGCCAGTCAAGATGCTCTCAATGATGTAGCTGTAGAACTTGTTGAGGATCTGAGGGCCCATGACAGATATATTCAGCCTCATGAGGGGGAAGAGGCGCTGACGTGCCCTCTTCACAACTGTGTGGGTGTCTGTGGACCATGTTAATTATTGAGTGATGTGGACACAGAGGAACTTGAAGCTCTCGACCCGCTCCACTACCGCCCCGTCGATGTGGATGGGGGCGTGCTCTGCTCTCCATTTCCTGTAGTTACCGATCAGCTCCCTCCTCTGGTCAAACTTTAATAGGAGGGAGAGCAAACAAACAAAACATCACTCATGCTTATAAGACTACTTACAGGGTAGGCTAATACTTTTTTAAATATTTTTTTTTACAGTGTGTGTGTTTTTTCTTGTGTGAATGCAGCTGTGTGTGTGTCAGGGTTGGAGTCAATTCGAATTGAAGGCAGTCAATTGAGGAAGTGATTTGAATTTAATTGAAAAAAAGCTAAAATGTACTTTCTGAACTGACTGACTGAATTTCAAATTGACAACCCTGGTGTGTGTGTGTGTGTGTGTGTGTGTGTGTGTGTGTGTGTGTGTGTGTGTGTGTGTGTGTGTGTGTGTGTGTGTGTGTGTGTGTGTGTGTGTGTGTGTGTGTGTGTGTGTGTGTGTGTGTGTGTGTGTGTGTGTGTGTGTGTGTGTGTGTGTGTATACGATAACTGTTGAACGACAGGTAGGCCTATATGACATTTGATGACACTTCACAGTACCAACAAATCACAGTACCAACATGTACTAACACTGTAGGCCTGTATGCGAATCGTCTCTCACTGACGCTATAACAGATTTACCACAGAGACATACATGGGGGCATGATTTACGTGCTGATTATGTATTTAAAGATCTCTGCTTCCTTTGCTGAAACCAAATGGGAGGGTTGTTCGCTATTGATAAGTAAATAAATCAAGGACACATTAAACGATCTGCCTAAAGTTACACCTCAAATGGAATGTGCCCAGGTTCTACTGTATGTCTGGATGTTGAGTTTGATTTGTGTTGTGCGGATCTGAGAGTCAGCGGAACGGAACTGCTTGTGGATGAAAGTCATGTTATTTGGTGGAAGCGTTGATAGATATATGGCTGGTGCATTGTCCCATGAGGAGAGAAGGGATCCTTTTATCTGGTGCTTCTTGTGATCTCGGTCTAGTCTTAACTCTAGTGTTAAGAGTTCTGTTGTTATTAGTAAATGTTGGGATTCAGCTGTTGAACGGTTTTGAAGCAGGCTTTCTAGCTCAACTGTTTGTTTATCTTGTATAAGGGCAACTATTATGTAATGAATACATTTTTTAAAACAGGAATTCATCATTATCTTTCAAATCACGGCTTCAATATTTTTTTTCAGATCACGTTGAGGGCGGGTGGCCGAATGAATCAGTTGGACCGGCCGTTGATTTGCATAGGGGGGTAAGTTTTATCAAGAGACCTCCAGTGTGTTCACGCGCTTGCCGGTTCACAATTTTTTGGGGTGTTATGGTAAAGAAAAGACCAGAGAGTTTCAATTTTGGGGAAGCTTACAATTTAGCCTACCATTTCTACCGATCTGTGTGCCAGTTAAGATTATTTTATATGCGCATTTTCGTGGAACAGTTTAATTTCAATAATAACATTTTCGTTTCTCAAATTCATTGTCACATGGTTAATCATAAAATCTGAATTAAAAAATATAAAAATATAAATGTTAAAATGTAACTATGGCGATAGTACCAGCCTCTGCCATATGGACACTTTGATAGACTACACTGTGATCCATTGGCGGCTAAAGAAATGAGCGCATGGAACTCAGAGATAGCCTATAATAGACCAATGCAGCAGTAGGCCTGTAACTTCCAACATCAACTAAGTAAAATACATAGGCCTAAAGCCTTCATATATCCTGATGAAAATAAGATTTCTTTCAAATAATCATGAATCTCTCTACTCCGCATGTCTGCCTAGAATTTCTTGCGCCTGTAAGCTCGGGACAGACAGCTGTTTTTTTTGACGTTTCCACTGGATATACGAGATCATCAGATCCTGATTCTGTATGTTTCTCTTTCCCACCGAGGCTTTACGATTATCGAGGCCGGGAGAGTATGTTGAAAATATGTTTCAAATACTGTGAAGAACAATTATTATTCACAAAGGATGTAGAAATAAATATGTAAAGACTTCCTGTGTGAGGTGAAAAAAAAGAAAGAATGATTAGTGGTGGGCGTGGTGAGTTAAGACAATCAGAAATCCCAAATGGGAACTTTCCTACATATGCACACAGCAGGCCAGGTAGGCCTACCTCTGTGGGTGCTCAGGCGCGCGCTTTTGAGAGAAACCAGACACATGCTCATTGCTCACATGCAGCACTCCAAACAAAAGACCGTTTTAAAAAATTAACAAAACTCATAAATGATGGTTATGAAATAAACCAAGACTTGTTTCTCACAAGTGTAGCAGGTTGTGAACTCTGCAAACAAAGTTTCCACTCCGATAACGTGAATTGTAGACCAATGGTAAATTTACAAGTCCTACAGGTGACATGTAATGTAATGGGTAATTGATACAACATATACAAATGGCAAACCATTCACACAATGAATGCGCACTAATTGGCGGGATACAGCTGAGGGCATTCTGGGAGAGCTGAGTGCATGTATGCTGGAGAGAGAAGGCTATATCTTCTCCACACCCTTCTGGGAGAGCTGAGTGCATGTATGCTGGAGAGAGAAGGCTATATCTTCTCCACACCCTTCTGGGAGAGCTGAGTGCATGTATGCTGGAGAGAGAAGGCTATATCTTCTCCACACCCTTCTGGGAGAGCTGAGTGCATGTATGCTGGAGAGAGAAGGCTATATCTTCTCACACCCTTCCCCTTCTTCTTGTTGCAACATTTTCTATTATACTCAAGACACATATTTTAGATGCTTTTCGTTGACTGCAGCAACTCAATCAGCTAGGACGCTTAAATGCATTTTTCTCATAATAGGCATAGGCTTATCTATGCACTTGGGATTTGAAACAATCCACAGCTATTTTTTTAAGAAGCTAATGATCCTCTGTGGCTAATTCGTGCTCTCTGGTGAAGTATTTTGAATGATTTTATTTAGACAGGAGTAATTGTATAATTTTGTCAAGACATCCATTTGTATTAGAGGAAGCCAGCAGCCGAACAGAGCACTGTGCTATCGCCAACTTTCCTTTCCATTTCGCAAGAGGCTAAAATCAGAGATCTGTATAATGATGAGATGCTCATGTCTCCACCCTAACAATGGGAGTCGTTGTCCCAAAGGCGGGAAGACAGGCTAGAAGCTTAGTTCCCATAAAAAAACGCATTCGGCGTTTTCTGGACAGACTTTGGCGAGAGTGAGCCCTCGCTTTGCTTCTTCCTCTCTGCTAAAACTATCACCAGAGAAGGAGTCAGAGCGAGCCACACATGGGATAAACACACATACAGTAAATAACACAATAGAAAAATCTATATACAGCATGTGCAAATGTAGTAGGATTAGGGAGGTAAGGCAATAAATAGGCCATGGTGGCGAAATAATTACAATTTAGCATTAACACTGGAGTGGTAGATGTGCAGATGATGAGCAAGAAGAGATACTGGGATGCAAAATAGCAAAAAAACAATATGGGGATGAGGTAGTTGGGTGGGCTAATTACAGATGGGCTGTGTACAGGTGCAGTGATCGGTAAACTGCTCTGACAGCTGATGCTTAAAGTTAGTGAGAGAGATTTAAGTTTCCAGCTTCAGTGGTTTTTGCAATTAGTAACAGTCATTGGCAGCAGATAACTGTTAGGAAAGGCGGCCAAATTCGGTGTTGGCTTTGGGGATGACCAGTGAGATATACCTGCTGGAGCGTGTGCTACGGGTGGGTGTTGCTATGGTGACCAGTGAGATGAGATAAGGCGGAGCTTCACCTAGCAAAGACTTATAGATGACCTGGAGCCAGTGGGTTTGGCGACGAATATGTAGCGAGGGCCAGACAATGAGAGCATACAGGTCGCATTTTGTAAATGACATCGCCAAAGTCAAGGATCGGGAGGATAGTCCGTTTTACGAGGGTATGTTTGGCAGCATGAGTGAAGGAGGTGTTGTTGCGAAATAGGAAGCCGATTTTAGATTTAATTTTGGATTGGAGATGCTTAATGTGAGTCTGTAAGGATAGTTTACAGTCTAACCAGACACCTAGGTATTTGTAGTTGTCCACATACTCTAAGTCAGAACCGTCCAGAGTAGTGACGCTAGTCGGGCTAGCGGGTGCGGGCAGCAATCGGTTGAAGAGCATGCATTTAGTTTAGTAGCATTTAAGAGCAGTTGGCGGCCATGGAAGGAGTGTTGTATGGCAGTGAAGCTCATTTGGGGGTTTGTTAACACAGTGTCCAAAGAGGGGCCAGAAGTATACAGAATGGTGTTGTCTGCATAGAGGTGGATCAGAGAATCACCAGCAGCAAGAGTGACATCATTGATATATACAGAGAAAAGAGTTGGCCCGAGAATTGAACCCTGTGGCACCCCCATAGAGACTGCCAGAGGTCCGGACAACAGGCCCTCCGATTTGACACACTGAAATCTATCTGAGAAGTACAGTCGTGGCCAAAAGTTTTGAGAATGACACAAATATTAATTTCCACAAAGTTTGCTGCTTCAGTGTCTTTATATATTTTTGTCAGATGTTACTATGGAATACTAAAGTATAATTACAAGCATTTCATAAGTGTCAAAGACTTTTATTGACAATTACATGAAGTTGATGCAGAGTCAATATTTGCAGTGTTGACCCTTCTTTATCAAGACCTCTGCAATCCGCCCTGACATGCTGTCAATGAACTTCTGGGCCACATCTGATGGCAGCTCATTCTTGCATAATCAATGCTTGGAGTTTGTCAGAATTTGTGTGTTTTTGTTTGTCCGCCCGCCTCTTGAGGATTAACCACAAGTTCTCAATGGGATTAAGGTCTGGGAAGTTTCCTTGCCATGGACCCAAACTATCAATGTTTTGTTCCCCGAGCCACTTAGTTATGACTTTTGCCTTATGGCAAAGTGCTGCATCATGCTGGAAAAGGCATTGTTCGTCACCAAACTGTTCCTGGATGGTTGGGAGAAGTTGTTCTCGGAGGATGTGTTGGTACCATTCTTTATTCATGGCTTTGTTCTTAGGCAAAATAGTGAGTGAGCCCACTCCCTTGGCTGAGAAGCAACCCTACACATGAATAGTCTCATGATGCTTTACCTTTGGCATGACACAGGACTGATGGTAGCGCTAACCTTGTTTTCTCCGTACAAGTTTTTTTCCGGATGCCCCAAACAATCGGAAAGGGGATTCATCAGAGAAAATGACTTTACCCCAGTCCTCTGCAGTCCAATCCCTGTGCCTTTTGTAGAATATCAGTCTGTCCCTGATGTTTTTCCTGGAGAGAAGTGGTTTCTTTGCTGCCCTTCGTGACACTAGGACAACCTCCAAAAGTCTTCGCCTCACTGTGCGTGCAGATGCACTCACACCTGCCTGCTGCCATTCTTGAGCAAGCTCTGTACTGGTGGTGCCCCGATCCCGCAGCTGAATCAACTTTAGGAGACGGTCCTGGCGCTTGCTGGACTTTCTTGGGCGCCCTGAAACCTTCTTTACAACAATTGAACCGCTCTACTTGAAGTTCTTGATGATCCAATAAATGGTTGATTTAGTTGCAATCTTACTGGCAGCAATATCCTTGCCTGTGAAGCCCTTTTTGTGCAAAGCAATGATGACGGCACATGTTTCCTTGCAGGTAACCATGACTGACAGAAGAAGAACAATGATTCCAAGCACCACCCTCCTTTTGAAGCTTCCAGGCTGTTATTCGAACTCAATCAGCATGACAGAGTGATCTCCAGCATTGTCCTTGTCAACACTCACAGCTGTGTTAACGAGAGAATCACTGACATGATGTCAGCTGGTCCTTTTGTGGCAGGGCTGAAATGCATTGGAAATGTTTTTGGGGGATTCAGTTCATTTGCATGGCAAGAGGGACTTTGCAATTAATTGCAATTCATCGGTTCACTCGTCATAACATGCTGGAGTATATGCAAATTGCCATCATACAAACTGAGGCAGCAGACTTCGGAACATTAATATTTGTGTCATTCTCAAAACTTTAGTCCACAACTGTAGTTGGTGAACCAGGTGAGGTAGTCATTTGAGAAACCAAGGCTATTGAGTCTGCCGAAAAGAATGCGGTGATTGACAGAGTTGAAAGCCTTGGCCAGGTCGATGAATATGGCTGCACAGTACTGTCTTTTATAGATGGCGGTTATGATATCGTTGAGCGTGGCTGAGGTGCACCCATGACCAGCTCGGAAACCAGATTGCATAGCAGAGAAGGTATGGTGGGATTTGAAATGGTTGGTGATCTGTTTGTTAACTTGGCTTTCGATTACTTTAGAAAGGCAGGGCAGGATGGATATAGGTCTGTAACAGTTTGAGTCCAGAGTGTGGTTCTGATTCTGTCTGGCTAAAAATAGGATGACATGCCATGCTATTTTTGTCCAGACAGCATCAGCTGCATGGTCTACACATACTGGGACAGAGGGGCACTGTTTGGCTCGATCGGATGCTTTATCTGAGAATGATGCATCTTTCTGTCGGTGTGCAACTCGGTCAAATGAATTATAAATATTTCAATATTTTATTTGGATGGACAAGGAGGTACGGTAGGGCAGGCAGGCCCCCCAATGCCATCCGTAACACCGTCCCTGGTCATCTTCCAGAGATTCATTGGCCTACATATGTTTTCCAGCATATAAACTCAATTAGGCTCTGGGGAACCAAGTTAGAGATGGTATCCTTTTAGAAAGTTAGCATGATGCAAATTTAATTCATGACCAAGTGACCTCAACTTGCAGTTTGAATGAGAAACATACATGTTTCAGAGTAGAGGTCTGTAGCCTATGCAAAAATGTGTTTGATATGCACAATGTCTCACTGATGAAATTAAGACAAACATTTTGTCATTATCATTTTGGGATCTCAGTGCAGGAAAAAACTAAATGGACTAGACGCTCATTTAAAAATACCCAGAATTTCATTGATTTAATTAAGTTATGCGTCTTGTGAACACATTTTTACTACATAAATCAAATAATTATATTTCCCAACTGCGTGCTTATTAAAATTTTGACTTATTTTCCCTCCTTCTGTACACTGCCTCCTATTCATGTAATCCAACTGTCGTGAAAAGATCATCGGTTCCATGTACAGATTTCAAGCATGACTGGATTCCACGTGCAGTTAAGCTAAAAAAAACAACAACAGTCATTTGCCATAATTACAACCTCATCCTCCCTGAGGATCAGGTTTCTTCTAATGGTGGAGTGAGAATGTCAGAGGGCCCATCCTCAACATAAGGATGATTTCACTTCAGGATAAAAGAGGAAAGAGAGAGAGAGTAGGTAGAGAA
Source organism: Oncorhynchus tshawytscha (assembly GCF_018296145.1). Classification (NCBI taxonomy): domain Eukaryota; kingdom Metazoa; phylum Chordata; class Actinopteri; order Salmoniformes; family Salmonidae; genus Oncorhynchus; species Oncorhynchus tshawytscha. The sequence goes on from NC_056454.1 coordinate 42,027,475, forward strand.
CAGGGTGAGGGGGTGAGGGGGTGAGGGGGTGTCTGGAGAAGAATAGGGATACCTAAGGAATGGAAGCTGAGAGAGAGGTGACCATAGGTTCACATATTAACACTCAATAACATATAAAGGGATGAGAAAGAGAGAGAGAAAGAGAGTGAGAGCACGCAACACACACTCCTTTGGCCTAATCACGTCACTCAGCCTGACGTGTCATAACTAGATTTATCTGGGATGGTGTGTGTACAAAATGCCTACAGAAAACCCATTGCAAGTACAGCTCAGGCAGACCATCAAAGCATATTCATATTTCAATATTGATTCTGTCTATTTATAGGTATTGTATTAAAATTCCATTAATTAATCATCTGAAAATCTTCCCTCCACCAACTATGCTCGACCATATCTTGTTTTCATTCCATTTTTTTCTGAAAAATAACATGGTGAAGTTATAAGCCTACCTCTTCCTTCTGACAGGGCATGCTGCCCGCAATGCAATCTGGGATATCACATCCTTTAACGTTATCAGAGTTGGTCCTGTCAATCAGGAGAGACAATGGTTACAGTGAGGAGGACAAGTCTGCAGACAGAGGCCCATTCATATAGTGGTGAACATCAACTCTGCAGTCGTACAGAGGAGACAGGAGAGAGGCCAGGGCTCAGATCTACCGCTCCACTGCAAGACAAGACCTGAGAGCATTTTCTGGATGTCCGATATTGGCCTTTACACCCATTATTTATCAGTATATCAGACACAAGAGCTGGGCTCATCCCATCTCACAAGCCTGTTTGAAGTGCACTTTGGGAACGGCTGTATGATGAAGCAAAAGGGAAACTTTTCCTCTAGAACTCTCTGGTATTTTGTCATGTGGAAATACAGTGAGCAAAATCTGACCACAAATATAGCTGGGATTAAAACCCTGGATAGCAGAAATGATTAACACTGTACTGTATCTATTTGTGACATTGTCTTTAAAGGGGAATGGAAAGACTTCAGGAAGTACATGTACATCTCTCTCCTGCCAGTGATGCAACCACACCAACATGGCGATTTACAGTTCTACTTTTCTGGCGTTGTAAATCCTAGTGTTTCCATTCCCCGTATAAAAGAGCCATTGAAGTGACCTTCACTGTACCTTCTGTTTGATTTTTCACAGCTGTCTAATACATTTAAACCCAACTAAATCTCCTTCAGCCCAGAGGGGTGTGATACTGTGTGCATGTCGAGTCTAAGTGTTTTGTCCACACATCAGAGCAGAGCTGTAGAGACAAGGCCCTGGGCAAGGGAAGCTACTGACAACACCCTTGGCCTCCTCTGTTAGCACCCCAGACAGGGTAGCATGTTTGGACTAAATGCAACCATCTGTATCCTAAACAGGGTTGGGGAGTAACTGATTACATGTAATCTTATTACAACACAGCACAACCTGTAATCAGTTACATATACTTAAAAAAAAAACTAGATTCATCTTTTACTTTTAGATTTGTGTGTATTGTTGTGAATTGTTAGATATTCCTGCATTGTCCGAGCTAGGAACACAAGCATTTTGCTACACCTGCAATAACATCAGCTAAATATGTGTATGTAACCAATAACATTAGATTTGATTACTTATTGGAATACTTTTAAATTCAGGAAGAATGTTACCGATAAAGTATCTAATATCTTGACACCTCCTGGTTCAGTATGTCTGACATGCTATGAACAATCTACAGAATCTCATTAAAATAACATTAGATTAATTATTTTAGGAAACCGTTATCAACAATCTAATCTGTATATAGAGATTCCAGATATTTATGTCTGTGAAATAAAGGATATATACTTCAGACACCCTAGAAAGGTTGCTGGTTCGAATACCCGAACGGACAAGATGAAAACTATGACGATGTGCCCTTGAGCAAGGCATTTACCCCTAATTTTCTCCAGGGGCACCGTACCACTATGGCTGACCCTGTAAAACAACATATTTTTCACTGCACCTATCCGGTGTATGTGACAATGAAACATAATTTATTTTATCTAAGGAAACAAGTCACCCTCTCTGTGAATGATAGGAGCCACCTGTCCTGTGACCCGGGTCAGAGGCAGAGTCATTCCATCCCATGGTCCCTACAAGGGGACCTTAGTCTGTGGCCAACACCTGACACCCTTTTCATGGCCGTCAAATGACATCTCCTAAAACGTAGGAGAGATGGACAGAGACAGAAAGACGACGTGAGACAGGACATCTCCTAAAACCTGGGAGAGATAGAGACAGAAAGACGACGTGAGACAGGACATCTCCTAAAACCTGGGAGAGATGGACAGAGACAGAAAGATGACGTGAGACAGGACATCTCCTAAAACCTGGGAGAGATAGAGACAGAAAGATGATGTGAGACAGGACATCTCCTAAAACGTAGGAGAGATAGAGACAGAAAGATGACGTGAGACAGGACATCTCCTAAAACCTGGGAGAGATAGAGACAGAAAGATGACGTGAGACAGGACATCTCCTAAAACCTGGGAGAGATGGACAGAGACAGAAAGACGACGTGAGACAGGACATCTCCTAAAACCTGGGAGAGATAGAGACAGAAAGATGACGTGAGACAGGACATCTCCTAAAACCTGGGAGAGATAGAGACAGAAAGACGACGTGAGACAGGACATCTCCTAAAACGTAGGAGAGATGGACAGAGACAGAAAGACGACGTGAGACAGGACATCTCCTAAAACGTAGGAGAGATGGACAGAGACAGAAAGATGATGTGAGACAGGACATCTCCTAAAACGTAGGAGAGATGGACAGAGACAGAAAGACGACGTGAGACAGGACATCTCCTAAAACGTAGGAGAGATGGACAGAGACAGAAAGATGACGTGAGACAGGACATCTCCTAAAACCTGGGAGAGATAGAGACAGAGACAGAAAGACGACGTGAGACAGGACATCTCCTAAAACCTGGGAGAGATAGAGACAGAGACAGAAAGACGACGTGAGACAGGACATCTCCTAAAACCTGGGAGAGATAGAGACAGAGACAGAAAGACGACGTGAGACAGGACATCTCCTAAAACGTAGGAGAGATGGACAGAGACAGAAAGACGACGTGAGACAGGACATCTCCTAAAACGTAGGAGAGATAGAGACAGAAAGATGACGTGAGACAGGACATCTCCTAAAACCTGGGAGAGATGGACAAAGACAGAAAGATGACGTGAGACAGGACATCTCCTAAAACCTGGGAGAGATAGAGACAGAAAGATGACGTGAGACAGGACATCTCCTAAAACCTGGGAGAGATAGAGACAGAAAGATGACGTGAGACAGGACATCTCCTAAAACCTGGGAGAGATAGAGACAGAAAGATGACGTGAGACAGGACATCTCCTAAAACCTGGGAGAGATAGAGACAGAAAGATGACGTGAGACAGGACATCTCCTAAAACGTAGGAGAGATGGACAGAGACAGAAAGACGACGTGAGACAGGACATCTCCTAAAACCTGGGAGAGATGGACAGAGACAGAAAGACGACGTGAGACAGGACATCTCCTAAAACCTGGGAGAGATAGAGACAGAGACAGAAAGACGACGTGAGACAGGACATCTCCTAAAACGTAGGAGAGATGGACAGAGACAGAAAGATGACGTGAGACAGGACATCTCCTAAAACGTAGGAGAGATGGACAGAGACAGAAAGACGACGTGAGACAGGACATCTCCTAAAACCTGGGAGAGATAGAGACAGAAAGACGACGTGAGACAGGACATCTCCTAAAACCTGGGAGAGATGGACAGAGACAGAAAGATGACGTGAGACAGGACATCTCCTAAAACCTGGGAGAGATAGAGACAGAAAGATGACGTGAGACAGGACATCTCCTAAAACCTGGGAGAGATAGAGACAGAAAGATGATGTGAGACAGAGTTACTGTTTCAGTCACAATGCTTGTTGCTGGTTATCAACATAAAAATTATAATTAATAATAAATACGTCATAATAACAGACAATACATTTTATTGAATTAATTGAAAATGTCCCAAACTGCACAAGGACAAGAGGCTGAGAACAACTAGCGAGAGTATCGACATCTCTGATGTGAGACCAATAAGCAATCTCTGACTGTTCATAATTGGATATCTCAGCTCAGTCAACCTGAAAGACTAAATACAGGTCTTCAAGTAACTGCTCTGACAGGTTTCAGCTTATGTTCTATGGAGGCTTGACAGCATGTTGAGGAGTTTCCCTCTGTAGCGTCTTAGTTATTGCACCTGGACATTCCCGGACTCTCAACTGTCCTTTAGACTTAGAACGTAAATCATAGACCACAGACGCCGAGACGCGATAGTCCGGCTTTCCATCGTGACATAGCTTCGTGGCTCTGAGGCCAGCCCAGAACACACCCCTTACCACAATTTCCAACCAACTGTGACTCCAGTACGCGCCCTCTATTAATTTGAATGTGTTGACAGTTGGAGAAATAGCTTGAGCTGCGCCCTCAAACTCAAAAAGTATGAATGCCAATCGTCCAATATTTTCGAACACGGCTGTGTGTACACATACACATTTGGTACTCTGATAGACGGTTAACAGACTCTTATGGGTTAACCGACTCCTATGGGTTAACAGCGTCTCTGTACAATACACAGAGAGAGAGTAAACAGGCCAGGAGTCTCTTTAAGATTAATTAAAGGGTTGGCTTTGAGGGGATATTATGAGGAAGACAAGAAAAAGTTGGCCGCCTCAAGATACGATCTATCCATCAACATATTTCTTCAAAAAAGAGGCAGGCCACATTTGGAACCTCATTCATACCATATAAAAAATTGACTGCCAAGACCATCTGAATACAGCAGTCAGCTGATAGCAACTAATCTTTTCTCGTTTTTCAGTTTATCGCCTTTCTTTTCAATCATCAACTCCTCCTCCTGTTTTGCACCTCTTCCCCTTCAGAAGGTTGAAAAGGTTTGGCATGGGCCCTCAAATCCTCAAAAAGTCCTACAGCTGCACCACTGAGAGCATCTTGATTGGCTGCATTACTGCTTGGTATGGCAACAGACCCGCCTTCTATCGCATGGCACTACAGAGGATGGTGCGGACAGCCCAGTACATCAATGGGGCAGAGCTTCCTGCCATCCAGGACCTCTATACCAGGTGGTGTCAGAGGAAAGCCTGGAAAATCGTTTAAGACTCCAGCCACCCAAGCCAGAGACTGTTCTCTCTGATTTTGTACCGCAAGCGGTACCAGTGCATCTAGTCTGACACCTGAACAGCTTCTATCCCCGAGCCAGAAGACTGCTAAATAGATAACAAAATGGCTACACAGACGATCTGAGTTGTGTTTTATTTTGCATTGTCTCTATGCACACTCACAGGACTCTACACACTCTCACACACACACACACACACACACTCACAGGACTCTACACACACACACACACACACACACTGACGCTGCTGCTACTCTCTATCATATATATCATGATGCCTAGTCCCCTTACCCCTATACATATCTACCTCTATCGCTCCAGTATCTCTGCACATTGTAAATATGGTAAATGTTCTTCTTATTTCTATTTCTCATGTGTTTATGCTCTACTTATAAGGGCACAAGGCGAGACCCAGATGCAGACACGGGAGGCAGATGGTTTGAGTCTTTTAAATTATATCCAAAAGGGGTAGGCAAGAGAATGGTCGTGGACAGGCAAAAAGTCCAAACCAGTTCAGAGTCCAGGAGGTACAGTGTGGCAGACAGGCTCGAGGTCAGGGCAGGCAGAGTGGTCAGGCAGGTGGGTACAGAGTCCAGAAAACAGGCAAGGGTCAAAACCAGGTGGCCTAGTAAAAGAGAACAGAAAAGGCAGGCGCACTGGAAAAACACGCTGGTTGACTTGGAACGTACAAGACCTACTGGCACTGAGAGACAGGAAACACAGGGATATATACACCAGGCATAACAAGCGACACCTGGAGGGGGTGGAGATAATAACAGGACAGGTGAAATTGATCAGGGTGTGATTACTTGATTTTATAGTACTACTGATATTGATTACTGCATTGTTGGGTTTAGAGGTGGCAAAAAAGGCCTTTCACTGTACTTGTGCACGTGACATTAAAACTTTAAACTTGTTTCAACCTCTATCTTAGTCTTTAAAAGTCACCCTTATTAAGAGAGAGAGAGAGAGAGAGAGAGAGAGAGAGAGAGAGACTGATGTATGGCTGAGTTGCTACTGTCTCTCTTTTCCACACCTAAAGCCACAGCCACCTACTCAGCTCTGACTGGATCCCCAGTAGCATAACCAGTCTTTGTGTAAACAGGAGGAGTGAGATCCCAGTAGGGTTTCTGGCATCATACAGGAGGAGTGAGATCCCAGTAGGGTCTCTGGCATCATACAGGAGGAGTGAGATCCCAGTAGGGTTTCTGGCATCATACAGGAGGAGTGAGATCCCAGCAGGGTCTCTGGCATCATACAGGAGGAGTGAGATCCCAGCAGGGTCTCTGGCATCATACAGGAGGAGTGAGATCCCAGCTGGGTCTCTGGCATCATACAGGAGGAGTGAGATCCCAGCAGGGTCTCTGGCATCATACAGGAGGAGTGAGATCCCAGCAGGGTCTCTGGCATCATACAGGAGGAGTGAGATCCCAGCAGGGTCTCTGGCATCATACAGGAGGAGTGAGATCCCAGCATGGTCTCTGGCATCATACAGGAGGAGTGAGATCCCAGCAGGGTCTCTGGCATCATACAGGAGGAGTGAGATCCCAGCAGGGTCTCTGGCATCATACAGGAGGAGTGAGATCCCAGCAGGGTCTCTGGCATCATACAGGAGGAGTGAGATCCCAGTAGGGTTTCTGGCATCATACAGGACGAGTGAGATCCTAGCAGGGTCTCTGGCATCATAGGGCCTCTCCTGCTGGGACAGAGTGATGGGATGTGGAAAGCAGGTCACAGGGCTGGTCTGAGGAGCCTTGAGTTCAGTGTTTTCACTACACTAAAGGCAAGGGCCTGACCTGCCATTAAAACTCCAGACGTGAAGGGGTGTCTGTGGGGTGGGCTGGAGGGCCGGGACTCTCTCTGCAGGATCCTCTAAGCCCTGGGCCTCAAGTCTGAAAGGGCATAATGACTAACACAGACAACATGTGTTGACACCTGGCAGGGGATGAGGCTGGTGACACATGATGAGAGGACCTGTAGAACCAAATCAAAAATGCCAGTCTAGCAAATCAGTATCACTGATGTTGAGAGCCAAATCATTGACAACATGGTGGCTCCAATTCTTCCCATAAGTATGTATACACAGTGCCTTCGGAAAGTATTCAGACACCTTGACTTTTTCCACATTTTGTTATGTTACAGCATTCTTCTAAAATCAACTTATTTACATAAGTATTCAGACCCTTTGCTATGAGAGTCGAACTTGAGCTCAGGTGCATCCTGTTTCCATTGATCATCCTTGGAGATGTTTCTACAACTTGATTGGAGTCCACCTGTGGTAAATTCAACTGATTGGACATTAGTTGGAAAGGCACACACCTGTCTATATATGGTCCCACAGTTGACAGTGCAGGTCAGAGCAAAAACCAAGCCATGAGGTCGAAGGAATTGTCTGTAGAACTCAGGATCAGGATTGTGTCGAGGCACAGATATGGGGAAAGGTACCAAAACATTTCTGCAGCATTGAAAGTCCCCAAGAACACTGTGGCCTCCATCATTCTTAAATGGAAGAAGTTTGGAACCACCAAGACTCTCCCTAGAGCTGGCCGACCGGCCAAACTGAGCAATCGGGGGAGATGGGCTTTGGTCAAGGTGGTGACCAAGAACCCGATGGTCAGTCTGACAGAGCTCTAGAGCTCCTCTGGGGAGATAGGATAACTATCTCTGCAGCACCAATCAGGCCTTTATGGTAGAGTGGCCAGACGGAAGCCACTCCTCAATAAAAAGCACATGACAGCCCACTTGGAGTTTGCCAAAAGGCACCTAGATACTCTAAGACCATGAGAAACAAGATTCTCTGATGAAACCAAGATGGAACTCTGACATTAATGCCAATCGTCACGTCTGGAGGAAACTTCCCTACGGTGAAGTGGCAGCATCATGCTGCGGGGATGTTTTTCAGCAGCAGGGACTGGGAGACTAGTCAGGATCGAGGCAAAAATGAACGGAGTAAAGTACAGGGAGATCCTTGATGAAAACCTGCTCCAGAGGGCTCAGGACAGACTGGGGACGAAGGTTCACCTTCCAACAGGACAATGACCCTAAGCACACAGCCAAGACAATGCAGTAGTGGCTTCAGAACAAGCCTCTGAATGTCCTTGATTGGCCCAGCCAGAGCCTGGACGTGAACCCGATAGAACATCTCTGGAGAGACCTGAAAATAGCTGTGCAGCGATGCTCCCCATCCAACCTGACAGATCTTGAGAGGATCTGCAGAGAAGAATGGGAGGAACTCCCCAAATACAGGTGTGCCAAGCTTGTAGCGTCATACACAAGAAGACTTGAGGCTGTAATTGCTGCCAAAGGTGCTTCAACAAAGTACTGAGTAAAGGGTCTGAATACTTATGTAAATGTAATATTTCCATTTGACATTTTTTATAAATTAGCAAACATTTCTAAAAAACTGTTTTTGCTTTGTCATTATGGGGTATAGTGTGTAGATGAGGAAAAACATACAATTTAATCTATTCTAGAATAAGGCTGTAACGTAACAAAATATGGAAAAAGTGAAGGGGTCTGAATACTTCCCGAAGGCACTGAATAAAAAATATAGGATAAAGTCAAGGAGTCTCTAATCTCTTTTACACTGACACAAAATATAAACACAACAAGCCTCCTGGGTGGCGCAGTGGTTAAGGGCGCTGTACTGCAGCGCCAGCTGTGCCATCAGAGACTCTGGGTTCGCGCCTGTATGGGAGTTGTAGCGATGAGACAAGATAGTAGCTACAAAAACAATTGGATACCAAGAAATTGGGGAGAAAAAGGGTAAAATTCGAAAAAGAAAAAAAATATAAACACAACAAAGATATTACTGAGTTACAGTTCATTCAGGAAGTCATTCAAATCAAATCAAATTTATTTATATAGCCCTTCGTACATCAGCTGATATCTCAAAGTGCTGTACAGAAACCCAGCCTAAAACCCCAAACAGCAAGCAATGCAGGTGTAGAAGCACGGTGGCTAGGAAAAACTCCCTAGAAAGGCCAAAACCTAGGAAGAAACCTAGAGAGGAACCAGGCTATGTGGGGTGGCCAGTCCTCTTCTGGCTGTGCCGGGTGGAGATTATAACAGAACATGGCCAAGATGTTCAAATGTTCATAAATGACCAGCATGGTCGAATAATAATAAGGCAGAACAGTTGAAACTGGAGCAGCAGCACAGTCAGGTGGAAGTTGAAACTGGAGCAGCAGCATGGCCAGGTGGACTGGGGACAGCAAGGAGTCATCATGTCAGGTAGTCCTGGGGCATGGTCCTAGGGCTCAGGTCAGTTGAAACTGGAACAGCAGCATGGCCAGGTGGACTGGGGACAGCAAGGAGTCATCATGTCAGGTAGTCCTGGAGCTCAGGTCCTAGGGCTCAGGTCCTCCGAGAGAGAGAAAGAAAGAGAGAAGGAGAGAATTAGAGAATGCACACTTAGATTCACACAGGACACCGAATAGGACAGGAGAAGTACTCCAGATATAACAAACTGACCCCAGCCCCCCGACACATAAACTACTGCAGCATAAATACTGGAGGCTGAGACAGGAGGGGTCAGGAGACACTGTGGCCCCATCCGAGGTCGTCCCCGGACAGGGCCAAACAGGAAGGATATAACCCCACCCACTTTGCCAAAGAACAGCCCCCACACCACTAGAGGGATATCTTCAACCACCAACTTACCATCCTGAGACAAGGCTGAGTATAGCCCACAAAGATCTCCGCCACGGCACAACCCAAGGGGGGGGCGCCAACCCAGACAGGATGACCACAACAGTGAATCAACCCACTCAGGTGACGCACCCCCTCCAGGGACGGCATGAGAGAGCCCCAGTAAGCCAGTGACCCAGCCCCTGTAATAGGGTTAGAGGCAGAGAATCCCAGTGGAAAGAGGGGAACCGGCCAGGCAGAGACAGCAAGGGCGGTTCATTGCTCCAGAGCCTTTCCGTTCACCTTCCCACTCCTGGGCCAGACTACACTCAATCATATGACCCACTGAAGAGATGAGTCTTCAGTAAAGACTTAAAGGTTGAGACCGAGTTTGCGTCTCTGACATGGGTAGGCAGACCGTTCCATAAAAATGGAGCTCTATAGGAGAAAGCCCTGCCTCCAGCTGTTTGCTTAGAAATTCTAGGGACAATTAGGAGGCCTGCGTCTTGTGACCGTAGCGTACGTGTAGGTATGTACGGCAGGACCAAATCAGAGAGATAGGTAGGAGCAAGCCCATGTAATGCTTTGTAGGTTAGCAGTAAAACCTTGAAATCAGCCCTTGCTTTGACAGGAAGCCAGTGTAGAGAGGCTAGCACTGGAGTAATATGATCAAATTTTTTGGTTCTAGTCAGGATTCTAGCAGCCGTATTTAGCACTAACTGAAGTTTATTTAGTGCTTTATCCGGGTAGCCGGAAAAAGAGCATTGCAGTAGTCTAACCTAGAAGTGACAAAAGCATGGATAAATTTTTCTGCATCATTTTTGGACAGAAAGTTTCTGATTTTTGCAATGTTACGTAGATGGAAAAAAGATGTCCTTGAAATGGTCTTGATATGTTCTTCAAAAGAGAGATCAGGGTCCAGAGTAACGCCGAGGTCCTTCACAGTTTTATTTGAGACGACTGTACAACCATTAAGATTAATTGTCAGATTCAACAGAAGATCTCTTTGTTTCTTGGGACCTAGAACAAGCATCTCTGTTTTGTCCGAGTTTAATAGTAGAAAGTTTGCAGCCATCCACTTCCTTATATCTGAAACACATGCTTCTAGCGAGGGCAATTTTGGGGCTTCACCATGTTTCATTGAAATGTACAGCTGTGTGTCATCCGCATAGCAGTGAAAGTTTACATTATGTTTTCGAATAACATCCCCAAGAGGTAAAATATATAGTGAGAACAATAGTGGTCCTAAAACGGAACCTTGAGGAACACCGAAATTTACAGTTGATTTGTCAGAGGACAAACCATTCACAGAGACAAACTGATATCTTTCCGACAGATAAGATCTAAACCAGGCCAGAACATGTCCGTGTAGACCAATTTGGGTTTCCAATCTCTCCAAAAGAATGTGGTGATCGATGGTATCAAAAGCGGCACTAAGGTCTAGGAGCACGAGGACAGATGCAGAGCCTCGGTCCGATGCCATTAAAATGTCATTTACCACCTTCACAAGTGCCGTCTCAGTGCTATGATGGGGTCTAAAACCAGACTGAAGCATTTCGTATACATTGTTTGTCTTCAGGAAGGCAGTGAGTTGCTGAGCAACAGCCTTCTCTAAAATTTTTGAGAGGAATGGAAGATTCGATATAGGCCGATAGTTTTTTATATTTTCTGGGTCAAGGTTTGGCTTTTTCAAGAGAGGCTTTATTACTGCCACTTTTAGTGAGTTTGGTACACATCCAGTGGATAGAGAGCCGTTTATTATGTTCAACATAGGAGGGCCAAGCACAGGAAGCAGCTCTTTCAGTAGTTTAGTTGGAATAGGGTCCAGTATGCAGCTTGAAGGTTTAGAGGCCATGATTATTTTCATCATTGTGTCAAGAGATATAGTACTAAAACACTTGAGCGTCTCTCTTGATCCTAGGTCCTGGCAGAGTTGTGCAGACTCAGGACAACTGAGGTTTGGAGGAATACGCAGGTTTAAAGAGGAGTCCGTAATTTGCTTTCTAATAATCATAATCTTTTCCTCAAAGAAGTTCATGAATTTATCACTGCTAAAGTGAAAGTCATCCTCTCTTGGGGAATGCTGCTTTTTAGTTAGCTTTGCGACAGTATCAAAAAGGAATTTCGGATTGTTCTTATTTTCCTCAATTAAGTTAGAAAAATAGGATGATCGAGCAGCAGTAAGGGCTCTTCGGTACTGCACGGTACTGTCTTTCCAAGCTAGTCGGAAGACTTCCAGTTTGGTGTGGCGCCATTTCCGTTCCAATTTTCTGGAAGCTTGCTTCAGAGCTCGGGTATTTTCTGTGTACCAGGGAGCTAGTTTCTTATGAGAATTTTTTTAGTTTTTAGGGGTGCAACTGCATCTAGGGTATTGCGCAAGGTTAAATTGAGATCCTCAGTTAGGTGGTTAACTGATTTTTGTCCTCTGGCGTCCTTGGGTAGGCAGAGGGAGTCTGGAAGGGCATCAAGGAATCTTTGTGTTGTCTGTGAATTTATAGCACGACTTTTGATGTTCCTTGGTTGGGGTCTGAGCAGATTATTTGTTGCAATTGCAAACGTAATAAAATGGTGGTCCGATAGTCCAGGATTATGAGGAAAAACATTAAGATCCACCACATTTATTCCATGGGACAAAACTAGGTCCAGCGTATGACTGTGACAGCAGTGAGTGGGTCCAGAGACATGTTGGACAAAACCCACTGAGTTGATGATGGCTCATTCAATTGAAATACAGTCATTATACCCTAATCTATGGATTTCACATGATTGGGAATGCAGCTATGCACCTGTTGGTCACGTGCTTTAAATTGACATCGATTAAAATGCAATTGTGTTCATTGTCCGTAGCTTATGCCTGCCCATACCATAACCCCACCGCCACCATGGGGCACTCTGTTCACAACGTTGACATCAGCAAACCACTCGCCCACATGACACCATACACGTGGTCTGCAGTTGTGAGGCCGATTGGACATACTGCCAAATTTTCTAAAACGATGTTGAGGGTGATTTATGGTAGAGAAATTAACATGAAATTCTCTGGCAACATCTCTGGTGGACATTCCTGCAGTCAGCTTGCCAATTGCATGCTCCTTCAAAACTTGAGACATCTGTGACATTGTGTTGTGTGATAAAACTGCACATTTTAGAGTGGCCTTTTATTGTCCCCAGCACAAGGTGTACCTGTGTAATGATCATGCTGTTTCATCAGCTTCTTGATATGCCACACCTGTCAGGTGGATGGATTATCTTTGATAAGGAGAAATGGTCAATAACACAATTTGATAGACATAAGCTTTTTGTGCGTGTGGAAAATTTCGGGGATCTTTTTATTTCAGCTCATGAAACATGGGACCAACACTATATGTTGCGTTTATATTTTTGTTCATTTTACATTTATAACCTGAGACATTTCTAAGACTGAAGAGACTGAACTTTTAACCTCATCCACACACCCTGATCAAATATTGATGAGGGAGAATTGTCCCCAAAAAAAGGAGCCCTGACCCTCACTGCACCATGGCTATGAATAATACATTCTGGGTATAGAATATTAAAATACTACTGGCCCAGTTTAACTTTATACGAGTCTGCTTTGGTAAGAATCTCTCTGGGGTCTGGCTAGGCCTTTCGTAAGAGTCTCTCTGGGGTCAGGCCAGGCCTTTTGTAAGAGTCTGTGTGGTCAGGCCAGGCCTTTTGTAAGAGTTTCTCTGGGGTCAGGCTTTTTGTAAGAGTCTGTCTGGGGTCAGGCCACGCCTTTCGTAAGAGTCTGTGTGGTCTGGCCAGGCCTTTCGTAAGAGTCTCTCTGGGGTCTGGCCATTTGGAAGAGTCTCTCTGGGGTCAGGCCTTTTGTAAGAGTCTCTCTGGGGTCTGGCCTTTGCTCCTCACCTTAACCCTGTATCAAGGGGCTAAGATCTCCATATCAAGGGGCTAAGATCCCTGTAGCAGAACAAAGTGCTGGGATCCCTCCCTCTGAAACCCTGTCAGCCAATTAGCACAGTGAACTCTGCCCTCAAATCGGAATGTTAATCCCTGATTGGCCGTCACCGTGTAAACATACAGTAGCAGGACAAATAATTACGTTAAGTAACTTAAACCCGCCACCACCAACCAATAGTGTCACTAAGATCAGGCCAACTAGGGGCCTGGGGATCAAACAAACATATCGTCCACAGAGGGTAAATGGTCAGATTTGCTATTAAACATGAGACAGAGGTAAGTGATATCTCCTTTTAGAGTCCTACCCTCCAACACCAGAGGGAGAGTATGCTGCTAAATCAAATCAAATCAAATCAAATTTTATTTGTCACATACACATGGTTAGCAGATGTTAATGCGAGTGTAGCGAAATGCTTGTGTAGTGTGCTAAGAGAGGAGTTGGGGGGGGGTGAGTGGATTGATGTGTATACCACTGGGTAACAAAGCACAGCAGGATGTCTTGACCGTGCTTAGTTGATTATTGGCATCTTGGCTCAACCATTTCATTATAGTAGCATTATGGGATAAGCTTAACTGTAGTTATAAATGTGGTTTGGTTTCCTGAATAATTGCCCAGACCACTTCAAATGGGCCTTCAATCATTACGGCGCCAACAAAGAGAAACACCATTGATAGAAGTCATATAACCCAATACCAAACAAATACCAAACGAATGCTTTTGAACATTTTCAATCCATCAATTAGTTTTTTTAATAATAACTATAATATAAAAAGGTCAAATAGTGTGTGGTGTGAAATGGACATGTTTTTTTCTTTTCTTCCATAGCCCATTCCCCTTGAGGCACCTCAGAGTGGCTGTTTCACCTAGTCGGCTCAGCAACCTTTCGGTTACCGACCCAATTAATTTTTTAAAATTTGACCTTTTTTTAACTAGGCAAGTCAGTTAAGAACAAATTCTTATTTTCAATGATGGCCTAGGAACAGTGGGATAACTGCCTGTTCAGGGACAGAACGACAGATTTGTACCTTGTCAGCTGGGGGGTTTGAACTTGCAACCTTCAGGTTACTCGTCCAATGCTCTAACCACTAGGCTACCCTGCCGCCCCACTTAATATCTCTCTGTCAATAGCATTCACTTAAGATGTATTCCAGTACCTCAGAATGGCTTGATCAAGCGATTTGTTTTAAATCGGAGCAAGCCATACATTTAGGCAACCTCCTATAACCGTTGACAGTAAATGACTGAGTCACAAAGCAGCCACCGGAGACCAGTTTGAGGGGGGTTGTATGGGCGGGGGCAGGTAGCAGGAGAGTGCCAGTGGGTCATTGTTAGACTGATGACTCCGTGAGGGCGGAAAGTGACAGGCTCTACGCCTAATAAAGCCAGAACAAAGAGAGCAGCGGCCAGAGCACACACACACAATCAATGGCTGTCCAATGGGGCGTCTTCTGTGAAGCCAAAACGCCCAGACAGTGACACACACACACACACACTTTCACTGGTCTCGGACAACAGAAACCCATCCCCCCACATATCACACCACACATTCTCTCACTGACTGTTTACCTGTATCATTCTTAGATCAATGGTTATGTAAACCAACGGTTTGTTATGTAAACGTTTGGCTTGAAGAAAAAACATCAGACTAGGGTAAAAATGAGAAGTTAGCCCAAGGGCCTAATTTTAGGAAGTGAATGTCTTGTTTTGACATTCCCTTCAACACCCTCCTGCATGGTACACGCAAGGCCAGGGTGCAGGTGGTGCCCCTACTGGCTATACTCTCACTGGATAGGGATGTTATAGGAGCTGTGATGTGAGACGGGCCGATCCATCACAACCAACCATGCTAATCAATCAGCAACAACTTCGCTGCAAGCCGAGCTGAGCTCCACTCCTGAGAAAAGAAAGCAAACAGAAGAGCTTCTGATAACGTCCCTCCAGGTCCCATTTAACGCTATCACAACAAATACAGATCGCCTCTCCGAAATATGGGGTATCGGTCATTGTACCATACGAACCTTGCACCCAGCTAGCACTTAATGTTCTGAGAACCAT
Organism: Oncorhynchus tshawytscha; assembly: GCF_018296145.1. Taxonomy (NCBI): domain Eukaryota; kingdom Metazoa; phylum Chordata; class Actinopteri; order Salmoniformes; family Salmonidae; genus Oncorhynchus; species Oncorhynchus tshawytscha. The sequence goes on from NC_056454.1 coordinate 42,043,287, forward strand.
ATGTTTCTTAGAGCGTGGTTGTCCTATGGTTATTTTGCATACAACCTTCCCACAACTTTCTGGGAATGGTGCAAGGATAGTTTCTTGGCTTCGGACCATTCTCAGCACATTTAAGAAATTGACAACAACAAAAAATCTTAATACTTCATTACTTTAACAGAACGTTTGCTAAACGTTCAAACATGGTTACATTTCATTAAAATGTTGGTAATGTTCTAGGAATGTTCTCCAATTGGTTTGACTGAGGAACGGCCTCGAAGAGTTCAGAGAACATTAAGAAACAAAAATGTTCTGTTGGAATTTCTTTACTTCAGCACAACGTTTCTTACAGGTGTCCTCATGGTTCTATTTAAAGTCATGTTCTCAAATTGTTTTGAGTATGTTAAAGGAATACCTCAGGATTTTGACAATGAAGCTCAATATTTACTTCCCCAGCCAGATTAACTTGTGGATACCATTTTAATGTCTCTATGTTCAGTATGAATGAAGTTAGAGGTGGTTTTGCGAGCCAAAGCTAACTAGCTTTAACTGGAAGTCTATGATAACTGCTAGCATGTTACTAGTTATTATAGACTTCCAGTCATTGCACAAAATACTCGTTAGCTAAAGCTAGTTAGCAATTTCCTTCAAACTGCATGCAGATACATATTATCGGGTATCCACAAGTTCACCTGCCTCTGGGGAAATTGATAAAGGGCCTCATTGGCATAATCCCGAAGTATCCCTTTAAGTGTGTTCAGGTGTTTTGGCCGCACTCACTAATTATCCACAAATGATCTTAATGAGTGCGTATTTCCTTTGAAAGGGGGTCTGTTTGAATAGATTAAAATAAACAGCTTTGTATCAGTTAAGAAAACATGGCGTGCTAGCTCTATCCTGGTGTCACAGTGGACTAATTCCATGGATAGAGGACAGAAGATTGTTGGTTTGAATCTCACTGAAGCTCTGCCACAATAAAAATAAATGTGTTTGCATGATTAATGCCCAAACAAATTAATGTCCATTTGTGCTTGGAGTTCAAAACAGCTACGGTAAGCTACAAGTATTAATAAAAAGAGTTATTGAAACATGTTCTCAGAACGTTATTTCATTACCTTCGAAACAACCTATAATTTACATTCTCAGAACGTTAATAAAACTTCCAAGGAAAACCTTCTCAGAACCTCCATGCAACTTAAAAATGTGCGCTCCGACCAGACACGCCACTACGGGTTTCTTCATGGTACCGAAACCAAAAACAGATTTAATGCCTTGCTCAATTGTGTATAGAGCCATGTCATCGCGGAATGCTCTGCCACCAGAGGTTTCTCAGTTTAGCTTTAAAAAAAACAGATCAAAAACCTATTTTATCACCTCTCCTCTTTTTTTAAAGCTCTAATTGAATTGAACTGTACTGTATATATATGAATAGTGTATAAATCATATTTTTGTCTCTGTGTCTTTTCAATATACAGTGCATTCGGAATGTATTCAGACCCCTTGACTTTTTCCACCTTTTGTTACGTTACAACCTTATTCTAAAATTGATTACATTTGTTTTTTTCCTCATCAATCTACACACAATGCCCCATAAAGACAAAAAAGGTTTTTAGACATTTTTGCAAATTTATACAAAATAAAAACTGAAATATCATATTTACATAAGTATTCAGACCCTTTAATCAGTATTTTGTTGAAGCACCTTTGGCAGCGATAAAGGCCTTGAGTCTTCTTGGGTATGACACTACAAGCTTGGCACACCTGCATTTGGGGAGTTTCTCCCATTCTTCTCTGCAGATCCTCTCAAGCTCTGTCAGGTTGGATGGGGATTGTCGCTGCAGTGTCCGAGCTCTGCCTGGGCCACTCAAGGACATTCAAAGACTTGTCCCGAAGCCACTCCTGCGTTTTCTTGGCTGTGTGCTTAGGGTCGTTGTCCTGTTGGAAGGTGAACCTTCGCCCCACAGTCTGAGGTCCTGAGCGCTCTGGAGTATGTTTTTATCAAGGATCTCTCTGTAGTTCTCTGTTAATCTTTCCCTCAATCCTGATTAGTCTCCCAGTCCCTGCTGCTGAAAAACATCCCCACAGCATGATGCTGCCACCACCATACTTCACTGTAAGGATGGTGCCAGGTTTCCTCCAGATGTGACACTTGGCATTCAGGTCAAAGAGTTAAATCTTGGTTTCATCAGACCAGAGAATCTTGTTTCTCATGGTCTGTGAGTCTTTAGGCGCCTTTTGGCAAACTCCAAGCGAGCTGTCATGTGCCTTGTTCTGCCCATGAGCAAGGCAGTTAACCCATTGTTCCGCGGGCACCAAAGACGTGGATGTTGATTAAGGCAGCCACCCGCACCTCTCTGATTCAGAGGTTGGGTTAAATGCGGAAGACACATTTTAGTTGAATACATTCAGTTGGACAACGGACTAGGTATCCCCCTTTACCTTTTATTGAGGAGTGGCTTCTATCTGGCCACTCTACCGTAAAGGCCTGATTGGTGGAGTGTTGCAGAGATGGTTGTGCTTCTGGAAGGTTCCTGTCAAGTAACCGTCGGGTTCTTGGTCACCTTCCTGATCAAGGCCCTTCTCCCCTGATTGCTCAGTTTGGCCGGGCGGCCAGCTCTAGGAAGAGTCTTGGTGGTTCCAAACTTCTTCCATTTAAGACTGATGGAGGCCACAGTGTTTTTGGGGACCTTCAATGCTGCAGAAATGTTTTGGTACCCTTCCCCAGATCTGTGCCACGACACAATCCTGTCTCGGAGCTCTACGGAAAATCCCTTCGACCTCATGGCTTTGTTTTTGCTCTGACGTGCACTGTCAACTGTAGGACCTTATATAGACAGATGTGTGCCTTTCCAACTCATGTCCAATCAATTGAATTTACCACAGGTGGACTTCAATCAAGTTGTAGAAACATCTCAAGGATGATCAATGGAAACAGGATGCACCTGACCTCAATTTCGAGTTTCATAGCAAAGGGTCTGAATACTTATGTAAATAAGGTATTTCTGCTTCTATTTTTAATATATTTGCCAAAACTTCTAAAAAACAGTTTTCGCTTTGTCATTATGGGGTATTGTGTGTAGATTAAAATTAATTTAATCAATTTTAGAATAAGGCTGTAACATAACAAAATGTGGAAAAAGTCAAGGGGTCTGAATACTTTCAGAATGCACTGTATATACATATATACATTTTATTTAGAATTTAAAGTAATAACTTGTTGTTCTTGTCTATAACTGTTCTGTACTTTGTCATGCATTTGTATGTAGTTTGTAGAGTGCAGAAGCTAATGGGGATCCTAATAACCTAAAGTTAACAGGCAAAATGTTCACTTCCGTTCTCAGAACGTTTAAAATACGTTCAGTTTTACCGGTCAGGAAACTTATGGCTTCATTCCCAGAACCAATCGGGAAACCAAGACTTCTAAGGAACCAAATGTGCTAGGTGCATAAGGTGGAGATTGCGCAAATACGAACTGCCCTTTTACGATTCCTCACAAAACTAATAAGGTTAGTTTGAAAATGATCTTTTAGCTTTTGCCATTTCAATGTATCCAGGCAGTCACGGTCATCAAGCTCTGAGAAAACAAGGAACAACCAATATTTTATAGCAGTTCATAGGAACAGTTATTACTTGGTTATAAATAATGCAACATTCTGTGGTTTCTTGACATATTCATTAGATATCAATAAAACATGATAAGAAGGTTCATTCCTTAGGTCAACCTTTATGTTGCTGACATAGGAAGTCATAATATCCCTTATCTCTCACAACTTTATGGCAATGATCATTTTTGCATATAACTGACCAGACATTGCATATTTTTATGTATAATTAAATGTCACATTCCATCTTAGTGCTTGTTTGTCAGATTTCCAGTTCTAAGATCAGATGTGATAAAACCTCTTCAGAACATGACGCAGAAACAGGGCCAGTACAAAGCCTGGTGTTGTGTGTCAGCCTCACATGCTAGGATCCATATAAGGGTTATGATGCGCACCATATGATCAAAGACATGGGTGTTCTGCAATGTTACTGATAAATGTAGTCTCTAGATTTAAAGAGATAATACATCTGGTAAATGTAGTCTCTAGATTTAAAGAGATAATACCTCTGGTAAATGTAGTTTCTAGATTTAAAGAGATAATACATCTGGTAAATGTAGTCTCTAGATTTAAAGAGATAATACCTCTGGTAAATGTAGTCTCTAGATTTAAAGAGATAATACATCTGGTAAATGTAGTCTCTAGATTTAAAGAGATAATACCTCTGGTAAATGTAGTCTCTAGATTTAAAGAGATAATACCTCTGGTAAATGTAGTCTCTAGATTTAAAGATGATCTAATCTGGTAAATGTTACACTGTAATTTCATTAAGGTATGTTATTGTGTAAAGCAACATATACAGAATTTTACATTTTTACTAAATCACATTCTTTCCATTTTATTTTAGTTATGTTATATAAAGTTATGTTATACAAAAATACAAGCAACAATATTTCGTAACATTCATGTGCAAAATGTATCTTATTTGTAACATACTGTGGATCAAGTATTCATAAATTGACTTTGACAGAGCTAAGCTCCAGATTCCATGTCTTTCATTGATCGTTTCCCAGAATTCTCCCTAATCCAAAGGGAATGGGGCATGCTGTTCCTGCCTGTGTTCAGTCAGTTCATTTCTTCTTCCTGGTCCATGTGGAATCCCAAACATTGAACACCTGATTAGCATTGCCAGGACCACCATCAGTGGTCATTGGTAAACCAAGCATCAGTCATTATGACACTGCTGTAGTCCTTTTTGATTGATCGATCCATGTGACATCTTTATCACAGATTACCATCAGACTTGTAAAAACACACATCCTCCATGTTCAGAGGAACATGCTGGTCCGGTCCAGTCTGGTCCGCTCTATAGGGACCTGGTCAGAGGAACATGTTGGTCTGGTCCAGTCTGGTCCGCTCTATAGGGACCTGGTCAGAGGAACATGTTGGTCTGGTCCAGTCTGGTCCGCTCTATAGGGACCTGGTCAGAGGAACATGCTGGTCCGGTCCAGTCTGGTCCGCTCTATAGGGACCTGGTCAGAGGGACATGCTGGTCCGGTCCAGTCAGGTCCGCTCTATAGGGACCTGGTCAGAGGGACATGTTGGTCTGGTCCAGTCTGGTCCGCTCTATAGGGACCTGGTCAGAGGGACATGTTGGTCTGGTCCAGTCTGGTCCCCCTCTATAGAGACCTGGTCAGAGGGACATGTTGGTCTGGTCCAGTCTGGTCCCCCTCTATAGGGACCTGGTCAGAGGGACATGTTGGTCTGGTCCAGTCTGGTCCAGTCTCGTCCCCTCTATAGGGACCAGGTCTGAGGGACATGTTGGTCTGGTCCAGTCTGGTCCCCTCTATAGAGACCTGGTCTGAGGGACATGTTGGTCTGGTCCAGTCTGGTCCCCTCTATAGGGACCTGGTCTGAGGGACATGTTGGTCTGGTCCAGTCTGGTCCCCTCTATAGGGACCTGGTCTGAGGAACATGTTGGTCTGGTCCAGTCTGGTCCCCTCTATAGGGACCTGGTCTGAGGAACATGTTGGTCTGGTCCAGTCTGGTCCCCTCTATAGGGACCAGGTCTGAGGGACATGTTGGTCTGGTCCAGTCTGGTCCCCTCTATAGGGACCTGGTCTGAGGGACATGTTGGTCTGGTCCAGTCTGGTCCCCTCTATAGGGACCTGGTCTGAGGGACATGTTGGTCTGGTCCAGTCTGGTCCCCTCTATAGGGACCTGGTCTGAGGGACATGTTGGTCTGGTCCAGTCTGGTCCCCTCTATAGGGACCTGGTCTGAAGGACAGTAGTTTCACAGTAGGACCAGCCTGGTCAGCCCCAGGCCCAGAGTGGGCAGTAACGTCAGCCAGCAGCAGCTCCACGTCGTCCTAACAGGAGTCTGGGATGGGGCTGAGCTGTAGGCCTGCTGCCTCATGGCAAACACAGCATTGGTGTGGTTGGTAGGGACCTCCACGTTGCAGATCATACCCTCACAGCATGACACACACTCCTACAGGAGGAGAACAAGGACAGGGAGAGGAGAGGAGAGAAGAGAGAGAGTGGAGGAGTGTGTGACAACAAATTCAAATACTTTTTAGATGATTCTACAAATGAGACTGAATAGATAAGGGTTAGTGATTTACTGTGTGTGTGGAGGGTTTTAGGTGATTTACTGTGTGTGTGGAGGGGTTTAGGTGATTTACTGTGTGTGTGGAGGGGTTTAGGTGATTTACTGTGTGTGTGGAGGGGTTTAGGTGATTTACTGTGTGTGTGGAGGGGTTTAGGTGATTTAGTGTGTGTGTGGAGGGGTTTAGGTGATTTACTGTGTGTGTGTGGAGGGGTTTAGGTTATTTACTGTGTGTGTGGAGGGGTTTAGGTGAATTAGTGTGTGTGGAGGGGCTTTACTGTGTGTGTGGAGGGGTTTAGGTGATTTACTGTGTGTGTGGAGGGGCTTAGGTGATTTACTGTGTGTGTGGAGGGGCTTAGGTGAATTAGTGTGTGTGTGTGTGTGTGTAATAGTATAGCTTCCGTCCCTCTCCTCGCCTCGAACCAGGAACCCTCTGCACACATCAACAACTAACCTCCCACAAAGCATTGTTACCCATCGCTCCACAAAACCGGGGCCCTTGCAGAGCAAGGGGAACAACTACTTCAAGGTCTCAGAGCGAGTGACATCATCAATTGAAATGGCAGGGTAGCCTAGTGGTTAGAGCGTTGGACTAGTAACCAGAAGGTTGCAACTTCAAACCCCCGTGCTGACAAGGTACAAATCTGTCATTCTGCCCCTGAACAGGCAGTTAACCCACTGTTCCTAGGCTGTCATTGAAAATAAGAATTTGTTCTTAACTGACTTGCCTAGTTAAATAAAGTTTTTATTTTTTTAATTTTTAAAAAAAAACGCTATTAGCGTGCACCACCGCTAACTAGCTAGCCATCTCACACCAGGGTTTAGGTGTATGGACTTACAGTGTGACCCGTGTCCCTGTGATGTCTACAGCCAGATGTATGACACTCCTCACGAGCAGCACACTTCTTGGTCACAAACTTGGTTTTGCCGTGACTGGTGAATTGGTGCACTGTCATACAGAACTGGCTATCTGAGAAAAGGATGACCAATAAATATACATTACTCAACTGGTTAGCTGGTTTTGTCGTGCATTGGCTAGAACTGCATAATCATAAGCTATTATAATAGTGTAACAGCAATAACAACAATGGTCATTTTAAGTACTGGTTAGCCCCATCAGTAATGCCAATGAGAAACAATAAAGACATGCATAATATCTGACAGTATCATTGTGTAACAACAGAGGGAACTCACTCGGTGGACACCACTTGTCCTCAGCCCAGCGGTTGCAGGTGTAGTTGTCCACAGCTCTCTCACAGGTGAAGCACTTGAAGCTCTTAGGGAACGGAGTGGCTGTAAAGAGATGTTTTCACTCAAATTCCTCCTGTTCAAACATCTCTTTCGATGGATATAAATGTTACTTCAGGTAGTTGACGTCATTGTTGAAGAAATTACATAATTTCAACCAGTAAGCAAAAACGCACCTTCCACAGGAGGTTTGACATTGTAGAAGTTGATGCGATGAGATTTAACCTGGTCACACATTGCCACCATTGCCAGGAGATGGAGAGCGATGGTGAATGACATCTTCACAGTCCCTCTAGCAGTAACCTTCAACACAGACACAGAATCTGGATGGCTCTATAGTCAGGGATTCTAGTTAGTCATATTTGTGAAGCATTGGATGTGATCTAGAACCAGGAGGAGCGGAAATAGAGACGAAGAGAGTAAGGGGTGACTAGAAGGAGTAGTTCATATCGAGACAAACATAAATAAAGAACAGTTGACCCTCTCTGGGACATTGAGAAGGTGGATTACCACGGTATTGAATAAGTCAATGGTGAGGAGTCAAGCCTCTGAGCTGAAGTGTAGGACTCCAGAGAGCTATTGAATGGCTCTGTTCTTTATCAGGTCTCGGGCCCTCCAGCCTCTGAACCTTGACCTCTGGTCAGGTAACCTGGGTTACAGGTGAGTGGTGCGGGGTAATCAGAGAGATCCGGAGAAACGGCTCAGGGGGCACACTGGCTCACTGGGATCCGCAGAGTCCGTAGAGGGGATAAAAAGACGATTCCCTCTCTGTATAGCTGATATTTGAGCAGGCAATGGAGAGTAGCCTACAGGCCCTCATAGGGACCTCTGGGGCCACTTATGAGAGGAGCCAAGAGCGATCGACAGCTGCTCTTTTGGAACCTTTGATGAACAGAGCAAACAGGCTGAATCTTGGTTGAACATGTTGTTATATGTTGTTAATATCACATTATTATTATCAAATTTGTAATCATTAATGTAATGGTAGTTGTAAGTAGCAAAGGCAGGCAAAACAGAAGAGTGGAGAGGCCAAAACACAAAGCAGTTTCAGCTGAACACGAGCCTTGTGTCACGTTAAATACTAGCAGCAGATTATTGGGATTCTGCTAACATTAAAATGACAAATTGGAGGCATTTGAACATAGAGAAAGTCTAGCAGAACATTATTGGGATTCTGATAACATTATGTTGAAATGCCTCCAATTTGTCATCTTAGATCAAAGAGACAAGTCTTTTAGAGACAGAATTGTCTGCAGGGAGTTGGTCGCAGGATGAACCCCAAGGCACATGATTCAAATATCCAATAAGTTGATTAAATCAACCAAAGGAATTGATTCTACATTGTCTCAAGTCACCATCTTTAGGCTCTCTCTCATCTCCAACTGTCCTCAGTCCCAGACTAGAAATTCACTCTCAAAGGAGTTGAGATAACACACCTTTTGGCTTTTCCAAAACACAAGCGATCAAGTCATCACTCTGAAATGATTACTTAATAACTATAACATTATGGAACTATATTGCAATGCCTTTAGAGTTCGAAAATGCTGACAGTCCGTCATGTATTATTTGTCAGGTAACGATGCCAATGAAAAACAAGATAAAACAAAGCACTATTTTCCCAGAGGCGATAATCATTGAGTTTTCAGACGACACCCATTTCCTCCTCCTTCCTGGTGGTGCAATAGAGACTGGCGTTGATTCAATCACTTCCTGTGTCTGGGCCGACACCTCAATAACAAATAGACCCAAGTCACCCAAAAAACTATTACCATTTTATAACCATTCTACAACACAGACAGTTTCTTTCAGGTTAGCATAGAGCAGAGTTTCTTAATTAAAGTATGGGTTGCGACCCACTTGTCAATGGTTCGTCGCGACGTAAATGTATAAATATTTCATTTCTGCAGTTTTGTTGAAGATCACTGCGCGACCCACACGCTGCAGCGCTGTCGTTCAAGCCACTGACTTGTTATTCCCACTCGCCATCACTCACCGCGGTCATGAAATGGACCCATGATAGCCATAAGTTCTGACTGAGACCAATCGTCATGAGACGCAAATACAGTGATGACTTTTTGTCTCTTTCATACAAACTTTGAGAAATAACGAGGAGTGCCCGCAATGTGTGTTGTGTGGGGAAGTGCTTAGTAATGAGTCTCAAAACGAACAAATGAATAAAACGACACGTCCTGACCAAACATCCAGGCACAACATGACGGTAAACCCAGGGTGATATTTCAGGACAGGGCAGAATGCTTCAGGAAACAGAGCTTCGTTTGTGGAAAAGTATGTCAACTAGCAAGGCATTGTTGTCATTTTATAACAGGTGATGATAAACAGAAATAAGGGATCACTATATCTCATCGTAGTAGATGTGAATTTCTCTTTCAAACAATCCCCTAGCCTTGTAACGTTACACAGCTAACGTTAGCCAAAGCAACCATAAGAAACAGTACAGATGAAGATTAAAAAATTATCAGGCCTACTGTACATCTTACTGTAGAAATGATCGTTGAAAACAAGTCTAGGTTGGAACTGTTGCTGTTACAAGTATTAGTATTTATTCTGAACTGGAATAAACTTGATTGAAGCAAGATGCTTTTTGAGACAAACACTCACACATTTCTGGGTTGTTCATCTGAAGCAGGAAGCGGCCTCCTGCCTGACTGAGAAAGCAGTAGATGTTCTGGTCCAGCTTGGCACCATCTACCTACGCAAGGCAGGGTTCTGAAGTACAGAAACAGTGTCATTGCTGAGCATGACCTCAGTGTTGCACTCTCTAAATCAGAGCCCAGAATAGACATGCTTGTTGAAAACTTCAGCCAGACACACACCTCTCATTAGGACTGTGTGTATGTGTGTGTTTTCTGGTCTACATTTGTGTGATGTGATCAATCAGTTTATTCCAGTTCAGAATAAAAAAATATTTATTTTAACAGCAACAGTTCCAACTTAAACGTTCTATCAACAATAATGTATACAGTAAGATGTACAGTAGGCCAGATCATTAAAAAAAATCTGTACTGTTACTTAGGGTTGCACAATCAAAAAGCCTGTGTGTGTTCAGTTATTCACCTGTGTGATGTGATCAATCCGTTTATTCCAGTTCAGAATTAAATTATTTATTTTATTTTAACATCAACAGTTTCAACCTAGACAGGTATATAAGAGTGTTTTTAATGGAGAACAATAATCATGAAAATATATTTCTGGGTTTTTCATTGTTATTTGTTTTTGTCTATATTGCTTTTTTTTTTTTTAGAGATAAAGGCAATGAAATGTTCCGATATTTACGTATAGTTGCATATTTTCCTAAGCTTGGGTCCCAGGAAAACACAGAATTTCTGTTTTGGGTCCCAGGATGAAAAAGTTTAAGGACCCCTGGTATAGAGACACAGATTCAGCTGCACTGACAAGTCTTAGGATTTTCTTTATTTTACAGCCAATTTTGTAGCTATTTTACAGCCAAATTAATCTAATTAAATTAGCATTGGTTGCCCAACTAAGCACACAGACTGATTAGAGAAGTAGTAGGTGTAATCCTTCCTTAAAAAAACAGTTCACTACGCCAGGCGGTAAAGACAGTTCACTACGCCAGGCGGTAAAGACAGTTCACTCCGCCAGGCGGTGAAGACAGTTCAATACGCCAGGCGGTGAAGACAGTTCACTACGCCAGGCGGTGAAGACAGTTCACTACGCCAGGCGGTGAAGACAGTTCACTACGCCAGGCGGTGAAGACAGTTCACTACGCCAGGCGGTGAAGACAGTTCACTACGCCAGGCGGTGAAGACAGTTCACTACGCCAGGCGGTGAAGACAGTTCACTACGCCAGGCGGTGAAGACAGTTCACTACGCCAGGCGGTGAAGACAGTTCACTACGCCAGGCGGTGAAGACAGTTCACTACGCCAGGCGGTGAAGACAGTTCACTACACCAGGCGGTGAAGACAGTTCACTACGCCAGGCGGTGAAGACAGTTCACTACGCCAGGCGGTGAATATAGCCAAAATGACATGCTAATTAAAACATGAACTGTAGCCTTACCTTAGGTTCAAATTAAGTGAAACCTTATCCATGTGTATGTATCCACAGAGAAAAAGTAAGAGCCTTGTTTAACTGATCTTTCCGGTCAGGTTGAGTGTGACAAGATAGACTCCTGGTTTACTAGAAGCACTAGGAAGTCATTTAATTCCCTGCCACCCCCTCCTTAAATCAGAGTCCCAAGAGGTCAGCGACCCTCAACTATGGGAACAGTCACTATCTATCAGGAGTGTGTCAGCTACTCTGCCTGCCAGCCCACCTCATTACCAATCACACACACACACACACACACACACACACACACACACACACACACACACACACACACACACACACACACACACACACACACACACACACACACACACACACACACACACACACACACACACACACACAGAGAGAGAGATAAAAAAATTGTCCAACAAGCAGCTAAAGGCAGCCCATATAAAACATGTGCCTGGGAGAGAGATGAGTCATATCATGACAAGTCATTTTCTCCTTCACAAAGTTAAGCCAGGTGGAATCATGGGAAGAGTTGACAGGTTAGTGCATCGATGTACCTGTTACTGAATCACAATCTCTAGTATTGAACAGATACGTCTGTTGCGGCCTCCTGTGACCTATCAGTTCAGTACTGATGCTCTGTCTCTGAAAATCTTAGCATACTGGTAAGTCATTCATCTGCTACACACTCTCCATTATGAAACACTTGAGTGGAAACAGTATAATTGATAAGACTGTTTGTGCTCTTTGGAAATGACTAGGTTCTCTCTGGTTTCAGTACGAACTACAAAACATCACCTTCCTTGAACCCTATTCCCCTCCTCCTCTATTCCCTTATTCCTCTCCTCCTTTAGGAAATCAGCAGGTCTTTCCCCTGAAGGTCACTAGGATAAGTGTAGGAGTCTAGTTCCCATGATAAGGAATGAAAGGAGTCTGAAATGGGAACAATCCACTTCCAAGCGTGCTCTCTGCAGGGGTCCAGACATTTTTAAGAGGGGTTTTAATCACTTCCAGAGTTCTGAGTTCCGGAGAAGATCAGCTATTTTTGGAAAACACATTCCATTGGAGCGGTGCACCTGACTGGCTTACTCAGTTAACCAACCAGCACCTGGTTCTGATAACACAGTACATGTGGGGAGAGAGGAGAACGCAGCACAGCAGCCTTATATCCCCAGCTTTTATTTTAAGCCCCTCGGCTTTGCTTCACTGAGTCAGGTTGCAAATTGCCGCTGAGCATGCAAACTGCTAAGGATTTTTATTCTCCATGTGGGTTACCATGAGAAGCTCATATTGTATTTAAGGCAGTTGGCTTTCTGGTGAATTCCTCAGTATATGGCCACGGGCACACTAAAATCTTTGCAGTGTGTTGACTGTTGACCCAGGAGATATGCATGGAATAACTTTTTATAAATTATATAGTATTGCTTTTTTAAAATATCTGTGTCCATATTGTCCATGAGTTTCTAGTAGATAGACAATATGGTTCAAGAAAAAAATAGCCTGTTTAATGAAAAAAGTATCTAAATCAACAACAGCATTATTTTAAATTACCTCTGCAACTCGTCCAGCTATTGACTTTTTTTCACAACTGCCACCAAAACACTGACATACTGACATAGTAGTAAAAACAATAAAAGTGTGTAAAAAAAAACAAGGATATTTAATGCGGAAGCCTTCATATTATACACCAAATGGTATTCACTAAGTTGATGGTTTATATTTAGGATAATGATTTCCAGCTTTGCCATTCTATTTTTTATTGTTTAATTATTGTATATATTTCACGTGATAAGGTCACACAGAGGTCAAGAGATAATTACAGACACCTGTGATAATCTGAAGTACCCAAAACGGCCACTAGATGTCTTGTGATAGAGTACATAAAATCCCTTAAAGCTGCAATATGTCACTTTTTGGGCGACCCAACCAAATTCACATAGAAATGAGTGTTACAGATCTGTCATTCTCATTGAACGCAATGAGAAAGCAAGCGGTAAATCTGTTCTATGTGCTCTATTTCTATGCTTCCCGGTTTTTAAAGTTTAGTTTTTGCGTACTTTAAATATGGTGCCTGGTTTGGTGCCTGGTTTACTTTAAATATGGTGCCTGGTTTGGTGCCTGGTTTACTTTAAATATGGTGCCTTGTTTACTTTAAATATGGTGCCTGGTTTACTTTAAATATGGTGCTTGGTTTACTTTAAATATGGTGCTTGGTTTACTTTAAATATGGTGCTTGGTTTACTTTAAATATGGTGCTTGGTTTACTTTAAATATGGTGCTTGGTTTACTTTAAATATGGTGCCTGGTTTACTTTAAATATGGTGCTTGGTTTACTTTAAATATGGTGCCTGGTTTACTTTAAATATGGTGCTTGGTTTACTTTAAATATGGTGCTTGGTTTACTTTAAATATGGTGCCTTGTTTACTTTAAATATGGTGCCTGGTTTACTTTAAATATGGTTGGTTTACTTTAAATATGGTGCTTGGTTTACTTTAAATATGGTGCTTGGTTTACTTTAAATATGTGTGCTTGGTTTACTTTAAATATGGTGCTTGGTTTACTTTAAATATGGTGCTTGGTTTACTTTAAATATGGTGCTTGGTTTACTTTAAATATGGTGCTTGGTTTACTTTAAATATGGTGCTTGGTTTACTTTAAATATGGTTTACTTTAAATATGGTGCTTGGTTTACTTTAAATATGGTGCTTGGTTTACTTTAAATATGGTGCTTGGTTTACTTTAAATATGGCGCCTGGTTTACTTTAAATAACTTTAAATATGGTGCTTGGTTTACTTTAAATATGGTGCTTGGTTTACTTTAAATATGGTGCTTGGTTTACTTTAAATATGGTGCTTGGTTTACTTTAAATATGGTGCTTGGTTTACTTTAAATATGGTGCTTGGTTTACTTTAAATATGGTGCTTGGTTTACTTTAAATATGGTGCTTGGTTTACTTTAAATATGGTGCTTGGTTTACTTTAAATATGGTGCTTGGTTTACTTTAAATATGGTGCTTGGTTTACTTTTACTTTAAATATGGTGCTTGGTTTACTTTAAATATGGCGCCTGGTTTACTTTAAATATGGTGCTTGGTTTACTTTAAATATGGTGCTTGGTTTACTTTAAATATGGCGCCTGGTTTACTTTAAATATGGTGCTTGGTTTACTTTAAATATGGTGCTTGGTTTACTTTAAATATGGTGCCTGGTTTACTTTAAATATGGTGCTTGGTTTACTTTAAATATGGTGCTTGGTTTACTTTAAATATGGCGCCTGGTTTACTTTTCAGTCATGTTGGCCTCCTTGGTTTGACATCAAGCAGAGAGGGGATAGTGGAGTTAGAGAGATATTTTCACACCACTGCACAGATATGGAAGTGTACTGTATACCACAAGCAGAGGAGGCTGGTGGGAGGAGCTATAGGAAGACGGGCTCATTGTAATGGCTGGAATTGAATTGATGGTGAGGAGTCATATGTTTGATACCGTTCCATTGACTCCTTTCCAGCCATTACAATGAGCCCGTCCTCTTGTACCTCCTCCCACCAGCCTCCGCTGACCACTAGGCAGGAACACTTGGCAAGAAACGGATTCTTCAACTATAAACTGACAAAAAAAGAACACTAGATGTGGGTAACCATCCCATAAGGCTGAATATAAAACACTGGAGGAGTCCAGCCCAGACCACACAGTGTTACACTTACGTAGCTGACTCACAGTGATACTATGGCAAACGTTAAACAGAGATGATAAATACCTGGTATCATTCTGTGAGAAACTAAGAATGCAAACTAAACTGTCTAAACCTAAAAGTCATGGTGTGGTTTATCCTGAGGGCAACAGCATTTTCACTTTAGTTAAGACTTACTATAAACTAGGTGGTTCGAGCCCTGAATGCTGATTGTCTGACAGTCATGGTATATCAATCAGGACGTATACCACGGGTATGACAAACCATTTATATTTACTGCTCTAATGACGTTGGTAACCAATTTATAATAGCAATAAGGCACCTCGGGTGTTTGTGGGATATGGCCAATATACCAAGGCTAAGGGCTGTATCCAAGCCCTTAGCCATTGTATATTGGCCATATACCACACCTCCTCATGCCTTATTGCTTAAATAAACCAGTATGACTGGATTTTAATAAGATATGCAGATATTTTCACAATACACATGACTCAAGACTCAATTAAATAATACTGTTTTGACTTCTAAGAATGAAGAGTCCGCTTTGATTGATTTTGATGAAGAGAACCTCCCCTGACAGTTTTTTTCCCTTCTTGTCAAGACCAGTACGTAGGGGATCTAGTTTCAGCCGTTTATTTTACACCCGCTACGTTAGGTTAATAGTGTAATGACTGTTTATGGTGGCTGTCTCAATTAAAAAGAGGTTTGTGGGAGCGGTGACTGTCTACTCAGACCAGCTACATCAAGGAAAAAACAAGTACAGAGACTGCTGAGACAAAAATATTCAGGCAGCTTTACACTGAAATGTTTCAGCCATTTTCTGTATAGCGTTACACCCTACCAGTTTGGAAAGCCCTGGGCCAATCCAAATTACAGATTTACAGCTTTGTTTTTGTTAACCGTACAGAGGTAGAGAGACGGGGAGTCGCGTCATGACAGGGACTGTATGTAGGTGGACACACCAGTCACTAGTGTCAGCATGGCTTGACAGCGTGGCAATGCTCAGTGACGCCTCGAGGGTTGTGGGTTCCTCAATGGACATGGAATACAATGTGCGTCCCTATTTTTAGCTGCAGCTGATTGTGGGGGAGGAAAATGGGAGAAAGGCTTGAGTCATGGATTCAGAGGTGTTGTAGAACAGGATGTTGGTAACAAGCTGCTGATTCAGGGACAGTTCTGCCTTTTTTTGAACACAACCTATACAATAGCTATATTTTCTTATACCCTTTTCGGTTGTGACCTTACCCACTGTCTGCCTTGTGACTAGAGACAACGAAATGGGGGGTGGTGGGGGGAGTTCTGGCTGCATCCGGTCTGCAGAAAGAGAGACAGCTTCCATCAGTACCTTCCTGACCTGGCACAAAAAAACATCACCTCTATAGAGAGAAACCATCACCTCTACAGAGAGAAACCATCACGTCTACAGAGAGAAATTATTACGTCTATTGGAGAAACCATCACGTCTACAGAGAGAAACCTTCACGTCTACAGAGTGAAACCATCACATCTAGAGAGAGAAACCATCACGTCTATAGAGAGAACATCACGTCTATAGAGAGAAAACATCACGTCTACAGAGAGAAACCATCACGTCTACAGAGAGAAATTATTACGTCTATTGGAGAAACCATCACGTCTACAGAGAGAAACCTTCACGTCTACAGAGTGAAACCATCACATCTAGAGAGAGAAACCATCACGTCAAGAGAGAAACCATCACGTCTAGAGAGAGAAACCATCACGTCTAGAGAGAGAAACCATCACGTCTACAGAGAGAAAACATCACGTCTACAGAGAGAAACCATCACGTCTTGAGAGAGAAACCATCACGTCTATTGGAGAAACCATCACGTCTATTGGAGAAACCATCACGTCTATTGGAGAAACCATCACGTCTACAGAGAGAAACCATCACGTCTTGAGAGAGAAACCATCGCTGAGAAGTGCTGCCGACAAGAATGTGTTGGCTTTTAGAATCCCCTATTAGGAAGTAGAGAGAGGGGCTCGGGTTACTGTGTGTGTGTGTGTATGTATCTGTGTGTGTGTGTGTGTGTGTGTGTATGGAGAGCAGCAGATTCGTTGAGCCTGTCGCAAAGACTCAAAGATATGCACATTTTCCCTCCCTGTATCATTTCCCTGGAAGGCATTCCAATAATGCCAATAGTTATACAAGTTGACCTATAGGATACAATCACAAACAAATAAAAACATGTTGCAGAATGCCCAGAAGGACAACAGAGATGAGACGCAGAGTGAGGAACATCAACGTAAGGAGCATGCCAACCTAGAAATAACAGAATTACCTGAGATATCCTGATACAATCTTCAGTCAGAGTGTTTCTCTCAGGCTTCAGTCTTCTTTTACATAAAAAAGAGAAGGAGAGGTGGTGAGAAAAATATCCCCAGTCTTCTCCCGACACTGTCTGCTCTAAACAAGTTCCTGTCTCTGTTCTCGTCTTCTCCCGACACTGACGCTTCACTGTGGATCATCCTCCATTACAGGAAGTGACTGAGGGACAGGTCACTGCTCTTTCACAAACCCCTCAGGCCTAAGCGCCTATAAAACCCAAGGGTCCTTTACTTCAGCCTTTACTGCTCTTTTGTGTGTGGGTCATTCTCCCTCTTGTTTGACAATACCAGGCGGTCAGAGCACAGGCAGGCACAGGGGTTGTAAAGCACTCAGGCTCTGTAGACAACCCTCTGATCAACACCAGGGTCTTAGTGATGGCCATTGTGAGCTACAGAGCCAGAGGTCTCACCTGCTGTGGATGGCCTAGCAAGTCTAGACTAGAGGTTAACCTCCCTTCGGTAGGCCTATAGCCTGAGCTGAACGCTTTTAATAATGACTATTTGAGGAACAACTTGCAGAGGGATTGTCTACATTTTAAAGCAAGTCAGGAAATTGCATTAAAAATACCTTAGCATTATGGAAATCACTGTAGATGCGAGATTGTGCCAGATTCAACAGAACACCTGTATTTTCTTCATTTGCTATGTGCTCTCTAAAGTTTAGCCATCAGATTAGTCGGCAATATGCAGGTTAAACTATGTTGGTTCACATGACTGGGCTCCCGAGCGGCGCAGCGGTCTAAGGCACTGCATCTCAGTGCTAGAGCTGTCACTACAGACCCTGGGTTGATTCCGGGCTGTATCACGACGTGATTGGGAATCCCATAGGATGGTGCACAATTGTGTTAGGGTTTGGCCGGGGGTAGGCCGTCATTGTAAATAACAATTTGTTCTCAACGGACTTGCTTAGTAAAGGTAAAAAAATAACTGGTCTCATTTAGGGAATATCCTGAAGACAGAGGATTACTGTAAACAAAGCCAGTAAAGTGTGAAAAAGGACTTAAGAGAATAGCTAGGAGTAAAGCAATCCTCCAGCTTCAAAGGCTGCTCAGAAATCTATGGTATGTCTGTGGTCGGTCAGTCAAAAATGCTGTTGGGAAGAATGTGAACTTTCATCTTTCTTTTTTGAACTTTTTCTCTCTAAAATCAGATTATGTCAGTCAAGATCTCATCTATAGTTTCTCTCTGAAGGCTTTGAAATGCTAATAAAACAAACACAGAGCCTAAACTAATCCAGGTGGATGGAGTTTACTGTGTTTTTACTGCCTGGTAATGGCCATATAAAAGCTACCCTAAGTGTTCTGCTCGAGATTCTTTCCAACACAACTTTAACACAACCATCCGATTAGAGTCAACCATTAGCTAGGAGGTACAGTATTTATTTAGCCATTTTACAGCATGATGTTCATCAGTTTTGACATATAGTCGGACATTTCTCAACCTTTGACTATGAAGGCTGATACTAAAACTGTGTGTTATATACATTGCATGTTATATTTAAGCAATAAGGTACGAGGGGGTGTGGTACATGGCCAATATACCATGGTTAAGGGTTGTTCTTATTCATGACAACGCAGAGTGCCTGGATACAGCCCTTAGCCGTGGTATATTGACCATATACCACAAACCCCCAAGGTGCCTTATTGCTATTATAAACTGGTTACCAACGAAATTAGTAAAAGGTACTTGTTGTCATACCCGTGGTATATGGTCTAATATAGCACGGCTTCCAGCCAATCAGCATTCAGGGCTCGAACCACTCGGTTTATAGTCGGTAGTTTCCTGTCCTACATGGTGCACTACATTGTTTTACAATGACAACAAAAACATGGCGGGAGATGAAAAGACTGGGGGAATCACCTTGGTACTAAATTTGTGCAAGTCCATTCATTTAACCTAGAAAATGGCTTATTGGCGTGCCAGAGACAGCCCTCTCATTAAACACAGCCCCAGGGGGAACAGGTCGACGGTACAGTCTCAAACCAACACTTAAAGCTACCTTGCCTTCCCCCTGGCCATTTCAGGTGGGTATACAGTGATACAGTGGAGGACGTGAGGTGATGTATTGAGGTAATAAATTGGCGAGGGTAATGTGTGGTTGTTATCTGACCTCGTCCTTTCATGCCTCAGTGAGAGGCGAGGGGTGGAGCAGAGCAAAGGGGAGGATCCTGATTGTTTGCCCCTTGGATATAGGTTTGTTTTCCTGCATGCTGAATCTTGGGTCATGCTGGTTCTGAAGGACGTTCCAGAAAAAGAGCGGGAAAGAAAACTTCTACTGTTAAGTGATTCATTCTGGTTGCATCATGTTAAAGATGATGTCACGTTCTAGACAAGAGCCAAACATGGCAGCTTCTAGTTGCGCTGTCGACAGTGCAGAAATCTTATGTGGAATATATTGGCAATGGAATAATTTGTGTAGCTCTCAAAGACATTCTAAATGGGGATATTGAAGACAGAAACGCCACATTGTTGCATTTGAATAAATTGTCTTGCATTAGCCTAATAAACGTCTAGCAGTCTCATTCAATGGGCAAAGATTAGGAAATGGTTTGAAGACGCATAAAACGAATCTGACTATGACCGAGGGTGAATTTAATTCACTTATCCCTCAAAGTGAAGTGAGAAGAGAGATACTTTTCAGGAGGAGGAGCAAGGAATCCATATAAACAGGTTCATCAGTTTCAGATGCCTGACCATGCTTCAGATGCCAGACAATGCTTCAGATGCCTGACCATGCTTCAGATGCCTGACCATGCTTCAGATGCCTGACCATGCTTCAGATGCCTGACCATGCTTCAGATGCCTGACAATGCTAACAGAATGACGGTTTGTGCTGTTTGTGCCATCATTCTGTCGCCAAACTTTGCATCTCGACTGTTCTTCAAGTAAAGGTTCTTCAGTGGAAACTGTTAAAAGTAGTCCTTGCGCATAGAGTTTAACTTTGCAATCATTGATTTTTGTTTGACATACATTTTAAAGTGAGTCTCAGCATCACTGTGGAATAACCCATCTAACATTTCATTATTTTCTCTGAAATAGTCAGTCAACTTGTCCTTCGTTTTCAACTGGAGAAATGTCTAAAGTAACTGCCAATCCAACATGCTTTAGGATTACTTGAGTAATGTGTATCCCAGCCTAGCTGATGGTCAAACAGTAGCCTACACAGCCCAGAGTTTACCCAAATCCAGTACACACAACACTAATCTGCACACTCCGAATTCAGGAAACACACCACTAATCTGCACACTCCGAATCCAGGAAACACACCACTAATCTGCATACTAAGAAAAACAAACGTTTGTCCAGTAGCCAAATTAAAGCTTGTCAAATAGAGTTTATAGAGCTCGTTTAAGAAGGGAAATGTACTGAAATGATTCAGCATTGTAGACTCTTACAGTACCCTGATGTCTAGATTAAATACAACTTTAAGCATTTGTGCCATTTGCTCCATGACATCAAGGCATTACGACACCATCATCACCTTTACTCTCCTTCTCAAGACAGCGCTTCCTCCAGAGAACTGTCCTTTGTCATTATACAGGTGTGAGAGAGACTAGACCGGGTCATTACACAGGGGCGAGAGACCAGGGTCAGTTTAATTGACCGTCTGATTCTGCCCTTCTGCATCCCCTTACAGCTGCTTAACCCCCCACCGCCGCTCCTACCCTACTCCTCAGGTTCCAGCCCGTTAGGTCCAGGAGAAGGGAGATACTCCAACACAAGGACTGTCTTTGTATCACCCCACTCTGCCAGGAAATTGAAAACGCTTTTGCCGTTGAGCCTGCAGAGTGGAGAGGACATGGTCCTAGAAAATCACCTGAGCCGTCTCAGGTATCGTTGTGATGTCCACTGATATCCAAGATGGCGTAGCAGTCCTGGTCTTGTCCCCGTGTCCCATGTATATATCTTTTGTATGTTTTTTCTTCGCATGTCTTTTAAAAACATTTCTCCTAAACCGCAACTTCAATATGCTCTCCTGCAACCCGCCTCACCCAATGTGGTACGGATCTGCTATTTTCTAAAGTATTTTTCTTTACTTTCGAACCAGATTCCCCCAACAGAAGCCAGCCAGCTAACTAGCTACTAGCTAGTAGTCAGCTAACCACTGCTAGCGGTCATCAGCTAACCTCTAGCTCGGAAATCTCTCGCCAGTTTGCACAACGCGATTCGAACCAGAGCATACCGGACTTATTTTCTCTCCATACCCCCGGATTCCTACCTCGAGCTCTGAACCTTTTCACCTGGAGCAATCCGAGTTGCTACTCCTGGCTAATGTCTCTGTCCTGAAGCAAGCACCAATTAGCCTGGAGCTAGCCCATGCTAGGCCCATCTCCAGGCTAGCTGAAGAGGTCCATCTGCCACTCCTTTGGGCTACAATACCTATTTTGGACCCCTTTTACTTCACAAAGCTCTGCTAATCCATCACGACTGGACTACCAACGTAATCTGCCCGAGGGTTATTTTTGCAACAGGCCCCTCCATCGCGACGTCCCCTGAATGCCCATCTGCTAGCCTGCTAGCTGCGGCCCGCTAGCTGTCTAGAGCATATCGGACTGTTCGCTGAACAGGTCCATCGGCCAACTTCTTGGGCCACTATACCTATTTTGCCAATTGGACTAGGCACCTTTACTACACAGAACCCTACTAATCCATCATGGCTGGTCTGCCGACAGAACCGCACGAGGAGGCTCTGCACGAGGAGGCTACAACAGACTTCTTCCATCGCGATGTACCTTTAAGGCCCTTCTGCTAGCTTGCTAGCCCCGGCCCACTAGCTGTCTGAATCGCCGTGTCTCCAGCAATCTTAACTACTCACTGGACCCCTATGATCACTTGGCTACGCATGCCTCTCCCTAATGTCAATGTGACTTGTCCATTGTGGTTCTGGTTAGTGATTATTGTCTTATTTCACTGTAGAGCCACTAGCCCTGCTCAATATGCCTTAGCTAACCCTTCAGTCCCCCCCCCACACACACACATGCGGTGACATCACCTGGTTTAAATTATGTTTCTAGAGACAATATCTCTCTCATCGTCACTCTATGCCTAGGTTTACCTCCATTGTATTCACATCCTACCATACCTTTGTCTGTACATTATGCCTTGTATCTATTCTATCGCGCCCAGAAACTTGTTCCTCTTACCCTCTGTTCCGAATGTACTAGACAACCAGTTCTTATAGCCTTTAGCCGTACCCTTATCCTACTCCTCCTCGGTTCCTCTGGTGATGTAGACGTTAATCCAGGCCCAGCAGTGCCTAGCTTCACTCCCATTCCCCAGGCGCTCTCATTTCTTGACTTCTGTAACCGTAAAATCCTTGGTTTCATCCATGTTAACATTAGAAGCCTCCTCCCCAAGTTTGTTTAATTCACTGCCAACCCAGATGTCCTGTCTGAATCCTGGCTTAGGAAGACCACCAAAAACCCTGAAATGTCCATCCCTAACTATAATAATTTCTGACAAGATAGAACTGCCAAAGGGGGCGGAGTGGCAATCTACTGCAGAGATAGCCTGCAGAGTTCTGTCATACTATCCAGGTCTGTGCCCAAACATTTCGAGCTTCTCCTTTTAAAAATCCACCTTTCCAGAAAATAGTCTCTCACCGTTGCCGCTTGCTATAGACCACCCTCTGCCTCCAGCTGTGTCCTGGACACCATATGTGAAATGATTTCCCCCCCATCTATCTTCAGAGTTGGTGCTGCTAGGTGACCTAAAATGGAACATGCTTAACACCCCTGCCATCCTACAATCTAAGCTTGATGCCCTCAATCTCACAGAAATTATCAATGAACCTACCAGGTACAACCCCAAATCCGTAAACACGGACACCCTCATAGATATCATCCTAACCAACTTGCCCTCCAAATACACCTCTGCTGTCTTCAACCAAGATCTCAGCTATCACTGCCTCATTGCCTGCATCCGTAATGGGTCTGCGGTCAAACGACTACCCCTCATCACTGTCAAACGCTCCCTAAAACACTTCAGCGAGCAGGCCTTTCTAATCGACCTGGCAAGGGTGGAATGACATTGACCTCATTCCATCAGTAGATGATGCCTGGTTATTCTTTAAAAGTGCTTTCATAACCATCTTAAATAAGCATGCCCCATTCAAAAAATGTAGAACCAGGAACAGATATAGCCCTTGGTTCGCTCCAGACCTGACTGCCCTTGACCAGCACAAAAACATCCTGTGGCATACTGCATTAGCATCAAATAGCCCCTGTGATATGCAACTTTTCAGGGAAGTTAGGAACCAATATACACAAGCAGTTAGGAAAGCTAAGGCTAGCTTTTTCAAACAGAAATTTGCATCCTGTAGCACAAACTCAAAAATGTTCTGGGACACTGTAAAGTCCATGGAGAATAAGAGCACCTCCTTCCAGCTGTCCACTGCACTGAGGCTAGGAAACACTGTTACCACTGAAGAATCCACAATAATTGAGAATTTCAATAAGCATTTTTCTGCGGCTGGAAATCCTTTCCACCTGGCTACCCCAACCCCGGTCAACTGCCCTGCACCATCCACAGCAACTCACCCAAGCCTCCCCCATTTCTCCTTCTCCCAAATCCAGATAGCTGATGTTCTGAAAGAGCTGCAAAACCTGGATCCCTACAAATCAGCCGGGCTTGAGAATCTGGACCCTTTCTTCTTAAAATGATCCGCTGAAATTGTTGCTAGTCTGTTCAACCTCTCTTTCGTATCATCTGGAATCCCCAAAGATTGGAACGCTACCACAGTCATCCCCCTCTTCAAAGGGGGAGACACTCTAGACCCAAACTGCTACAGACCTATATCTTCCTACCCTGCCTTTCAAGGGTCTTCGAAAGCCAAGTTAACAAACAGATCACCGACCATTTCGAATCCCACCGTACCTTCTCCACTATGCAATCTGTCTTCCGAGCTGGTCATGGGTGCACCTCAGCCACGCTCAAGGTCCTAAACGATATCAGAACTGCAATCGATAAGAGACAATACTGTGCAACCGTATTCATCGACCTGGCCAAGGCTTTCGACTCTGTCAATCACCACATTCTTATCGGCAGACTCAACAGCCTTGGTTTCTCAAATGACTGCCTCGCCTGATTCACCAACTACTTCTCTGATATAGTTCAGTGTGTCAAATCGGAGGGCCTGTTGTCCGGATCTCTGGCAGTCTCTATGGGGGTGCTACAGGGTTCAATTCTCGGGCCGACTCTCTTCTCTGTATACATCAATGATGTTGCTCTTGCTGCTGGTGATTCTCTGATCCAACTCTACGCAGACGACACCATTCTGAATACTTCTGGCCCTTCTTTGGACACTGTGCTAACTAACCTCCAGATGAGCTTCAATGCCATACAACTCTCCTTCCGTGACCTCCAACTGCTCTTAAATGCAAGTAAAACTAAATGCATGTTCTTCAACCGATCGCTGCCCGCACCTGCCTGCCCGTCCAGCATCACTACTCTGGACCGTTCTGACCTAGAATATGTGTACAACTACAAATACATAGGTGTCTGGTTAGACTGTGAACTCTCCTTCCAGACCCACATTAAGCATCTCCAATCCAAAATTAAACAAAGCATCCTACACTCATGCTACCAAACATACCCTCGTAAAACTGACTATCCTACCGATCCTCGATTTCGTCGATGTCATTTACAAAATAGCCCCTAACACTCTACTCAACAAATTGGATGCAGTCTATCACAGTGCCATTCGTTTTGTCACCAAAGCCCCATATACTACACACCACTGCGATCTGTACGCTCTTGTTGGCTGGTCCTTGCTTCATACTCGTCGCCAAACCCACTGGCTCCAGGTCATCTACAAGTCTTTGCAAGGTAAAGTCCCGCCTTATCTCAGTTTACTGGTCACCATAGCAGCACCCATCCGCAGAACGCGCTCCAGCAGGTATATCTCACTGGTCACCCCCAAAGCCAATTCCTCCTTTCCAATGACTGCCAATTACTGTAACGAACTGCAAAAGAGACTTATCTCCCTCACTAACTTCAAGCACCAGCTGTCAGAGCAGCTCATTTTACCTGTACATAGCCCATCTCTAAATAGCCCAGCCAACTACCTCATCCCCATACTGTATTTATGTATTTATTTTGCTCCTTTGCAGCCCAGTATCTCTACTTGCACATTTATCTTCTGCACATCTATCACTCCAGTGTTTAATTGCTATATAGTAATTACCTCGCCACTATGGCCCATTTTATTGCCTTACCTCCCTTATCTTACCTCATTTGCACACACTGTATATATACTTTTTTCCTACTGTATTATTGACTGTATGTTTGTTTATTCCATGATTAACTCTGTGTTGTTGTATGTGTCAAACTGCTTTGCTTTATCTTGGCTTTATCTTCGCAGTTGTAAATGAGAACTTGTTCGAAACTACCCTACCTGGTTAAATAAAGGTTAAATAAAAATAAATAAAATTGTCCGTAAAGCACTCTGCAGGTGAAGCCAACTGGTACAAATGGTTGAGCGCTACTGAGCTATCAGTTCACTTCACTTCAACAGAAGGAATTCAGGCTCGGAACGAATGCTTCTCCTCCATTGGGGTTGGCTAAATAAAGTAGCCAGCCAAACTGTTGACTCGCAAGAAGTGATCCTAATGGGTAATATACCTATAGCCCCCACAAGTGGTATGCAATACCACACCGTCTAACAGTTTTAACATAAAAAAATGGGAGCTACTGCGAGATGTAGAAAGAATAGAGACTAATGCGCATTTGTGCTGTGTCAGACTGTCACTGACAGAGGTTTCTAAGACTAAGTGGTGATCTGTCTATTGAGCTTGGACAGTTTGATCTGACAGTGATTTCCAGGATCAGGCTTATCCATCTTAGTTTTCAATTGGTTTCAAATGGACTACTACTCCACCCATCTAAAGTTTATGGTAGTGCTGGGACGATAATTTGATAATTACGAACATGGACCATACAGCTCATTATTATGGACACGGACCATACAGCTCACTTATTATGGACACGGGCCATACTGCTCATTATTATGGACACGGACCATACAGCTCATTATTATGGACATGGGCCATATCGCTCATTATTATGGACACGGACCATACCGCTCATTATTATGGACACGGGCCATATCGCTCATTATTATGGACACGGGCCATATCGCTCATTATTATGGACACGGGCCATACCGCTCATTACTATGGACACGGACCATGCTGTGGACACAGACCATACCGCTCACTTATTATGGACACGGACCATGCTGTGGACACAGACCATACCGCTCACTTATTATGGACACGGACCATGCTGTGGACACGGGCCATAACGCTCACTTATCACAGGAATTTAGCTGATATAATTTCATTACGATAAGCAGCCTATACTAGAGAAATGTGAAGTTTGATATGGGTTATTGTTAAATGGGACAATTGATGGTTACAACCATAGTAGTAGATACAAGTAGTTGTAGTTTAAAGGGTAATTAAAAACAAACAGCACATTGTTATAAACATATCGTTCTATTTATAGTTATCGTATCAATTCAAGTCATTTATTTCAATATGGATTTTTGTCCATATTGCGCAGCTCTAGTGTGTGGTACAGTTCATGTCCAACCATTTACTAGCTACCTATGAACCACTGCCGTAATGTGTGAAACCCAGCATATAGCTGTAGTAAATAATGTAGTAAACTATAGCCTAATTATTTTTAAGAAGTACACTTCTTTGGAAAGATTACTGCCCTGTGATTCTCCCCCCAGCATAGGCAGCCTACTCTACTTCATTGAGACCACACATATACTAGGCACACTTGATCTGGCACGCCCAACTAGGAGGAGAGGTAGGCTACTTAACTTGAAGCAGTGAACTCTGAGAGTGTGTGAATAATGCAACAAAGATGTGCTTTAATTACAATAGATAGGCCTAGGCTAACGCATACAAATAAAAAGGCATCCGTTTCTCAATAATCGTCAGGACAACGAAAATATTTTCATCCCAAAGTCTGATCTGACCACCTGCTCCCAACCACAGCATGAAAGATGCCGACCGCGCAGCAATGATCTCGGTCGGGACCCGCGGTTCCCGCGGGAAAGCAGCCTTATAGACCCATGTACCCTTTTCAATCACCCCCAAAATTGAAGCGAGAGACAACTCCAGCTATAGCCTCCTCCTTGTCAGGCTTCTCAAAC
This sequence comes from Oncorhynchus tshawytscha, assembly GCF_018296145.1. Lineage (NCBI taxonomy): Eukaryota > Metazoa > Chordata > Actinopteri > Salmoniformes > Salmonidae > Oncorhynchus > Oncorhynchus tshawytscha. The sequence goes on from NC_056454.1 coordinate 42,070,918, forward strand.
TGGGCAGACAGGGGTCCTGGGATGGACAGCTCGCACAGCTTCCTCACAAGGGTCAAGCGTGACCTCGTTGAAGAGAAGATGGAGGAGCCGGTCTACGTAGCCTGTAACGTTTTTGAAAAGGAACATTTTTGTTAAATGGGTATTGAATTCATTATATTTGTATTTACTGAGTTATGATGCTATTAATTTGTTGATGTAGTGACCTGCTCATTCTACAATGTTTTTTTCTGGAGGGTTTTAAAGTACTCAATTTGAAATATGCATTACTTGGTTGTGGACTTCATTGTGAAACTTTTCAATGTTTCTATTTTTGTGTGCCCAAAATGCTCAATTGATTTGAAATGAATAACTATGACTTACAGTATGTTGGGTCTGTTTTTACATCAGATACCCCCATCTTTGCCTTGGAAAAGCTGATTTTATATCACAGCATACCTACTGCGGTGGTTGCCTGGGAAAGCTGATTTCGTATCACAGCATTCCTACTGCGGTGGTTGCCTGGGAAAGCTGATTTCGTATCACAGCATTCCTACTGCGGTGGTTGCCTTGGAAAAGCTGATTTTATATCACAGCATTCCTACTGCGGTGGTTGCCTGGGAAAGCTGATTTCGTATCACAGCATTCCTGCTGCGGTGGTTGCCTGGGAAAGCTGATTTCGTATCATAGCATTCCTGCTGTGGTGGTTGCCTTAGGAAAGCTGATTTCGTATCACAGCATTCCTACTGCGGTGGTTGCCTTGGGAAAGCTGATTTCGTATCACAGCATTCCTGCTGCGGTGGTTGCCTTGGGAAAGCTGATTTCGTATCACAGCATTCCTGCTGCGGTGGTTGCCTGGGAAGCTGATTTTGTATTACAGCACTATGATCAGCGCTTGTGAGATCCACTGATCAGCTGTCAGTGATGGTATGGCATCGGGCTTCAGGATTAGCTTCCTGGCAAGATCAGTCGAATGTTCTGCTCAACTTTGCTCTAAATGTGCACTGCACACGCGTGCCATGATCGTAATTTTCAGTGCAGCTTGTCCACCCAAAATGAAAAGCAGTCATTGCCGTCGGATGTCTTCATTCTTCAGAAAATAGTATAACGTTAAATTAAGACTATGGCATCCAATCATGACACAGTGTGCTTTTTCCGGCATTCCGGTAAGTAAGCTTGCTAACTAAAAGTCACAACCCAGATGAAAAGGGGTTTAGTTACCAGTATTGTTCTGCCACGTTCTGCATGAGCTATCTTTACAGTTTGTAAACAAAGCCATATGATGAGCACATGTGATGACTCTTTTAAGGCGTTACATATTTAATTTAGATAAGATTATAAGACGCTACCATTGGTGTATAACATTTCTGCCTTAACGTAACGTTGAATAAAGCCAGACGTAATGCCTGCCTCCTGAATCCAAGTGTTTGACATGCTGAGAGGGTAACTTTATGTCCAACTTTGTTAATGTACCAACTACAGTCATTTTTCATACTTGGGTCAACCTACTATGAAGTGGTTTCATGAAAATATCATCCAATTTGGATGAAAAATAGGATTTTCATTGTTCAGAATAAAGTCAGTTTTAGAGGCACTGTCGGTAACAGGCCGACATTTAATTTTAAGTGTCAGTAGATACATTTAAGTACTTCTGTAAAACTGACCAGTCACACCGAAATATAAACTTTTCATGTGCATTGACTCACTCAGCACCATCAGTTTCGAAGAGGAACTATTCAGTTGGGTGGAGTCTCTCTCTCTGGTTTAATAGGCTGTATAATTGGACCATTCAAACCTTCAGTGACACAGAAGAGCAGGCTATTGGGCCATTGCCCCAGTCAGTCTGCCTCTACCTTCATCGACCTTGCTCCTCCGAGATCTAATCTGTAGAGATGATGAGAGATTGGATTCTATCCCGGAATACCCTTGTCCGATTAAGATTAAATGAAACTTCTTCACCTGTCCCACCTGGGCCCAGGGCCAAGGTAATTGAATAGAGATGTCTGGACGTTTTATCCAGCTAGGTTGAGGATTGTAATCCCTTCTCTCCTGGTTTCTCCTATGTCACCTGAGTGCAAAGCCGGTGATGATGATGGGGCTGCAACCTGGGCATTTTATTGGGCAGTGCCATGGCGGAGATTCAATCAGTCAACGCCTTGCGTAGGTCTCTCCTGGGTCAGAGTTGTTGGAGCTACGCTTAACTCAACAGTCCAATGATGAACCATTTGCTTAGGCATTCAATCTTTTGCCAGGACAAAACAGCTTTTGGTCACAGGTGCCAACATTAAGATCAACACATTTGGGACAGGATTGGAAATTAAGATTTGGGTGTTCTGTTTATGGCCACGAGGTCTTTCCACAACACGTGTGATTCACCATCTTGGAGACTAACCAGAGAGAGCCCACTCCCACTCTGAAAGGCAGATCCATGACAGAGTTTAGTAGTGCAAAAAATTAAATAAAGCTTTGGCACTTTCTTATTCGGGGTAGCCTAGTGGTTAGAGCATTTGACTAGTAACTGAAAGGTTGCAAGTTCAAATCCCTGAGCTGACAAGGTACAAATCTGTCGTTCTGCCCCTGAACAGGCAGTTAACCCACTGTTCCTAGGCCGTCATTGAAAATAAGAATTTGTTCTTAACTGACTTGCCTAGTTAAATAAAGGTAATAAAAAAAAAACTCTTGCTTTCAAACAAATCTCTCCCACCTCTCTTTCTGCTTTACCCTATCTTGCTTAAAATGTTGACTAAAGATAACCTCATGAGTTCCTACACGTTTTCCTCAGGTAGGACACAATGGGACATGTGCCAACGGTCGTAAGCCACTCTTATCAGTCATTGTAACAACCTGTTTGTCTTTGAGCCATAAATTCACCCCTGGACAGGGACCATCACCTCCCTTCATCCACTCCCTTGTGTCAACAATGACACATCTATGGGGATTATTTCTTTTGACATCATATGGGTTGGAAAACTACCAGTCAAATGAGAATAATGTGGAAATGTTGTATGCATTTAATATGCATTTAATTCGACTGGGGATTTCTCAAGACCCCACAGGGAGGCAGATTTCCTGAGGTAACTATGTTTAAGTATGGGGGAGGGGAAGCCTGAGTAGGGGAAGTCCATCAATCTCTCTCTACACACAATGACATCCTGTCCTCATCTTGTCAATGACATAAACCGGTAGGTAGGCGGCATGACAATGGCATGACACCTGTGACGGATGTGCACTGCAGCCTCTGGGCTGAGCCGTTTTACATGGCTTCATTAAGATCCTACACCTCAAAGCCCTGATGTGAACAAGATATGGGTTCTTCCTGACCCTGTATAATTATCATACGACATAATCATGTAATGTTATGTTCTGTTTCACTAAGGTTACCTCCTTTTGTCTTTATTTAACCAGGCAAGTCGGTTAAGAACAAATTCTTATTTTCATTGATGGCCTAGGAACAGTGGGTTAACTGCCTAGTTCATTTTTGTATTTTTTTTTAACCTTTATTTTACTAGGCAAGTCAGTTAAGAACAAATTCAATTTTCAATGACGGCCTAGGAACAGTGGGTTAACTGCCTGTTCAAGGGCAGAACGACAGATTTTGTACCTTGTCAGCTCAGGGATTTGAACTTGCAACCTTTCGGTTACTAGTCCAATGCTCTAACCACTAGGCATGGGGCAGAACGACAGATTTTGTACCTTGTCAGCTCGGGGATTTGAACTTGCAACCTTTCGGTTACTAGTCCAATGCTCTAACCACTAGGCATGGGGCAGAACGACAGATTTTGTACCTTGTCAGCTCGGGGATTTGAACTTGCAACCTTTCGGTTACTAGTCCAATGCTCTAACCACTAGGCATGGGGCAGAACGACAGATTTTGTACCTTGTCAGCTCGGGGATTTGAACTTGCAACCTTTCGGTTACTAGTCCAATGCTCTAACCACTAGGCATGGGGCAGAACGACAGATTTTTGACCTTGTCAGCTCAGGGATTCGATCTTGCAAACTTTCGGTTACTTCGGTTCCTACTTTCGGTTACTAGTCCAATGCTCTAACCACTAGGCTGTTTATCTAAATGCCTTCTGAACAAAACTGTTTCCATCTGGTCATCCAACTTGATTCTCTTTGGCAAGATTCCATTGAGTCTTAAAGGGAAGAAAATGCTCACAAACTACTGTAAGTGAGCAGCTATTTTATATAATAGTTTATATGATATGTAGCTTTCTTTTAGTATTAATGCATGCATCTTTGCATAGTCACTTTACCCCTACCTACGTGTACAAATGACCTCGACTAACCTGTACCCCTGCACATTGACTCGGTACCGGTAAGTAAGCATTTCACTGTAAGGTCTACACCTGTTGTATTCGGCGCATGTGACAAATAACATTTGATTTGATTTATTACAGTAGGTTTGTTTGGAGGGGGTTTCAACGGGGGGGTTAAAAACTGAGAAGACTGAATGAAAACTGAAAACAAATCTTTCCCTCTCCACCTTTGCCATCTCTCTGGTCATCTTACCCCACACCACCCTCCATCATCCTCTCACTCCGTCTATACATCTCTCCATCTGTCTCCTTCCCTCTCTCCATAGGGAAAAGCCAGACAGTGAACAAGCCTTGGATCCACATTGCAGTTAAGGGTTGATAACAGTAACTACAATGTTACTGTTATGTAATTTAGTTCATTCTGTTGTTCGTTACATCCAGACAGTCTCTTGAAAAACACAATGCCTTCTCCGAAGAAGATACTTTTCAAACAAAAACAATTTAAAAAAAATATATTTTGAATACATTTCGGTATCTTTAGTATCTTGATTTGAAACCAGAGTTTCCACTTATTTACTGCTTTGCTGAAACAACAAAAAAACATGGCCAACACATCTACTGTACTTGTCAAGACTCAGATTAGGCTCAGAAGGAGGTGGTATATTATATTAGATGGTATCACCAATGATTCATTATGACATGTGTTCTTATCAGATAAACCCTTGAGTCGTAAACCAATCATTTAAAAAATCATATTCTGTTATCTAATCTATCCATAGCATTAGCATTAGCCTGTCTTCACAGATTGTTTATAGTTATTTATCCTGCTACAGGTCACTGTCCTAATCCCTCGCCTACATGTATATATCTGTCTCATATTACTCCAGTATTCCTGCATTGTACACAAAATGTCTTGTGTTTTCTTTTATTATGTATTATTTTTTACGAGATAGCCTGGCAGGTAGGAGTGTTAGGCCAGTAACTGAAAGGTTTCTGGATCAAATCCCCAAGCAGACAAGGACAAAATCTGTCATTCTACCCCTGAGCAAGGCAGTTAACCCCCAACAATAACTGCTCCCCAGGCCCCAATGACGAGGATGTTGATTAAGACAGCCACCTGCACCTCTCTGATTCAGAGGGTATGGGTTAAATGCAGAAGACACATTTCAGTTGACTGCATTCAATTATACAACTTACTAGGTACCCCCCCTTCCCTATTTTGATATTGATTACTGCACTGTTGGGTAAAGCTTGCAAGTTAATTATTTCACCGTACTTGTGCATGTGACAATAAAACGTGAAACTGAAACGTCTCCTTTACTATAAACTAATAACCCAGACGTCTGATGCCGACACTCCGTTTTTTAAAACTTTAAAATGTACGTTAAACAAAAACCAATGATTGCCATGTTAAACAAACTATACAACTCTATGCACAGGGACTCATTTGAACCATTTCCACATATTTACAATGCAGATGCAAAGTTTGGTGACAGAATGACGGCACAAACAGCACAAACCGTCATTCTGTTACCAAACAGCACAAACCGTCATTCTGTTACCAAACAGCACAAACCGTCATTCTGTTACCAAACAGCACAAACCATCATTCTGTTACCACACTTTGCATCTGCTCTGTTCTTCAAGTAAATGGGGGGTGGTATTGGGGATGCCAACACCTCCCCCCCCCCCACTCTCTTCCCACACACATAACATCAGACTAGTCTGGGAGTAGTCGGTTTTCAGCTTGTTTTAGTTGTGTGGCAGCAGTTGGTGTGTATGGGACCAAGCGGAGAAGCCTAGCAGCTGTCTGGACAAAGCGCACCAAGAGTACCCTCTAATCTAGTGAGTGCAGATGCTTCAGCAGGCCTTGGTTAGATTTAGTTTCATATCAAATATCTTTAATGACCGAACACAAACACAAATATTGGTAGCGTATGATTTCAGAGCTATATACTGTATCAGCTGTACATTTACATGAGTGACAGCTATATGTTGAGTGAGAGCAATACTCAAGACATTACAAATAAATACACTCATAGAAACTGTCAAAAGGCAATATATTTCTGTTGGCTGTGCCTTTCTGCTTCCTGAAAGCTGTGTGGCCATGGCTTGGCCATGGGCGACAGATTGAGACAGGGGTCAGCAGTGGATCCCTGGGCAGGCAGGACACACAGAGAGAGGCCATGTGCCACTGCAACTGTCATTACTGAACATGAACTGAGAGAGAGGGAGGGGGTCTGGGTGTCTGGTTGGGTGGTTTCCAGACCACTAGAAAAAAAACTAAACTGATTCAAATTGTATGCTAACTGTACTAAAAACACAATATGGTATACTAAATGCATTATTCTGTCTCATACTTGCTGAATAATCAAGTTTTGTGTTGTAGTTTGGATCACATTTATGGGCAGTGAGTGACACTAAATAAATATTTCCATCTCTCCGTTCTGCCAGTAGTCCATAGCTGAGAGTACAGACACACAGATGTCCGTAGTTTCTCCTATGGCTCAAGAATTGTAAACCATTGGGCATGAGTGTTTCTCACACTATTTCAATGGGCCAGATACAATGGCCTTTGTTCCATGGTTAAACATGTCTCCAACAGCTGTCTGCTGGGTGGATAACAGTTCACGACTATGGACTACAATGAATGTAGTCGTTGATAAGATTTGCGCAGAGGAGGAACGTTCAATACTCGACATGTTCTACACCGCTGCTTCTGGTTCCTCACAATTGAACACTTCTGTAAACATTTCCATATCCGACGATGGTTTTTACAGTTTTCTGTAATACTGACAATAGTGCCTATATATAAACTGTAGCCAGTTCTCTATCAATCACTTATTGCGCTTCCTCCCACGTGAGCCAATGCAACACCGTGTAACTGCGCAATTGACTTACTTTTGGCAGTGTCTGTTCTGGATTCAGTTGAAAACGGAGAGGTGTCTTTATCGTCGCCTACAGCTTCGGTGGTTGAACCATGTTGACTCTACCCGTTGGTTCGCAGCGCGGCGGGCGCAGTGGGACCGGGTAAGAGGCGGGAGAGTCAACCGGAGGGCGGAGCTGAAGGGCAGGTGAAGTTTTTGTCCGCCTCTCGAGGAGAAGTGGATGTGGAAGCTTGCGTGGGCTAATGTCATGACTCAACTCTCCCCCGCACATGTTTGAATATGAAAATTACACCATTTCCCAAGAAAAAAATACATATTGATTAAAATAATATTCCGTTTTTTATTCTGTCTGAAACAAAGGGTTCAGTTTAGGTCCAATATTATTATGTAGGCCTATGTACATAAGTAGCCTTGAGCTATTGTTTGCTAACAATATACTTGTTCAGTGTCATCTTTTTTTTTTAAAACATCTTGACATCTGATATTTGAGTTTTACACCATGCAGTCATCACCTGCACAAGTTTGACCAAAAAGAACAGTTGTGGTAGCCAATAGGTACAGGACAGATACATATGGTGATGGGCATCTATCGATTGCATGTGATGAGAAAACAAACTGCTATATATAGTTGAAGTCGGAAGTTTACATACACCTTAGCCAGATACATTTAAACTCCGTTTTTCCTGACATTTAAGCCTAGTAAAAAAATCAACACTTTATGATCAACACTTTATTTTAAGAATGTGAAATGTGAGAATAATAGTAGAGAGAATTATTTATTTCAGATATGATTTCTTTCATTACATTCCCAGTGGGTCAGAAGTTTACAAACACTAATTTAGTATTTGGTAGCATAGCCTTCAAATTGTTTAACTTGGGTCAAACGTTTCAGGTAGCCTTCCACAAGCTTCCCACATTAAGTTGGGTGAATTTTGGCCCATTCCTCCTGACAGAGCTGGTGTAACTGAGTCAGGTTGTAGGCCTCCTTGCTCGCACACGCTTTTTCAGTTCTGCCCACACATTTTCTATGGGATTGAGGTCAGGGCTTTGTGATGGCAACTCTTAATACCTTGACTTTGTTGTCCTTTAGCCATTTTGCCACAACTTTGGAAATATGCTTGGGGTCATTGTCCATTGGGAAGACCCATTTGCGACCAAGCTTTAACTTCCTGACTGATGTCTTGAGATGTTGCTTTGATATATCCACATAATTTTCCAGTCTCATGATGCGATCTATTTTGTGAAGTGCACCAGTCCCTCCTGCAGCAAAGCACCCCCACAACATGATGCTGCCACCCCCGTACTTCACGGTTGGGATGATATTCTTCGGCTTGCAAGCCTCCCCCTTTTCCCCTCCAAACATAACGATGGCCATTATGGCCAAACAGTTCTATTTTTGATTCATCAGACCAGAGGACATTTCTCCCAAAAAATCTTTGTCCCCATGTGCAGTTGCAAACCGGTGTCTGGCTTTTTTAATGGCGGTTTTGGAGCAGTGGCTTCTTCCTTGCTGAGTGGCCTTTCAGGTTATATCAATATAGGACTCATTTTACTGTGGATATAGATACTTTTGTACCTGTTTCCTCCAGCATGAGTGTGACACCAAAGTACATTAACCTCTATGAGACAGAACGCATGTCCTTCCTGAGCGGTATGACGGCTGCGTGGTCCCATGGTGTTTATACTTGTGTACTATTGTTTGTACAGATGAACGTGGTACATTCAGGCGTTTGGAAATTGCTCCCAAGGATGAACCAGACTTGTGGAGGTCTACAATTTTTTTTTCTGAAGTTTTGGCTGATTTCTTTTGATTTCCCCAGGATGTCGAGCAAAGACGCACTGTGTTTGAAAGTAGGCCTTGAAATACATCCACAGGTACACCTCCAATTGACTCAAATGATGTCAATTAGCCTATCAGAAGCTTCTAAAGCCATGACATAATTTTATAGAATTTTCCAAGCTGTTTAAAAGCACAGTCAACTCAGTGCATGTAAACTTTTGACCCACTGGAATTGTGATACAGTAAGTTAAAAGTGAAATAATCTGTCTGTAAACAATTGTTGGAAAAATTTGTGCAAGACTTGTGTCTTGCACAAAGTAGATGTCCTAACCGACTTGCCAAAACAATAGTTTGTTAACAAGAGATTTGTGGAGTGGTTGAAAAACAAGTTAATGACTCCAACCTAAGTGTATGTAAACTTCCGACTTCAACTGTATAGCTTCTCTTTAACCGTGGAAAACCGTCTGATCAACATGTTCCCGTCTCAGTCACGAAACACTTGCAGTGCATTGTTGCCTCAGAAACACAATCATACAAAGAGTTAGGCCTTCTAACAGTGCCCAAAGACACTTGGAGAGAGAGAGAGAGAGAGAGACAGAGGCAGCGAGAGAGGCGATCAGATAAATTAAATTAAAAACAGGAAATGACATTTAGCTCAGTATTTTGACAGAAGACAGCAGTCATCATTCAGTCATCATGATAATTAATACCTTAAGGACATGTAACGGTTTTCATATAGTGGTGATGAAGGAGAGTCGGACCAAACTGCAGCGTGTCGATTGCGATCCATGTTTAATATAACAAAGAAACACGAACTTACAAAAAACAATAAACGAAACAGCCTATCTGGTGCAAACTAACAAAGAGTACACATAGGACACTAAGGACAATCACCCACGACAAACTCAAAGAATATGGCTGCCTAAATATGGTTCCCAATCAGAGACAACGATAAGCACCTGCCTCTGATTGAGAACCACTCCAGACAGCCATAGACCTTGCTAGACAACCCACTAAGCTACAATCCCAATACCACCACCAAAACCCCAAGACAAACACACCACAATTACAAAAACCCCATGCCACACCCTGGCCTGACCAAATACATAAAGATAAACACAAAATACTTTGACCAGGGCGTGACAGAACCCCCCTAAGGTGCGGACTCCCGAACGCACCTCAAAACAATAGGGAGGGTCCGGGTGGGCGTCTGTCCATGGTGGCGGCTCTGGCGCGGGGACGTGGACCCCACTCCTTTAATGTCTTAGTCCCCTCTCCCTTCGTCCCTGGATAGTCCACCCTCGCCGCCGACCATGGCCTAGTAGTCCTCACCCAGAACCCCACTGGACTGAGGAGCAGATCGGGACTGAAGGACAGCTCGGGACCGAGGCAGCTCGGGAGGGACGGGAGTAAGCTCGGGGGAAGCTCGGGAGTGAAGCTCGGGAGTGAGAAGCTCGGGAGTGAGAGGAAGCTCGGGAGTGAGAGGAAGCTCAGGAGTGCTCAGGAGTGAAGCTCAGGTGAGAGGAAGCTCAGGAGTGAGAGGAAGCTCAGGCAGGTCGATAGATCTACCAGCTCCTGGCTGGCTGGTGGTTTCAGCAGATCCTGGCTGACTGGCAGATCCTGGCAGATCCTGGCTGACTGGCAGATCTGGAAGAGTCTGGTTGACTGGCAGATCTGGAAGATCTGGTTGACTGGCAGATCTGGAAGAGTCTGGTTGACTGGCAGATCTGGAAGAGTCTGGTTGACTGGCAGATCTGGAAGAGTCTGGTTGACTGGCAGATCTGGAAGAGTCAGGTTGACTGGCAGATCTGGAAGAGTCTGGTTGACTGGCAGATCTGGAAGAGTCTGGTTGACTGGCAGATCTGGAAGAGTCTGGTTGACTGGCAGATCTGGAAGAGTCTGGTTGACTGGCAGATCTGGAAGAGTCTGGCTGACTGGCAGATCTGGAAGTGCTGGGCAGACTGGTGGCGCTGGGCAGACTGACGACGCTGGGCAGACTGACGACGCTGGGCAGACTGGCGGTGCTGGGCAGACTGGCGGTGCTGGGCAGACTGGCGGTGCTGGGCAGACTGGTGGATGCTGGGCAGACTGACGATGCTGGGCAGACTGACGGCACTGGGCAGACTGGGGGCACTGGCGGCGCTGGGCAGACTGGCGGCACTAGCTGCTCCATATAGGCTGACAGCTCTGGCAGCTTCTTAGACTGACCGCTCTGGCGGCTCCGTGCTGACTGGCAGCTCCTTGCAGACTGGCAGCTCCTTACAGACTGACAGCTCCGTGCAGACTGACAGCTCCATGCAGACTGGCAGCTTCATGCAGACTGGCAGCTTCATGCAGACTGGCAGCTCCATGCAGACTGACAGCTCTGGCTGCTCCATGTAGACTGACACCTCTGGCTGCTCCATGCAGACTGGCAGCTCTGGCTGCTCCATGCAGACTGGCAGCTCTGGCTGCTTCATGCAGACTGGCAGCTCGGGCTGCTTCATGTAGACTGACAGCTCTGGCTGCTCCATGCGGACTGACAGCTCTGGCTGCTCCATGTAGACTGGCTGCTTCATGCAGACTGGCAGCTCGGGCTGCTTTATGTAGACTGACAGCTCTGGCTGCTCCATGCAGACTGACAGCTCTGACTGCTCCATGCAGACTGACAGCTCTGGCTGCTTCATGCAGACTGACAGCTCTGGCTGCGCTGAACAGGCGGGAGACTCCTGCAGCGCTGTGTCGGAGGAAGGCTCTGGCTGCGCTGAACAGGCGGGAGGCTCCGGCAGCGCTGTAGAGGAGGAAGGCTCTGGCTGCGCTAAACAGGCGGGAGACTCCAGCAGCGCAGGAGAGGAGAAAAGCGCTGGCTGCGCTGAACAGGCGAGGCACACTGAAGGCCTGGTGCGTGGTGCTGGAACTGGTGGTACTGGATCGAGGACACGCACAGGAAGCCTGGTGCGGGAGCTGCTACCGGAGGGCTGGGGTGTGGAGGTGGTACTGGATAGACCGGACCGTGCAGGCGCACTGGAGCTCTTGAGCACCGAGCCTGCCCAACCTTACCTGGCTCGATGCCCACTCTGGCCCGGCCGATACGAGGAGCTGGAATATACCGAACCGGGCTGTGCACCCGCACTGGAGACACCGTGTGCTCCACAGCATAACACGGTGCCTACCCGGTCTCTCCAGCCCCCCGGTAAGCACAGGGAGTTTGCGCAGGTCTCCTACCTGGCATAGCCATACTCCCTGTGAGCCCCCCCACCCCCAAGAAATTTTTGGGGCTGACTCTCGGGCTTCCATCCGCTCTGCCGTGCTAGCTCCTCATAATGCCGCCTCTCTGCTTTTGCTGCCTCCAGCTCGGCTATGGGGCGACAATAATCTCCAGGCTCATTCCAGGGTCCTTTACCGTCCAATTCCTCCTCCCATGTCCATTTCTCCAGGTGGTGCAACCTCTCCCACTGTAGCTGCTGCTGCTCCTGCTGCTGCTGCCTCTGTTGCCTCTTCTCCTGTTGCTCCTTTGGGCAGCTACACTCCCCTGGTTTAGCCCAGGGTCCTCTCCCGTCGAAGATCTCCTCCCATGACCAGAAATCCTTGTTGAGCATCTCCTTTTTCGGCTGCTCCTGCCTGTTGACACGCCGCTTGGTCCGTTGGTGGTGGGTGATTCTGTAACGGTTTTCATATAGTGGTGATGAAGGAGAGTCGGACCAAACTGCAGCGTGTCGATTGCGATCCATGTTTAATATAACAAAGAAACACGAACTTACAAAAAACTATAAACTAAACCGAAACAGCCTATCTGGTGCAAACTAACAAAGAGTACACATAGGACACTAAGGACAATCACCCACGACAAACTCAAAGAATATGGCTGCCTAAATATGGTTCCCAATCAGAGACAACGATAAGCACCTGCCTCTGATTGAGAACCACTCCAGACAGCCATAGACCTTGCTAGACAACCCACTAAGCTACAATCCCAATACCACCACCAAAACCCCAAGACAAACACACCACAATTACAAAAACCCCATGCCACACCCTGGCCTGACCAAATACATAAAGATAAACACAAAATACTTTGACCAGGGCGTGACAGGACAGGTCAATCATATTTATAAGACATCAAACCAGGAATATAAATAAATTGATGACTTTCACCAGGAAGCAAGTATGTAGGGTGAAAGAATGCCATCTACCCTGTTTAAAGACAGCGTAGTAGAACACATTTCACAACAGCATAATGTGGTGGGCTATTTCAGACTGCCTTTTTGTTTTAAACCTCGTACGAAGTTCAGAAAAATACTTGGCTTTGTGAACTAGAATGAAAGAAGCATCGATATGAACAAAGCATTGATTTCAGCAAAGCATCGATATCAACAAAGCATCGATATCAACAAAGCATCGATATCAACAAAGCATCGATATCAACAAAGCATCGATATCAACAAAGCATCGATATCAACAAAGCATCGATATCAACAAAGCATGGATATCAACAAATCATGGATATCAACAAAGCACTTCATTTGGTACATTAGAGAGAGCCTATATCTACATCAACATTTGTCTGACTATCACTTAGCACTGTGAATACAAGTGGATCACAAGTGGACAAGTGACGTGGAGGAAATAGACCAGTGAAAACAATGACAACCATTTATCATTTATAAACCATTCTGATTGCGTTACTTCTTTCGAGGGGAGAGCGTAAATCCAAAAAGACCAAACATGAAATCCCTAATAAACCCTATAACTCAAAATACTCCAGTTCAGACAACCCATACACTGCAAGATGTGCTGATTGGATGATCAGCATCATGGCAGAACCAACCAATCACAGGTCTCATCATCTCATCAACTTCGGAATACCACAGGTATTCAATAATCTTTTTGGTACGTGATCCTATACCTTCATTTACAAAAGGTCAGTTATTCACAATGCACTCTGCTTTAAATAACAGCCTGGTATGCGAAACGATCTAGTCTAAAACACCAACAGGAAACCCAGCAAAGGAAGGAATAGAATGACGATCTTTTAGTTCTAATTCCTCACATTTGAATATTTTCCTAAGCTGTACGATCCTTCAGATTTGGCTTCGTATCACCTCATTCAAGTATTTCGACTCGGGTTTGCATGTGACACATATTAAAAGATTCAACTCCCCCTGAAACCTAAGAAGAAATTCAAGGTTCTCTCTCAACAAACTATGCACCAATGCAGTTTTAGACTGTTGCTCCAGTAGCTTGACAATGATTAAACACATATTGGATACATAATTGGAATTCTAAAAGTTCACAATGAGATAGTTGTTCTGTATCTCACCCATGTGCTTCTCAAAAACATATGAGAAACATACTGTATATATAGAGTAGATTAGTCATCTCTCATCATGAACTCTGATCATGAATGTTACTTCACTGGTGTGTGATATTGTCAAAGCAAATTTTCAAATGACTAACATCAATGTTGCATAAATAAAATGTATAAAATAAATAGCCGATATTAAAGTTGTGTAAATAATGAAATCAACAAAATTCACTATGAAATAAAGTGCTACTTTCAAAACACTAACATCTACTATTGAAAGTGATCCAGACAGCCATCAGTAACCCTATGTGAGTTCTAAAACACACTACAATCCTAACAGTGTCTTTTAATCTTTAACAACGTCTGTGGACATTGTAGGGTTTTTGAGGGTATTGGTGCCAGGCAGAAACCCCTAAACAACCATATTCAAATGTGACCCTCCAAACCATTTTTTCTCATAATTTCTCTTATAGGAAAACCAGTCTGTTTCACAAGATACAACACTAAACGAGCATCAGAGAGACATCATCCTCAACAACATACAGTGAAGTAGCTCATTACACACTTTCACTCAGAGAGAGAGAAAGAAAAAGACAGAGCGAGAGAGAAAGAGGGAGAGAAAGAGGGAGAGAAAGAGAGAAAGAGAGTGAGCACCAGACACAGAGGTAGAGTAAGAGCGATTCAAGGAGGAGATAGAGATGAAAAGAACTTGTTCAGCATTAAGGAGCCTCTCTTTCCTCTTGGCCATGAGGAGAGGAGACCTTAATAAGGATATCTGGCGTACAGAGTGTTTGTTTGGGAATGAGGAGTCTGAAGTCCCTGTAAAGGCAGAGTGGTGAGGGAAGGAGAGGAGGATTGTTCCCAGTGGTTAGAAAATCAGATCCATAGAGAAAGAGAGTATCCAAGACAGTCTCAGTGTGGGTTCAGGTGCAGAACGGAGAGGAGATCTATACATCCAACAGGAAAAACCAGCGACCACCTGCTGCTATTAAAAAGAAAGAGAGACTTAGGGAGACTCAGAAATATATTGTTTATGGGTCTATTGACTAATATTTCACTGTAAGTGTGAGTTAATAGCATACAATTGGTGATGCACAGGTTATGAAAGGGACAAAAACACAGTTCTGATTTTATAGACATGTGCTGCCCCCTTTTGGACAAATACTGAACTTCACATTTGAGATTTAGAGGCTAAAGTGCCTCTGAACATTTTCCTGGGGACCCTAAGGGCTCCGAGACACCAATAGCGTTTGATGGCCAAGAGTACTTAGCACGTCTGAAGGTAATTTGACAAACGAGTGTGAACCGATTTTACATGTAGAATCGCATGAACAATGTCGGTCGGCAGTTAGACATCTACAGCCCGTGCTGCATAAAACACAGCGTGCTGAACGATTGGCCGACGAATGCTAGATCCACATTCAGTGAGATGTGTGCGAGACTTTAATGCTCTTTAATATTTAAATCTCTTGTATTTGTTTCTAGAATAGAGTGAATGCTTTGGTCCTGACATGGCTATTGACACCAACGCAGATGTCAGGGAGGCCTTTGGCTTTCTCTGTGAAACTCAAGCTGGTCCAGGCCTGAATTAAAGCCTTTGATACTTCATTCATTAATGGCTGGTTTCCTGACTGTCATTCATTTTTTCAAAGGCCAACAGCACCAGAGTGGGTCAACACCAGAGTCCAACATCAATTAGACCAATATGATTAATTCATGCTAAACGCATGACATAAAGAGAGTTGGCCACACAGCTGGGCACAAGGTTCTACCACAGTCATTTCTTCTAAGATGTGATTTGGATGAATCAAGCGTTCAACAGGTGTATTGTTTCAATCTGGCTGCTGAAAATTGAGCTGTGTTGGAAGTAGGACTTTGGAAACTTGGAAAGGTTATTGGAGCCTATCAGAGAGAAGTGAACTACTAAGCTTTCTGGAGCAATCGCTAAGCACATCCACCTGTTTGACCCCACTAAGTGTTAAGTTAATGTTTTATGTATCCCTATATTTCTGTTATTACAGTGCTATCACTCTGTTATTAGTACGCCTGGGCAGTCGTCTGACTGGAGATGGACCTGTCCTGAGTATGATGGCGACTATGTACTGTGGTAATACGGTGAAGCAATCGTTGTTCAACTGGAGCCTTGTTGTTGTGTCATTTTGAGTTAACATTGGTAGCAGAGGATGGTTAATAACTACAATGTGCCACCACACTTCGACGAGAAGAGGTCGTATGAAAGTTGGAAAAATTTCCTTGGAATCTTGACATGGGCTACTAATCTGGATGAGATAAAGCACTCGCGGTGGTATTATCGTCTGAGGGAAGAGCGAGAGATACAGGAAATATCCCTGGAGGATTTGAAGAAGGATGACGGTATGGGAACTTTCATCAGAACACTGGATTATGTGTTTCTTAAAGAAGATAAAGACCTACGAGGCATATTCAAACTTTGACAGTGTTACTCGAGATATTTCGGTTGCAATGACGGACTACATAATTGATTTTGAACAGAGGTACAACAGTATGCGCAAGTACAAGACAGATTTTTGGTGAAAAGACGTCAGTCGGGCCAATAACATGGAATGCAAGTGAGTGACGCAGCATATTTCACTGAGCAGCAGAGAAAAGGTGCCAACAGGTCACGTTCTCAATACAACCAGACGAGGGCGCCATTGCCCGGCACAAATCCACTGGACAGGTATGGAAGGAGATCAAAAAGTCAAAATGTTAGATTTCTGGTTCCAACCGCCTTGTCTTTGTGAGACGCAGAGTAGGTGAAAGGATTATCTCTGCATGTGTGGTTCCCACCGTGAAGCATGGAGGAGGAGGTGTGATGGTGTGGGGGTGCTTTGCTGGTGACACTGTAGAATTCAAGGCACACTTGAAGTTCACCCTCTCGGCAGTGGCCCGCAGACGCTTCTCCAGCTTGGGAAGCTCGCAGTGCAAGTCAGCGTTATCACGCACCAACTGGAGAGAAGAGACAGGGGGGATATGAAGTTCTGTTATGTGTGTGTTTTTAAGTTTCAAGTTTTATTGTCACGTGCGCAGGTACAGTGAAATGCCTTTCTTGCCAGCTCTTTCCAAACAATGCAGTAATCAATATCAGAAGTACTATAAAATCAAACAGAACATAAACACACGAGAACTAGAAATAAGAAAAACATTTACCATATTTCCAACGTGCATGGATACTGGAGTGATAGAGGTAGATATGTATAGGGGTAAGGGGACTAGGCATCAGGATATATGATAAACAGGGTAGCAGCAGCATATATGAGGTTTGAATGTGAGTGTGTATGCTTGTGGTTATAGTATGTATGAATGTGTGTACATGTGTGTGTGTGTGTGTGTGTGTGTGTGTGTGTGTGTATGTGTGTATGTGTGTGTGTGTGTGTCGTACCTGTTTGTGGACCTTGGTGAGCTGCTCCAGGTTGTTCTCCAGGAAGGTGATCCTCTTTCTCTGAGCCAGACGGCCCCCAGCCTCATCATTATCCATCTCTGCACTCTGATTGGACAGAAACAGGGAAGTGACTTCACACAACTTACTTACAGCCTCATCATTATCCATCTCTGCACTCTGATTGGACAGAAACAGGGAAGTGACTTCACACAACTTACTTACAGCCTCATCATTATCCATCTCTGCACTCTGACTGGACAGAAACAGGGAAGTCACACAACATACTTCCTAAGTGAATTCCTTGCATAACATAGTTTATGAACAAACACCATCCAAACACTTGCTTCACACAACTTACACATGAATAAATGTCAACATTCCCACATATGGGACTTTAGTGTGAGAACAGACATATTAAGTTATTTCCTAAAGGAAACAGCTCAACACAAATCAGTAACAGCAAATGCCGTGTCATCAAATACAGCCTGGGGCGCTTTACACTGTGAGACCAGAGTGATGTCACCTTTCTCAGCAGGGAGGGACACACCACAACTGCTGACATTTACAATACATGTCTGAAAAAGTAGTTTCTAAAGTCTACTTGTTTTGTGGTTTGCCTTCCTCTTCTGGTCTTAGATAGTGATGACACTGAACCAAACAACAGCCTGTTAGTTGTCAGCTGGTTTTAGATAGTGTTGACACTGAACCAAACAACAGCCTGTTAGTTGTCAGCTGTTTTTAGATAGTGATGACACTGAACCAAACAACAGCCTGTTAGTTGTGAGCTGGTTTTAGATAGTGATGACACTGAACCAAACAACAGCCTGTTAGTTGTCAGCTGTTTTTAGATAGTGATGACACTGAACCAAACAACAGCCTGTTAGTTGTCAGCTGGTTTTAGATAGTGATGACACTGAACCAAACAACAGCCTGTTAGTTGTCAGCTGGTTTTAGATAGTGATGACACTGAACCAAACAACAGCCTGTTAGTTGTCAGCTGGTTTTAGATAGTGATGACACTGAACCAAACAACAGCCTGTTAGTTGTCAGCTGGTTTTAGATAGTGATGACACTGAACCAAACAACAGCCTGTTAGTTGTCAGCTGGTTTTAGATAGTGATGACACTGAACCAAACAACAGCCTGTTAGTTGTCAGCTGGTTTTAGATAGTGATGACACTGAACCAAACAACAGCCTGTTAGTTGTCAGCTGGTTTTAGATAGTGATGACACTGAACCAAACAACAGCCTGTTAGTTGTCAGCTGGTTTTAGATAGTGATGACACTGAACCAAACAACAGCCTGTTAGTTGTCAGCTGGTTTTAGATAGTGATGACACTGAACCAAACAACAGCCAGCCTGTTTTTAGTTGTCAGCTGGTTTTAGATAGTGATGACACTGAACCAAACAACAGCCTGTTAGTTGTCAGCTGGTTTTAGATAGTGATGACACTGAACCAAACAACAGCCTGTTAGTTGTCAGCTGGTTTTAGATAGTGATGACACTGAACCAAACAACAGCCTGTTAGTTGTCAGCTGGTTTTAGATAGTGATGACACTGAACCAAACAACAGCCTGTTAGTTGTCAGCTGGTTTTAGATAGTGATGACACTGAACCAAACAACAGCCTGTTAGTTGTCAGCTGGTTTTAGATAGTGATGACACTGAACCAAACAACAGCCTGTTAGTTGTCAGCTGGTTTTAGATAGTGACACTGACAGCCTGTTAACTGGTTTTAGATAGTGATGACAAACAAACAGCCTGTTAGTTGTCAGCTGGTTTTAGATAGTGATGACACTGAACCAAACAACAGCCTGTTAGTTGTCAGCTGTTTTTAGATAGTGATGACACTGAACCAAACAACAGCCTGTTAGTTGTCAGCTGGTTTTAGATAGTGATGACACTGAACCAAACAACAGCCTGTTAGTTGTCAGCTGGTTTTAGATAGTGATGACACTGAACCAAACAACAGCCTGTTAGTTGTCAGCTGGTTTTAGATAGTGATGACACTGAACCAAACAACAGCCTGTTAGTTGTCAGCTGGTTTTAGATAGTGATGACACTGAACCAAACAACAGCCTGTTAGTTGTCAGCTGGTTTTAGATAGTGATGACACTGAACCAAACAACAGCCTGTTAGTTGTCAGCTGGTTTTAGATAGTGATGACACTGAACCAAACAACAGCCTGTTAGTTGTCAGCTGGTTTTAGATAGTGATGACACTGAACCAAACAACAGCCTGTTAGTTGTCAGCTGGTTTTAGATAGTGATGACACTGAACCAAACAACAGCCTGTTAGTTGTCAGCTGGTTTTAGATAGTGATGACACTGAACCAAACAACAGCCTGTTAGTTGTCAGCTGGTTTTTAGATAGTGATGACACTGAACCAAACAACAGCCTGTTAGTTGTCAGCTGGTTTTAGATAGTGATGACACTGAACCAAACAACAGCCTGTTAGTTGTCAGCTGGTTTTAGATAGTGATGACACTGAACCAAACAACAGCCTGTTAGTTGTCAGCTGGTTTTAGATAGTGATGACACTGAACCAAACAACAGCCTGTTAGTTGTCAGCTGGTTTTAGATAGTGATGACACTGAACCAAACAACAGCCTGTTAGTTGTCAGCTGGTTTTAGATAGTGATGACACTGAACCAAACAACAGCCTGTTAGTTGTCAGCTGGTTTTAGATAGTGATGACACTGAACCAAACAACAGCCTGTTAGTTGTCAGCTGGTTTTAGATAGTGATGACACTGAACCAAACAACAGCCTGTTAGTTGTCAGCTGAACCAAACAACAGCCTGTTAGTTGTCAGCTGGTTTTAGATAGTGATGACACCAAACAACAGCCTGGTTTTTAGATAGTGATGACACTGAACCAAACAACAGCCTGTTAGTTGTCAGCTGGTTTTAGATAGTGTGACACTGAACCAAACAACAGCCTGTTAGTTGTCAATCAGTTTTAGATATGACACTGAACCAAACAACAGCCTGTTAGTTGTCAGCTGGTTTTAGATAGTGATGACACTGAACCAAACAACAGCCTGTTAGTTGTCAGCTGGTTTTAGATAGTGATGACACTGAACCAAACAACAGCCTGTTAGTTGTCAGCTGGTTTTAGATAGTGATGACACTGAACCAAACAACAGCCTGTTAGTTGTCAGCTGGTTTTAGATAGTGATGACACTGAACCAAACAACAGCCTGTTAGTTGTCAGCTGGTTTTAGATAGTGATGACACTGAACCAAACAACAGCCTGTTAGTTGTCAGCTGGTTTTAGATAGTGATGACACTGAACCAAACAAACCTGTTAGTTGTCAGCTGGTTTTAGATAGTGATGACACTGAAAACAGCCTGTTAGTTGTCAGCTGGTTTTAGATAGTGATGACACTGAACCAAACAGCCTGTTAGTTGTCAGCTGGTTTTAGATAGTGATGACACTGAACCAAACAACAGCCTGTTAGTTGTCAGCTGGTTTTAGATAGTGATGACACTGAACCAAACAACAGCCTGTTAGTTGTCAGCTGGTTTTAGATAGTGATGACACTGAACCAAACAACAGCCTGTTAGTTGTCAGCTGGTTTTAGATAGTGATGACACTGAACCAAACAGCCTGTTAGTTGTCAGCATAGACGCTGGATGATATAAGGCATACAGCATGCCCACAAATGGGTGAATATGTAGAGTGGAAACATTGCAGCTGAGATTTACGGAGATTTCTCCCCCAAATAGCCTGTCCTTCCTGCTCTTGGATGAAGAGCTTGCGCAGGTTGTGCAGGAGTCTGAAGCTCCTTGGCCTGGAGGAAGGGACAAATCTCTCATCGTCAATGAGTTCAACATCAATCAACACCTGAGATGTATTTAGAAAAAAAAGCCAGCACAAGTAATAGTCAGATGGACTACATTATGTTAACTCCACTCAGCACAGTGTCTTCTAGACCCTTCAGAACCTCCTTGGCCTGCTCTCCACTTCTCATTCACGAAGCTACAACAGAGACACGCATAGGACTGATGGGGTTCTGACCATGTTATGACCATGCTACGGCCCATCTATACAGTCTAAGCCTGGGGGTTGGAGGGAGGGGTGTGGTTTTACTAAGTTGACATATGGAATTGTTTTAATAAGGTCACCAAGGACCATTTAGCTATTGGATGTTGAATTTTAAGACCCCCTTGAAGTATAAAAAAAAATGGTTTGATGAAACATTGAATTTGGCCTTACTGCTATTAGCCCATACAAATGCATTGAATAACAGATTCACTACAGTCCCCCCACAAAAATCTAAAGGAAGTTTGTCCTGAAGTGTCTGTTCTATATCTGGGAGCCATAAAACTCTAGTGGGTTGTGACCATGTTATGATTATGCTATGACCATGTCTGAGGAGAACCAAACAGAGCTGTGGTAGATACTGTAATAAATAGACTTCCACACGCTTCTGCTGCTGCTCAGCCTTCAGTTTGTCATAGTCTGACTGCAGCTTCCTCTGTTCCAGCTGAAGGCCCCTGGTTCAGACTAGAGGAGAGCAGATGGGTTGTATACAGTAGAGTACAAATCAATGGTATACTGTACATGCTGTAATTATCTCCTGGGACTGTCTTCACTACCTGAAATGGGACTTGAAAAAGACCTGCAAATGAAACAAATAAAATCTCTTATTCCTTGAGCTCCTCCAAGACCCTCTGCTTGTGGTCGATCTCATCTCTCAGACAGGTCAGCTGCTTCTGATGGACCTCTCTATGGTTCTCCATCTGTTCCTCTAGGGTCTTCTATAGGGTGCAGAAGGGAACACAGGGTCAAGGGTCAAGTTGAATTGATTTACCTTTCACAGGAATTTGAAGAGTGGGGGGGGAAAAAAGAAAGGGGGATAAATGGGGAGGGATGGGAGGAGGGGAGCGAGGGAGGATGAGAGAGAGGGAGGATGAGAGCGAGGGAGGAGGGGAGCGAGGGAGGAGGGGAGCGAGGGAGGAGGGGAGCAAGGGAAGGGGAGGAGGGGAGCGAGGGAGGAGGGGGAGCGAGGGAGGATGAGAGAGAGGGAGGAGGGGGAGCGAGGGAGGAGGGGAGCAAGGGAGGAGGGGAGCGAGGGAGGAGGGGAGCGAGGGGGAGGATGAGAGAGAGGGAGGAGGGGAGCGAGGGAGGAGGGGAGCGAGGGAGGATGAGAGAGAGGGAGGAGGGGAGCGAGGGAGGAGGGGAGCGAGGGAGGATGAGAGAGGGAGAGATCTTTACCTTCATCTCTATTGCATCCTGCAGTTTGGTCAGGTGCTCCTTCTGTTTATCCATCACATGCACCTCCTTCATTTTGTCTGTGGAGACAAAGCAAGCCACATTGTTTCAAGTGACGTAATGATTGATGACAGGCTTGTTTGTGTTTGGGGGTCTCTGCGTTTCTCGGCCTGTGTGTGTGGAGCCTGAACCTCCTCCACGAGGGAGTCCTAGGTCTCCTCTAACGGTCTCTTCTTCTGCTCTACGTTCTGCATGGAGTCTGTCAGAGACGTGATCTTAGCCTGGCGCTGCATGGAGTACCCCATCAGACAGAGACAGGGTTAACAGCTGAGGAAAAGAATGCCGACACTGTCTCACTTTCCAACCAAGCTGCATGAACACAATAGTCTACTGAATAAAGGAAAATATTCCATACTCTTTTTTCAAGATATCGAAATGGATGTTAAATCCACTTCCTGGTTACCTGGGCAATGAGTAACTGACAGGAGGCCAGCTCCTTCTCATTGGCCTGCATCCTGCGGGAAGTGTCGGCCAGCGAGCTCTCCAGCTGCGGTTCACCAGAGACTTGACCTCTGACTTCATCTTACTGATGTAGAGACGAGCCATGGTGAACTCCTCCTCGATGATCTCATTCATCAGAGAGCAGAGAGATCAGGACTGAGTGTGTGTGTGTGTGTGTGATTACCTGTAACAAACAGTTTATGTCTGTCTATATAACAGTGTATATATGTGTGTATGATTCTAATTGCGTAATTGTTTAATTGTGTGTCCTTACAGCCTTGAGGTCACTGGTGCAGATGATGCGTCCTATCTCACTGAGGTCTCGGAGCAGTAGACTGAGGATCTCTGCTGCTCTCTTCTTATGATAACTACTGAGCTCCTGTAGACTGGTCAGCTCCCTCTACCCCTGCCAGAGTGGTCTGAGACACAGACAACATTGACGGATTTAGGAGTGGACCTACAGAGTAGTTAGATTATGACCCCAGCCCTACCCTTTCCCCAAATCCTCTCAGCTGTACACAACAGCAATCTTTACTCCTACACATAACTTGTCGTATGTCCTCCTCACTGCGCCCTCCTCACCTGTCCAAAGCGACTTCCAAACCTTCCTGTACATCCAGCTTCTGGCTTCCTTACAGGAAGGTGAGATGAGTAAATAACACACACACACACACACAGACGAATAGATACAGGTGAATACACACAGGTGAATGAATACACACAGGTGAACACACACAGGTGAATGAATACATACAGGCAAACACACACAGGTGAATGAATACACACAGGTGAACACACACAGGTGAATGAATACACACAGGTGAACACACACAGGTGAATGAATACACACAGGTGAATGAATACACACAGGTGAATGAATACACACAGGTGAATACACACAGGTGAATGACACAGGTGAACACACACAGGTGAATGTGAATACACACAGGTGAACACACACAGGTGAATGAATACACACAGGTGAATGAATACACACAGGTGAATGAATACATACAGGTGAATGAATACACACAGGTGAATGAATACACACAGGTGAATGAATACACACAGGTGAATGAATACACACAGGTGAACACACACAGGTGAATGAATACACACAGGTGAATGAATACACACAGGTGAATGAATACACACAGGTGAATGAATACATACAGGTGAATGAATACACACAGGTGAATGAATACACACAGGTGAACACACACAGGTGAATGAATACACACAGGTGAAGGTGAATGAATACACACAGGTGAATACACACAGGTGAATACACACAGGTGAATGAATACACACAGGTGAATGAATACACACAGGTGAATGAATACACACAGGTGAATGAATACACACAGGTGAATGAATACACACAGGTGAATGAATACACACAGGTGAATACACACAGGTGAATACACACAGGTGAACACACACAGGTGAATGAATACACACAGGTGAACACACACAGGTGAATGAATACACACAGGTGAACACACACAGGTGAATGAATACACACAGGTGAATACACACAGGTGAACACACACAGGTGAATGAATACACACAGGTGAATGAATACACACAGGTGAATGAATACACACAGGTGAATACACACAGGTGAACACACACAGGTGAATGAATACACACAGGTGAACACACACAGGTGAATGAATACACACAGGTGAATACACACAGGTGAATACACACAGGTGAACACACACAGGTGAATGAATACACACAGGTGAATACACACAGGTGAATACACACAGGTGAATACACACAGGTGAATACACACAGGTGAATACACACAGGTGAATGAATACATACAGGTGAACACACACAGGTGAATACACACAGGTGAATGAATACACACAGGTGAATACACACAGGTGAATACACACAGGTGAACACACACAGGTGAATGAATACACACAGGTGAACACATACAGGCTGTCACGTTCTGACCTTTATTTCCTTTGTTTTGTATTTAGTTAGTATGGTCAGGGTGTGAGTTGGGTGGGCAGTCTATGTTTGTTTTTCTATGATTTGGGGATTTGTATGTTTCGGCCTGGTATGGTTCTCAATCAGAGGCAGGTGTCATTAGTTGTCTCTGATTGAGAATCATACTTAGGTAGCCTGGGTTTCACTGTTTGTTGGTGGGTGATTGTCTATGTTGATTGCTTGTGTCAGCACAGTTCTCATTAGCTTCACGGTCGTTATTTTGTTTATTGGTTTTGGTGTTTCAGTGTTCAGTGTTTTCTTTATTAAATATCAAGATGAACACAAACCATGCCGCATATTGGTCCTCCGATCCTTCTCGCCTCTCCTCTTCAGATGAAGAGGAAGAGGAGGAAGACCGTGACACAGGCGAACACATACAGGTGAACACACACGGGTAAATAAAACAAACACTAATCTCCCAGCAATGTGCTTAGACTCCCCAACATAACACCAGAATACCAGCATCTTATAGTCTCTGGCACAAGAACAGGTTTTAGAAACCCACATCTCAAAAAGAAAGCACTTTACAGGGTGGACAACATGCAGAACAGCTGAAAAGCCATGGTTTCTCTCAGCAGTTAGATCGTGCCCTGCTCCAGCTTTCAATACCTTGACTATTTGCCAACCGAGAGTAATAGATGTGTTACCATGGAAATGTTCTCATTCAAATCAATTTCTATACCTTATCAGGTAATCACTGCATTAAAAACCATTAAGGAATGGTAATCACTGCATTAAAAACCGTTAAGGAATGGTAATCACTGCATTAAACACCATTAAGGAATGGTAATCACTGCATTAAAAACCATTAAGGAATGGTAATCACTGCATTAAAAACCATTAAGGAATGGTAATCACTGCATTAAACACCATTAAGGAATGGTAATCACTGCATTAAAAACCATTAAGGAATGGTAATCACTGCATTAAACACCATTAAGGAATGGTAATCACTGCATTAAAAACATTAAGGAATGGTAATCACTGCATTAAAAACCATTAAGGAATGGTAATCACTGCATTAAAAACCATTAAGGAATGGTAATCACTGCATTAAAAAACATTTAGGAATGGTAATCACTGCATTAAAAACCATTAAGGAATGGTAATCACTGCATTAAAAAACTTTTCATCATCAATTTCTCTCAGCCAATCGTCAGTCATTTGGGAAAGGTATGCACTGCTTTAAAAAGCCATTAAGGAAAGAACACTTGTATCTGATATTACTCACAGAGTAGGCAGCTTACTGAGTGACTAATTCTACTACTACATCATGTTCATAGCTTTCACTTTGCCAGAAGAAACAAAGCTCTACCAGATGTATATCTACTGCAGATACAGTCTGACCACTAGATGGCAATAAACACAAACTAAAAGGTTTTGCGCTCTAAAAACATGGACAGTGCATTTGGAAAGTTTTCAGACCCCTTGACGTTTTACCACATTTTGTTAAGTTACAACCTTATTCTAAAATGTATTAAATATATTTTCCCCCTCATCAATCTACACAAAATACCCCATAATGACAAAGGAAAACTGTTTTTTAGATTTTTTGCAAATGTATTAAATGAAACTACTGAAATATCACATTTTCATAAGTATTCAGACCCTTTACTCAGTACTTTGTTGAAGCACCTTTGGCAGCGATTACAGCCTAGAGTCTTCTTGGGTATGACACTACAAACTTGGCACACCTGTATTTGGGGAGTTTCTCACATTATTCTCTGCAGATCCTCTCAAGCTCAGTCAGGTTGGATGGGGAGTGTCGCTGCACAGCTATTTTCAGGTCTCTCCAGAGATGTTCGATCGGGTCCAAGTCCGGGCTCTGCCTGGGCCATTCAAGGACATTCAGAGACTTGTCCAGAAGTGACTCCTGCATTGTTTTGGCTGTGTGCTTAGGGTTGTTGTCCTGTTGGAAGGTGAACCTTCGCCCCAGTCTGAGGTCCTGAGCGCTCTGGATCAGGTTTTCATCTCTCTGTACTTTGCTCCGTTCACCTTTCCCTCGATCCTGACTAGTCTCCCAGTCCCTGCCGCTGAAAAACATCCCCACAGCATGATGCTACCACCACCATGCTTCACCGTAGGGATGGTCCCATGTTTCCTCCAGACGTAACGCTTAGCATTCAGGCCAAATACTTCAATCTTGTTTTCATCAGAGCAGAGAATCTTGTTTCTCATGGTCTGAGAGTCCTTTAGGTGCCTTTTGGCAAACTTCAAGAGGGCTGTCATGTGCCTTTTATTGAGGAGTGGCTTCCGTCTGGCCACTCTACCATAAAGGCCTTATTGGTGGAGTGCTGCAGAGATGGTTGTTCTTCTGGAAGATTCTCCCATCTCCACAGATGAACTCTGGAGCTCTGTCAGAGTGACCATCGGGTTCTTGGTCACCTCCCTTGGTCATCTCCCCCGATTGCTCAGTTTGGCTGGTCGGCCAACTCTAGGAAGAGTCTTGGTGGTTTGAAACTTCTTCCATTTAAGAATGATGGAGGCCACGGTATTCTTGGGGACCTTCAATGCTGCAGAAATGTTTTGGTACCTTTCCCCAGATCTGTGCCACGACACAATCCTGTCTCAGAGCTCTACAGACAATTCCTTTGACTTCATGGCTTGGTTTTTGCTCTGACATGCACCGTCAACTGTGGGACAGCTGTGTGCCTTTCCAAATAATTTCCAATCAATTGAATTTACCACCGGTGGACTCCAAACAAGTTGTAGAAACATCACAAGGATGATCAATGGAAACAGGATGCACCTGAGCTCAATTTCGAGTCTCATATTAAAGGGTCTGAATACTTATGTATTTTTTATTTCTGAAAACCTGTTTTTGACTTTGTCATTATGGTGTATTGTATGTAGATTGATGAGGATTTTTTAGAATAAGGCTGTAAAGTAACAAAATGTGGGAAAAATTCAAGGGGTCTCAATACTTTCCGAAAGCCCTGTATGCCTTTGCTCAATGCCCTAATTACATGTAATGAAAACCTTGAATCTCATCAAGTTATACCATGTAGATGAAGGAGATGTGTTGTATAGGGTTGGATAAGCTGACCTCATCTAGATGAAGGAGATGTGTTCTATAGGGTTGGATAAGCTGACCTCATCTAGATGAAGGAGATGTGTTGTATAGGGTTGGATAAGCCCACCTCATCTTGATGAAGGAGATGTGTTGTATAGGGTTGGATAAGCCCACCTCATCTAGATGAAGGAGATGTGTTCTATAGGGTTGGATAAGCCCACCTCATCTTGATGAAGGAGATGTGTTGTATAGGGTTGGATAAGCCCACCTCATCTAGATGAAGGAGATGTGTTCTATAGGGTTGGATAAGCCACCTCATCTAGATGAAGGAGATGTGTTGTATAGGGTTGGATAAGCCCACCTCATCTAGATGAAGGAGATGTG
Organism: Oncorhynchus tshawytscha; assembly: GCF_018296145.1. Classification (NCBI taxonomy): domain Eukaryota; kingdom Metazoa; phylum Chordata; class Actinopteri; order Salmoniformes; family Salmonidae; genus Oncorhynchus; species Oncorhynchus tshawytscha. The sequence goes on from NC_056454.1 coordinate 42,099,629, forward strand.
TTGTATAGGGTTGGATAAGCTCACCTCATCTAGATGAAGGAGATGTGTTGTATAGGGTTGGATAAGCCCACCTCATCCCACCTCATCTAGATGAAGAGAGAGGGTTGATAAGTCATCTAGATGAAGGAGATGTGGTATAGGGTTGGATAAGCCCACCTCATCTAGATGAAGGAGACCTCATCATCTAGATGAAGGAGATGTGTTGTATAGGGTTGGATAAGCCCACCTCATCTAGATGAAGGAGATGTGTTGTATAGGGTTGGATAAGCCCACCTCATCTAGATGAAGGAGATGTGTTGTATAGGGTTGGATAAGCTCACCTCATCTAGATGAAGGAGATGTGTTGTATAGGGTTGGATAAGCCCACCTCATCCTCACCTCATCTAGATGAAGGAGATGTGTCATCTAGATGAAGGAGATGTGTTGTATAGGGTTGGATAAGCTCACCTCATCTAGATGAAGGAGATGTGTTGTATAGGGTTGGATAAGCTCACCTCATCTAGATGAAGGAGATGTGTTGTATAGGGTTGGATAAGCCTCATCACCTCATCTAGATGAAGGAGATGTGTTCTATAGGGTTGGATAAGCCCACCTCATCTAGATGAAGGAGATGTGTTCTATAGGGTTGGATAAGCCCACCTCATCTAGATGAAGGAGATGTGTTCATATAGGGTTGCCCACCTCATCTAGATGAAGGAGATGTGTTCTATAGGGTTGGATAAGCCCACCTCATCTAGATGAAGGAGATGTGTTGTATAGGGTTGGATAAGCCCACCTCATCTAGATGAAGGAGATGTGTTGTATAGGGTTGGATAAGCCCACCTCATCTAGATGAAGGAGATGTGTTCTATAGGGTTGGATAAGCTCACCTCATCTAGATGAAGGAGATGTGTTGTATAGGGTTGGATAAGCTCACCTCATCTAGATGAAGGAGATGTGTTGTATAGGGTTGGATAAGCCCACCTCATCTAGATGAAGGAGATGTGTTCTATAGGGTTGGATAAGCTCACCTCATCTAGATGAAGGAGATGTGTTGTATAGGGTTGGATACTGGCTGTGTTGGTTGATCTCATCATCCTGAGATAGGAGCGAAGAAGAAAAATATGTTTCAATACAAAAATGTTGCATTCATGTTTGGATTTACCAAGATTCTGTAATCTACTTTTTGGAGGGGCAGCTAGCTAATGCAGGGCTGTGGCTGTTACTGTGAGAAGGATTTGTGTTTACACCAATATGTTCATTTTCCCAACAGTTAATTGGTTAGACCATTATGACCTAGGGCAAACAAACCTAATAATCCCTCATTAAGTTAATGGTTGGGTGATTAAAACAGATTTAACATAATTCCACAGAATTATGCATGTATGCTATTGTATAGTATTTGCATATGATTAAATACATTAACTGTGGTTAATTATATCTATAAAACATCAACCGGAGACGGAGGGAGGGAAGGTTGAGACGGAGGGAGGGAGGGTTGAGATGGAGGGAGGGGAGAAGAAGGGAGGGAGGGTTGAGACGGAGGAAGGGTTGAGATGGAGGGAGGGGGAGAAGGAGGAGGGAGGGAGGGTTGAGACGGAGGGAGGGAGGGAGGGGGAGGGTGGGCGGGTTGAGCTGGAGGGAGGGTTGAGATGGAGGGAGGGGAGGGAGGGTTGAGATGGAGGGAGGGGGAGGGAGGGCTGAGACGGAGAGAGGGGGAGAAGAAGGGAGGGAGGGTTGAGAGGGAGGGAGGGAGGGGGAGGGTTGAGCTGGAGGGAGGGTTGAGATGGAGGGAGGGGGAGGGAGGGAGGGTTGAGATGGAGGGAGGGGGAGGGAGGGCTGAAACGGAGAGAGGGGGAGAAGAAGGGAGGGAGGGTTGAGACGGATGGAGGGAGGGGGAGAAGGAGGGAGGGAGGGCTGAGACGGAGAGAGGGAGGGTTGAGACGGAGGGAGGCTTGAGATGGAGGGAGGGGGAGGGAGGGTTGAGATGGAGGGAGGGGGAGAAGGAGGGAGGGAGGGTTGAGATGGAGGGAGGGGGAGGGAGGGAGGGGGAGAAGGAGGGAGGGAGGGTTGAGACGGAGGGAGGGGGAGGGTTGAGACGGAGGGAGAGGGAGGGAGGGAGGGTTGAGACGGAGGGAGGGGGAGGGAGGGAGGGAGGGAGGGGGAGAAGGAGGGAGGGAGGGTTGAGCTGGAGGGAGGGTTGAGATGGAGGGAGGGGGAGGGAGGGAGGGAGGGAGAAGGAGGGAGGGAGGGTTGAGACAGAGGGAGGGTTGAGATGGAGGGGGAGGGAGGGAGGGAGGGGGGAGAAGGAGGGAGGGAGGGTTGAGACGGAGGGAGGGTTGAGATGGAGGGAGGGGGAGGGAGGGAGGGGGAGAAGGAGGGAGGGTTGAGACGGAGGGAGGGAGGGTTGAGATGGAGGGAGGGGGAGGGAGGGAGGGGGAGAAGGAGGGAAGGTTGAGACGGAGGGAGGGGGAGGGAGGGTTGAGACGGAGGGAGGGGGAGAAGGAGGGAGGGAGGGTTGAGACGGAGGAAGGGTTGAGATGGAGGGAGGGGGAGAAGGAGGGAGGGTTGAGACGGAGGGAGGGATGGATGGAGTGGGGGAGGAGAGACGGGGGGAGGAATGGAATGACAGAGGCGGGAGGGAGACAGGAGGGAGGAAGGGGGAGAGAAGGAAGAGAAGGGGGAGGGAGGAGAGAGGAACGGAGGGGGCAGCAGTGGTTAGAGTGATGGACCTCAACCAAACATGTAAGTTGTGGGTTATGGAGAGGGACAGCAGGGACAGCACTGACAGATTTTAGCTCACTAAATATGCCTACACATCCTTATCACATTCATCAAGTGAGTGTGTGAGAAAATGCACCTAATAAACTGTACAGAAGCCTAGTTAAGAGGAGAATAATATCCGCCATCTGTGTCTACGATCCTTCCATTCCGTCTTTTATGATTTGTTAGTTGTATTGAAAAGCACTATACAAATAAAGTTATTATAAATACAACACATCCTAGCACAAACCACTAACATTTCTACAGGATCCTGGGATATATTGGGACATGATTAAAGTGACAGGTGATGAGGCAACTTCTTAGGGATTGGTGTTCCGTCAACAGGACAGTTGTAAATCATGCAGCGCGTTGTCAAGATCACAGATTTTAGAGTAACAACAAATGTCGGTACATATAAGTGTCTTATATCGGCTGAAAGCTTAAATTCTTGTTAATATAACTGCACTGTCCAATTTACAGTAGCTATTACTGCGAAAAGAATGACATGTTATTGTTTGAGGAGAGCTCCTAACAACAAAACACTTTTTTCAACGCGATAGGTTTGATAAATTCACCTCTGAAGGTGAAATGTGTACTTACATTCTGAAATATTGCACTGATTTATCATCCAAAGGATCCCAGAGATAACATTAAGTGTAATTGTGTTAGATAAAATCATTTTTCATATCCTAAAAAGGTCCATATAGGATGCACGATCGATTTTGTATTTCCACTCGTTCAATTTGCAAAGTAAGGAATCTGTCAAAAATCGCACCCTAAATGTTGTTTGAACGAGTCAAATCACATCTCTATTCCTCAGAGATCCTAGAAGGTAACAAGACTTCACTATTTCATTAGGGGTGTAGTATATCCTATAGTACACCATATTTGGTCAGAGAGCGACGCCTTCATGGCACGCAGATGACGCAGGTGGCCATCACTTGAAGGACTGTATTTTTGTCAAATAAGCACCAATCGGGGTCAAACAAAACTAGCTAAACAAACCCCGCCTCGGTCACAAAATGTAGGTGCGAACCTTTTGCGACAGCATGCCTTTTCCTTTTGGACACAACGTATAATATTCAGAGTTATGAAGTTATGAAAACTGGTTGTTTTGCAAATGTTGAACTTATAATTTGGCTACTAATACTTGGAAAGCTAAATCAAAGTCCAAGTATACAGATTTGACGATATTCTTGCAGAAAAAGGAAATATGAATGCTTTGGCTTTGTCTGTAGCTGTAGCGGTGTCTGTAGATGTGACTGTAGCTGTAGCCGTGTCTGTAGATGTGACTGTAGCTGTAGCTGTGTCTGTGTCTGTAGCTGCGGTGGTGTCTGTAGCTGTGCCCTTGTCTGTGGCTGTCTATGTACCTGTGTCTGTCTTTGTAGCTGTGCCTGTGTATGTAGCTGTGTCTGTCGTTGGGCCGATGTCTGTAGCTGTGTCAGTAGCTGTGTCTGTAGCTGTGCCGTTGTCTGTAGCAGTTTCTGTGTCTGTAGCTGTGTCTAATCTACAATGCAGTGTCTGAATGTGTTATCTTAGCAGAGCTCACTCAGAGAGAGAGTGCGAAAATACACTTTCAGTCAGAAATGATGGGTAACTGTGGCAACAGTCCGTCCATCTGCACCATCAGCTAATGCAGTATGCTCTGGTGGATGACACAGCTAGAATGTTATGTGGCATTCCATCTCTCTCCACACTCCCTCCCTTTTGGTTCCAGGTCGAACCCTTTTGAGTTAAATGTAGAACCAAAAAAGGGTTATCCTATGGGGACAGCCAAATAACCCTTTTGAGTTAAATGTAGAACCAAAAAGGGTTGTCCTATGGGGACAGCCAAATAACCCTTTTGGAACTGTTTTTTTTTGTAAGAGTGTAGCCTCCACAATGGAGAACTCTGACCATAATGGTCTTCACATGTGGAAGGGGTAAATAGTATCCCCCGTTTGGGAGAATCAACAATCTGTTTGCATTATTATACATTATTTTGCAATGCAAATTGGAGATACACTATACAGTGCCTTGCGAAAGTATTTGGCCCCCTTGAACTTTGCGACCTTTTGCCACATTTCAGGCTTCAAACATAAAGATATAAAACTGTATTTTTTTGTGAAGAATCAACAACAAGTGGGACACAATCATGAAGTGGAACGACATTTATTGGATATTTCAAACTTTTTTAACAAATCAAAAACTGAAAAATTGGGCGTGCAAAATTATTCAGCCCCTTTACTTTCAGTGCAGCAAACTCTCTCCAGAAGTTCAGTGAGGATCTCTGAATGATCCAATGTTGACCTAAATGACTAATGATGATAAATACAATCCACCTGTGTGTAATCAAGTCTCCGTATAAATGCACCTGCACTGTGATAGTCTCAGAGGTCCGTTAAAAGCGCAGAGAGCATCATGAAGAACAAGGAACACACCAGGCAGGTCCGAGATACTGTTGTGAAGAAGTTTAAAGCCGGATTTGGATACAAAAAGATTTCCCAAGCTTTAAACATCCCAAGGAGCACTGTGCAAGCGATAATATTGAAATGGAAGGAGTATCAGACCACTGCAAATCTACCAAGACCTGGCTGTCCCTCTAAACTTTCAGCTCATACAAGGAGAAGACTGATCAGAGATGCAGCCAAGAGGCCCATGATCACTCTGGATGAACTGCAGAGATCTACAGCTGAGGTGGGAGACTCTGTCCATAGGACAACAATCAGTCGTATATTGCACAAATCTGGCCTTTATGGAAGAGTGGCAAGAAGAAAGCCATTTCTTAAAGATATCCATAAAAAGTGTTGTTTAAAGTTTGCCACAAGCCACCTGGGAGACGCACCAAACATGTGGAAGAAGGTGCTCTGGTCAGATGAAACCAAAATTGAACTTTTTGGCAACAATGCAAAACGTTATGTTTGGCGTAAAAGCAACACAGCTCATCACCCTGAACACACCATCCCCACTGTCAAAAATGGTGGTGGCAGCATCATGGTTTGGGCCTGCTTTTCTTCAGCAGGGACAGGGAAGATGGTTAAAATTGATGGGAAGATGGATGGAACCAAATACAGGACCATTCTGGAAGAAAACCTGATGGAGTCTGCAAAAGACCTGAGACTGGGACGGAGATTTGTCTTCCAACAAGACAATGATCCAAAACATAAAGCAAAATCTACAATGGAATGGTTCACAAATAAACATATCCAGGTGTTAGAATGGCCAAGTCAAAGTCCAGACCTGAATCCAATCGAGAATCTGTGGAAAGAACTGAAAACTGCTGTTCACAAATGCTCTCCATCCAACCTCACTGAGCTCGAGCTGTTTTGCAAGGAGGAATGGGAAAAAATTTCAGTCTCTCGATGTGCAAAACTGATAGAGACATACCCCAAGCGACTTACAGCTGTAATCGCAGCAAAAGGTGGCGCTACAAAGTATTAACTTAAGGGGGCTGAATAATTTTGCACGCCCAATTTTTCAGTTTTTGATTTGTTAAAAAAGTTTGAAATATCCAATAAATGTCGTTCCACTTCATGATTGTGTCCCACTTGTTGTTGATTCTTCACAAAAAAATACAGTTTTATATCTTTATGTTTGAAGCCTGAAATGTGGCAAAAGGTCGCAAAGTTCAAGGGGGGCGAATACTTTCGCAAGGCACTGTATATATAAAAGTATGTGGACAACCCTTCAAATGAGTGGATTCGGATGTTGCTGATAGGTGTATAAAATCGAGCACACAGCCATGCAATCTCCATAGACAAACATTGTCAGTAGAATGGCCTTACTGAATTATTTTTCTTTGAAGAGCTCAGTGACTTTCAACGTGGTACTGTCATCTTTCCAACAAATCAGTTTTCCAAATTTCTGCCCTGCTAGAGCTGCCCTGGTGAACTGTAAGCTCTGTTATTGTGAAGTGGAGACGTCTAGGAGCAGTGGGAACGCATTTCTGGAGGGATGATTCACGCTTCACAATCTGGCAGTCTGACGTACGAATCTGGGTTTGGCGGAAGCCAGGAGAACACTACCTGACCCAATGCATAGTGCCAACTGTAAAGTTTGGTGGAGGAGGAATAATGGTCTGGGGCTGTTTTACATAGTTCGGGTAAGGCCCCTTAGTTCCAGTGAAGGGAAATATTAACCCTACAGCATACAAGACATTCTAGATGATTCTGTGGCAACAGCTTCCAACTTTGTGGCAACAGTTTGGGGAAGGCCTTTCCTGTTTCAGCATGACAATGCCCCAGTCCACAAAGCAAGGTCCATACAGAAATGGTTTGTCGGTGTGGAAGCACTTGACTGGCTTGCAGAAAGCCCTGACCTCGACCCCATCGAACACGTTTGGGAGGAATTGGAACACCGACGGCGAGCCAGGACTAATCGCCCAACATCAGTGACCTCAATAATGCTCTTGTGACTGAATGGAAGCAAGTACCTGCAGCAATGTTCCAACATCAAGTGGAAGCCTTCCCAGAAGAGAGAAGGCTGTTATAGCAGGGGGGACCAGCTCCAAATGAATGCCCATGATTTTGGAATGAGATATTCGACCAGCAGGTGACCACATACTTTTGGTGATGTAGTGTATATGTTTCAATTATATCAACCTCAATATCAAAAATACAAAAGTACTGTATAAAAGGATGCAAGTATGCACAGCAGGTTGCTGGCTGACTAATGAGTACTGAGAGGAGGGCCGTGATCATGGCTACAAACTAAGCATCCAGAAAGTATATCTCATGATGAACATACTGTTGTTGAAAACACAACAAGACTAAATATGTCAGTTTGTTTGACAGAAAACCTCTATCCAGGTCAGAACAGAACTCAGCCCAAACTGAGATTGCCTGCTGCTTAAAATCCCAATATCAACCGACCTATTTATTCTCGCAAGGATTTAATTTGGGAAAAACAAAGCTTGCGAAGGGGGAATAATCAGTGAGTAAATGAGAAACAGAATGCGTGAACGGATGAGTGGTTTGGGAAAACATCTCCAGTCTCCATCCTACCGTATTAGTGAAGCCTATTCTACACTTGTTCAGTGGCCAGGATGAACAAAACCCCTCTGGGTCATCCACACATCTTCTATAGGACTTTCATTAAAACAATTTCATCAAATGATAACAAAGTTTCATCAGTAACAATGTTGGTTTATCTAGACACATCACCTACAACCCCATGACCTCTGACTGTCAGTGAAGACCTTAGTGTTCAAAGGACAGAAGGAGGTGGGAGATGGGTGGAAACAGTTTCTGATGCTCCCAGAGAAGGTTGTGCAGTAGAGTAAACTGGGTTCACAATATATTCAATTGGTTTGCGTAAATTATCATAATTTACTGTGTATGCCTTGCAGTCGATCCTCAACTTTAGTTTTTTTTCTCTCTCTCTCTCTCTCTCTCTCTCTCTCTCTCTCTCTCTCTCTCTCTCTCTCTCTCTCTCTCTCTCTCTCTCTCTCTCTCTCTCTCTCTCTCTCTCTCTCTCTCTCTCTCTCTCTCTCTCTCACTCTCTCTCTCTCTCTCTCTCTCTCTCTCTCTCTCTCTCTCACTCTCACTCTCTCTCACTCTCTCTCACTCACTCACTCACTCACTCACCTTTTCTCCAGCTTTTGAGCTCAGTCTCCAGTTTCTGGATCATGTATTTCAGGCCTTTGGTCTTCTCCTTCTCGTGCTTCTTCTTCCACTCCTCAGCTGTCAGCTCCTGGTTCACTGACACTGTGTTCTTAATGGTTTTAGCTCTGCAACATAGAGAGAGAGAGAGAGAGACAGGTTGGAATGGATGGACAGTCCATGGGTAAGGGAATTGCTTATGAAAGAGGCCATATAAAGTGAGGAAAAGGGGGATACCTCGTCAGTGGTACAACTGAACAAAACATCAATACAAAACTTTAAAATAAAATATATGTATATATATATATAAAATATACAAGGAAATCATTATTTGATTATGTAAAGCAGGGATCATCAACTAGATTCAGCCGTGATATCCAATCAGTAGTTACAGTCTTGTCCCATCCCTGAAACTCCCCTACGGACTCAGGAGAGGCAAAGGTCGAGAGCCGTGCCTCCTCCGAAACATGACCCTGCCAAGCCGCACTGCTTCTTGACACACTGCTCGCTTGACCCGGAAGTCAGCCGCACCAATGTGTTAGAGGAAACACCGTCCAGCTGGCAACCAAAGTCAGTAACAAGGAGTCGCTATGGCGCAATGGGACAAGGAAATCCCGGCCGGCTAAACCCTCCACTAACCTGGACGATGCTAGGCCAATTGTGCACTGCCTCATGGGTCTATCGGGCAAAGCCAGCGGTGACACAGCCTGGGATTGAACCCGGGGCTGTAGTGAAACCTCAAGCACAGCGATGCAGCGCCTTAGACAGCTTCGCAACTCAAGAGGCCCCCAGAACACAGAACATAAGTACAAATCATTTGTAGACTGCAAATTGACCGCAAGAAGCGTAAACAGATACAACATTTGACTAAAACAGAAGCAATTCAAAACATACATTTGTATATGATCTCTATTATTATTAGCATATTAGTATATATTATTAGTATATATTATTAGTATATTAGTGTATATTATTATATATTATTAGTATATTAGTATATATTATTAGTATATTAGTATATATTATTAGTATATTAGTATATATTATTAGTATATTAGTATATATTATTAGTATATATTATTAGTATATTAGTATATATTATTAGTATATTAGTATATATTATTAGTATATAGTATTAGTATATTAGGATATATTATTAGTATATTAGTATATATTATTAGTATATTAGTATATATTATTAGTATATTAGTATATATTCTTAGTATATTAGTATATATCATTAGTATATATTATTAGTATATTAGTATATATTATTAGTATATTAGTATATATTATTAGTATATTAGTATATATTATTAGTATATATTATTAGTATATTAGTATATATTATTAGTATATTAGTATATATTATTAGTATATTAGTATATATTATTGGTATATTAGTATATATTATTAGTATATTAGTATATATTATTAGTATATTAGTATATATTATTAGTATACGTGTCTCTATTATGCAATGGGAAGGAACACTTGGGAACAGATTACCAAAATTAAAATCACTTTGAGCTGATTTACTGGTATTTTTATAGTCTTTAATGTCCAACAATGAAAAAAAACATTATATACAGGGCCTTGCAGAAGTATTCATCCCCTTGGCGTTTTTCCTATTTTGTTGCATTACAACCTGTAATTTAAATCGATTTTTATTTGGATTTCATGTAATGGACAAAATAGTCCAAATTGGTGAAGTGAAATGAAAAAAATTACTTGTTTCAAATAATTAAAGCATTAAAAAAAAAAAACGATAAAGTGGTGCGTGAATATGTATTCACCCCCTTTGCTATGAAACCCCTAAATAAGATCTGGTACAACCAATTACCTTCAGAAGTCACATAATTAGTTAAATAAAGTCCACCTGTGTGCAATCTAAGTGGCACATGATCTGTCACATGATCTCAGTATATATACACCTGTTCTGAAAGGCCCCAGAGTCCGCAACACCACTAAGCAAGGGGCACCAGGAAGGCCAAGGAGCTTGCCAAACAGTACAGATTGGGGTTGGGTTATAAAAAAATATCCGAAACTTTGAACATCCCACGGAGCACCATTAAATCCATTATTAAAAAATGGAAAGAATATGGCACCACAACAAACCTGCCAAGAGAGGGCCGCACACCAAAACTCACAGATCAGGCAAGGAGGGCATTAATCAGAGAAGCAAAAAAGAGACCAACGATAACCCTGAAGGAGCTGCAAAGCTCCACAGCGGAGATTGGAGTATCTGTCCATAGGACCACTTTAAGCCGTACACTCCACAGAACGGTGCTTTACGGAAGAGTGTCCAGAAAAATTGGTGCTCACTGTATATATAAACTCAGCAAAAAATGAAACATCCTCTCACCGTCAACTGCGTTTATTTTCAGCAAACTTAACATGTGTGAATATTTGTATGAACATAACAAGATTCAACAACTGAGACATAAACTGAACAAGTTCCACAGACATGTGACTAACATAAATTGAATGTGTCCCTGTACAAGGGGGGGGGGTGTAAAAATCAAAAGTAACCGTCAGTATCTGGTGTGGCCACCAGCTGCAATAAGTACTGCAGTGCATCTCCTCCTCATGGACTGCACCAGATTTGCCAGTTCTCGCTGTGAGATGTTACCCCACTATTTCACCAAGGCACCTGCAAGTTCCCGGACACTTCTGGGTGGAACAGCCCTAGCCCTCACCCTCCGATCCAACAGGTCCTAGACGTGCTCAATGGGATTGAGGCTCTTCGCTGGCCATGGCAGAACACTGGCATTCCTGCCTTGCAGGAAATCACGCACAGAACGAGCAGTATGGCTGGTGGCATTGTCATGCTGGAGGGTCATTTCAGGATGAGCCTGCAGAAAGGGTACCACATGAGGGAGGAGGATGTCTTCCCTGTAAAGCACAGCGTTGAGATTGCCTGCAATGACAACAAGCTCAGTCCGATGATGCTGTGACACACCGCCCCAGACCATGACGGATCCTCCACTTCCAAATCGATCCCGCTCTAGAGTACAGGCCTTGGTGTAACGCTCATTCCTTCGACGATAAAAGCGAATCCGACCATCACCCCTGGTGAGACAAAACCGCGACTCGTCAGTGAAGAGCACTTTCTGCCAGCCCTGTCTGGTCCAGCGACGGTGGGTTTGTGCCCATAGGTGACGTTGTTGGCGGTGGTGTCTGGTGAGGACCTGCCTTACAATAGGCCTACAAGCCATCAGTCCAGCCTTTCTCAGCCTATTGCGGACAGTCTGAACACTGATGGAGGGATTGTGCGCTTCTGGTGTAACTCAGACAGTTGTTGTTGCCATCTTGTCATTAATTGTTTATGGTTCATTGAACAAGCATCGGAAACAGTGTTTAACCCCTTTACAATGAAGATCTGTGAAGTTATTTGGATTGTTATGAAGTATCTTTGAAAGACAGGGTCCTGAAAAAGGGATGTTTCTTTTTTTGCTGAGTTTATATACACTGAGTATACCAAACATTAGGAAAACCTTCCTAATATTGAAAACTCAAATCGCCTGGGAATGGACTCCACAAGGTGTCGAAGCGTTCCACAGGGATGCTGACCCATGTTGACTCCAATGCTTCCCACTGATGTGTGGAGTTGGCTTGATGTCTTTTGGGTGGTGGACCATTCTTGATACACACGGGAAACTGTTGAGCGTGAAAAACCCTGCGTTGTAGTTCTTGACATAAACCGGTGCACCTGGCACCTACTACCATACCCCGTTCAAAGGCACCTAAATCTTTTGTCTTGCCCCCTCTGAATGGCACACATACACAATCCATGTAACCATTTTCTCAAGGCTTAAAATTCCTTCCAGCTACACTGATTTAAGTGGATTTAACAAGTGACATCAATAAGGGATCATAGCTTTCACCTGGATTCACCTGTTCAGTCGATGTCATGGAAATAGCAGGTGTTCTTAATGTTTTGTATACTCAGTCTATATTTTTTATGGATCCCCATTAACTGCTGCCAAGGCAGTAGCTACCCTTCCTGGGGTCCAGAAACATTAAGGCAGATATATACAATCAAAAATATTACATGACATTACATAACACTTTTCACAACACATTGTGTGCCCTCAGGCCACTACTCTGCTACCACATATCTACAATACAACATCCATGTGTGTGTAGAGTACATGTGTATGTGTGTGTGTGTGTGTGTGTGTGGTGTGTATATCTTCACAGTCCCAGCTGTTCCAGGAGAGAGAGTGAGCAGGAGAGGCAGGGGGGAGAGAGAGAAAAGGAGAGGCAGGGGAGAGAGAGAGCAGGAGAGAGAGTGAGCAGGGGAGAGAGAGAGAAAGGAGAGAGAGTGAGCAGGGGAGAGGCAGGGGAGAGAGTGAGCAGGCAGGGGGAGAGGCAGGGGGAGAGAGAGAGCAGAGAGCAGAGAGAAGAGAGAGTGAGCAGGGGGAGAGAGAAAAGGAGAGGCAGGGGAGAGAGAGGAGAAAAGGAGAGGCAGGGGAGAGAGAGTGAGCAGGAGAGGCAGGGAGAGAGAGAGCAGGAGAGAGAGAGTGAGCAGGAGAGGCAGGGGAGAGAGAGAGCAGGAGAGAGAGAGTGAGCAGGGGAGAGAGAGAGAAAAGGAGAGGCAGGGGATAGAGAGAGAGCAGGAGAGGCAGGGGAGATAGGCGAGGAAAGGAAGAGGAGGGAGAGAAGGAGAGGTAGGAGGGAGAGAGAGGGAGAGAGAGAAGGAGAGGTAGGGGAGAGAGGTGAGGAAAGGAAGAGGAGAGTAAGAAGTGGGGTGTAAGGGAAGACCAAGTGAGAGAAGGAGATGAGAGGGATGAGAGGCAGAGAGGGAGGGTAGTAAGTAAGAGGGAAGACCACTCACCTTCTCACTACCAGCTGGATCCACCAGGTACACTTCTCACCTTCTCACTACCAGCCAGATCCACCAAGTAGACTTCTCACCTTCTCACTACCAGCCAGATCCACCAGGTAGACTTCTCACCTTCTCACTACCAGCCAGATCCACCAGGTAGACTTCTCACCTTCTCACTACCAGCCTGAGCCACCAGCCACCTTCTCACTACCAGCCTGAGCCACCGGGTAGACTTCTCACCTTCTCACTACCAGCCTGAGCCAGATCCACCTTCTCACTACCAGCCTGATCCACCAGGTTTCTCACCTTCTCACTACCAGCCTGATCCACCAGGTAGACTTCTCACCTTCTCACTACCAGCCTGAGACTTCTCACCTTCTCCTACCAGCCTGATCCACCAGGTAGACTTCTCACCTTCTCACTACCAGCCTGAGCCACCGGGTAGACTTCTCACCTTCTCACTACCAGCCTGAGCCACCGGGTAGACTTCTCACCTTCTCACTACCAGCCTGAGCCACCGGGTAGACTTCTCACCTTCTCACTACCAGCCAGATCCACCAGGTAGACTTCTCACCTTCTCACTACCAGCCAGATCCACCAGGTAGACTTCTCACCTTGTCACTACCAGCCAGATCCACCAGGTAGACTTCTCACCTTCTCACGACCAGCCTGAGCCACCGGGTAGACTTCTCACCTTCTCACTACCAGCCTGAGCCACCGGGTAGACTTCTCACCTTCTCACTACCAGCCTGAGCCACCGGGTAGACCTTACCAGCCTCACCCTTCTCACTACCAGCCTGATCCACCAGGTAGACTTCTCACCTTCTCACTACCAGCCTGATCCACCAGGTAGACTTCTCACCTTCTCACTACCAGCCTGATCCACCAGGTAGACTTCTCACCTTCTCACGACCAGCCTGAGCCACCGGGTAGACTTCTCACCTTCTCACTACCAGCCTGAGCCACCGGGTAGACTTCTCACCTTCTCACTACCAGCCTGATCCACCAGGTAGACTTCTCACCTTCTCACTACCAGCCTGAGCCACCGGGTAGACTTCTCACCTTCTCACTACCAGCCTGAGCCACCGGGTAGACTTCTCACCTTCTCACTACCAGCCTGATCCACCAGGTAGACTTCTCACCTTCTCACGACCAGCCTGATCCACCAGGTAGACTTCTCACCTTCTCACTACCAGCCTGATCCACCAGGTAAAGTTGTCCTGACAGCTTCAGTTCTATCTCTATGTTCTCCTGCTTGATGTTGATCAGGAAGATGCTGTGACTGCGATAACTGTGCTCATGCATGTCTGTGTGGACAAATAAACAGCAACACAACATTTGAGTGGTAGCACAGAAAATGGGCTGTCTTTTGCTGAATCACTGGATGTCAAATGTAGTTCAAATGTATTTATTCATTAAATGTGTGATTCCAGAGGAAAAGAGAAGCACTTACTTGTAACAGACACGTGATGATTGGACTTTCCCTCATCGATGACATCCATAACCTCTTCTGGACTGGACACAAAGCGTTCCGTACAGCACTGTGTGTGAAAGTGGGAATGTGTGTGAAGCTGAGGTAAATGTTGCATCAGAACAACAATATTGTGGGGTATTTACCAGAAATATTATTTACTGTGCTTTGTGAATGAACAATAATATTATCAACAATTGAAATAATTTCTGTTTATAGCACTTTAGCAACAGAGATTGGATACCCACCTTAACATAGGGCACCTTGTTTTTGTCCTCATGCACCGCCAGGTTGGTCTTTGACACTGAAAAAGAAAAATGGCAGAAAATATTTAAATCAGAATTGTCCACCTCATATTTCAGAAATCCAAACTTTAGTAAAACTAGAAAGTCTTTACTCACCATCCAATAAGTCAGCAACAGGTGTGGCTGAAATAGCCGACACCACTAATTTGAAGTGGTGTCCACATACTTTTGTATATATAGTGTATGTTGTGTCTTTATACATCTCCTACTTTGAAATCTACTTAGACAAAATCAGAGACTTATTGGATGGTGAGTAAAGACTTTCTAGTTTTAATAAAGTTTGGATTTCTGATATATGATGTGGACAATTCTGATTTATCAGAACTGATGCAAGCAGTAGATATTCGTCCACACAGACATGAATGAGCACAGTTCTCGCAGTCACAGCATCTTCCTATAAAATTGAGCACACAGCCATGCGCTCTCCATAGACAAACACTGACAAAATAATGGCCTTACTGAAGAGCTCAGTGCCTTTCAACGTGGCACCGTCATAGGATGCCACCTTTCTTCAAATTTCTCCCCTGCTAGGGCTGCCCTGGTCAACTGTAAGTGCGGTTATTGTGATGTGGAAATGTCTAGGAGTAACAATGGCTCAGCTGCAAAGTGGTAGGCCACACAAGCTCACAGAACGGGACTGCCAAGTGCTGAAGCATGTAGGGCTTAAAAATGGTCTGTCCTCGGATGCAACACTCACTACCGAATTCCAAACTGTCTCTGGAAGCAGCGCCAGAACAAGATGTGTTCGTCGGGGGATTCATGAAATGGGTTTCCATGGCTGAGCAGCTGCCAAGTGTCGGCTGGAGTGGTGTAAAGCTCGCCGCCATTGGACTCTGGAGCAGTGGAAACGCGTTCTCTGGAGTGATGAATCATGCGTCACCATCTGGCACTCTGAGGGATAAATATGGGTTTGGCAGATGCCAGGAGAACGCTACCTGACCAAATGCATAGTGCCAACTGTAAAGTTTGGTGGAGGAGGAATAATGTTCTGGGGCTGTTTTTCATGGTTCGGGCCACGCCCCTTAGTTCTAGTGAAGGGAATTCTTAAAGCCACAGCAGACAATGACATTCTAGATGATTCTGTGCTTCCAACTTTGTGGGGAAGGCCCTTTCCTGTTTCAGCATGACAATGCCCCACTGCACAAAGCCAGGTCCATACAGAAATGATTTGTTGAGATTGGTGTGGAAGAACTTGACTGGCCTGCACAGAGCCCTGACCTCAACCCCATCGAACACCTTTGGGATGAATTGGAACTCCGACTGCGAGTCAGGCCTAATCGCCCAACATCAGTGCCCAACCTTACTAATGCTCTCATAGCTGAATGGAAGCAAGTCCCGCAGCAATGTTCCAACTTATAGTTGAAAGCCTTCACAGAAGAGTGGAGGCTGTCATAGCAGCAATGTTCCAACTTATAGTGGAAAGCCTTCACAGAAGAGTGGAGGCTGTCATAGCAGCAAAGCGTGTACCAGCTCCATATTAATGCCTTTTGGTCATATAATGTATATCACACACTGCATATAAACAAACCGTTAATAAACAGGACTTTGACAGCATTACTCCTGTGCCAGTCTTGTCCTTGGTGAAGTACCCACTATTCTAACAGACCAGCACTCGGGTTCCTAGGCTTTTGTGTTGGGACCTTCCATTTGGGTTACTACTGGACTATCCCTCAGCCACCACAGCACCTGTTCCATTCACATTGTATATGGTACACATAATACACTGATCATACACTTTCATAACATCTTAATATACATTCTCATATATTGACAAATCCTGCTAAATGATATCTTAACATAGACTATTTGCTCTGAAGGCAAGCTAGCCTAAATTACATGGATACTGAGCACCTAGCCCAGGTTCCGGAGGGGCCATGGTGTGTCTGTTACCTTGATGTGGAACCTAGCCCAGGTTCCGGAGGGGCCATGGTGTGTCTGTTACCTTGATGTGGAACCTAGCCCAGGTTCCAGAGGGGCCATGGTGTGTCTGTTACCTTGATGAACCTAGCCCAGGTTCCAGAGGGGAACCTTGATGTAGCCCAGGTTCCGGAGGGGCCATGTCTGTGTGTCTAGCCCAGGTTCCAGAGGGGCCATGGTGTGTCTGTTACCTTGATGTGGAACCTAGCCCAGGTTCCGGAGGGGCCATGGTGTGTCTGTTACCTTGATGTGGAACCTAGCCCAGGTTCCAGAGGGGCCATGGTGTGTCTGTTACCTTGATGTGGAACCTAGCCCAGGTTCCAGAGGGGCCATGGTGTGTCTGTTACCTTGATGTGGAACTCCAGGTTCTCGTCCATGGGGTAGATGTGGTCAAAGATGTCCCTGCTGATACGGGGATAATACCCATCTGCTGAGAGTCAAGTAGCTCGTCCTGGGAAAAAAAACACTCCTGATCAAATAAACAAGATAGACTACAACACTTAGCATTCCCAAAAGTTGAAATGGCAAGTAGCACTACAGGTTCATTACAGAGGGAAAAAGCACTCACCATTTCTCCTCAAACAAGGGCCTTAACCCTCTTAGCTTTCATAAGGCCCGGGTCCTCCTACTGATGAGAAATATACATGTTACCTCAAGGGGTTTCATTACAAGCTCCTTTGCCAGCCTGAACTTCCTTTACTTTAGTCCCCTCATCCCCCACCTCAATTTCATTCAGTCTTACCTCTCCTAATCCAGCCCAAACATAAGACAAATGATATTGATTTGACAATAGAA
Source organism: Oncorhynchus tshawytscha (assembly GCF_018296145.1). NCBI lineage: Eukaryota > Metazoa > Chordata > Actinopteri > Salmoniformes > Salmonidae > Oncorhynchus > Oncorhynchus tshawytscha. Next base: position 42,117,269 of record NC_056454.1, read on the forward strand.
GTGTAATGGACTATCACAGTCTGTCATTTGCCTCAGGGCTGATGCCATTCATATGGTAATATGATGCTGGCTAGGTAGACGAGGATAGAGAGATGTATAATAGCATTAATAGCTTAAGCACATAACAAGGGTAGTTTTACATTCTGGTCAGGCTGGCAGCGTGGAAGCTAATCATACTGCCACCATCGCATCCCCGCCCTTCCATTAGCTGCTGAGGAATAATGGAATAAATGTTTTCCAATCTTATCCTGAGGCTTGCTGGGCTGTTTCCAGGGCAACGGCTGCAGCTGAATAGGAGGCTATTGTATGTATGTGGAATCGCATGGTGGCACATCATGTGAACCATGGCGGCGTAACACCTCGCTGCTATTTTGGCGTGCCGTCTGGCATAAGCAGTCAGCCTAAATAAAGGTATGCCAGGAAGGAAGACCCAGCAGGAGGGAAGGACTGCTGGGAATGTTCCCATTCAAGGAGAACCAGACATTTTCTTCCGCAACACAAGCATGAGAGAGATTTTTGCTGAAAAGTCTGTAGGTGATTTATTGTATATGCATACTGACTGGCACCTCCCTTAAATGAAGCAAACATGTTTGACAATCTCAAGTGTCTGCCGCCTGAGTAACCACAGCACAATTTCGATCCGCCTGTAAAAAACATGTTTCCGCAACACTATGTTTAATCGTCTAAAACTCGCTTTTGAAATCATGTTAGGATTATGACTGAGGTAATCACCTTAAAGGGATAGTTCATGCAAAATATATATTTGTGTTAAATTACCCTTACCTTGAGTTGTGTCTGAAGGCCCATGGTGACAGAATCCACAAAAATCCATGATGTAATTTATTTAATGAATGGAAACAGCCGAATCGATGTTCGCAAACCTGCACTGCAAGACGAAACTTCTTCAAAAACGCTTCAAACTAAGTTTGGTAGAGTCAACACTCACGAAGAACCTGTCCAGGTTTTCTTCCACGTGAGAATGTTGTAATTTTGCAATAAAACATTTTAAATGCTCTGATACTTCCTATGGTTTACCGGTTCCTATGTTTATCCGGAAAGCAATCTGTGTCTAAGTGCCTGCCCCAGGAGGACATCATCAATGGAAGACACATACAGATGCCCTGTGCTGTTGCTACGTGAGGTATTAGTTTCAGTGCTGAGGAACTAAATTCCAGCAATTATTTTAGCAGTATAAAAGTTTAAAAAATCCCTGCTAACTCCACTAACTACCGAACTTAGTTTGAAGTGTTTCTGATGTCTCAGCTTGTAGTGCAGCTCTGCTAACATTGGTCCGGCTGTTGCCATTCATGAAATCTGACGATGCTAGTATGCCAACTCCAGGCTGTAGACAGAATTACATAATGGATTATTGTGGATTCTATCACCATGGGCCTTCAGACACAAATCAAGGTAAGGGTAATTTAATCCAAATATAGATTTTGCATTAACTATTCCTTTAAACTCCAGTCACTACCAGCTCAGCCAATGGGTCACTAGATCACCTACAGATGCAGGCAGCAAGGCCAAAAGGTAAACCTGATTTTAGTCTGTACCTCTTGCTCCTCTTTAAACGGTTTTATGTTCCATGAGTCTCTCCTTTGTACTGGCTTGTAAAACTCCATCAAATTAGCTGCTAATGGTCATACTTGTACAGTAGCTTCACTGAAGCCTAACGTCTGCTATCCTTAATCTCTAAAATAATCTCTTTGGTTCTAGCACAAATCCCAATGAGGCATCAAAATGTCCTTCTGACTTACCTCCATGGTGTGGATCTTTCCTGATGAGGTCTGGCCATAGGCAAAGATTGTTCCATTGTACTCGCCCAGCACATCTACAAAATGCAGACACTGGGGTTACGTCTTTCATAATAGCTCTGGAGCGGAGTTGATATGATGATGAAATGATGATGATGATGACAATGAGGAGGAGAAGAGGTCAGATAAAGAGACTGCAGGACAGAGTATCTCTGACCTTTGACGATCTGCTTGGCACAGGCATCGTAGACTTGCTCCTGGGCTGTGTTGGGTGGCAGGACTCGGTCAAACACATAGCGCTTACTCTGCAAGGGACGAAATAAAGCAACTGTTAATGGTCTAATTTCACCGTTAGTCCATTCCTGAGGAACCGTTGTGAGTTATTTTCATCAACCGAACTGAATGTAATGACGTGAATAAAGACTAAACATTTTCCACCTCAGACACGTTCTCACTGTTGAATCTTTTGAGTGCAAAGCAGGGTCTGACAATCTGACAAGGTGAGAAGTGTCCTTATTACATCAAGCAAGGTTCCATGACTGTGGTGACCTTGTTCCCTCCAGATCTCTTTCAGAGTCAGTGTGTCTAGAAGGTGTCACACTAAACCAGTCTCCTCCTGCTCTGAGGTACAACCGCAGGAACTCTAAACAGACCTCAGATCAGTTATCCTGTCACAATAGTACGCCTGTCTGATTATTCACTTAGTATAGGACAGATCACCTGTCTCCTTACACTGTGGGCCTGGAGGTTACTTTGGAGACAGAGACAACCACAGATTTTTCTGCTAATAGCATCCTGGAATGGGCTTGAATGAAGCAGGCCCATAAACAGTTACACAGGAAAACAAAGGATGGAGAGGAGACATTTTCAAGACAAGATTTGTATTTGTATTTATTATGGATCCCCATTAGCCAAGGCAGCAGCTATTCTTCCTGGGGTTTATTATGGATCCCCATTAGCCAAGGCAGCAGCTATTCTTCCTGGTGTACAGCAAAATTAAGGCAGTTATACAATTTTCAAAGCACACAAAGTGTGTGCCCTCGGGCCCCTGCTCCACTACCACATATCTACAACACAAAATCCATGTGTGTGTGTGTGTATAGTGCATATGTTATAATGTGTGTGTATAGTGCATATGTTATAATGTGTGTGTATGCATGTCTCTGTCTATGTTAGTTTTGCTTCAGAGTCCCTGCTGTTCCATAAGGTGTATTTTTTATCCGTTTTTTAAATCTAATTTTACTGCTTGCATCTGTTACCTGATGTATAGTCATGGCTCTATATAGTACTGTGCGCCTCCCATAGCCTGTTCTGGACTTGGGGACTGTGAAGAGACCTCTGGTGGCATGTCTTGTGGGCTATGCATGGGTGTCTGAACTGTGTCCTATGTCATTTAAACAGGCAGCTCAGTGCTTTCAACATGTCAATACCTCTCACAAATACAAGGAGTGATGAAGTCAGTCACTCCTCTACTTTGAGATGGCGGGTTATGAGTGTTTTAGAACTTCTGTGTAGGATGTACAGCACATGTGGATTCACATGTCCATCTGTGTAGGATGTACAGCACATGTGGATTCACATGTCCATCTGTGTAGGATGTACAGCACATGTGGATTCACATGTCCATCTGTGTTTGTGAAATGTCATTGAATGCCTGTGTGAATGTGTGCATGGGGAGCTAGAAGTGCCACAGTCAGAAATACTCTCCCTCCTCTTCCATAGCAAGCGTGTGTATTTATGTGTGTGTGTAGTTGTGCATGTGGGTGTGTGTAGTTGTGTATGTGTCTCTCATCCCTCTTGGAGACACACCACCACCAGGCACTACTCTATACTGCTGTAGGAGTGAAATAGTGCTTCCCACTGTGTTGTTGTCCTGCTAGTCTAATCTAAAAAAAAATATCTGGGACAGTTGACATTCGGTCAGACTGATTTCAAACCCATGTAATTACCTTAGTTTAACAAAGGAGATTAATTGAAAAGCAGCAGAACTGATGGATCTTATAATGAGAGGTTCCTCCTGGCTAAGAGTGGGTTTACTCACCCTGGGGCTTTGATGGAGTGAGGTGGGGGTGGGATTCATTCAACTGAAGGTCATATGCATTTTCCCCGTCAAGCAACAGTGTTTCTAGCTATCCTCCAGAGTCCCCAGTTACATCAAGCAACAGGGTTCTAGCTATCCTCCAGAGTCCCCAGTTTCATCAAGCAACAGGGTTCTAGCTATCCTCCAGAGTCCCCAGTTTCATCAAGCAACAGTGTTCTAGCTATCCTCCAGTCCCCAGTTTCATCAAGCAACAGGGTTCTAGCTATCCTCCAGAGTCCCCAGTTTCATCAAGCAACAGGGTTCTAGCTATCCTCCAGAGTCCCCAGTTTCATCAAGCAACAGTGTTCTAGCTATCCTCCAGTCCCCAGTTTCATCAAGCAACAGGGTTCTAGCTATCCTCCAGAGTCCCCAGTTTCATCAAGCAACAGGGTTCTAGCTATCCTCCAGAGTCCCCAGTTTCATCAAGCAACAGTGTTCTAGCTATCCTCCAGTCCCCAGTTTCATCAAGCAACAGTGTTCTAGCTATCCTCCAGAGTCATGTTCATCAAAGCCCTTGAATAAGTATTTGGAAAGTATTCAGACCACTTGACTTTTCCCCCCTCATCAATCTACACACAATACTCCATAATGACGAAGCAAAAACATTTAAAAAAAATTGTGGGCAAATTCAAAAATAAATAAAGCCGAAATATCAAATTTACATAAGTATTCGGACCCTTTACTCAGTACTTTGTTGAAGCCCCTTTGGAAGCGATTACAGCCTTGAGTATTCTTGGGTATGACACTTCAAGCTTGGCACACCTGCATTTGGGGAGTTTCTCCCATTCTTCTCTGCAGATCCTCTCAAGCTCTGTCAGGTTGGATAGGGAGCATCGCTGCTCAGCTATTTTCAGGTCTCTCCAGAGATGTTTAATCAGGTTCACGTCCAGGTTCTGGCTGGCTGGTCCACTCAAGGACATTCAGAGACTTGTCCCGAAGCCACTCCTGCATTGTCTTGGCTGTGTGCTTAGGGTCATTGTCCTGTTGGAAGGTGAACCTTCACCCCCAGCCTGAAGTCCTGAGTGCTCTGGAGAAGGTTTTCGTCAAGGATCTCTCTGTACTTTGCTCCGTTCATCTTTCCCTCAATCCTGACTAGTCTCCCACATCCCCACAGCATGATGCTGCCTCCACCATGCTTCAACGTAGAGATAGTCCCATGTTTCCTCCAGACGTGACCCTTGGCATTCAGGCCAAAGAGTTCAATCTTGGTTTCATTAGACCAGAGAATCTTGTTTCTCATGGTCTGAGAGTCCTTTGGGCAAACTCAAAGCGGGCTGTCATGTGCCTTTTACTGAGGAGTGGCTTCCGTCTGGCCACTCTACCATAAAGGCCTGATTGGTGGAATTTTGCGGAGATGGTTGTCCTTCTGGAAGGTTTTCCCATTTCCACAGAGGAACTCTGGACCATTGGGTTCTTGGTCACCTCCCCGACCAAGGACCTTCTCCCCCAAATGCTAGGTTGGCCGGGCAGCCAGCTCTAGGAAGAGTCTTGGTGGTTCCAAACGTCTTCCATTTAAGAATGATGGAGGCCACGGTGTTCTTGGGGACCTTCAATGCTGCAGACATTTTTTGGTACCCTTCCCCAGATCTGTGCCTCGACACAATCCTGCCTCGGAGCTCTAGAGACAATTCCTTCGACCTCATGGCTTGGTTTTTGCTCTGACATGCACTGTCAACTGTGGGACCTTTATATAGACAGGTGTGTGCCTTTCCAAATCATGTCCAATCCACTGAATTTACCACAGGTGGACTTCAATCAAGTTGTAGAAAAATCTCAAGTATAATCAATGGAAACAGGATGCATCTGAGCTCAATTTCGAGTCTCATAGCAAAGTGTCTGAATACTTCTGTAGATAAGGTATTTCTGTTTTTTAGATTTAATACATTTGCAAACATTTATAAAAACCTGTTTGCACTTTGTCATTATGTGGTATTGTGATGTCATTATGGGGTATTGTATGTAGATTGATGAGGGAAATGTTTTATTTGATCCATTTTAGAATAAGGCTGTAGCGTAACAAAAGGAGAAGGGGCCTGAATACTTTCCAGCAGTGACCATGTAGCTAGAATTGTAACATAGTCTAGTCTAGTTTATATTGTTTTGTCAGCATAGTAGTTTAAATTAATAGAAAGTCGGTAAACAGAATGACAAACAAATAAGATGTTGGACAACTGGAGACAACTCACCCTAAAAATTGACTGAAATTAAATACAGTAGAATTCCACAGAATAATTTATGCCTGTAGGGAGAGACTGTCTGGTGTGCCGGCTTTCACATTCTCCACTGTGTGTCGCAGTAGTTTGTGAAGACTACACCCTACACTACTACCCCTAATTCCCCCGTGGCCGGCTACAGCCAGGGAGCCAATTGGAACGTCAGGGCTGCTTTACTGTGATGAAACACTTATTTGAGCTGTGCTGTCACGTTACCCAGATAGAGTAAAATGTCTTAATAGGTTCAGAACGCTCTCCTCCTGTCTACCGACACTCTGGGGAGGCCAGTGTCCCATACAGTTTAACAGTACCACATGGAATTGAAAGTTCACAGACCCCAGTATTTAGTGCTGGCCCTCAACTTCACATTACTGTCTGTTGGTGTTGGGCAATAGCTCTTTATGTACCATGGTTTCAGGGGGCATTGTTGTACAATGTTGTTTATTCATGGGTCTCAAACTCCATCTGTAACTGCAACACTGATCCACAACATTGATCCATAAAAGTATTTTATCTTTGCCTCTCTTTGTTCTGGACCAGCTTTCTGACAGAGGAGCGACTTTTCTTTTATAGTGTAGGCAAGGGGTCAAGGACCCCAATAGTGGGAGAGAGAGAGAAAGCTGTTGTTCAGCTGTTGAGTGATGCAGACTTCTCCCTCTCTCTCTGTTTCCCTTCCTCTCCCACTCTTCCTCTCTCTACCCCCTCCCCCTCTCTCTCTCTCTGTTTCCCTTCCCCTCTCTACCCCCTCTCCCTCTTGCTCTCTCACTCTTCCCCTCTCTACCCCCCTCTCCGTCTTGCTCTCTCACTCTTCCCCTTTCTACCCCCCCTCTCTCTGTTTCCCTTGCTCTCTCATTCTTCCCCTCTCTAACACCCCCCCCTCTCTCTCCCTCTCTGTGACAGGAAGGCTGTCTGCTGTGTCTCAATCTCTTGTTCAGTCGAGAGCAAGATCTTCTCAGCATTGTTAAGGTACTGCTTTGTGTTCTGGGAGAGAGAGAGAGGGGGGGGGTAGAGAGGGGAAGAGTGACAACTGTCAAAGAGACAAGGTTGCAACTCTCAATCATTCCAAACTCCAAAGAGACAAGGTTGTCACGCTCAATCATTCCAACTGTCAAAGAGACAAGGTTGTCACTCTCAATCATTCCAACTGTCAAAGAGACAAGGTTGCCACTCTCAATCATTCCAACCTCCAAAGAGACAAGGTTGTCACTCTCAATCATTCCAACCTCCAAAGAGACAAGGTTGTCACTCTCAATCATTCCAACCTCCAAAGATACAAGGTTGTCACTCTCAATCATTCCAACCTCCAAAGAGACAAGGTTGTCACTCTCAATCATTCCAACCTCCAAAGAGACAAGGTTGCCACTCTCAATCATTCCAACCTCCAAAGAGACAAGGTTGTCACTCTCAATCATTCCAACCTCCAAAGAGACAAGGTTGTCAGGTTGTCTCTCAATCATTCCAACTCCAAAGAGACAAGGTTGTCACTCTCAATCATTCCAACCTCCAAAGAGACAAGGTTGTCACTCTCAATCATTCCAATCTCCAAAGAGACAAGGTTGTCACTCTCAATCATTCCAACTCCAAAGAGACAAGGTTGTCACTCTCAATCATTCCAACCTCCAAAGAGACAAGGTTGTCACTCTCAATCATTCCAACCTCCAAAGAGACAAGGTTGCCACTCTCAATCATTCCAACCTCCAAAGAGACAAGGTTGTCACTCTCAATCATTCCAATCTCCAAAGAGACAAGGTTGCCACTCTCAATCATTCCAACCTCCAAAGAGACAAGGTTGCCACTCTCAATCATTCCAACCTCCAAAGAGACAAGGTTGCCACTCTCAATCATTCCAACCTCCAAAGAGACAAGGTTGCCACTCTCAATCATACCAACCTCCAAATAGACAAGGTTGTCACTCTCAATCATTCCAACCTCCAAAGAGACAAGGTTGTCACTCTCAACCATTCCAATGTCTTTGTAAGAGAACGTGTTCAATATAGAATGAACTAGTAACACGCCACGTCTCCTTTAAAGGCACCTCAGGTCAATACACCCCATGTGTTCTAATTGACATGTAAGCATTACTTCAGCCTAGCTTGAAAGACAAATAGGAAACCCACAGCAATATGGCAGAAATATGCCAGATTTACAAATGTGATCACACACACACTATATCCCACAATCTCAATAAATGATGTGAACACACACACACACATACACTATATCCCACAATCTCAATAAATGATGTGAACACACACACACACACTATATCCCACAATCTCAATAAATGATGTGAACACACACACATACACTATATCCCACAATCTCAATAAATGATGTGAACACACACACATACACTATATCCCACAATCTCACACACACACACACACACTATATCCCACAACATAAATGATGTGAACACACACACACACACACACTATATCCCACAATCTCAACACACACACACACTATATCCCACAATCTCAATAAATGATGTGAACACACACACACACTATATCCCACACAATAAATGATGTGAACACACACACACACACACACACACACACACTCAATAACACACACACATCTCAATAAACACACACACACACACACACACACTATATCCCACATCTCACACACACACACACACACACACACTATATCCCACAATCTCAATAAATGATGTGTGAACACACACACATACACTATATCCCACAATCTCATAAATGATGAACACACACACACACACACATACACTATATCCCACAATCTCAATAAATGTTGTGTGAACACACACACATACACTATATCCCACAATCTCAATAAATGATGTGTGAACACACACACACACACGCAGCAAGCACACGCAAACACAAACACGTGGTCAAGATGCCATTTTCTCAATAATAGATGTTGTCCCAAAGGAACAGACCTTTGCTCTGCTGGAGAGCATGGTTTCCATCCCACATGAAGGATTCAGAACAAGCATTATTAAATCAAATCAAAGTTTATTTGTCACGTGCGCAGAATACAACCTTACAGTGAAATGCTTACTTACAGGCTCTAACCAACAGTGCAAAAATGGTATTAGGTGAACAATAGGTAAGTAAAGAAATAAAAACTACAGTAAAAAGACAGTGAAAAATAACAGTAGTGAGGCTATATACAGTAGAGAGGCTATATACAGACACCGGCTACATACATACAAATCAACATGCTCTCATTGTGTGCTGTGGACATCACTATGGTGGAAGACTGCCTGACTAGGAATGTCTTTCAGCAGAATTAACCTTCTCTGCATCACCTAGGGAAAGTAAAGACAACATGCTCCTTTGGCAAAGCTGATGCAGAGAGGGAGAGTTCATGTGTTGCTGTGGGAGAAAACGGGTCAGATGTACACCTGTACAGCATGTGACCAGCCATACGCTCTCCTGCTCTTGGTCAGGGATAGCTGGTGTAAGAGCACATGCAGCAACTGTATGTCTGTGTGTTTGTAATTGTTGATGATGATTCCAGCCAGTGACCTTCTACTCCCCTGTCAATCATTTCTAATGACCTTCAGCCTCCATCGTCATGGAGACAGAATTACCCAAGAGACTGTGCTCCTGCCTCTGTTTTGAGGGAACATTTATCAATAGTAAAGAAAGACACAGCACTATTTCACCCCTATAAAACACACAGACTGGAATAAGGCTGAACTTGTTCGCTTTAACACTGAAGAAAGTCTATCCCCTCAATAGCCTACACATTGTAGTCTCATGTCAATGTTTACAACAATGTATTTTAAACTATAACACATACAAATGAATCATTCAGTTCAATATAATGTACACAGTATCTGTTAAATCATTCATGTTCTTTTTATTTCTCATTTAATTTGCGACCGGTGTGAAGCTGTTTGAGGCTTTGCAATTATATCAATGAAATCATCAGCTTCTTTCTGATAAGCAATTAGACTACTGTAGGTTACAAAATTGAAATTATACTGCAAATCAATACCTCTAATTGTCGGGGCAAGAATAAGAGGATTACATGGTGCATTGCTTTATTTTACATGATACTCTAGACTTCTAGTGAATATCTCATTTATGTATCTTTCTGAATTAGTGGAACAGACAGTAAGAACTAGACTAGGCCTAAGTGTGTGTGTGTGTGCGTGTTTGAGTGGGTTACCTAACACTTCCCACTTCCCCCACTTTACAAATGATCCATACATTCACGGCTGTGCTTCCCTTTGTAGTCTGTAATAGTTTGCAAGCCCTGCCACATCCGAAAAGTGTCGGAGCTGGTGTAGAAGGTGTGGGGGTATGCAACCATACCCCCACACCTTCCCCTGGGCTAAGGCAAACACTGGTCAGACCATATGCAACCATACCCCCAACCTTCCCCTGGGCAAAGGCAAACACTGGTCAGGCCATATGCAACCATACCCCCAACCTTCCCCTGGGCAAAGGCAAACACTGGTCAGGCCATATGCAACCATATGCGTGTGTGAGAAAATTATGAAGTGAGTGTTTGTGTTGGAGTGTCAGTGTGTGTGAGTACAAGGGTCAACTCAAGCTCACTTAGATATTGCTGTGAAGTTGTGTGTGTGTGTGTGTGTGTGTGTTTGTTTGTATGACATGAATGTAAACAATTGAACATTAGTTAAACACCACCACCGTCAGGCTATGGCAGCCTCTGCAGCCTCACTCTTCCCACGATATCAAGTATTTTTTTCAGAAGGCGCGAAAATGAAATACATTATTTGGTACAATTTTGATTATGGAAGATTGGATAGGCGTGATTCAAACAATTTGCTTGGAATTGTTTTGTAGCTGACGTCTTTATCAGTGCATGAGAGCGCATCCAACTCAGTTTCCCCACCAGAAAACACGCGATAACGTCAAGTGTTGAGTATTCGCGCACGCAATTCAGGAGGAAACAAGCGCGGATGAGTGTCAGCTCACTGGACCGCAGTACATTACTGGATTTGTTTCAATTGATAGCAGAGTTAAGGAAATATTTATAAAAATGTCGGTCCCTTTTTGGCGTTTACACCATTATTATTCCAAACAATTGCCCATTTAGGCCCCACCCATGTCCGCGATCAATTTACACATCACCGTTTCTTTTGCCAAACTGAATTTGTGAGTGAATATAAGCACCTGTTCACCATGGCTTTGTTTGTAGACTACACAATGAACATTAGGTCTATCAAATCGTTTTGCTCACCGTTATTACCACCGTATCCTCGCCCTTGAATTTCGGAATGTATTTGTCTCCTCTGTTGGTTGAAGGGCCTGAATCGGCACATCACTTTCACACCGCACTCAGCAGCATCCGCCATGTCCACAGTACTACCTTATATCCAACCAGATATCCCAAATAACTTTCTCTGCGTATCGTGAAGTTTACACCAGTTTTCTTCGAAGAGGTGACGTTTACCACTCCTTTCCAATGTGGTTCGCTGAAATTCAATCTCGAGCGTCCATTCCTGTCAATTCAACAATTGGTGGTAGGCTGAATTCAAATTGAAAAAAATTGCTTGATGAATGAATGGTCTGTTATGGATTTGAGTTCAAGTTTCCATTTTCGTGGTCAAATATTTGCTTCAGACTTCCAGTATTCCCGTATCCACCTATGGCGCCTTGCATCATAACCAGCATCCACCAATTTGAAGCTCGTTGCGCTGATGCTGTCCAGTCAATCCCATCTAGGTCCACCAAAGAGATGGGGATGCTGATGTTGCAGCTTATCACGTGCTTGCATCCCGAACATGACACCTGTGCAATTTTGGGAGCAGTAGTGAAATTATATTGATAAACGATACAATAAGTTATTGCCATTGATATTACTTTGAAAACGTTATACACCTAGTCCCCTAATTTAACTCATCACCACAGAAGACATTTCTCTGTAAAATAGAATTGATGGTCCAATATGATCCTTTAAGAAGGCACAGTGATGTCGAAACGTTGATGTTTTACCCAATACCTTACTGGGAGTTTATAAATATATGTTGAGCAATTTAAAAAAAAAAATAGCTTGCTGTTTATTCAGTTAGTCAGCACCTCTACACAAAATACTTTCCTCTGGGTGTGCACCAGCTTCTTATTCGATAAATATGATCCTTTGACAGCTAATCACTCAACCCAATGCTTCCCTCTAGTGGGTTTCCTATGAATGAGGGGGCCTCTGATATCCCCAATGCTAATAACGGGTCCATTCAACCTGTCAGCCTGGCTAGGGGGAGGGTTAGCTAACCTGCTAAATAGTTGCAAAGGAGCTAAAACTAGTTGCTGATTAGCTATAACTGTCCCTGATGAGATTCAAACACAACCTTTGCGGTTTAGAGACGTTCACCTGATCAACCACCCTGCTTTTGTTTTTTTTTACCTCAAGTAACCATGTCTTATGTAAACATACCAAACGTAACATATACTAACTTGAGCTTCCCGAATGTGCCTCTACTATGTTACGTCTAGTCTATGAGACCAGGCTGCTCCATGTCTTTAGTTGGCCTACCTTACATGACTAAAACCTCACTCGAGATCTTGCATCAGAATACATTTCAGACTGCAGTGAAGGATAACTACTAAATAGAGTATAGAACATTCTGAAGACTAAAACATAGCAACAGATGTAGCATACAATCACTTTCTTGAGTAAAACTTCACTTAAGGCTAAATACATAACTCACTTTGGTGAAGAAAACACAAACAAGAAGAAAGAGAGTTAATATACTGATATGAATAGATATGTTTATTTCCCAGCACTTTTTTTCTGAAACCCTCCAAGAACAAGTAACAGAGAAACATGTATGTCTGAAGAAATAGTGCATGAACACTAGATAATTATCTAAACATATTTCTAATATCTGTACAGGAATCACTACATCAACTACACTAATCTACAGGAGAGGTCAAGCACCGACCATCAGACATCGTTTCAACATGTTTCTTGCCCCTTCAGCAAGGGACCAAAAAAAATCCCAAAAATATTGATCTGCACCCCCCAATCCAAAGGGTTAGTCATTCAACAGAGTTGCCAAGTAATCTTCAAGATTACACCGCGTAATACATTACAGATATAATGGTAAGATTCCTATGTACTCTTCATTGGCTCCCTACCTGTGTAAAAAGACAAATATATTATTTAAAAAAAATTGTTTTCCTGCTTTACATTTGCAGATAGATCTTAGGATGCATTTATTTGTCATTTCAAATAAATAGGTTTGTATGGCGAATGGCACATTTAAGATTTCTTCACTGTTTTTGGAAAATTCTGCATTGAATGAAAAAATAAAAAACAGAATTAAAAAGACAAATTCCTGTTACAACTGACAAAGTAACAGAAAATAAATTGTCTGAAGGGGAAAATACCATTACTAATCTAACATTACTTACAAAAAGACCATATCTATTCAATTTGTGAAACCAAATCAAAAATCAGGATAATTTTTCCATCTTCAGAAAAAAAAAGCACAAGAATAAAATATGCTAGCAACACCAATGTCCACATTTTGCGGATTCATTTCCTCTTTAGAGATACAAAAATGTAAACATTGCAAAATAAATAGTGAAAACGAGTGATACGGGATCTGTGGTTCATGCTCATGATCCCAACAACAAACAAGTCTTTTTTTTTGCTTTTTTACATGTTCAACTTTTTTTTTTTTGCATTTTTAAGTGCAAAAGCATGATGACAAATTCGCTAGAATTCAAGTAACAGAAAAAAAGAAACATACCAATGATACAAATATACTATTTTACAAGTTAGTGATATTCCCAATTTACAAAATGTACATTTATAATAGACAAATTTGTTATAATATTTTGATATGCTCGATTCTGTATAGGTCCTTGTATATGCTTGCCCTCTGGTGGCTGGGGCTTGCATTCTTTCTAGCGGAGGCGAGTTAGTTTGTCACATTCACCGGTCTGAGGGGAGGAGGAAGGGACGAGGTTATGTCACCTCCATTGGTACTGTGGTCTCTGAAATACCGTTCAGCGCAAGTCTCTCCGGTTCGTGATTATCCCTGAAAAAATTTAAGAAATAGTCATTCATTATTCAGATAAAAAGCAAATGGGTATGCCTGGAAAATTAAAAACACATGTACTGTACCAGTCAAAAGAGGAGACGCACGTACTCATTCAAGGGTTTTTCTAATTTTTTTTTACTATTTTCTACATTGTAGAATAATGAAGACATCAAAACTATGAAATAACACCTATGGAATCATGTAGCAAAAAAAAGGAAGTGTTAAATCAAAATATTTTAGATTCTTAATTTAAAAAGGCACTCTCACATCTTTTTTTGCGGGTGCATGGTAACTGAATAAAATGAGAAAAAAGAACCCCGCACGATAGTATTACTGCTTTTTAATAAGCATTACGTATCAGCCTCACGGCCTTCGTCAGGGCTTTTATGAGTTTTTAAATTAGCACCCTTATGTAGACCTAGCCCCACCCACACCCGTTCCACGCATCGAATGGGGTTAGAGTCGAGGGAAAATAAATACGTACTATCAAATATAACAATATGCATTTCATAAATATTCAAATCAAGTGTGTACATAAAACGTATTTAACACGTCTGTAAAACCACAATGAGGACATGACCAAGCAAGTTTTCACAAATCACAGTGTACCGCGCAAGAAAAACATCAAAGTAAATCTGAAATAGGGGTCTAATTCATGTTCAAATTTACAACATAACATACATAGGCATTTCATTATTAAGACCTTTAGGAAATAATGTCAGGAGGGTGAAAATCTAAAAACATTGTCTTTTATTTACTCAAGAGTATTATTAGTATCACCTCCCCTGTCTGATATCATAACTTTCTCTATGCCACAAAATCTTTAAAATAAATACAGGCCACATTGACATTTAATAATTTAGATAACATGGGTGGTGGAGAACATAATGTCATTTATTTGAAACTGTTTTCCTGTCTGTGGGTGGCAGAAATATTCACACTTCATATTGTTGCACTGTGCTCAACCTCTGCATTTATAGCTTGCCATTCGGAAGAGGCCATAAAAGAGCCTGGCTGATTTTCTTTTGTGGCTGGCAGTTGGCATGGACCAATTTATTGCGTAAATTGCGAGCTCTCCTATATACAATAAGTGGTGGATTCTTAAATTCAGCTGGCAAAGCTGGGTGGAGATGATAAAATATGCCAGTGTTTCTTGACAGCATCTCCCACTTTTCGCGAGTTCAAAGTATATGTGGTTGTGAACATTATAGAGTGTTATTTAGCTCTAGTGGCTCTTCTTTGGTCAAATAGCCTTGAGGTATGTTTGGGTCATTGTCCTGTTGAAAAACAAATGATAGTGGAACTAAGCCCAAATCAGATGGGATGGCAGATCACTGCTGTGGTAGACATGCTGGGTAAGTTTGCCTTGAATTCTAAATATATCACAGACAGTGTCACATACAAAGCACCCCCACACCACCTCCTCCATGCTTCACGGTGGGAACCACACATGCAGAGATCAGTTCACCTACTCTGCATCTCACAAAGACAATGGTTGGAACCAAAAATCTCAAATTTGGACTCATCAGACCAAAAGGACAGATTTCCACCAGTCTAATGTCCATTGCTCGTGTTTCTTGGCCCAAGCAAGTCTCTTCTTCTTATTGGTGTCCTTTAGTAGTGGTTTCTTTGCAGCAATTCGACCACGAAGGCCCGATTCACGCAGTCTCCTCTGAACAGTTGATGCTGAGATGTGTCTGTTACTTTAACTCTATGAAGCATTTATTTGGGCAGCAATTTCTGAGGCTGGCAAGTCTAATGAACTTATCCTCTGCAGCAGAGGTGGCTCTGGGTCTTCCTTTCCTGTGGCGGTCCTCATAAGAGACAGTTTCATCATAGCGCTTGGTGGTTTTTGCGACTGCACTTAAACTTTCAAAGTTCTTGCCATTTTCCGGACCTTCATGTCTTAAAGTAATGATGGACTGTCATTTCTCTTTGCTTATTTGAGCTGTTCTTGCCATAATATGGACTTGGTCTTTTACCAAATAGGGATATCTTCTGTATACCACCACTACCTTGTCACAACACAACTGATTGGCTGAAATGCATTAAGGAAAGAAATTCCACAAATTAATTTAACAACGCATACCTGTTAATTGAAATGTATTCCAGGGGACTATCTCATGAAGCTGGTTGAGAGAATGCCAAGAGTGTGCAAAGCTGTCATCAAGGCAAAGGGTGGCTACTATTTGTTTAACACTTTTTTGGTTACTACATGATTCCATATGTGTTATTTCATAGTTTATGTCTTCACTATTATTCTACAATGTAGAAAACAGTAAAACATAAAAACCCTTGAATGAGTAGCTGTGTCCAAACCTTTGACTGGTACTGTATATCAGCAATTCTAAATGAAATAAGAAATTTAAAGGTCTTACCTGGCCATGCTGCTGATGGCAGGCGTCACCTTGGGCACGCGGTCCAGGCTGCTTGTGGCCATGGTGGCCAGCTTCAAGGAAGACGGTGAGGGCCGGGCATTGTGGTGGTGGTGGGCAGGGGAGACAGCGCTGCCGTGGCCCCGGTGATTGGGCAGAGACTGGGGTGTGGTCGAGTGGGAAGCAGGGAGCAGAGGGCCACAGCTGGAGGGGGTCCGACCTGACCTGTCCAACCCTGTGCCGCCCTGGGATGTGCTGGTAGAGTGAGGAGGTCTGGAGGTCCCTGCAGGAGAGGTGATATGACACCGTCAAACCCGAGTAGGCCTATTACCCGAATAAGCACACATCTTAAAATGTGAATTAATGAAGTGGGGTGGTCATTTTGCAATGACTCAACTCCTCTACGGAACCCAACAACAAAATAATATCTGAGAGTAGTCCATAGATTTCAAATGCATGATATATTCTGAAGCGGACCTAAAGGCTGGACGACCCCGTTGACGCTGGTGTTGTCTGGTTTGTTCTCATTGTTGACCTGGCCTGGAGCACTGATCACAGCTGATGCAGCAAAATGGGCGCCGGCCGAGTCAAGAGTCTTTGATATGATGCAGTCAGTGGAGCCAGCAGTCTACAACATAATATAACGACAGTCTTTAGAACAGAACACGGCCAATAGCAGTCATCCAAACACACACGGAGCTGTTTGAAACCTATCAACACATTAAATGAAAAAGCATTCTGCCCCACCGACTGGACTGAAGTCATTAGGAATGCCGTGTAAGGGGTGAAAGACTGTGTACCTGTGTGTTTTGTCGCTCGGGCAGTGAGAAATGCTGCTGGGGAGGAGGAGCTTTCAGCTGTAGTTGAGCCAGCTGCTGTTTCTGCATCTGGGCCAGAGCCTGCTGATGGACCTGGTATTGTTCCTCTGTGATGCCACCTGCAGATACAGGAGATCAAGGCCATCAGACTAAGAGCAACAGAGATAAAAGAGAGACCAATACATATACTATTGGTGGTGTGCACAGCAACGAGGGAGGGAAGATAAGCAGACTGTAATACAGCATCCTTGAAGGGAGGAGGATATGGTGAGGAGATGAAGACTGCCTGCGGTGCCACTCCTTAACACTAGGGGTCAGAGAGAAGAAGCGGCCAAGGAAATTGCAAACAGAAACAGGAGAGAGGCCAGTTCCTCAATATGCAAGCTCCTAACATGCTACAGTTCAGTGGCAGTCTTTCCACTTCCCTGAACAAATAATGTCTGACTGGGAGTTGTGAATCAACCATTCCTGGCAGATCTGAGAACAGTTTCTGTTGAGAAATGTGAGGAAGACCATGGGGGCTGACAGGAAAATAAAACCATAATGTGAAAATTAACAGAAGAACCAAATGTGTTCCACAAGCAATATTATCACAATATAGCCAAGATAGAAACTGTATACAGTTAAATTATGTTTGGTAGTGGCTTGGAAAGTGGAAGATGGACCTTCACTATGGGGTTGAGGAGGAGCTCACCTGAGCCACTGTTCTTGGTGTGGACAAACAGCCCTCCAGACAACCTGTTGTCCATGGAAGGTCTACCTGTCCTGCCTTCCCCACTGCCGTCACCCTGGGTAGACCTAGGTCTGAAAAAGCGCCACCTCAGGGCTTGAATGTTACTCAGAAGGTCTGTCAGGGAGGATGCAGAGCCAGGCATAGTTCGATGGTTCTGTGTGGGTACTTGGGGGTCAGAAAGGCCCTTGGGGAAGGAGGAGCTGAAGACACCTGAGTCTAGCTGCTTCAGTACTCCATCCAGGTCTGACGATGCCCGATCCAACAGGACCCTGAGAGAAGAGGAGATAAATCATAATGCGAGTTAATATTTTATGAATAGACTTAAATCAAAGTTGCGATAAATACCTAACCTACAATATACCTAACCTATAGCATAACTATCTGAACAGAAGACGGCGAAGACAAATATTTCAAAGGAGAATAAGTGGACGCAGTGTGAGAGGTATGCTGTGACGTACCTGCCACCTCGGCCCACTCTCCTACGGGCCAGTCCCACACATCGTTGGGGTACAGAGAGGGCGGTGAGGGACTGACGATGCCGCAGAGCATCCAGCCCTGCCAACTCAGGGTGATCCCACAGGAGCCCAGAGGTCTGGTCCAAACAGGGCTGGAGAGACAGGCAGAGGCAACCGTTACTCATTTAGGCTAGTTACCACAGTGACATACAGACGGGACCAAATACCACCTTAGCCACAGACTAGACCCAATAGCACAATATTACCACCGATACTAATAATGTGTGGAATTGCAAACGAATGCGAGAGAATATACTTTAATTACAGTTGTGATTGCAGTGAGACTCACAGCAAGGTAATGGCATCCTGCTTTCCTTCTGAAGGCAAACGTTCCATCTGGATCATTCTCCTCATCCGGTTCTGATGTTGGAGACTGAAGAAGAAGACAAAAAACCAACACTATAAAATGCACACTTGCAACACAAACTAAATGTCATAACGCATGAACTTCTTCAATATGATATTATCATCAGGACCCTGTTCTCAGAGGTACTGACCAGTGGGTAGTCCTCCTCTCCAGAGCTGTGGAAGTCATACTGTTTAATATCGGCCTTGTTAACGATGTGCTGACGCTTGGCAGGCCTGCCGGGGCGGCACAGAGGTTCCCGTCTGGTGTACTTTTTCTTTGGTCTGACAAAGTCAAAGGGATCCTCGTCCTTCACCGAGACATGGTGGTACCCGTGGTAGGGGAGACCACCTGACTTGTGCGTCTGATAGAGAAAGACAGTGGAGTTAAAGGTCGTTAAGTGTCGGAGCCACACAGACAAGATTTCTTCATAGTCAAATGATCAGAGTGAGAAGAGTTCATTGCTACACTCAATATTTTGAAATGTAATCAGTGTTTTATCCTCCAGCATCTCCCTATTCTGAACTGCTTGATGGTCAAATGTAAACCCCCCCAGGTAAAAGTAAAGAGGTAATGTTATGGTTGATAGAAGCCCTAATATTACCTTGATTTTGATCTCAGCTTTGTGGTTATGGCGGTTTCCGTTGGTTACAGTGATTGGAACTGTGTAGACGGGCTTCTCAGCCAGAGGGGCTGTCACCTCACTGAGGACTTCACCCGTAAAGTCACCCATCTGATATCTACACGGAAACAACACATAAATAATAAGAATACATTAATTAAATATACAGGGGGTGGGGGGGAATGTAAAATAAAATAGGCAGCTGTAACTTGACCATCATTCATATTGACTTGACGGTATTCACCGTCAACATGAAAGAACAGGCCGAGACAAGCCTTTTCTTTCAGCACCGGGACTAGTGTGTTACAGTGTTAGAAACTAGGTGACCTGCAGCCCGCTCCGACAATGACCACTCGGCATGACCTGCAGCCCGCTCCGACAATGACCACTCGGCATGACCTGCAGCCCGCTCCGACAATGACCACTGCAGCCCGGCATGACCTGCAGCCCGCTCCGACAATGACCACTCCGGCATGACCTGCACCTGCAGCCCGCTCCGACAATGACCACTCGGCATGACCTGCAGCCCGCTCCGACAATGACCACTGACCACTCGGCATGACCTGCAGCCCGCTCCGACAATGACCACTTGGCATGACCTGCAGCCCACTCCGACAATAATTACCTGGCATGACCTGCAGCCCACTCTGACAATGACCACCTGGCATGACCTGCAGGCTACTCCGACAATTATTACCTGGCATGACCTGCAGGCTACTCCGACAATTATTACCTGGCATGACCTGTTGCCTAGCCTGCTCTTAACACAGGAAGCTCTGCTGGGTTCCTCCATGCACCACTAGCAGGACACAGGCTACAGGCACACACGCATTGTGAGAAACAAGGCACCAATAAGGCACAGACTACAATCTCACAATGCTTTTAAGGCTCACCTTTTCTCCACCACCTCCAGGGTGAGGTGCAGCAGCTCTCTCTTGCTCTTCTCCCTCCGCTTGATCATCTCCAGGATGGTGACCGTCCGGCTGAACTCCCTCCTCAGCTTCAACATCTTCTCATAGGACGCCTCGTCATTCTTACGGTTCTAAACATCGAGAGACACGGTCAAACAACTATACCAACCCTCAGGATCATCAAGCCTACACAGGGGACCTGAGTGAGAAGGGTACAGAGAAACATAAATGCTTGTATAGCACATTACAGGGGCGACAACATATTGTAGCTAATGTAACGGATGTGAAACGGCTAGCTTAGCTAGCGGTGCACGCTAAATAGCGGTTCAATCAGTGACGTCACTTGGCCGCGGCTTTTGTGGAGCGATGGGTAACGATGCTTCGAGGGTGGCTGTTGTTGATGTGTGCAGAGGGTCCCTGGTTCGCGCCCGGGTATGGGCGAGGGGACGGTCTAAAGTTATACTGTTACACCAACATGAAACAAATCACATGCAACATCATTCAATTAATAATTAAATTGTGCACGGCTCCAAGCCTTGATGGAACAGAAACAATTTTTAAAAGTTTTCCTTTGCAATGGGGCTCCCGAGAGGCACAGCGGTCTGGGTCTCAGTGCTAGACGTCACTACAGACCCTGGTTCGATTCCAGGCTGCATCACAACCGGACATGATTGGGAGTCCCATAGGGCAGCATACCATTTTTTTAAATTTTTTACCATTTTTACACCTTTATTTAACCAGGTAGGCTAGTTGAGAACAAGTTCTCATTTGCAACTGCGACCTGGCTAAGATAAAGCAAAACAATTGGCCCAGTGTCGTCCGGGTTAGGGTTTTGCCGGCATTGTAAATAAGAATTTGTTATTAACTTAATTGCCTAGTAAAATAAAAAAAATTAAATATAAGAGTCGCTACAATAAAGGTCATCACAGACCGAAAGAGCAGCAAATGATCGCCTAATACTGAAACTGCATATAATCTAAGTGCGAGGAGACACTTCAGTCCACGCCACGTGATTCTAATGTCTCACCTTCCTGGTCTGCATCTTCTCTGTGCGTCGTCTGAATGCCACGTAGGCGTCGTTGTTGGTGGAGCCGTCCCTCTTCTCCAACTTGATGAGGGGGATGAGCGACGGGCCCCGGCAGTTCTTCCTCTTCCTCACCCAGTAGTCGTACACTGCCTTCAGGAGGTAGTCATCCTCGTTCAGCAGCAGTTTGGCCTCTGTGATAGTGACCATCTGTGAGAAGACGTGAGATGAAAGTTCAGTTTATTACAATGTTTCCCTTGATTATTTTCCAGCGCAAACACCTCTTATAGCAGCATTACAATCAGGTCAATCTTCTATAAACACAGATAACACAATTGCTGCTGGTCCAGATGGAGGGTGTTATGTTACCTGATTTGTGCTGGCTTTCTCCAATCTGTCCACCATGGTCTCAAACTGTATGGGTTTGATTTCCATCTTGCGGTTGAGTCTGTTGAGGAGGATCTCATCCTCTGAGTCCATGTCATAGTCTGGCTGCTCATTGTCCAGACCCAGGGCTGTGAGAGGACGAAGAGAGGATAAAATGAAGTCAGCAAAGGCTTTCTTGGTGCAAATGCTTTAGTGTAGGGCCTCTAACCAATTACAGTTGGTCGGCTGCTGGACAGATTTCATCTTGTGAAAGTGATGTGGTAACAACTGACATCAATTGTTCTGTAACCTTGGCTAATATGTACTAGCTAGCTGGTCAAAGAGTCACTATTCAGATTTGGCACGCAACCTTTCAGAAACTATTTGATAGCTTGTCCTCTGAGTCAATATGTGTGTTAGAGTCAATATGCGTGTGTGTGTGTGTGTGTGTGTGTTAGAGAGTTGGATTGGAGGGGGTCTAGCCTATAGAGGCTGCTTCCAAGGAAATGCTACTGACGCTGGATGTGGAAGAGCTGTTTGGGGATCCTGAGCTCTCCTTTGTAGAGGCGGTCGTAGTAAGTGATGTTGCTCTCTGCCTCAGGCACCGGGATGACCATGTTCTCCTTTTTCTCCCTGAAAACCGACTGAGCAGAGATGGCCCTCTGGAGATGATGCTCCTGAGAGAGGGAGAGAAATATTCAATTTCTTTGAAACCCTATATTTGCACAATTCAGAAAGCGAGAGAGTGAGACGGAGGAAGAACCAGATATAAAGTGAGTAAGGGAGAGAAAGAATGATGAGATTAACTTAATGTGTTTACTTTGTAACTGACCGGCTCTGTATTTTAAATTAAATAAATCCCATGTTTGCATAGCATTAATGCAAGAGGCTGCCTTTCATATACTGTACAAACGGAGAGCAGACAAGACCGTTTTGTCTGCAAATAACACTTTGTATGGCCTGGGTTCATTGGCAGCACAGCTGCACAGGCAAAACAACAGCGGCTTGCAGCATGGTGATGAAACCTCCTGCAACAACTTGAAAGGTGTTAGGACTCCTTTCATTGCTGTTTGACTGCAGGCAATACTACATCTGCACTGATGTAACAAGAATACAGATCAAAGACAGAAGTAGCTAGCTACCCTGCTAGTCTAACAAGTGGGCCAAGGTTATTTTACGGCGCCTATAGCCATCTGCCACCCACACATCTCCTGTTAGTTACTTAGTAAAGACAGTTAGCTAGAGTTAACCCAAGTTAACTAACCCGTTAGCCAACTAGTATACAATAGTTACTTTATTTGATTACCTACTTCAGACATATACAGTTGGATAAGAAACTCACTGTAAATTAGCTAGCTAATGTTAGCCCAGCTAACTTGTTACGACAACGCACGCCTGTTTGTTATCAATAGCAACCAAGACATTTTACGTAAAATCATTCACGTCACTAGTCGAAGAAAGCGTCACCAATCATACAGAAGCCTCGTTGTTTACGCTATGAGAGTATATATTGGCGTAAAGACCACGATTTACTACGCAACGAGCGTGAAACGAAGGGACCCACAGCATAGACATAACATACGCACAAGACGTTGCGTAAACGCATCAAGAATACAATCGCCCTGCTGTGCACCTGAAATATATTTCTTAAGAGATCTCAATTTTAAAACGTTTTTCTTACCGATTCTTCTTCTTTTTCCATCCCCGTAGGCATTTGGGGCACAGCCCGGTTGATCGAAACGCAGTCATTTAGGTCTGGAAGGTCTTTGTTGCGGTATATGGGGAGAGGTTTGGCGGCGTCTAGCGCTCGCGCTCGGAACGATAGTTTACTCATTGTTGGCCCCTATCGCAATCACATTGAATGCGAAGAAAACATGTATCCCGCCCGAATTCGCTCAAAAACTCGGTATAAATCCACAAGGGACTCCGCTGTTTCCACACTAGAAGGATTCATTGGTTCTCATTCGGTCGAAATTCAATGTGAAAAGCCATTTCTGGTCGCGTTCACATGGATTTAGAAGCTATTTTTCTCGGTTGATCCTCTCCCAGTGCCATGGAAAACATGGCGGACATGTCCACAGCGTCTGAGCAATCCCGACAGCCAGCGCGACACATCCGAAAAACATGGGCCCTGGTGTTGCGCGCGCATCTCATACAACACGCATGAAGAAATCATGTAACATGGTTTTAATGACTATGCATGCAAACGCCACACTTTGAATTTTGCCTGAAGTATTACTTTTTAGTTGTGTTGCAAAAACATATAAAACATGGGGATTGTTCACTTATCCCAAACACTCAGCCCAGTATGCTCAATAACATTTCTGCCATTCATTTCAAAAGTTGCAAAGAGGGTAGTTGAACAATTTACAGATCACTTAAGTGTCCTTGAATATACAATTTACACTGGCAATGTAAAATACAGATGTGTTTGGATTTGAAGTGAATTAGGTTAGGTGTGTTGTAGTTAGTTGCTTTAAGGGGAAACTTTGATAAAAGGACTGGAAGAGATGATAAAAATCACAAACCACAGTTGATAGAATACATACTTTTATTGCAAAATGAATGCAATACTTTGTCAAATTTGTACATCCCTATGGAACAAACACAATGGAAAGATTTTGAACGAAGCATAATAGCCACTTTCCACTGCCTGTAATTTCAGGCACACTTTTTTTAAATGTGAAACATTTCTGCTGGAGAAGCAGAAAGGGGAGATGCTACAGCTGTTATGTATGCAGAAAGATAATAAAAACTATAAGAACCCCAAGTACAAAATATACTTAAATGTTGGTGCCACATCATGTGACTGTTAAAATGCCAAATGACTTAAAATAAAAATGTTTAACAACAAATAAAAATATTTTCACATCATAAAACCAATGTGGGCCACTCAGCTTGTACCATATGTCCTGAAATAAAGATCACAAAATGACATGGAAAAAAACAGTCAATAAAAAGCTAATTCAAACTGTTTTTTAGTTTTTTTTTTTTTTTTTTTTACAAGATGGCAAAACATTTATTCCATATAAACACAATCACTCAAGATCATTGCAGTAGACAAAAAGTTGAAAATGGAAGACCTAAATAATTGTTATGAAATGTAACTCATGATACTTTAATGATAAATAAGCCTCGTATTTTGAAATGGAAGACAGTTAACATGATTTACTTAGTCCATATGAACTAGTGGTGAGCTCTTCATATTTTAGGAGTAAGAGTGCTAAATTAAATAATTCTAAACAAGATGAATATAATGTTGATGACACTCGTATTAACACTTGGTCACCTAGCGATTACATTTTAGGATGCCCTGTTTGTTCTGTTAGAATGAAATACATATGACTTGATATTGTATTTTAAATACAACATTTTTGGACAAACTTATCAAGAACTTTTCAGTTTTACAATTTCAGATTTACCCAAGACTGATCAAATCAGAAGGTTCCCCTCCTGAGTCAGGGTATAAAGTACAGAAAATTAAGTTCACTCATTTAATATAAACATTTAAAAATGTCTTCAGGCTATGGGAATATACACTCAGTTTTGACATGAGTAATAAAAAAACAACACTATATGCACATACACGCATCCAAAGAAATTACACTTCATAAATAAACACAAATATATAAATTCATATTTAAAAACCACTGACTGAATATTTATCCATATATAGGCTGTTAATTTGTTAAGAGAAAAATAGAACACCATAAAGGCTTTTCAGAGTGTACAACTCTTAGTATTATTGCTAAGTAACCATTTTAATGCAATGTAACAAATCTACAAATAAATATGGGATTCATAAATAAATAATAAAGTACAAAAGCAACACAAACAATGTAAATCAACTAAATTAAGGCCACCTATTCAATAGAGTATTAAAAAGGTAAATAATATAAACTAAAAGTCCCAACCTGTGATGGGGCATAGCTTTGGCAGCTGGGGGTTATAGCATTGGATATAAGGCTCAAATCAATGTTCACTCTCATACTGTCGTGGGTCGTTTAAACTTGCTTTTCAGAGCAAACGAAACCAACGCGTATAATACTGATCTCTTCTGAACTGTAAATGTGCAGTTCATCCAATAAGGCATTTTGACACTTGAAAATGACACATTCAAGGGTAAAAACAAACAAACAACAAAAAAACACAAAAGAGCAATGCTCAAATTACATGATTTGCACCATTTAAATATTAACTTAACTTAACTTTAAATTAAACACTAGTGACAGAACCATATATTACAACTGTTAATATTGAATACTCAGAATGCATGTATACAACAAATTTGTTTATACTTTACAATAACTTACCCTTTTTTTTTTAATGAACACAAAACACTCACAATTAAAGTCATTTGGCAGATATAACAGAAAATCTGTATCAAAAATATTCAGAGAAAATACATTTTACTTTGGGAGTAAATATAATTTAACTTAAGAGGCATTTTTTTTAGACTCCTTCCCTTGATGGCTTTTTCTTTTCTTGGATAAAAACATAAGAGAAAGTATTTGCACGTCTCTCTATGTTCAGATAGACCCACAGTGTCTATCTTCAAATCTTCCAGTTTACTTTTCTTGGGACTCTGTATGCCTTTCCAGTAAGAGAAGAACAACCTTCCTGAAAATAGTGTCTGTTGAAGTTCAAATGTTCCTAACCCTTCTGCGGGGTTTGATGCTTAACAGCATGTTTCAATAGATCTGTAGAAAAATGCCTTTATGCTGCTTTTCTTTTGAAAAAAAGAAATCTCTGGCCGCACTGTTCTGTGCAAAATAAAAACATAGAAGAAAGACATGTACATTAGAAAATGAGCATTAGATCGACTCATCTATGATAATACTGAACAATATACACAATTAAAATCACTGAATATAATGTACTGTTTTCCTTTGTCTATTGTACATCTAAAATGCATCAGAAATATTTGTACCAACAATTTCCTCATATGGAAAAGAATGAGATTCTATATAAGGACAAGCTAGCAGTGGATATATCATAGCGATTATTTTGCAGCTAGGTTCCTCCATCCTTTCTTGTACTTCTTTCACTGTCAGTGTCTTGGTGGTGGTCAAGGTGGAAGGGGTGTTGACTAATTGTAGCACCAATCCAGCTGGACTAAGTACCAAGTTGATTTAACAGAGTGGACAATGGTCGCGTCTAATGCGCACAGAGCTAACTAGCTAGCGGTTCCACATCGGCTACAATGAAACCCATTGGCTAGATGGACCGCTACTCAGAAGGCCACTGAAGTAACGGATCCACACATTCACTGTCATCTGGAGATCTTCCTCCTCTTGGGTTTAGGGGTCTTGACTTGTCGTTCTCTCTGTGACATCTGGTGCGCCAAAGAAATTAGGAAATAAAAATGGAACACCATCTTTAGAGACTGTAGACTCACACACATTTGGACACCCGAAGGTCATGTCTAGAGAGAGGTGTGTATATACAGTACACATAACCAAATACTATGAATCTACCCATGATGTTTAGACGTCAGAGTACTCACATTGCCTGTCATCTTATCCAGCTCGCTCATAGCCTCCTGTATAGCAGCTTCTAGGTTGTTATTCCGTTTTCCTCCACTGTAAGAAAGACAACATTTGTATTACTGTATCTGATAAAAACTACAGGAACAGATTTTATATATCTATATATTTTTATTTATTTAACTAGGCAAATTCCTATTTACAATGACGGCCTAGGAACAGTGCCTGTTCAGGGGCAGAACAGATTTTTACCTTGTCAGCTCGGGGATTCGATCTAGCAACCTTTTGGTTACTGGCCCAATGCTCTAACCACTAGGCTACCTGCCACCCCCTAGTTCTATTTCTATCGATCTTTATCCAGTCAAACTTTCGGACGCACCTCAACATTCAAGAGTTATTTGTACTATTTTCTACATCAAAAGTATGAAATTAAACAAATAAAAAAATTAAACAAATATAAATATATTTGAGATTCTTCTTCTTCACCTTTGCCTTGATGACAGCTTTGCATTCTTTCAACCAGCTTCAAGAGGTAGTCACCTGAAATGCTTTAACAACAGTCTTGAAGGAGTTCCCAAATATGCTGAGCACTTGTTGGCAGCTTTTCCTTCACTCGGCTGTCAAACTCATCCCAAACCATCTCAATTGGGTTGAGGTCAGGTGATTGTGGAGGCCAGGTCATCTGATGCAGCACTCCATTCCTCTCCTTCTTGGCCAAATAGCTCTTACACAGCCTGGAGGGGTATTTTGGGTCATTGTCCTGTTGAAAAACAAATGATAGTGGGACTAAGCGGCAAACCAGATGGGATGGCAGATCGCTGCAGAATGTTGTGGTAGACATGCTGGTTAAGTGTGCCTTTTAATTCTAAATAAACCACTGACAGTGTCAACAGCAAAGCACCACCACACCTCCATGCTTCACAGTAGGAACCACACATGCAGAGATCATCCGTTCACCTACTCTGCATCTTACAAAGACACACACGGTGGTTGGAAACAAAAATAAAAATGTGGACTAATCAGACCAAAGGACAGATTTCCACCGGTCTAATGTCCATTGCTCATGTTTCTTGTCCCAAGCAAGTCTCTTCTTATTGGTGTCCTTTTGTAGTGGTTGCTTTGCAGCAATTCGACTACGAAGGCCTGATTCACGCAGTCTCCTCTGAACAGTCAATGATGAGATGTGTCTGTTACGTGAACACTTAGGTGCAATCTGAGGTGCAGTTAATTGCAGATTTCTGAGGCTGGTAACTTTAATGAACGTATCCTCTGCAGCAGAGGTAATTCTGGGTCTTCCTTTCCTGTGGCGGTCCTCATGAGAGACAGTTTCATCATAGCGTTTGATGGTTTTTGTGACTGCACTTGAAGAAACGTTCAAAGTTCTTCAAATTTTCCAGATTGACTGACCTTCACGTCTTAAAGTAATGATGGACTGTTGTTTCTCTTTGCTTATTTGAGCTGTTCTTGCCATAATATGGACTTGGTCTTTTACCAAATAGGGCCATCTTCTGTATACCACCCCTACCTTGTCACATCATAACTGATAGGCTCAAACGCATTAAGGAGGAAAGAAATTCCACAAATTAACTTAAGCCACACCTGTTAATTCATATGCATTCCAGGTGACTACCTCATGAAGCTGGTTGAGAGAATGCCAAGAGTATGCAAAGCTGTCAACAAGGCAAAGGGTGGCTACTTTGAAGAACCTCAAATATAAAATATATTTTGATTTGTTTAACACTTTTTTGGTTACAACATGGTTCCATGTGTGTTATTTCATAGTTTAAGTCGTCACTATTATTCTACAATGTAGAAAATAGTAAAAAATAAAGAAAAACACTTGAATAAGTTGCTGTGTCCACTTTTGACTGGTACTGTATATATTGTTTATGAAATATACTCCAGTCTGAACTTAAACAATTAAAACCAGGTAGAAAGTGTGTAGAAATAAGAATACACGTGTATATATATATTTTTTAAATGATCTAACCTCTGGACATATTTTCTTAAATCACAGTATTTTCAATATTTATTAGCAGCGCTATTTAGCGGATTTGGTTGATTTTGTGG
Organism: Oncorhynchus tshawytscha; assembly: GCF_018296145.1. Classification (NCBI taxonomy): domain Eukaryota; kingdom Metazoa; phylum Chordata; class Actinopteri; order Salmoniformes; family Salmonidae; genus Oncorhynchus; species Oncorhynchus tshawytscha. The sequence goes on from NC_056454.1 coordinate 42,146,602, forward strand.
TCTCAAACTAGTGAGCTTGACATTCTTCATCAAGAATATGGGAAATTGCAATTATTGATAATGAAAAGGTGTGACTGTTGTTCTCATTATGTAAATTGGTGCATTTACTATCAACAATGCATTAAACCTAGTTGTCCAGATTTTGGGCATTTTGGCTAAACAAATAATAGCAATGTGAATATTGGGGTGTGACAGACAACCTGGTTCAATTTGCGTCCAGAGACTAAACCAGTTGAGAACCACTGATTAGGGTAAGTAACTTACTTTCTAGTTATTTTGTTTGCTTTGTGTAGGGTCTCCAGATCCTCTGTTAGTGTCCTCTGGAAATTGTCTGACTCTACCTGAGGGCAAGTAGAAAAAAACATTACCAAAACACTGACCGGGAGAATTAAACCAAAAACTTGAACAAAGGATCATCTGCATGAGAGTGTTAAGGCAACCAAGTGAAACCAAAAGAACATTACCCTGTTCTCAGGACAGGAGTTCTAAATGAGTTTCCAGAATGACTTGTGTCTAAGCAATGACTTCATTTAACACTCAATAAATCACAACAATTCAACTTCAATAAAGCCTCATTCTCTTATGACTAACTGGCAAGCTTCTTTAATTAAACACACGACAGAGAATTCAACAGTTTTCTAATTAAAAAAAGAGGCAGCATTTTCTCCTACCCTTCCAAACTGCTTTCAATTTCTGTTTTACTCAACACAAGGGGGTCAGATTTATTCAAATAGCTGTCCACACACAGGCCTATAAAAAGGATGGGTGTGGCATATTCATCCACCATTGCATATTATATGGAAGGTCAAACTAGGCAAGAAACCAAACTGAAATAACACCTAGTCCAAATGTTAGCCTTAATTAACGCATCACATTAAAAAATATAAAAGCAGATTCCCCAAATCCCAAATTGAAGAGCCTGGACAGTAGTTTTGAAAATAATAATAATAATAATAATAATAATAATAATAATAGGCACAATAGGCTGTAAATAAATTCAAGCAATGGATGTCGACAGAAGTGAAAATGGCTAATTCTTTGGCATCTCTGAGGCCGTTGGCAGTGCCACAGAGCAGAAAGAGTTTTTGAATGCAGAACACCTGAGTTGTTCTCTTTCCCTGCCATGCTCCTTGTGAAGAATATAATATCCTTCAGGGACATGCCATGCCTAATGTCTGCACATTTTAAAACTCCTCTCTTATACAAAGCATTATCAAAAGGTATGGTGCACAACAGTAGTAGCAGCAAAAGTGTAATGTAAAATTGTGTTGAAACTAAGGGTGGAATTGTGGCGGAGACCTCCACTTCCTTATGTGCTGTAGTCATGTGACCAATCATAATCACACAACACTGACAATACAATAATCTCACTTTGCCCTGTATGCTGTTCACCATCCCAAGGGAGTACATGTGCCCCTCGCTCCCCATCTTGCCTGGCCATGGAGGGAAGCCTTTGCCCTGGCCCCAGAGCAGCTCTCCCGGGTAGTGGGTCTGAGTTCTTGGCCTGTGGTGGAGCTGGAGCCCCTCACTGGAGGAGGGCGAGTCCCCAGGCCTCAGGTCCTCCTCGCCGCTCAGGCTCCCGTTCAGGTGCCCATTGTAATACCTGTTGTAGCAGTGCCCGTTGAGTTGGCCGTCGAGTTGGCTGTTCAGATGTCCGTTGAAGAGGCTGGAGTCCTTGGTGAAGTGGCCCTCTGGTGGGGACAGGCTGGGGTGTCTGGGTCTTCCCGAGGTGTGATCCCTACCGTTGCCGTTCATATGGGCATACATACCACTGGGGACTTGCAGTGGTGTTTGATCCTGGGGGCCTAAGTGGGCCTGACCTTTGGGCCTTTCTGGGTAGGTGCCGTTTCTGCCCTGGGCTAAGGAAAGCAGTTGGAGGGGCTCGTCATCATGCCACAGACCAGCCTGCTCCTTGGCCGCCACCTCTCCGTCCCATTGTCTTCTCTGGGCTCCACGTCGAGGCGAATGGAATCTTGTAGGAGATTCCATGGCAACGGGGGAGAAGATGTTGTTCCGTTCAGGGGTCTTCTTGCGGGGCCGGCCCACCTTGGGATGGTGTCGGTGCTCCGGCACTGGCTCCCGATATGAGCGGAGGGGGCCGGTGTGGATGACAGAGTTGACCGCATGGGAGAGGTCAACAGGCTCGCAGACAACAGTAGCAGCGAAGGAACTGCTACCACCCGCTGATGTAATGACATTAGACGTGCTCTTGCTGGCCATGCCCATCGCTTCCCTGTGGATAGGATCAATAACTTCTCCCCCACCACTGTGAAGGCCCTGAGGAGACTGGTATTCTCGATGACTCTCCTGGAGGCAAGGGGCACTGGGTTGGGACATGGACATAATCCCCGGTTGACTCATCATAGCTCTGTTGGGCTGTGGAATCCTCTCAGGCAAACCCCCCTGTAACAAAAAGAGAGGGAGAAGGGCTGTTATGTTGACAGTAATCAACAATAATCATCCTTAAAAATACAACACTAATCCAAATACACAGAAAGTAAGAGAAAATAAGGCTGAAACAGACCAGGAACACATCAGCCTGAACACATCAGCCTGACCTGGAATCTCTGAAGGAGGCTGTTCATGGGGTTGGAGGCAGCACCACCAGGGAGAGGGGCAACAGGATGGGAGCCCTGGCTCTGGAACCTGTGGAGCTGCTGGCTCTGTATGGAGTGACGACCCAGACCCTGAACAAGCTGTTGCTGTGTATTGGCTTGGCTGCTCCTGATGAGAGACTGGAGACTCTCCTCTTGGGCCTGCCTCAGCTCACAGCTCAGAGAACTACTGACCTCAACTGTACAGGGAGGGAGAGAGAGAGAGAGAGAGGTGTGAGAGATTACAAAGAAACAGAAGAGGGGTGAGAAAGTTGGGAGAATGAGGAGTGAAGTGAGGGATTAGGTGTGTAGAGGGAGATCTGATCATGAGTGAAGTGAGGAAGGGAGAGTCTAGGGAGATCTGATCATGAGGTCAACACCGCTCCAAGCTAACTGAGGCTTTTCCAAGATAAGCAAACACTGAAGTCTTGAAACTTGGCAAACTACAGACAACAACTGGAGACCTAACAAACGGACTCTGTGACGATCACAAAAAGCAGGGGATTCTCTGAGAGGAAGTAGTGAAGGGGGGGGGGTCACTTGGGAATAGCACAATTACTCCAAATAAGCCAATTACCTGTGGTAATTGGAAGAGGATGTGTTGAGATACAAAGAGACAGTAAAAGAGAGTAGTGTGGTCGTAAAAACAAGCCCAAAATGTACTCCCATTTACTTCCCTTGATTTTTTGAGGACTTGATTGAACAAATACGAAAGAAAAAGGAAACCGACAAGACAAGTGAGAAAAGAAAACAATGTTGTTGAGATGAAAACCAAAGGGGTCAACTGGGGTTCATTTGTGCTTTTCCTGACTACACACTGACTTCAGACCAAATATAGGTGTTTTAGATAAGATGGCCACTGACTCTTAAATCAATCAGGATAAAAAATTTGAACGTAAACTTCTAGAACTCGAGCCATATGCCTAGATGGATATCCATACATTACCTCAAAACTGTCAGCAAGGGTATGGTGTAGAACAGGAGAAGTAGTCAACAATAGCAGTCAGTGACAACATTAGGAGTCTATTGCTATTGAAATAAAAAGGTTCATTTAACAAAAACAGATGACAAACCTCAACAAAGTAGCCAGTAGCCACCATGATCCGCTAACTTTGACGGTTTCGGAGGACATTTGCTGAATCCACAGAGCTTGGACAGGAAGTGAATGTGATCATATGTGTGGAGCTCCTGTATCGAAACAGAAATGCATCCATGTTTATGGATGTGTGGCACATCTCTCACTGTAAGGGCATTGGCTTGTCCAGGTGAAAGTGCTCCCTACTCTCTGGCAGATAGCTAGTGACTAGACACTACTATGAAAGTGTATAAAATACAAGATTCCACCTACTGTAATTAGCTTACGCTAAAAGGGTTCATCGGTCTAGATACATTCGACTCCTGATAATTGCACATCAAAAGGAAATGCAATTTCCCTTCAAGGGGAGTGCTTCTCACTAGTCCCAATTCAAATTCTTAATTTTCCTCGTGCCACCACCTGCTATCTGCATTCACAACAATCCTTAAGCTGTTGCATACATCAGGAGTGGACTGTACGTCATTTAAATCAGACTAGGGCTAAGAGAATGTGTCAAGACTAAATGCCATAACTAAGCTTCACTTTACTACGTATCACTTCAGAATAAAATGACAGAGACAATAAGTATATGGTGGCAGAGCTGGTATCCTACTCATCGACCCAACTACCTACAACCATTAAGATTAGAGCTGGGGTGATAAACCAAAAATGATCCGACACCGACCATACCGATCACTTATCGCAGACATTTTTGCTGATATCATTCATTGCAATAAGTAACCTATACTAGAGAAATGTGAAGATTGAAATGAAGTAAGTTCTCTAACATAGGTGATTGTTAAAGAGACAATGGATGGCTACAACCCTCAAACTAGTAGTAGTTTAAAGAATAATAATAATAATAATAATAATAATAATAGTGTTGGTTCACATTGTTATAAACATATCCTTTGGTTTATCATTATGGCATCAACTCAGGCAATCTATAACCATATGGATTTTTGTCCATATCGCCCAGCTCTAATTAAGATCAAATCCCAATCTCAGTAATTCAGATTAAATATTACATTACTTGTTTACTAGAACCACTGTTCTCATTTTCCATGACCCTCTCGCCCATCCTTCGCTCTCTAAGAGCAGGACTGTAGGTTACTAGAGGCTAGCTCCAGGACACAGACATTAGCCAAGAGGACGCACACAGCCGTCTGATACACGAACCAGTGACGCGTGGCTAGTGGCGCTTCTTGGGCTCTCAGTCACAGACTGTCACCCGTAGCAATGCAGAGGCCTGGCTGCAGACCACAGAGGACATAGCAAGGAAGTGCATTCCACAACACTGAGGTCTCTCCACTCACTGTCTAAAGGCTGATTACAATGACACAGATAGAAAGTAGGCCTATTGTTTACAGTAGAACAACTTCTAGCATAATACTTGATCATCTAACTTGGTGAGTCATTGTTATTTGGTCTTCTATCATTTCATACAATGAGAAACACACTTGATCATAATAGCCAAGATGGGAGAGTTGGGTTTCAGGTCAAAGCATTGCTGAAAAGATGACTTAGTTGAGCTGAAAATGGGTTAAAGAAATTAGAGCCAAAACAAACAAAAAAAAGCACAAACAATAAGGCCTGATATGAGAAATACAAGTTGAAAAACATCAGAAATGTTTTATCTGCCTGCTTGTACAAAATGTTTGCCTTTAAAAGAGGTCTTGCACAGGCTTAAAATACTTCACTTTTATTTGGCTGTGCAGCAGAAAATGTTTTGCAGTCAGCTCAATGTTGAAAGCTTCTAAAAGAGCACAAGTGACAAAGACGTCAACAAAATGAGATTGAACTGAATGAAAAGGACAAAGAGTTATGTAAAGAAATAATACAAAATAGTCTTTTTTTTTGTGATCATTGTAATAAAGTAGGCTAATTAATGTACACTACGTTAAAAAAGTTTGGGGTCACTTAGAAATGTCCCTGTTTTTTTGTAAATTAAAATAACATCAAATTGATCATAAACACAGGGTAGACATTATTAATGTTGTAAATTACTACTGTAGCTGGAAACGGCAGATTTTTAATGGAATATCTTCAAAGGTATAGAGGCCCATTATCAGCAACCATCACTCCTGTGTTCCAAAGGCACGTTGTGTTTTAGCTAACCCAAGTTTATCATTTTAAAAAGGCTAACTGATCATTAGAAAACCCTTTTGCAATTATGTCATCACAGCTAAAAACTGTTGTCCTGATTAAATAAGCAATAAAACTGGCGTTCTTTAGACTAGTTGAGTATCTGGTGTATCAGCATTTGTGGGTTCGATAACAGGCTCAAAATGGCTAGAAACAAAGACCTTTCTTCTGAAACTCTATTCTTGTTCTGAGAAATGAAGGCTATTCCCATGCGAGAAATTGCCAAGAACCTGAAGATCTCGTACAATGATGTGTACGACTCTCTTCACAGAACAGCGCAAACAGGCTCTAACCAGAATAGAAAGAGGAGTGGGAGGCCCCAGTGCACAACTGAGCAGAAGGACAAGTACATTAGTGTCTAGTTTGAGAAACAGACGCCTCACAAGCCTTCAACTGGCAGCTTCATTAAATAGTACCCGCAAAACACCAATCTGCTGTTTCCAGCTACAATAGTCATTTACAACATTAACAATGTCTACATTGTATTTCTGATCAATTTGATGTTATTTTAATGGACAAAAAACATGCTTTTCTTTCAAAAACAAGGACATTTCTAAGTGACCCCAAACTTTTGAACGGTAGTGTATATCCAATTATTTGTAACACTACAACAAAAACTATACCAGTTCTCCATAAGGGCGCACAATAAATTACTGCCCTTCGCTTAACCACAAAAACGTGTAGGTAGAGACTATTGACTTGATTTTATGATTCTATGATTTTGCTACACACTTAGGATATGAGGACAAAAAAAGTCAACAAAATCAAGAAACAGCTGCTTACCTGACTTAGAGAGGGCTTGGACACTGCCATTGGACATCATGGGAGGCAATCCTGCCCTGCCTCTGAAGTGGGGGTTGCATTGCACCTGGGATGGTTTCTGATAATGTCCAAACTGCTGCTGCTGGTGAGAGTTTGGGTTGTCCTGCATTGACCCCATGGCTGCATGTTGTCTACCACCGTAACCCAGCACCCCAACGTTCCCAGCTAAGGCGGGATCCTGCATTACGTTCATTGGCCCGTTAAACTGCTCCGTGTTTAGACCTTGGCCTGAAATCTGACCTTCGTTGTTCATGTTCTGGAAGAAAGGGACCAACGTTCTGCCCTGGAGCTGAGGCCCCCGCAAGCTCTGCTGTAAAGCTGACATATGAGGCAAAGCTTCCTCCAAGAAGGGAGATTTGCTGGATCGGGCTGGGCTGTGGCCCACGTGGCTTGGCCCATTATGGGCACTCTGGTGGCTCATGGACTGGAGTAGCTGGGCCATGGAGGTGTTTGGGGGCAGGCTACCCTGCTGAAACATTCTCCTCAAAGGCTCTGGAAAGCTAGCCGAACTTGATCCTGAGCCACCCATTGGATGTTTGAGCACGTCGAAAGCCCTGTCATTGTTGACGCCACCACCGCTGACATCATTGGACAGTTTCCGCTTGCGATTCGCCTCTCTCTGCTGAGCCATACCCATAAGTTTGTCTCTTAATGCTGCTCTTCCGGTTTGAACCTCGCTCGCCAATGGCCCAGGATTAGGTAGATATCGCTGGTTTAAAGTGCTGTGTCCATCTAGGTTCCCACCTCTGCCTCCACCAACCAGTCCTGGGTGTCCCAAACCGCTGCCACTGTGAGCCTCTGTGCCTGCAGCCGCTGCGCTGTCGGGATGTTTGTTTTGATTCACTAGCTGTGCTTTGGCTGCGGCTGACAGAAGACTGCTGGCTGGGAAGGAAGCAGGATTCTGCTGATCTAGCATCTTGTTAAGGGGCATTCCCACCGAGTGATTCCTTTGAAGGACACTATCAGAACCAGGAGCTGGAGGGCACATGGAGTTGGAATGCCTGCTTAGACTACTTTTCATCCCCCCTGGCAGGTAATTGGGGTTATCGTTCAAGTGATGGAGTTTGTCCATCTTATATGAACTTGGCGGCATTGCAGGTCGAGGGGACCCCAAGGAGGCCCGAGGGGACCGGGGAAGTGGCTTTGAACCCCCACAAGGAACCTGGAGCCCCGTGGGGTGAACGAAGCTCCCATGTTCAGAAGATCCGGAGGAGCAACGTGAACGGTGGGGTGACTCCTCCATCCTGGCAAGGACAGGCCCAGCCATATGTACCGGGGACACAATAGGCGAGGACGAGACCGATGAAGGGGTAGGGTGGTGCTGGACCCTCTGGCCATGCCCAACATGTCCAGACTTCCCAGTTGGTAAAGGCAGGTTGCTAGGCAAAGGGACACTGGTAGGGGGGATGTTTACATTCATTGGTGGTACCTGAGAATGGGCATTTGACACTAAGGGACCCTGACTTGGAGCCTTGCTTGGAATGGGGTCCAGGATACCAAGAGGGTCCATCTCAGAGGAGGGAGGGAGCTGAGACAGGGACAAGTGCGACTGTGGGTGTGGATGGCATGCAGGCTGGAGCTTATGTTGAAAGTTGTTGTGGGGGAAGCTGTAGAAGGGCTTCTGCATATTGGGGCTTTTGGCATTGACAGGTACATTAGTCCTTCCTGCTATGGCACACGAAGGCTGGGTGGCCGAAGGCGAGCCGTGGAGCAGAACACTAGGTGGTGAGAGAGGTGTAAAACGATCACCGTTCATAAGGGCAGAGCCTGGGCTGCAAGCTCCATGAAAACCAAGCATGTTGGGCTCAGGACTCCCCAGAAGTTCAGTCCTTGGGGAGGGAGTCCCATCACCATAATGCTGCGAGCCACATGAGGTGGAGGAGGAGGGGCTGAGCAGGACACTGTGGCGGATACGATAGGGAGACCGTTGTTGGCTACAGCGATCACTTCCCACCAGTCTTGTCCTGCTGTAACCAGAGTACGGATCTCTCTGAGGAGAACCCAGTTCATGGTTATAGTACCGTTGACCAGGTATTGTCATCTTGTTGGGTGGACCATCGTACATATTGTTCTTTATTGCTGGATGACTCATAGGACCCACCGTCACCGAACCTACAAAGCAGAGTAATATTGTTCATATTAGTAATCTCAGTTAGTAGTCATCTTAGTTTTGTCACGTTGATATTACAGATCAAAATTGAGATGATTCTGAGTGACTCACTCAGCATTTTCCATTCTGAACTTGCAACTACACAAACAGTGCTTAATTGACAACAGACACCTTATATTTACAGCAAACAGTTAGATAACAGCAGATAAGCAGACTGAACGTTATGGAAATATAATCTAGCTGATATGTGTATGCATGTTCAGACAGTGTCACATTTTTGCTTCTCTTTTATAACACAAAGCTGACAGGGCACAATGCAGCACAGCAGCTGTAAAAAAAAAAATGCTGCACGGAACAGAGCATTTCTGACAGAGCTGATCTCAATCTGTCATAAAGATATTGTCTTTCATTTTAATTTCTCCATGGCATATGGAAAATTCGGAACAAAACTTGCTGAGAATGCACAGATGCTCACGTCATCATATCTAGTGACACCCCACTGGAGGGTAAAAGCAATTGAATGGCAATCGTCATCATATCTAGTGACACCCCACTGGAGGGTAAAAGCAATTGAATGGCAATCAAATGCTGTAAGATATTGAACTTCATTATCAACCAATAAAGCTATATGAATGTTTGGATTGTTATAATATAAATAATAATAATAACAATAATAACAACCATTTAGCAGATGCTTTTATCCAAAGTGACTTAGACATGCGTGCATACATTTCACGTATTGCTGGCCCCGGAATCAAATCCACTATCGTGGCGTTGCAAGAGTCAACTGAGCTACAGAGGACCAGGGGGCAAGCTTGCCTCTCAAATTGAGAAACAACTTCCACATACCAGTGCCACTACCGTGACTAGCCAGAGCCAGCGAGGGGTGCAGTGACTCCATGTTCCTGTGCAGTGTCGCCGTGGCAATGATCTTCCTCTTGTGGATACACAGCTTGGTGAAATCGGTATCGGCTCGTGCATCCTCAGCCATCCTATGCTTGACCGCCGCCCCGGGGTCAAAGCTGAATATCTGAGGGGGGGGGGGAGATGTTAGCGTGTGTAAGTGGCTACTCCTATAACATATGTGTCACCTCTCTTCTCCAACCCTGGCTACAGTTAGAAGTGTGTTAGTGTTCAGTAGCATGCGCAGTGTGTTTTCCCTTGAACTTTATGACCCAGCTACCAGGAGTGGCCCTATCACACACCCACAAACATCTCCTGGCTGGCTCACCTCGTGAACGGTGAGAGGACACTCCAGGCCACACTTGCAGGTGCCATCAGTCAGCAAGTAGCTCTTCACCTGCTCCAGACAGGCTAACACAGAGCCACTGGGACTGGAAAGTGGAAGAAGAGAAGTTCTGTGACTGACCAACATTAACGGCATACAGTAGCACAACCATACAGTAGCTACATAAAGACAGTCTGCATCAGAAATTGCCCCCTATTCCCTAAAGTGGTTCTGGTCAAAAGTAGTGCACTATACAGGAAATAGGGTACCATATGGGACACATCCATACACATTCAATTATATCAAAATGGCCTGGATAAAGTCAAATCAGGCACAGCAAAAGAAGCAAAGCTCACAAAATATGGGAGGGCCACATTACCATGACAACAGCTCACCTCACAATGACAACAAGAGTGTCATCAGCTTAAAAGGCTTGTTTCCGGAGAAACAAGCATCACACCAAAAAAATATCTTAATGAAAGGGAGTGAAAAGTGGCTGACGCGTGGAGAATTATGGTGCCATAAAACACAGATCCCGACAGCGTTTCACAGTTTTTCAGGGGACACAATTTTCTCTGTATAATACAGTCACTGTTCTCAAACATGCTTCCCCCCAAGGCCATGTAGCCCAGATCTGCCCACCAGAAAGGGCAGATGAAGAGGGAGGGAGGGTGGCAATACTAGAAGGTGTTATCCTCGACTGGCCCTGGTATTGAAACGCTTCTCTTCACTACAGCTCATGGACAGACAATATTGATAATAACCATCATGTCAAAGAAAATTTGGAGTCACGCAATGTGGTGTATAGTCCTACCCACTTAGACTCAGGAAACCACACAGTTTATTAGACTACAGATAGAATAAGTTATTAATAACTTCTTATGGATAGGGGGCAGCATTTTCACGTTTGGATGAAAAGCGTGCCCAGAGTAAACTGCCTCCTACTCAGTCCCAGATGCTAATATATGCATATTATTAGTAGCATTAGAAAACACTCTGACATTTCTAAAACTGTTTGAATGATGTCTGAGTATAAAATAACTCATATGGCAGGCAAAAACCTGAGAAAAAAAATCCAACCAGGACGTGGGAAATCTGAGGTTTGTAGGTTTTCAACTCAGCCCCTATCGAATATACAGTGGAATATGGGTCATCTTGCACTTCCTAAGGCTTCCACTAGATGTCAACAGTTTAGAACATTGTTTCAGGCTTCTACTGTGAAGGGGGGCTGAATGAGAGGTGAATGAGTCAGAGGTCTGCCAGCAGTCTCAGTCTCGTGATGCGTGGTCATGAGAAAGTTACCTCTCGTTCCTTTGCTTTTCTACAGACATAGGAATTCTCCGGTTGGGACATTATTGAACATTTATGATAAGAACATCCTAAAGATTGATTCTATACATCGTTTGATTTGTTTCTACGGCCAGACATTTCCGCTGGACTTGCCCGTGCCTCGCGAGTTTCGATTTGTTTACCAAACGCCCGAACAAAAGGAGGAATTTGGACATAAATGATGGACTTTATGGAACAAATCAAACATTTATTGTGGAACTGGGATTCCTGGTAGTGCATTCTGACAAAGATCAAAGGGACATGAATATTTATAATGACTTATGTTGACTCGAACATGGCAGATATATTCTTGGGTTGTGTATGTCCTCTGAGCGCCATACTCAGATTATTGCATGGTTGGCTTTTTCCGTAAAGGTTTTTTGAAATCTGACACAGCGGTTGCATTAAGGAGAAGTATATCTTTAAATCTGTAAATAACACTTGTATCTTTTATTAATGTTTATTATGAGTATTTCTGTGATTTGATGTGGCCCTGTGCAAATTCACAGGATGTTTTGGAGGCAAAGCCAAATGTAAACTGAGGTTTTTGGATATAAATACGAACTTGATCGAACAAAACATACATGTATTGTGTAACACGTTGTCCCGGGAGTATCATCGGATGAAGAATATCAAAGGTTAGTGATTAATTTAACCAATATTTCTGCTTTTTGTGACTCCTCTCTTTGCTTGGAAAATCGCTGTATGCTTTCTGTGACTAGTTGCTGACCTAACATAATGATATGTTCTGCTTTCGCCGAAAAGCTTTTTTGAAATCGGACACTGTGGTTGGATTAACGAGAATTATATCTTTAAAATGGTGCCTAATACTTGTATGTTTGAGAAAATTGAATGATTAGATTTCTGTTGATTGAATTTGGCAGAACCCCAATCCTAGACAGGTTAAAATTCACTGGGTGGTGAAAGTGCATGGTGATGAGCTTGATGTTGCTTTCCAATAAATATTGGGGGTCTTATTCTGGTGACATGATCAGATGCTTGGCTGCCATTTGACAAATAAAAATATTCTCGCTCTTATCCATCATCTCATCATGTAGACTACTCTACCCACACAGCCTACCCGCACTGTATCATCAAGATGTTGGCTCGAGCGTAGGTGCCCAGACCAGAGCGGTCAGATACAATTAGGGTTGCAAAGGGTCAGAAGCTTCCCTGTACATTTCCAGAATTTTCCCAGATTTTTTCCATGGGAAGTTAAGCCCGGGAATTGGGGAATTTTGCTTAAATTCATTCAAAAAAACTTAACTTATAACAGTGAACCTTTTTTGGGATACACATAAGGCAATTCTAGGTCTTGTGGCATATCTTGGTTAAACTATCCTCATTTAAATGGAATTGCAACCCTCTGCATGCACAGTGCATTCTTCCATCACATGTGCAGTGTACTCTTCCATCACATGTACAGCTGATTCTCAAGATCTTGCACACTAATGAGATGCTATTGAGCTCACACTACTAAACTGTCTGAGCCAAGTTTTGATTACAATACTGGGCGGGGTGAATATATTTTATATGACCAACATGTTTTTTTGTTAACTAGAAAACAGTTGCCTACAGCAAAGTGTGTTTAAATCATGTCTAACTTGTTAACAATTTCTGCTAGTTAGTTACCATGTGAGTTTTAGCTGGCTTGAGCCTGCTAACTGAGGAGTGTTAATTCACCTGTTTCCATATATGTTTCATTTTAAAACATTTATCTTACAAAGAAGTTGTTTAACTGCTTAATTATTTATCTGTACATGGAATTGTATTTGGGTTTTTTGAAATTCATTTTTTTCTAATCTTTACAGAAAAAGCACTATCTGATGTGGAGACATTTCACTGCAGCTAATGTAGAAGGAAAAGCTGTGTACATGTGCAAATACTGTGCCAAATCATATGTGAAGAATGCAACAAAGATGCAGAATAATCTGGCCAAGTGCATAAAGTTCCCTCAGCACTCACAACAAGCAACCTCTGACAAAAGTCCCTCTACTTCTATTCGAGGTGAAAATGATGAATCAGAGACCTCATCGATAGCAACAGTCCATGGTCCTCCTGGAATCAGAAGTTTATATGACTCAATGGAGGAATGTAGTCAGAGAAATGCTGATGAATGTCTTGCTCGAGCTATGTATGCAACTGGTTCACCTCAGATGCTCACAGAGAATGTGTATTGGAAGAGATTTCCGAATGTTCTTCACCCAGCATACAACCCCTCCAACCAGACATGCTTTATCTACTAATTTGCTGGATGCCGAGTTCAGAGTTCAAGTGAAGGTCAAGCAAATCATAGAGAAAGCAGACTATTACAATCATCTCTGATGGGTAGTCGAATGTTCATGGGGAAAGAATAATTAACTACATCTCCACCTGATTTCTACAAGCGCACAAACAAGGGACAACAGGCACACCGGTCTCTACATCGCAGATAAGCTGAAAGCAGCCATTAATGACCTTGGACCACAGAAGGTATTTGCACTGGTGACAGACAATGCTGCAAACATGAAAGTTGCTTGGTCTAAAGTGGAGGAGTCCTATCCACACATCACACCCATTGGCTGTGCTGGTCATGCATTGAATCTGCTCATCAAGGACATCATAGCAGTGAAAAGCAGCAATCTACCTCACCAAGCAAAGTGAGAAGAATAAGAGCACCACATTGAAGCTGCCCAGCAACACCTGTTGGGGTGATGTTGTCATGTTTGACAGACTCCTGGAGGGAAAGGAGTCTATCCAAGAAATGTCCATATCAGTCTTCCGATATGGCCAGTCCCATCAAGATGATCCTCCTGGATAATGTATTTTTGGAGAGAGTGGTAAGCAGCCTGAAAGTCATGAAACCTATAGCAGTAACCATTACACAGATTGAGGGAGACAATGCCATACTGCCTGATGTAGACTCTGCTTGCAGATGTAAGATAAGAAATCAGTACTGCCCTGCCCACTTCACTGTTGCTCTAAGCAGAGGAAACTACAGTTCTGAAATACATCAAAAAGCATGAAGACTTCTGCCTGAAGCCCATACACCTCGCCGCTGCGTACATGTTGGACACCAAGTATACTGGCAAGAGCATCCTGTTTGGTGCAGAGATCAACAAGGCCTATGGTGTCATCACTATCATGTCTCACCACCTTGACCTGGATGAGGGCAAGGTTCTTGGCAGTCTGGCGAAGTACACTTCCAAGCAAGGGCTTTGGGACGGAGATGCAATATGGCAGTCGTGCCAACATATCTCATCAGCCACCTGGTGGAAGGGACTTTGTGGATCCTCAGAGTGCAACTGGTCCTTGTTTGGGAACAAACACACAGCAAAACACGCAACAGTCTGACAAATACAAGGTTTGAAAAATTGGTGGCCATCCGGGCAAATTTGAGGCTTTTTGAGCCTGACAACGAGCCAATCTCAACAAGGTTGGAAAGTGACAGTGAAGATGAGGCCTCAGTCTGATGTTCAAGAGGTGGACATTGAGGACTTCCAGGAAGAATACAAACAAAATTAATTAGCATATTTTCCCACAGAAAGTTTCCACTTCTGAATATTCCCCAAAACATAGATACAATTGCTATTTAATGCAAAAGTTGACACCCCACTTTGGTTCTAAAATCACCATCACCCACTAACTAACTTGTTTCAAGGTCATGCGCACAAGTACAGTGAAATGCCTATCTTGTTAGCTCTACGCCCAACAATACAGTAGTAAACAGGTAAAACAAAAATAATAAAGTAAGTTACATTTACATTTGAGTAATTTAAGCAGACGCTCTTCTACAAAGCGACAGAGTAGTCCGTGCATACATTTTCATACTTTTGTCATACTGGTCCCCTGTGGAAATAGAACCCAAAACACTGCCGTTGGTCAACCAACTGAGCTACACAGGAAAATAAGCAAGCATACTATATACTGGGTTAGTCCATTCCAGTACCATATTCACAATGTGCAGGGATCCTGGAGTGATAGATGTAGATACACTATATATACACAAAACCATGTGGACACCCCTTCAAATCAAATTAATTTATAAAGCCCTTCTTACATCAGCTGATATCTCAAAGTGCTGTACAGAAACCCAGCCTAAAACCCCAAACAGCAAGCAATGCAAGTGTAGAAGCAATAAGTGGATTAGGATATTTCAGCCACACTCTTTGCTGACAAGTGTATACAATCAAGCACACAGCCATGCAATCTCCATAGACAACATTGGCAGTAGAATGGCCTTACTGAAGAGCTCAGTGACTCAACGTGGCACCGTCATAGGATGCCACCTTTCCAACAAGTTAGTTAGTCAAATTTCTGCCCTGCTTGAGGTGCCCCGGTCAACTGTAAGTGCTGTTACTGTGAAGTGGAAACGTCAAGGAGCAACAATGGCTCAGCCATGAAGTGGTAGGCCACACATCCTCACAAAACAAGTGCTTAAGCGCATAGAGCGTAAATACCATCTGTCCTCGGTTGCAACACCCACTACAGAGTTACAAACTGCCCCTGGAAGCAACGTCAGCACAAGAACTGTTTGTCGAGAACTTAATGAAATGGGTTTCCATGGCCGAGCCACCGCGCACAAGCGTAAGATCACCATGCGCAATGCCAAGCGTCGGCTGGAGTGGTGTAAAGATCGCCGTCATTGGACTCTGGATTGATGAATCACCCTTCCCCATCTGGCAGTCCTACGGACTAATCTATATTTGGCGGATGCCAGGAGAGCACTACCTGCCCAAATGCATAGTGCCAAATGTAAAGTTTGGTGGAGGAGGAATAATGGTCTGGGACTGTTTTTCATGGTGCGTTCTAGGCCCCTTAGCTCCAGTGAAATCTTACCGCTACAAGACATTCTAGATGACTCTATACTTCCAACTTTGTGGCAACATTTTGGAGAAGGCCCTTTCCTGTTTCCGCATGACAATGCCCCTGTCCACAAAGCGAGGTCCATACAGAAAGTGTATCTTGAGATTGGTGTGAAAGAACTTGACTGGCCTGCACAGAGCCCTGACCTCAACCCCATAGAACACCTTTGGGATTACATTGTTGGTCCTGACGTCAGAGTGCGCAGCTGAACACTGTATACTGGAAACCACTCAGTTTGTTATTTTAACTAAAACATAACCAATCTTTGTTAAACATAAATACCAAAATAGTTTTTTCATGGATTCTTAAAGTCGTCTTGAAAGAGCCGCGAACCAAGCTAAGCTGCTAACGTTAGCCATCAAGCTAACGAAGTTAGTCCCAGATGAGTTTTTCCAATGGAGACGCGCTCCAGCAGGTGTATCTCACTGATCAAAAGTAAATGAATGGTTCCAGCGCTGTAGGAGCTTTATTCCTCACCAACTTTGTTCTGGGAAAAACTGGATCACTCAGAGTTCCATTGCAGCAAGGATTATAGGCTTGAGGTGACCATCTGATCATTTAATCATCTGCAGGTAGCCAGCCTTTTCAATTGTATATAGAAACTGGGAAATTTGTTTATTCCATGTGGAATGTTGTTTCACACTGCTATGCTTTTCTCCGCCA
Source organism: Oncorhynchus tshawytscha (assembly GCF_018296145.1). Classification (NCBI taxonomy): domain Eukaryota; kingdom Metazoa; phylum Chordata; class Actinopteri; order Salmoniformes; family Salmonidae; genus Oncorhynchus; species Oncorhynchus tshawytscha. The sequence goes on from NC_056454.1 coordinate 42,163,413, forward strand.
ATGGCTTGACGCCTACCTGGTTTGTGAAATAAAAATAAAAAATAAATGTTGGATGAATCTCTGAAAAAGTAAATTAATGGTTCCAGTCTTGTTGTTTATCATTATCCGACTGGCTGGTGTTGCCCAGAGTTTACCTTTTCTCGCCAATGGCTTCACCGTTTGTGCATGGGAGCTTGTTGTTTATCATTATCCACTGGCTGGGAGCCCAGTTCTCTCACCAGGGGAGCCATCTCTGCCTCTCCTCCCCCATCTGATAGAGTCGAAGGAGCACAGCAAGAGGAGCATGGCAATCGTCACGTCACGAGCCGCGGAAGCCAAAAACATCAACAAAAACATCTACAAAAACGTCTACATTCCCAAAGAGAGGTCCGGAGCGGATACAAATATTGAATTGTTTCGCCGCGCTGTAGCCTGATCTTCCTACACCTTCGTCGCTGGGGGTACCTGTGTCTGCAGCCGCTGTGCCTACTCCTACGATTTAGAAGTCGACGTTGGCAACCTTTCATCCCTACTCTGGATCAAGCGGGGCGTCTCCATCTGTCTGGAGGCCTGCACCATCCTGTGAAAAGTGGGAGTGGGCAGATTTCCTTGTCCTTCTCGCCAGCTGTGATTTTGGGCAGCTCCAAGGTAAGAAATGTGACTGTTCCTCGTGCAAAAACAGTGTCCTATCCCAGAGCTCGAGTAAATGACAATACTAAGCTGCTCCTGAACTTACTACGCCAGGCCATCGATTCTATCGTAGTTTTGGTGGGTTTTAATGACATTATGAAGGGCAGCTCTGAACAGTTGAAACAGGATTTCAAAGAGCTGATTGACTATCTGCTAGACACTAATAAATGACCCATCATATCTGGCCCTGTGGCCTCTCTGAATCATGGCATTGAACGCTTTAGCAGGATTCTTTCTCTTCACAACTGGCTATGTGCAGCTCAATGGGTATAACTTTTGTTGACAATTTCAATACCTTTTGGAAACAAAACACATTTTATAAGGAGGATGGGATCCACCCAAATTATTTGGGTTCCTGAATCCTTTCACAGCATTATAAGGCTGAGTTGAGACAATGACTTCAATGCCCCAGCCCAGTTAATCCCTACCATTGTGTCGCTGAGTCATCATAATGCTTTAGCAAATGTACATTATACCAGGGGAATAGGTAGACAATGTAAGTAACCTGATTTATGTCCCCCTAACTGCCCTGAATGACTCTGCTGATCCTACCGCTATTGTATGCAGCAATCACGTGTCTATGAATCAGATTTATGCTGTTAGAAATGAGCCGGTGTGCCCTAGTTGGAAGTCCACTGTGTACAGCTCACCCTGCACTAACACAAATAACATGAGAATATCTACTTCTGCTAAGCTTCCCAGTAGAGCTAAGAAAACAAGCAAGCATCCCAGAAAAGTGGTCAAAATATCCCACGTTAACATATGTAGGTTAACCTCTTGAAGCTAGGGGGCACTATTTTTATGTTTGGGAAAATAACGTTCCCAAAGTAAACTGCCTATTTCTCATTACCAGATGCTAGAATATGCATATAATTGACATATTAGAATAGAAAACACTAAAGTTTCCAAAACTGTAAAAATATTGTCTGTGGGTATAACAGAACTGATATTGCAGGCGAAAGCCTGAGGACAATCCAATCAGGAAGAGCCTCTTATTTTGAAACGTCTGTGTTCCTATGCGTGCCTGTCCTCCATTTAAAGGGATATCAAACAGATTCCTTTTTCTATCACTTCCTCAAGGTGTCAACAGTCTTTATACATAGTTTCAGGCTTTTATTTTGAAAAATGAGCAAGAAAGATAACATCGAGTCATTGTATGGCCGGGTGCCAGCAGCGTTTTGCTTTGCGCAACAGAGTTTGGGCAGCCATTGCCTTTCTCTCTCCTACTGAAAGACAGTTGCGGTTGATATATTATCGATTATATATTTTAAAAACAACCTGAGGATTGATTATAAAAAAACATTTGACATGTTTCTGTGGACATTACGGATACTATTTGGAATGTCTGTATTGTCGAGACAGCTCTTTCCTGTGGATTTCTGAACATACCGTGCCAAACAAACGTAGGTATTTTGGATATAAAAATAATCTTGATGGAACAAAAGGTACATTTATTGTGTAACTGGGAGTCTCGTGAGTGAAAACATCCGAAGATCAAAAGGTAAACGATTAATTTGATTGCTTTTCTGATTTTCGTGACCAAGCTACTTGATGCTAGGTGTTCATAATGTTTTGTATCGATAAACTTACGAACGCTTGGATTGCTTTCGCTGTAAAGCACATTTTCAAAATCTGACACGACAGGTGGATTAACAAAAGGCTAAGCTGTGTTTTGCAATATTGCACTTCTGATTTCATGAATATAAATATTTTTTAGTAATATTATTTGAATGTGGCGCTATGCAATTCAGCAGTTGTTGATGACAATTATCTCGCTAAAGGGATGGATAGCATCAAGAAGATAAACTATAGTGTTTTGGCCACTCAGTTAGGACATCTACTTTGTGCAAAGACTAAGTTGACTGTGTCTTTAAACAGCTTGGAAAATTCCAGAAAATTATGTCATGGCTTTAGAAGCTTCTGATAGGCTAATTGATATAATTTGAGTCAATTGGAGGTGCACCTGTGGATGTATTTCAAGGCCTACCTTCAAACTCAGTTCCTCTCTGCTTGACATCAACGGAAAATCAAAAGAAATCAGCCAAGACCTCAAAAGAAATGATACACCTCCACAAGTCTGGTTCATCCTTGGGAGCAATTTTCAAACGCCTGAAGGTACCACGTTCATCTGTACAAACAATAGTATGCAAGTATAAACACCATGGGACCACGCAGTGGTCATAACACTCAGGAAGGAGACGAGTTCGGTCTCCTAGAGATGAACGTACTTTGGTGAGAAAAGTGCAAATCAATCCTAGAACAACAGCAAAGGACCTTGTGAAGATGCTGGAGGAAACGGGTACAAAAGTATCTATATCCACAGTAAAACAAGTCCTATATCGACATAACCTGAAAGGCCGCTCAGCAAGGAAGAAGCCACTGCTCCAAAACCGCCATAAAAAAGCCAAACTACGGTTTGCAACTGCACATGGGGACAAAGATGGTACTTTTTGGAGAAATGTCCTCTGGTCTGATGAAACAAAAGTAGAACTGTTTGGCCATAATGGCCATCGTTATGTTTGGAGGACAAAGGGGGAGGCTTGCAAGCCGAAGAAAACCATCCCAACCGTGAACCACGGGGGTGGCAGCATCATGTTGTGGGGATGCTTTACTGCAGGATGGACTGGTGCACTTCATAAAATAGATGGCATTATGAGGCAGGAAAATTATGTGGATATATTCAAACAACATCTCAAGACATCAGTCAGGAAGTTAAAGCTTGGTCGCAAATGGGTCTTCCAAATGGACAATGACCCCAAGCATACTTCCAAAGTTGTGGCAAAATGGCTTAAGGACAACAAAGTTAAGGTATTGGAGTGGCCATCACAAAGCCCCAGCCTCAATCCCATAGAACATTTGTGGGAAGAACTGAAAAAGTGTGCGCGAGCAAGGAGGCCAACAAACCTGACTCATTTACACCAGCTCTGTCAGGAGGAATGGGCCCAAATTCACCCAAATTATTGTGGGAAGCTTGTGGAAGGCTACCCAAGTTAAACAATTTAAAGGCAATGCTACCAAACACTAATTGAGTGTATGTAAACTTGTGACCCACTGGGAATGTGATGAAATAAATTAAAACTGAAATAAATTATTATTATTCTGACATTTCACATTCTTATAATAAAGTGGTGATCCTAACTGACCTAAGACAGGGAATTTTTACTAGGATTAAATGTCAGGAATTGTGAAAAACTGAGTTTAAATGTATTTGGCTAAGGTGTATCTAAACCTCCGACTTCAACTGTACATGTTTCAAGCAGACCACCATAGTCCCTGTGCCCAAGGAAGCGAAGGTAACCTGCCTAAATCATTACAGACCCGTAGCACTCACGTCGGTAGCCATGAAGTGCTTTGAAACAGGGCTGTAGTGGAGCGGGTCGAGAGTTTCAAGTTCCTTGATGTCCACATCACCAACGAACTATCATGGTCCAAACACACCAAGACAGTCGTGAAGAGGGCACGACAAGATTATTCCCCCTCAGGACACTGAAAAGATTTGGCATGGTTCCTCAGATCCTCAAAAGGTTTTACAGCTGCACCATCGAGAGCATCCTGACCGGTTGCATCACCGCCTGGTATGGCAACTGCTCTGCATCTGACCGTAAGGCGCTACAGAGGGTAGTGTGTACGGCCCAATATATCACTGGGGCCAAGCTTCCTGCCATCCAGGACCGATATAATAGGCAGTGTCAGAGGAAAGCCCATAAAATTGTCAGAGACTCCAGTCACCAAAGTCAAAGACTTTCTCTGCTACCGCACGGCAAGCAGTACCAGAGCCCCAAATCTAGGACCAAAAGGCTCCTTAACAGCTTCTACCCCGCCAAGCCATAAGACTGCTGAACAATTAATCAAACAGCCACCGGACTATTAGTGACCCCACCCTCTCCATTTGTTTTGTACACTGTTGCTACTCACGGTTTATTATCTATGCATAGTCACTTCACCCCCCTACATGTACAAATTACCTCAACTAACCTCTACCCCCGCACACTGACACGATACCAGTACCCCCTGTATATAGCCTCGTTAATGTTGATTTTATTTCATTTTTTAACTTTATTTGCTAAATATTTTTCTTAGCTCTTCTTGAACTGCAATGTTGTATTCAGCGACAAAGTTTGATTTTGATATTTCCACCTTATTCCCATATTTTGCTTTTGCTTGTTTGATGACTCTGCAGAGGTCATCGGTGGACTTCTTGTACTTGTTCCTTTCCTCAGCAGTAGCCTCAGGGTTGTGATCGGCAGCCCTTAGCGCCATCCTCAGTGTTAATCCAGGGCTTTTGATTGGGGAAGCAGAACATCTGCACTGTGGGGACAATGTCGCTGATGCATTTCCTAATGAAGCCAATAACGGAGGTGGTTCGCTCGATGTTATCGGCGGATTCTCAAAACATATTCCAATCAGCGCTAGCAAAGCAGTCCTGTAGCAAAATATCGGAGTCTGGTGAGCTTCTGCTTGTAAACAGTAAGCAGGAGTACAGAGTCATGATCTGATTCGCCAAATGGTGAATGAGGGAGGGCCTTGTATGCATGCCTGTGGGTAGAATAACAGTGGTCTAGGAATGTATCACCCCTAGTCAGAAAGGAGACGTGTTGATGGAAGTTGGGCATCGCGTGTCTTAACGTGGAATTAAAAATCACCGGCAACCAGAAAAACAGCATCCACATACAAGTTTTCCTGCTTGTTTATAGCATGTACAGTTTGTCACGTACCAGCTTGCTGTGTGTGTGTGTGTGTGTGGTGTGTGTGTGTGTGTGTGTGTGTGTAAACTAGTTTGTTAAGTGCCAGCTTAACATACCCAATGAACATATAAGACAACTTTGGATTTCACCCCATCTCCAAATCATTTGGTTTGGACTGTTTAAGTTTTACAGAGTGAACTTCTCCTCTCACTTCGGCCATGCAGCACGCCCAACAAAGGTGATTGCTGTCCTCGTTATAAAATTATCACCTTTTTCCTGTATATCGAAAAATGACCATATAGACATTTATTAAAGCCTGAACCTGAACAATCAAAATAAATCGTATTGTAGGTCCCATTCAGCAGGTAGCCTACAGCAAGATGAGTGTTGTCCCCGGTAACTTCCTATTATTCCTGTAAAACACCATTTTCAATAGTGCATAATTACACAGGCTTTATTAGTGGAGTGACAACCTAATATCGCGCAAGCAATTTTAACATTTGAATGCTGAAGATGCCCGCAGAATAGATGTGCAAGATTAGGAACATGCCGCCTACCTTGCGAAGCTGGGCACATTGTGTAGTTTGTTTAAGGCTACTGATATTCCCTGGGGTTGTTCGGCATGCATAATGACTTGTTTATCAAATGACTGTCAACACAGTTACAGTTCGACACTGAAGGAAAGGACGCATCAGTTGTGACAAAATATGAGGTCTTTTTGGAAGGTAGAAAGTACAAATGTGAGCAAAACATTTGAGTAAATCAGAGGTTCGTAACATTTGAATAGATTTTCTGACAGATGCTACATTTGGATCGTTTTGGGTTCCGCGGACTGATCATAACTTTTTATTTTATTTATTTATTGAACTAGGCAAGTCAGTTAAGAACAAATTCTTATTTACAATGACGGCCTACCCCGGCCAAACCCTATCGGCGCTGGGCCAATTGTGCGCTGCCCTATGGGACTCCCAATCACAGCCGGTTGTCACACAGCCTGGAATCGAACCAGGGTCTGTAGTGATGCCACTAGCACTGATATGCAGTGCCTTAGACCGTTGCGTCACTCGGGAGACAAAAACACTTAAACATGTCAAATCGGGGACCGATGATTTTCAGTGAATCGTTACATGCCTAATGACAAGCATCTCTGAGAATATAAAATAAAAGGACAATCGAAAAGGTGTGGGCCTAATATGCAAATAAAAGTTGTCTAAAAAAAAATCTGTTCAACAAACACATTTCAAATGGTTACAGACAGTTACATGAAAATCTTCCTGTAGAATGAAAGAAGTCATTAGCCTAAATTCTGATTGGGCAGATGGGACCCAGGTTAGTTTAAATACAGGTAGAGTAGGTCTTACCTTATGTAGACAACCCCGCTGTGGGTGATCCTCCGCTGCCAACCTATAGGGACTTCAGCCGGGGGCTTCCCCTCAGAACACAGACCTTCATACTTCTTTGTTCTGTTCATTGTCCACTCCTTAAGTCCGCACAACTACACCCTTGCGATGTGAGATATCACAAGTCTGTCAGAGAGCTCAGACTAGTGTGCATCATCCTGGGGTCTCTCAGGAGTGAACTGACCGAGCAGGATGTGCTACAACAGCTTCGCTGGTTGGAACTGCCAATCCCACCGTTGCCTGCCTCTTCTGGGACAGGTTCACTGTGGAACCAGACCTTTGAGGCCCTTTGTCCCCATCCTGTTTAATGTCGTCATGTTTAAAATCACCATTTTCATCCATGTTTTTGTGAAGAGGCCATGGTAACCCGTGGGAGATCCTGCCGACATTGACATGGGTGACCTTTAGGGAACTTGAAGTAGAGCTGCCCAGGCGACCTCTCTCACAGACCAATTTTTCACTTTCAGTTCACAGAAGCTGATATCGGACAAATCTGGATGGATCTGGTGATCAATGGTGATTAAGTGAGCTCTGGCTGGTACTAACTGCCGCTGGCACCTTAAAACTCCTCATGTTGCAGGTTATGTCAGCGTTACATCATCCCAGAGAGGATAATGGATTAAAGCAGCCACTGTCCCATACATTCCAACCTGTAAAACAAGTAAAAAGTAACACCGTCAAATTTTACGACAAAAAGCTTTTAGATTATATATTTTATAGTCTAAATATATTTAATAGTCTAAATACTCTCAATGAGTAGGAGGAGCTCATTGAGAATAATATTTCTAAATATTTCCCACACAAGACAGGCTTTGCAGAACTTTTACATAACCCAAAATAATGTTAAATCAGTTGTGCACGTTTAAAAATATATAGTTTTTCCTCTAAGAAAGAAATCGCTCTTCAATGTAATTAGGACTAGTTGTAGAAGTCACTAGCGGTAGTTAGCTGTATGTGGAGTGAATGGTCACAAAATCATGATGGGTTGAATGCCATTGTTCCAGGCACTGACGTGACTCTGAATACTGCTAAGGCTTAATGATACCGAGTCGCCACGGCAATGGCCCAGTCGACCTACCTCCCATCCCCCTTTTTAATCAAGCCCTTCTCTGGCCAATACCTTAAGAGATCCGTTGTGGCAATAGGATGGGAATATTCCCCCTGTGTATCCACAGCCATTTCTAGGTGGGTGGATTTGGAGGACAAATATATTAGACTTGATTAGCTATATTTTAATTTTTGTTGTTTAATTTTAACAAAAGTCTTGCATTTTGTCATCTGAATGGTCAAATCTGTCTCCATCTCTTGTGAATTCTCTTGCTGAAATAGTGGGGGTGTAAAGGTGACAGTTGGCCTCCCAGGGGCTGAAACACTCGATAGCCCTGTGTGTCTCCTGGGCTGTGAGGTGCTCGTCTTCACCGCCAGGCCTGTCAGACCGACAACTTATCTGTAACTCTAGGGTGAAATAAAAACAGCAGCACTTTGATATTGCATTACAGAGTGTGAATCACGCTCGCTGTGCATTTTCTGTGACGGATGACTCATCCACACAGCCGAGCGTGTATAGAAAACGCTGGTAATTAAAGCAAGGGTGCCTTCCTTCGCCTAGATACCAATACAAAATGGCTTGGTATTAAATCAGAGCGCACACACACACACACACACACACACACACACACACACACACACGATTGAGAGCAGTGGTAGTGCCACTGTCACAGACACCCTTGGGATATGTCTGAAAGAGGACAAACAGAACAGCAAAGGCCAATATTCAAATCTGATTGTTAGCCTACCATCATCGTGCCATCCTTTATTTTCACAGTTGACTGAAAGCCTGCACACAATGTCAAAAATAATCACAAATATGGACTGTAAAGAACAAAACAAAAATTTGAAGGTGTGTAATTCGAGGCTTTATCGTGTTTTACCCTCCACAGTATGTGTGCCTAAAAGCCAGGCACATTTGTAGAGCATGATAGGCTACTAGACCCACGTGATAAATCAGACATAAAACACTGCATGGCTCGCCACTGTTCCACCACCGCTCCATAGCTTGGAGGGAAACAGAGCGAGTTGAAAAATAGGCCAGGCTCTCTTGGATGCAAGGTAGCTGTCGCAAAAGGGGGGACGGGGGACTTCAGTGTTAGATTCAACAGCTTCAAATATTTTGGCAGTGTGGAGTTCCAGGAACACAGTATCTCTACTTGTGATATCGTGAACAAACAATCTAACTCCACTCCAGATGAGAAACAAAAAAAAAGAAGATTGACCCATTGTATTAGAACGACATGTAAATGAAGCCTAAGTACCCATACAGCACAATAAAAAATATATTCCCTGGATAATAAAATGGAAATCAGGTACACTGGGCCTTAGTGCTGGGCAATATGGCCAATCATATCACACTATTTTTTTCATTGACGGTATGAAGCTATTTGACGGTTCAAATTCATTCTAAGTGGTTTTAAAAATGGGCTTTCTCCATTCTGATTGCTTTATACTGTTCAAACAAACTACAACCAAAAATAGTAAGACATTGCTGAAAGTGAAGTAGTCTTATTTGTAGAACAACGAAATACTAATTTTGTAGCCTCAAACTTGGGTACTCGATCAATGGTTGCTATTTCTATAGTTATTTGTTCAATTCCAGCCTTCACCTTCCATATTTTCCTTCAATTTCTTAATTTCCTGCACAAATTTGTTATAATTTAAACACTGTCAAGTGCATTTGGTCTTAGTATGCCTCTATACAATAAAGAATATCAGAATATTAATCACCATCATCATCTTTGACCATGTACTTTCGGGTTAATTTGCAGATCTTAATAAAAGGGCAGACGGACGATTTCTGGGGGTCTCTACTCTGAAGTTGTTGACTAGTTGTGCTAGCAGTTCTCAGCTGTAGCAGTTTTGTACTGCCGATAAAAACGGATTATTGCAAGAACTACGGAATCATTTAATTAAACAAAATGATGTTAGAATGTAAAGTAAAACTCCACACCGGAGTGTGTATCAATACCGGTATAGTAAAATGCAGTATACTTTTTAAACATTTTTTATTTTACCTTTATTTAACTAGGCAAGTCAGTTAAGAACAAATTCTTATTTTCAATGACAGCCTAGGAACAGTGGGTTAACTGCCTGTTCAGGGGCAGAACGACAGATTTGTACCATGTCAGCTCAGGGTTTTGAACTTGCAACCTTCTGGTTTCTGGTCCAACGCTCTAACCGCTAGGTAGCATACTAGCGATGTAGCGATTAAAATGTTTAAGACGCAAGTGCATAGATCCGAGGAACCCAAACCGATCCAAATGTAGCATGCATCGGTCAGAACATCGATTCAAACATTATAAAATCACTGATTCACTAAAATGCTTTGCTCAAATTTCTTTCTACCTTCCAAAAAATATCTAATCAATACCTCTTTTGTGATAACTGATGGGTCCTCTCCTTTAGTCTTGAACTAAGCAAGTAACTGTGTTGATAGTCATGGAAGGAGGTGTTTCACTCAAAATCTCACGATTCATGGCCCCATTCATTCACACGGATCAGTCGTCCTGGTCCCTTTGCAGAAAAACAGCCCCAAAGCATGATGTTTCCACCCCCATGCTTCTCAGTAGGTATGGTGTTCTTTGGATGCACCTCAGCATTCTTTGTCGTGTTTGGAGGACGAGTTCAGTTTTTACCAAAAAGTTATATTTTGGTTTCATCTGACCATATGACATTCTCCCAATCTTCTTCTGGATCATGCAAATGCTCTCTAGCAAACTTCAGACGGGCCTGGACATGTACTGGCTTAAGCAGGGGGACACATCTGGCACTGCAGGATTTGAGTCCCTGGCGGCGTAGTGTGTTACTGGTGGTAGGCTTTGTTACTTTGGTCCCAGCTCTCAGCAGGTCATTCACTAGGTCCCCCCGTGTGGTTCTGGGATTTTTGCTCGCCGTTCTTGTGATCGTTTTGAACCCACGGGGTGAGATCTTGCGTGGAGCCCCAGATCGAGGGAGATTATCAGTGGTCTTTTATGTCTTCCATTTCCTAATAATTGCTCCCACAGTTGATTTCTTCAAACCAAGCTGCTTACCTATTGCAGATTCAGTCTTCCCAGCCTGGTGCGGTTCTACAATTTTGTTTCTGGTGTCCTTTGACAGCTCTTTGGTCTTGGCCATAGTGGAGTTTAGAGTGTGACTGTTTGAGGTTGTGGACAGGTGTCTTTTATACTGATAAGTTCAAACAGGTGCTATTAATACAGGTAACGAGTGGAGGACAGAGGAGCCTCTTAAAGAAGAAGTTACAGGTCTGTGAGAGCCAGAAATTTTGCTTGTTTGTAGGTGACCAAATAGTTATTTTCCACCATAATTTGCAAATAAATTCATTAAAAATCTTCATCTTTTTAAGTGGGAGAACTTGCACAATTGGTGGCTGACTAAATACTTTTTTGCCCCACTGTATGTAATTTGCTAGATTATTGTTATCCATGCACTAGAAAATGGTGTTTTACAGGAATAAACGAAAGCTAATCTGGCTATAGACCTACCTTCTAAATGGGGCTTACATTAGATTCTATTTTGATTGTTCAGGTTCACCATCAGCAACTTTCCACATTTTGTAACGTTACAGCCTTATTCTAAAACATATTAATATTTTTTGCACTCAGCAAGCTACACACAATACCCCATAATGACAAATTGAAAACAGGCTTTTAGAAATGTATTTAAAAAAAAATTAAAAACTGAAATACCTCATCTACATAAGTATTCAGACCATTTGTTATAAGACTAAATTGTGTTCAAGTGCATCCTGTTTGCATTGATCATCGTTGAAATGTTTGTACAACTTGGGAGTCCACCTGTGGTAAATTAAGTTGATTGGACATGATTTGGAAAGGCACACACCTGTCTATATAAGGTCCCACAGTTGACAGTGCACGTCAGAGCAAAAACAAAGCCATGAGATCGGAGGAATTTCCCGTAGAGTTCCGAGACAGGATTGTGTTGAGGCACAGAAATGCAGTATTGAAGGGTCCCCAGGAACATCATTATTCAATAATTCTTAAATGGAAGAAGTTTGGAACCACCAATACTACTCTTTCTAGAGCTGGCCGATCGGCCAAACTGAGCAATCAAGGGAGAAATGCCTTGGTAAGGAAGGTGACCAAGAACCAGATGGGCACTCTGACAGAGCTCCAGAGTTCCTCTGTGGTGCTGTGAGAAGCTACCAGAAGGACAATCATCTCTGCAGCACTGCACCAATCAGGCCTTTACGGTAGAGTGGCCAGACGGAAGCCCGGTGGTGGCAGCATCATGCTGTGTGGATGATTTTCAGCGACAGGGACTGAGGGTCTAGTCAGGATTGAGGGAAAGGTGAACAGAGAAAAGTACAGAGATCCTTAGTGAAGAACATTCTGGACCTCAGACTGGGGCGTAGGTTCACCTTCCAACAGGACAACAACCCTAAGCACACAGCCAAGACAACGCACGCAGGAGTGGCTTCGGGACAAGTCTCTGAATGTCCTTGAGTGGACCAGCCAGAGCCCAGACGTGAACCTGGTTGAACATCTCTGGCGATACCTGAAAATAGCTGTGCAGCAACGCTCCCCATCCAACCTGACAGAGTTTGAGAGGATCTGCAGAGAGGAATGGGAGGAACCCCCCAAATACAGCTGTGCCAAGCTTGTAGTGTCATACCCAAGAAGACTCAAGGCCTTAATCGCTGCCAAAGGTGCTTCAACAAAATACTGGGTAAAGGGTCTGAATACTTATGTAAAATGTGATATTTACATTTTTTTTTTTTACTTCTTATAAATTTGCAAAAATGTACAAAGACCTGTTTTTGCTTTGTAATTATGGGGTATTGTGTGTAGATGAAATAGTTTTTTTCCCCCTCAATAAATTTTAGAATAAGGCTGTAATGTAAAAATGGGGAAAAAGTCAAGGGGGCTGAATACTTTCCCGAATACACTGTATATTCATTGGCTATCTAATAGTGGTAGTGAGGTGGTAGATGCCTAGTCTCACTTACGACTCAGCTCAGGTTAGGGCTGGGCGATAGTCTAAAAATGATCACGCCCCCCAAAAAAAACATTGGCGATTCACGATATACAGCATATCGCAATGTTTGAATGCTGCTGCCACAGTTCTAAAACAAAAACAACTTTCTCCCTTGAGGTTAACAGTGTAGACTAGTATAACTTCTTTCCCCGCTGTCGGTGGTCTTGAAGGCCTTCCTTTCTCATACCTAATCACACACAAACTAAAATGTCCAGTAACGTATAAGGCTGTCGGATGAATTTATCCAGCGTGACACCGCACTGGAATTCAACCGCATGTTTTCATAAGCAGTTGTCATTTGAGCTTATCATTGTAAACACTGGAGCAGATTTCTGATTCTGCCCAATAGGGCTGGGCTGTATATTGTGCATCTCACAAAATGGACAAAAAAAATAGGTGAAACTTTGGATCTGTGTTTATTCTATAGTACTCTTGGGGGAGTAAACAAAAAAAGCAGACTTAAATAAACAAATAAAAAGCGTTATGGATGTTACATGAAATGGACAAGCTTTTTGGGGAGACTGAACATATTAGCAAAAGTCTGAGTCTTACGTCAATACATAGGATTGCCATTTCAAAGGCTTGGCTGAACACAAAAACAATCATTTTTAAAAGATAGTAATTTCCATTATTAATTTAGAAAGTAAAAACAACTCACGGATGTTACATCCTCCATTACAAACGTTACAGAGTCTGAAATAGACATCCACATCTTAAAAACTCCAATGTTGACACAGTCCTAAAATGTTTTGTGTGTTAGCAGTCAAGAAATTGGACATTCAAGAAGCAAAGTGTCACCGGTCAGTCCTTACATTGATATGAAACAGCAGAGCCCTCGTTTCATCAGTATCCATGTTATCTACACTGAGTGTACAAAACATTAGGAACACCTCTTTCCATGACAGACTAAAAGCAAGTGAATCCAGGTGAAAGCTATGATCCCTTATTGATGTCACTTGTTAAATCCACTTCAAATCAGTGTAAATGAAGTGGAAGAGAAAAGGTTAAAGAAGGATTTTTAAGCCTTGAGACAAATCAGACATGGATTGTGTATGCGTGCCATTCAGAGGGTGGACATCCAGCCAACTTCACACAACTGTGGGAAGATTGAGTCAACATGGGCCAGCATCTCTGTGGAACAATTGACACCTTGTAGAGTCCATGCCCCAATGAATTGAGGCTGTTATGAGGGCAAAAGGGAGTGCAACTCAATATTTGGAAGATGTTCCTAATGTTTCGTGCACTCAGTGTATAGTTCCAGTGGGTATTAGATAGAACGTTGCAGCCGTGCCCGTGGGGAAAACAACTTGTAGTTACCTAGGTTACCCCATCAGCTCACAGCAAAAACGTGACCTTTTTCAAAATGCAATATTCTTGTTGTCTGCCTGTTTTAGTCAATTACAAAATGACATTCAATAAAGAGGTGTGTGTATACACACACACACACACACACACACACACACTGCTCAAAAAAATAAAGGGAACACTTAAACAACACAATGTAACTCCAAGTCAATCACACTTCTGTGAAATCAAACTGTCCACTTAGGAAGCAACACTGATTGACAATACATTTCACATGCTGTTGTGCAAATGGAATAGACAACAGGTGGAAATTATAGGCAATTAGCAAGACACCCCCAATAAAGGAGTTGTTCTGCAGGTGGTGACCACAGACCACTTCTCAGTTCCTATGCTTCCTGGCTGATGTTTTGGTCACTTTTGAATGCTGGCGGTGCCTTCACTCTAGTGGTAGCATGAGACGGAGTCTACAACCTACACAAGTGGCTCAGGTAGTGCAGCTCATCCAGGATGGCACATCAATGCGAGCTGTGGCAAGAAGGTTTGCTGTGTCTGTCAGCGTAGTGTCCAGAGCATGGAGGCGCTACCAGGAGACAGGCCAGTACATCAGGAGACGTGGAGGAGGCCGTAGGAGGGCAACAACCCAGCAGCAGGACTGCTACCTCCGCCTTTGTGCAAGGAGGAGCAGAAGGAGCACTGCCAGAGCCCTGCAAAATGACCTCCAGCAGGCCACAAATGTGCATGTATCTGCTCAAACGGTCAGAAACAGACTCCATGAGGGTGGTATGAGGGCCCGACGTGTTCCTCCTAACGCAAGACAATGCTAGACCTCATGTGGCTGGAGTGTGTCACCAGTTCCTGCAAGAGGAAGGCATTGATGCTATGGACTGGCCTGCCCGTTGCCCAGACCTGAATCCAATTGAGCACATCTGGGACATCATGTCTCGCTCCATCCACCAACGCCATGTTGCACCACAGACTGTCCAGAAGTTGGCGGATGCTTTAGTCCAGGTCTGGGAGGAGATCCCTCAGGAGACCATCCGCCACCTCATCAGGAGCATGCCCAGGCGTTGTAGAGAGGTCATACAGGTACGTGGAGGCCACACACACTACTGAGCCTCATTTTGACTTGTTTTAAGGACATTACATCAAAGTTGGATCAGCCTGTAGTGTGGTTTTCCACTTTAATTTTGAGTGTGACTCCAAATCCAGACCTCCATGGGTGGATAAATTTGATTTCCATTGATATTTTGTGTGTGATTTTGTTGTCAGCACCTTCAACTATGTAAAGAAAAAAGTATTTAATAAGAATATTTAATTCATTCAGATCTAGGATGTGTTATTTTAGTGATCCCTTTATTTTTTTGAGAAAAAGTAGAAGTAGGCAAGTCCGTTAATAAGAACAAATTCTTATTTACAATGACAGCCTAGGAACAGCGGGTTAACTGCCTTGTTCAGGGGCAGAACGACTGATTTTTACCCTGTCAGCTCGGGGATTCAATCTAGCAACCTTTCGGTTACTGGTCCAATACTCTAACCATTAGGAAATGTAAAACACGGCAATGTTGAAAAGTAATCATTAGACTGCTCCCGAGCGTTCTCACTACTTTAAAAAAACGGAATATTGTAGGGCTTCCCTCATGCCCCTTTTCAAGACAGTGTTAGAAGCCACATGAGTGAGTGCTAGCTACCAGCCGGAACATCTAGCAATGACCAACAAAACTAACAAACGGAATATCAAATCAAATCAAATTGTATTTGTCACATACACATGGTTAGCAGATGTTAATGCGAGTGTAGCGAAATGCTTGTGCTTCTAGTTCCGACAATGCAGTAATAATCCAACAAGTAATCTAACTAACAATTCAAAAAAAAAAAACTACTGTCTTATACACAGTGTAAGGGGATAAAGAATATGTACATAAAGATATATGAATGAGTGATGGTACAGAGCAGCTTAGGCAAGATACCGTAGATGGTATCGAGTACAGTATATACATATGAGATGACTATGTAAACAAAGTGGCATAGTTAAAGTGGCTAGTGATACATGTATTACATAAGGATGCAGTAGATGATATAGAGTATAGAGTACAGTATATACATATGAGATGAATAATGTAGGGTTTTTAAACATTATATTAGGTAGCATTGTTTAAAGTGGCTAGTGATATATTTTACATCATTTCCCATCAATTCCCATTATTAAAGCTACAAGTTGTGAGTGGGAGTGACAATGGGACTATACTAAAGTTAAATGTCTTACCTGTGTAACCCATTTTGACACCGGGTCCCAACATTTTCAACACCAAATAGCCTGAAGTCACAGGGCTGTTCTCGCAGGCCCTATTGAAGCAATAAGGCACGAAGGGGTGCGTCGTGCATGGATACAGCCCTTAGCCGTGGTATATTGACTATATACCACAAACCCCTGAGATGCCTTATTGCTATTATAAACTGGCTACCAACTTATTTAGAGCAGTAAAAATATATGTTTTGTCATACCTGTGGTATATACCACGGCTGTCAGCCAATCAGCATTCAGTGCTCGAACTAGAGGTCGACCAATTAATCGGTATGGCCGATTAATTAGGGCCGATTTCAAGTTTTCATAACAATCGGAAATCGGTTATACCTTTAACTAGGCAAGTCAGTTAAGAACACATTCTTACTTTCAATGACGGCCTAGGAACGGTGGGTTAACTGCCTCATTCAGGGGCAGAACGACAGATTTTTACCTTGTCCGCTCGGGGGATTCAATCTTGCAACCTTACAGTTAACTAGTCCGACGCTCTAACCACCTGCCTCTCATTGCACTCCACGAGGAGCCTGCCTGTTACGTGAATGCAGTAAGCCAAGATAAGTTTAATGCTAGCTAGGAACTTATCTTATAAAAAAACAATCAATCAATCATAATCACTAGTTAACTACACATGGTTGATGATATTACTAGTTTATCTAGCGTGTCCTGCGTTGCATATAATCGATGCGGTGCGTATCGTTGCTCCAATGTGTACCTAACCATAAACATCAATGCCTTTCTTAAAATCAATACACAGAAGTATATATTTTTAAACCTGAATATTTAGCTAAAATAAATCCAGGTTAGCAGGCAATAATTAACCAGGTGAAATTGTGTCACTTCTCTTTCGTTCATTGCACGCAGAGTCAGTGTATATGCAATAGTTTGGGCCACCTAATTTGCCAGAATTTTACGTAATTATGACATAACATTGAAGGTTGTGCAATGTAACAGGAATATTTAGACTTATGGATGCCACCCGTTAGATAAAATACAGAACGGTTCCGTATTTCACTGAAAGAATAAAAGTATTGTTTTCGAGATGATAGTTTCCGGATTCGGCCATATTAATGACCTAAGGCTCGTATTTCTGTGTGTTACCATGTTATAACTAAGTCTATGATTTGATATTGCAGTCTGACTGGCTAGCTAGTTAGCGGGGTGCGCGCTAATAGCGTTTAAAACGTCACCCGCTCTGAGACTTGGAGTGGTTGTTCCCCTTGCTCTGCAAGGGCCGCGGCTTATGTGGAGCGATGGGTGGCTGTTGTTGTTGTGTTCCTGGTTCGAGCCCAAGTAGGAGCAAGGAGTGAGATGGAAGCTATACTGTTACACTGGCAATACTACAGTGCCTATAAGAATATCCAATAGTCAAAGGTATATGAAATACAAATAGTAGAGAGAGAAATAGTCCTATAATTCCTATAATAATTACAACCTAAAACCTCTTACATGGGACTATTGAAGTCTCATGTTAAAAGGAACCACCAGCTTTCATATGTTCTCATGTTCTGAGCAAGGAACTTAAACGTTAGCTTTCTTACATGGCACATATTGCACTTTTACTTTCTACTTCAACACTGTTTTTGCATTATTTAAACCAAATAGAACAGGTTTCATTATTTATTTGAGGCTAAATTGATTTTATTGATGTATAATATTAAGTATTGTTGTAATTGTCATTATTACAAATAAAAAATTAAAAAATAAAAATCGTCCGATTAATCAGTATTGGCTTTTTTTGGGTCTGCCAATAATCGGTATCGGCGTTGAAAAATCATAATCGCTCGACCTCTAGCTCGTACCACCGATTTTATAATTCCCTACATTTTTTTATGCTCCTATAAGAGAGCATTACGGACCGTAGGTTAGGCTTTTTTGACCGTTACAGGTAGACTGAACAACACAGCAGCTTTTTGGCATGTTTTACTATTTCTGTATAAAAACTATATATAATTCGAATTCGACAAAAGTTGTCTCTTTTACAATGAGGGTCAATGGGAAAACGTTCCCCCCCAGTTTGTGGGTGTGGTCGAGGACAACTCATTATTATGTAAATATCAACTCAGAGTATAGAAGAACATGGAGTGAGCACCTCTCCCTCCTTGCGTCTCAGCCATGAAGGATTCTCCCATCAATTTAATTGATTGTCCTGCGATGTTCTATAATTGGATAGGACTCCACATCCATAAATATGAGATTTATGAAACACGGGAAGTAATGAGTGGTCCGGCGGGATGTAAACTCAGCAAAAAAAAGAAATGTCCTCTCACTGTCAACTGTGTTTATTTTCGCAAACTTAACATGTGTAAATATTTGTATCAACATAACAAGAGTCAACAACTGAGAAAATAAAAGTTCCACAGACATGTGACTAACAAATGTCCGTCCTGTCTCCCTGTAGCTCTGTCTTAGGCGTCTCACAGTACGGACATTGCAATTTATTGCCCTGGCCACATCTGCAGTCCTCATGCCTCCTTGTAGCATGCCTAAGGCACGTTCACGCAAATTTAGCAGGGACCCTGGGCATTTTTCTTTTGGTGTTTTTCAGAGTCAGTAGAAAGGACTCTTTAGTGTCCCAAGTTTTCATAACTGTGACCTTAATTGCCTACCGTCTGTAAGCTGCTAGTGTCTTAACGACCGTTCCACAGGTGCATGTTAATGAATTGTTTATGGTTCATTGAACTGGCATGAGAAACAGTATTTAAACCCTTTACAATAAAGATCTGTGAAGTTATTTGGATTTTTTTAAATTATCTTTGAAAGAGAGGGTTCTGAAAAAGGGACGTTTCTTTTTTTGCTAAGTTTATTATTGTGCTATGACAGCTCAAACCGACACCCATATAGTGGACTTCTAGTAAATAGACCGACCCCATACATTCATTATTTGTCTTATTTCAGTATTCCATTAATGCGCAGTAGTTTATAAAGAATGGCCAGACCGTCTAGCCGACCTACCAAAACTCCTTGCTAACCTAACGCAGTAGGCATAGAAAGATGAGATCCCACTTCGGTATATTTTTCTTACGACTCATCATAGGCTACTAGAACGTAAACACATTCTAAGGGTTCTGATTGGTCAAAGAAACCGATGGGTTGGACCAGAGACAAAAGGGTTGGGCCAAAGTGGCGTTTACTAAATGAATCATTGGATTTGATACTCTGATTGGTTAGAGACGATCCAATCGCTGATGACCTTGTTTTGTACAACACCCCAGACGCTGCGTTTTAACGTTCAGAAACGTCAATAATAATAATCATCGCATCAAGGTTTTCGAAAACATATGCTGATATGCCCCTTATCTTTCATATCAGCTAGAAATAATCTTTCAAATAAAAAATGATGCACTCACTGCAGCAGTTCTGCACAGATCCACAAGCTGTGTGTGTGCCTTCAGTTGAAGAACTACACTTCCTCCCCAGTTACCTTTACATGCTGACCACACTGCCCGCATTGCAAAATAAACGTATTATTCAATAACTTCATCTGAACTGCTCGGCTACGAGCTTCTGCATAACCATCAAGCATTTTAGATGCTTGCACTGCAAGTCCCACCTCTCCCATCTCATTGTTTTACTTCTTTTTTTTTTTTAAACTAGGTATGTCAGTTAAGCACAAATTCTTATTTACAATGACAGCCTAGGAACAGTGGGTTAACTGCCTTATTCAGGGGCAGAACGGCAGATTTTTACCTTGTCAGCTCGGGGATTTGATCTAGCAGCCTTTCGGTTACTGGCCCAATGCTCTATCCACTAAGCTACCTGCATATAACCATGTGAGTGATTGAAGGGTGAAGCTGGGCCACACTTCAGTCCATTTGTTGGTGGTAATGCACCTTAAAGTTGGTTGCCAACTGCCATATAAAATCCACAGAATAAGAAGAATGAACAAGGAGAAAAATGAACTAGGATTCCCCTTTTTATCTGTGGAGTAATTGTCAGAGTAGAGCGCAAACGATTTTGTATGACTCAACATGGGGTCAAAAGTCTATAAAGATCCAGCTAATCCAGTCGGTTTTGATATTTTAACATGGATGTCATGAAAGCTTTTGGTACGGATAGACAAAATCAACACGGGCATGATGGCGCACACAGACGCATGCGGGGAGCAGGTTTGGTCAGCATGTTACACACAGGTGTTCAGAGCAGGCTATATAGCCAATTAGCACAGGTGGCCGCTATGTCTTCCCTTGTGGGGACATTAAGCTTCTGTTTTTTTATTATTATTTTTGGCTGATATCAAAGATATGTTCCTTATGTTTCCAAAAACGGGTGCAAGCGTCACTCTCTTAACAAAACTCCCCTGGTCAGAAAATACTATTGTCAATAGGCGCTAAAGCAGTTCGCTTTCATGAATGGGGGAGCAACAGACCAGACACTAATATATAACATTACTTACAACAGAAATGGAAAGGAAAACCACAGGAAACAAATAATGGATCACGTGATGCAACATGGTCATTTTTTTTGTCCTTACCTTTGTCACCCCCTTGAAAATAAGGTTTTGACAGTGGAGCAATACTCTATTCTCTCTCACAAATTAATATCTACTAAGATGTCATTCTCTGTCCTATGGGATGTTTGCTGGTGGCCTATGCAGAGGGTCTGATTAACATTGCAAACAGACCAGATGCCGAACAGGCATCTAAACCGATGCGAACATCTGCAAAAACTAATATTCTGGTATTAGGCATTATAGTACAAAAAATAATACTGCTACGGATTGCCATCACTATCCACTATATAGGATGGAAACAATTAGGCCAGGTGCATTATTACTGTGCCATAGCCGCACTCCTCTGAATACGGCAGAAGTAGTTAACGTTACATATTGATGACATTATGTCGTGTGCGCGTGAGGTAGACAGCACGCGCACTATTTTGAAAACCATGCACGTTGTCGGGTGCTGATTTGACTGGCAAAATAATCTGCGTAGATCACTAACTGTTAGGGTAAATAACTTTCTTGGTAACTAGAAAGTATGTAAATTGCAGCTGATAATTGGCCTCTAGGGATAGCATGCTATCTAGCTGGCTACCTAGCCTTACTTAAGCTTCCTACTGGTGGCCAGTTACGCGTACGAGCCTGCTGCTATTGACGATGCCATAACAAACACAGCAAGAGCAATTTCGCAGCCAAGCGACACGGATGGTGAAGATAGCTACAACAGTAGTCCTGTATGATAAAATAATATATAATTTTATTTTACACAGAATGTGTTGTTACTAGTCGCTAGCTAGCTATTTAGCTAGCCAGCTAGAGTTGCCTATAAATGTTTTCTTAAATGTGTAAACTAATATAGCACTCTTACCTTTATAGCTTCCCATTTCAGAAGACAAAAAACACGACACGGAGAATTTAGTTCAATAACAACATGAACCGAAGCCCTTCTTTGCAGAAATGTCAGTCGAGCCAGGGCCAAAATTGAGACAGACACCAGGCAGAGGTCTGTTGCTGAGAGGCTTGAGAGTCAGAAATAAGGTTTAGCATATCCAAAATACCATGCCCTCCAATTCAACAGTTCACATTTTGCTTTTCAGGATTATATGTAGAGAAATGTAAAAATAAAAAAGAAGAAGAGGTTCAGGTTGGCTTTTCCTTTGAAAAATCTACATTAAAGCGCTCCCACGTACAAGTGCCACTGCTAGATTTCTCTCGAGCTTGTTGGGAATAGAAAGATGGGAGAGATGGATTGCGCATGCGCCACAGCTGGAGCCTGGAAAATCTGTCCCAGCATGCAACAGAATGTAAAAAGAACGCAAGGTTTAGAAAGGGAGACATGTTGAAACATTCTAGTATCTTCAAAATTATTGTGGTGGATGCATGCCATAATGCAGGCATATTCTGATTATTTTATGTGTTTATAGTGCACTACTGACGGACATTCTTCATAATGCATCCATTGAATGTATTTAATTTGAAGGATTTCCCCCACAACTTTCATAGATAGTGTAAATAATGTGTATACATTTGGATTTTTGTCATCTAGCAGATTTACAGTTAATAAATGCATTCATCTTAAAGGTCGACTTTGCGCACAAAAAACGGTCCAACTCCGCCCCTTTCTCATTTTTCGAACATAAATGGAGTGTGCCTTTCTTTGGTGGTTGTCGGTGTGTCATTCTGGTCATGCGTGCCTTGGCAAATTCGTTAACTGAACAAGCCACTTTAGCCAGCCAGTAATGTTGCTTTAAGACAAATGGGAACTAAAGAAAAAACGAGGTCAAATCATGTTGTCAGTGATATTCAGACCGGAAAGTCGGAGCTCTAGAAAGATTGTCGACTTGGAATTCGGAGTTGGAGGACCTTTCAAAACGATTTTTCCCAGTCTGAGCTATTTTGATTCTTTTCCGGAGTTCCGAGTTTTCTTGAACCCACTGAAATCGGAGATTTACGAGTTCCGAGTTGTTTTGAACGCGGCATAACTCACCCAGAATGTGTTTTGACGGAAGTTATAGAAAAAGGCAAAAAATAGCACTTCTGTAGCCAAATGTCTTTTTCATAAATGTTTGTTTTTAAGCATTAAATTACCTGGTATGATGGTGCATTGATCAGTTAGTTATACAGTTTTTAAAAAGTCAACCTTTAAGATAGCGAGGTGATAAAACCACATATCATAGTTATAGTAAGTACATTGTGCCTCAATAAAGAAGTTAATGCTAGTAGGTAAAGAAAAGTGCACACGTTGTATTTATTTACTATACATACATATTAAGTGTATCAAGCCCCAGCATGTTCAATTCACTGTTGGGGCCTTGCTGCAGCATCAGGATCATGCCTCCATCCCATAGTGTGAGAAAGGGAATCTGAGATGCAATGGGCTTTGCTGCCACCTAGTGAACAGATGGAACTCTCCAACTCCCTGTTGTGCTGAAATCCACAGTAAGACATCTTGCTCCCAGACAAGTTAAACAACTTCTTTGCTCGCGTTGAGGATAATACAGTGCCACTGACACAGCCGCTACCAAAGCCTGTGGGCTCTCCTTCACCATGGGCAACATGAGTAAAACATTTAAACTTGCAAGGTCCTCGCAAGTCTGCCGGCCCAGACGGCATCCCTGGCTGCGTCCTAAGAGCATGCGCAGACCAGCTGGCTGGTGTGTTTACGGACATATTCAATCAATCCCTATCCCAGTCTGCTGTGCCCACATGCTTCAAGAGGGCCACCATTGTTCCTGTTCCCAAAAAGCTAAGATAACTGAACTAAATGACTATCGCCCAGTAGCACTCACTTCTGTCATCATGAAGTGCTTTGAGAGACTAGTCAAAGATCATATCACCTCAACCCTACCTGATACCCTAGATCCACTCCAATTTGCTTACCGCCCCAATAGATCCACAGACGACGCAATCGCCATCACACAGCCCAATCCCATCTGGACAAGAGGAATACTTATGTAAGAATGCTGTTCATTGACTATAGCTCAGCATTTAACACCATAGTGCCCTCCAAACTCGTCATTAAGCTCGAGACTTTGGGTCTCGACCCCGCCCTGTGCAACTGGGTCCTGGATTTTCTGACGGGCCGCCCCCAGATGGTGAGGGTAGAAAACATCTCCACCCGCTGATCCTCAACACTGGGGCCCCACAAAGGTGCGTTCTCAGCCCTCTCCTGTACTCCCTGTTCACCCATGACTGCGTGGCCATGCACACCCCATGCACAACTCATTCATCAAGTTTGCAGATGACACTACAGTAGTAGGCTTGATTACCAACAATGACGAGATGGCCTACAGGGAGGTTGTGAGGGCCCTCGGAGTGTGGTGTCAGGAAAATAACCTCTCACTCAACGTCAACAAAACTAAGGAGATGACCGTGGACTTCAGGAAACAGCAGAGGGTGCATCCCCCCCATCCACATCGACGGGACAGTAGTGGAAAAGGTGGAAAGTTAAGTTCTTCAGCATACACATTACGGCCAAACTGAAATGGTCCAAACACACAGACAGAGTGGTGAAGAAGGCACAACAGCGCCTCTTTAACCTCGGAGGCTGAAGAAATTTGTCTTGTCACCTAAAACACTCAAAAAGCTCATCAAGGACAACAACTAACCGAGCCACTGCCTGTTCACCCCGCTATCATCCAGAAGGTAAGGTCAGGACAGGTGCATCAAAGCTGGGACCGAGAGACTGAAAAACAGCATCTATCTCAAGGCCATCGGACTGGTAAACAGCCATCACTTACAAAGAGTGGCTGCTGCAAACTTAGACTCAAATCTCTGGCCACTCCAATACATTTAATAAAAGGTATCACGAGTCACTTTAAATAACTGCACCTTAATAATGTCAACATATCCTACATTACTCATCTCATATGTACATTACTCATCTCATATGTACAGTTGAAGTTGGAAGTTTACATACACCTTAGCCAAATACATTTGAACTCAGTTTCACAATTCCTGACATTTTAACCCTAGTAAAAAAATCCCTGTTTTAGGTCAGTTAGGATCACCACTTTATTTTAAGAATGTGAAATGTAAGAATAATAGTAGAGTCAATGATTTATTTCAGATTTGATTTCTTTCATCACCTTCCCAGTGGGTCTGAAGTTTACATATACTCAATTAGCATTTGGTAGCATTGCCTTTAAATTGTTTAACTTTGGTCAAACGTTTCAGGTAGCCTTCCACAAGCTTCCCACAATAAGTTGGGTGAATGAGTCAGTGTAACTGGTGTAACTGAGTCAGGTTTGTAGGCCTCCTTGCTCGCACACACTTTTTCAGTTCTGCCCACACATTTTCTAAAGGGTTGAGGTCAGGGCTTTGTGATGGCCACTCCAATACCTTAACTTTGTTGTCCTTAAGCCATTTTGCCACAACTTTGGAAGTATGCTTGGGGTCATTGTTCATTTGGAAGACCCATTTGCGACTAAGCTTTAACTTCCTGACTGATGTCTTGAGATCAAATCAAATGTATTTATATAGCCCTTCGTACATCAGCTGATATCTCAAAGTGCTGTACAGAAACCCAGCCTTAAACCCCAAACAGCAAGCAATGCAGGTGTAGAAGCACGGTGGCTAGGAAAAACTCCCTAGAAAGGCCAAAACCTAGGAAGAAACCTAGAGAGGAACCAGGCTATGTGGGGTGGCCATTCCTCTTCTGGCTGTGCCGGGTGGAGATTATAACAGAACATGGCCAAGATGTTCAAATGTTCATAAATGACCAGCATGGTCGTATAATAATAAGGCAGAACAGTTGAAACTGGAGCAGCAGCACGGTCAGGTGGACTGGGGACAGCAAGGAGTCATCATGTCAGGTAGTCCTGGGGCATGGTCCTAGGGCTCAGGTCAGTTGAAACTGGAGCAGCAGCACGGTCAGGTGGACTGGGGACAGCAAGTAGTCATCATGTCAGGTAGTCCTGTGGCATGGTCCTACGGCTCAGGTCCTCTGAGAGAAAGGGAGAATTAGAGAGAGCATATGTGGGGTGGCCAGTCCTCTTCTGGCTATGCCGGGTGGAGATTATAACAGAACATGGACAAGATGTTCAAATGTTCATAAATGACCAGCATGGTCGAATAATAATAAGGCAGAACAGTTGAAACTGGAGCAGCAGCACGGCCAGGTGGACTGGGGACAGCAAGGAGTCATCATGTCAGGTAGTCCTGGGGCATGGTCCTAGGGCTCAGGTCCTCCGAGAGAGAGAGAGAAAGAGAGAATTAGAGAACGCACACTTAGATTCAAGACAGGACACCGAATAGGACAGGAGAGGTACTCCAGATATAACAAACTGACCCTAGCCCCCCGACACATAAACTACTGCAGCATAAGTACTGGAGGCTGAGACAGGAGGGGTCAGGAGACACTGTGGCCCCATCCGAGGACACCCCTGGACAGGGCCAAACAGGAAGGATATAACCCCACCCACTTTGCCAAACCACAGCCCCCACACCACTAGAGGGATATCTTCAACCACCAACTTACCATCCTGAGACAAGGCTGAGTATAGCCCACAAAGATCTCCGCCATGGCACAACCCAAGGGGGGGCGCCAACCCAGACAGGATGACCACATCAGTGAATCAACCCACTCAGGTGACGCACCCCTTCCAGGGACGGCATGAGAGAGCCCCAGTAAGCCAGTGACTCAGCCCCTGTAATAGGGTTAGAGGCAGAGAATCCCAGTGGAAAGAGGGGAACCGGCCAGGCAGAGACAGCAAGGGCGGTTCGTTGCTCCAGAGCCTTTCCGTTCACCTTCCCACTCCTGGGCCAGACTACACTCAATCATACGACCCACTGAAGAGATGAGTCTTCAGTAAAGACTTAAAGGTTGAGACCGAGTTTGCGTCTCTGATATGGGTAGGCAGACCGTTCCATAAAAATGGAGCTCTATAGGAGAAAGCCCTGCCTCCAGCTGTTTGCTTAGAAATTCTAGGGACAATTAGGAGGCCTGCGTCTTGTGACCGTAGCGTACGTGTAGGTATGTACGGCAGGACCAAATCAGAGAGATAGGTAGGAGCAAGCCCATGTAATGCTTTGTAGGTTAGCAGTAAAACCTTGAAATCAGCCCTTGCTTTGACAGGAAGCAGGTGTAGAGAGGCTAGCACTGGAGTAATATGATCAATTTTTTTGGTTCTAGTCAGGATTCTAGCAGCCGTATTTAGCACCAACTGAAGTTTATTTAGTGCTTTATCCGGGTAGCTGGAAAGTAGAGCATTGCAGTAGTCTAACCTAGAAGTGACAAAAGCATGGATTAATTTTTCTACATCATTTTTGGACAGAAAGTTTCTGATTTTTGCAATGTTACGTAGATGGAAAAAAGCTGTCCTTGAAATGGTCTTGATATGTTCTTCAAAAGAGAGATCAGGGTCCAGAGTAACGCCGAGGTCCTTCACAGTTTTATTTGAGACGACTGTACAACCATTAAGATTAATTGTCAGATTCAACAGAAGATCTCTTTGTTTCTTGGGACCTAGAACAAGCATCTCTGTTTTGTCCGAGTTTAAAAGTAGAAAGTTTGCAGCCATCCACTTCCTTATGTCTGATACACAGGCTTCTAGCGAGGGCAATTTTGGGGCTTCACCATGTTTCATTGAAATGTACAGCTGTGTGTCATCCGCATAGCAGTGAAAGATGATGTTGCTTCAATATATCCACATAATATTCCTGCCTCATGATGCCATCTATTTTGTGAAGTGCACCAGTCTCTCCTGCAGCAAAGCACCCCCACAACATGATGCTGCCACCCCCGTACCACACGGTTGGGATGGTGTTCTTCAGCTTGCAAGCCTCCCCTTTTTTCCACCAAACATAATGATGGTCATTATGGCCAAACAGTTCTATTTTTGTTTCATCAGACCAGAGGACATTTCTCCAAAATGTACAATCTTTGTCCCCATGTGCAGTTGCATACCGTAGTCTGGCTTTTATTTGGTGGTTTTGGAGCAGTGGCTTCTTCCTTGCTGAGTAGGATTTCGATGTAGGATTTGTTTTACTGTGGATATAGATAATTTTGTACCTGTTTCCTCCAGCATCTTCACAAGGTCCTATGTTGTTGTTCTGGGATTGATTTGTACTTCTCACCAAAGTACGTTCATCTCTTGGAGACAGGACGCGTCTCCTTCCTGAGAGGTATGACGGCTGCGTGGTCCCATGGTGTTTAAACTTGCGTACTATTGTTTGTACAGATGAACATGGGTGTTTGGAAATTGCTCCCAAGGATGAACCAGAATTGTGGAGGTCTACCATTTTTTTTCTGAGGTCTTGGCTGATTTATTTTGATTTTCCTATGATGTCAAGCAAAGAGGCACTGAGTTTGAAGGTAGGCCTTGAAATACATCCACAGGTACACCTCCAATTGACTCAAATTATGTAAATTAGCCTGTCAGAAGCTTTTAAAGCCATGACATCATTTTCTGGAACTTTTCAAGCTGTTAAAGGCACAGTCAACTTAGTGTATGTAAATTTCTGACCCACTGAAATTGTGATATAATGAATTAAGTGAAATAATCTGTCTGTAAACAATTGTTGGGAAATTACTTGTGTCATGCACAAAGTAGATGTCCTAACCGACTTGCCAGAACTATAGTTTGTTAACAAGAAATTTGTGGAGTGGTTGAAAAATGAGTTTTAATGACTCCAACCTAAGTGTATGTAAACTTCCGACTTCAACTGTAAATAGTGTATTCTATACCATCCACTGCATCTTGCCTATGCTGCACGGCCATCGCTCATCCATATATTTATAATGTACATATTCTTATTCATCCCTTTACATTTGTGTGTATAAGGTAGTTGTTGTGAAATTGTTATATTACTTGTTAGATATTACTGCACTGTCAGAACTAGAAGCACAAGCATTTCGCTACACTCGCATTAACATCTGCTAACCATGTGTATGTGACCAATACAATTTGATTTACTGTACTTCAGCATTGCATCAGAAATTCTTCCAGACAGAGATGAGGGACTGCATGAATCGGTCCAATTCTCAAAATCTATATCCTAAATCAGCAGGACAGTTGTGACATTCATTCAAAGCCATACGCGCATTCATGGGTTTGCACAGGTGGTGGATAAACATTGGATGAATGTTGTTGCATATTTTTCATTGCTCCCAGGACAGTACACCTGTGTTTTTCATGCTCAGAACGGACTCTAACCCTGCAGTAGAGAGATGATAAAACAGACGGTACACATTGTTCAGAGCAACCACTATACTTTATTTTAGGGGGAGAAATGGCATAAAATGTCTTCTGTACAATATTTACCTATCACTTCCAACCAAGCCCTGAAACGGTTTTGTTAAATACTTGCAAAACAAAGGAAAAGATGTCATGTTTATTTCGATTAGCAGGATGGCCATTTAGGACCACGGTGAGAATATCGGCAGGTAACACAAACCTCAGTTACAGTGACACCAATTCTGTTGTGATGACGAAAGTGATGCGTCACCATAACATAGTAAATGTTCAAAGAAAAACTCCGTAGCTTGTCAAATCTCATATCCCCACAGCACTGTTAACTACACAAGTCTATGGTCACACCATAGACTGGTAAATGTTGTGGGAAGGTTGAGTTGACAGCTAGGACGTCTGTCTGATTGGTCTGAGGTAATGAATGAGCCAATCCAGGGAGTCTTTGCTAGCCTATATAATAACAATACTTTTTCCTTTGAAAGAGAAGTGAGCATTGTCTGGGCCTTGACATAAATTAATAAACCAATTTTTTTTTTTTTTTTTTACAATACAATTACATATAAAATGAACATTAAATTCTTTTTTGGAATATTATTAACATGATAAAGGATTGTTTTCTTTTTTCACTTTGAGACCATAAAAACAACCTCATGCTAAAATCACTATCTAAAACAACATTCATATGTACATACTGTGCATTTTCCATCCAGTCATCTGCTGTCATAGAGGGGTTTGGCTTATGTTAAGGGGTATACTACAATGTAGGCGACATGCAATGTGTGCCTTCTTAAGAACATGACTGTCATAGAAGTAGCTTGTTTGACATGAAAGAATCCTAGAAACCTTCTGAGGCCAGAGGGAAGTATCTGTTTAGGGAGATAGAGTATCTGCACAGCAGTAGTGTTCCTAAAAAGATATTGTGGAACAAAATACGGATGCAAACAGATTGGATTTGACTTTCCTCTTGTACATGTCAAAATGGCAGCGGTTGCAAATCTGCCTCCCCCTGTTTTTGAAGATTGCTCTTCTGTTGGCTCCCCGTGTCTACACTCCTGAATCAGAGTGGCTCTGGTTAGAGAGGAATAGCAAGAGTAGCATAGATGTCAGTCAATCAGAGAATAAGAAACCCTGAGCTACACGGTGTTAGTCCAACAGATGCCGTGACCGCTTTAAATCCAGAACTTACATGTTGTTACACTATTGAGTTGGCATACAGTTCTTGCCAGAGAGGATGTACTGGTTTTAAGTCAAGAGAATAAACACAAACAGATGATTACATTGATTTTAAAAACAAAAGCTACACAGAGGGAAAGAAAGTTGGTGCCATGGCAAAAAGCAACAGTCAATTCCAACTTTGATTGTATCCAGTGAAAACAGTAACAGCATGGTGTTATTATGTCCCTGAACGTCTCTCTTCATGTGGTAGGATATAACTACATCTGTCTGGCGGAGAGAAGCACAGAATTGAGTCACCAGTGTTTAACTACAATAGGACTACTAATAGAACCTATTTCTGGTTAGAATCTGAAAGCTACAATTGGCCATTTGAATCTGTTATGGGTTGTCTACAGTAGCACATAGCCAAAGTGGTGGACATGCTGTTAGTGATGGAGAATACAAGACTGAGGGTGAACACGTATCAATTGTTTATCATGATGGCTACATTAGCAATGTAGAACACCTGACATGTTCTGGATAACCCGTCTAAATGGACATCTACCTGAAAACCACAGAAGCCGTAAAGACCTTGTGTACGCACCCCTCGGCTAGGTTATCCAAAATAATGGCACGAGAATAAGTCAGAGCCTAAACGCAGAGGGGGGTTCGTAGAGTAACGTATTGCTTCCTGAGACGTTTTCAAATACGGTGAAGATAGTAGACTAAGAACAGAAAACACCACAAACATGGCAGGGAGAATGAGCAATACAGTTACAGTAGATTGTAGACATTTTAGTTTCAAATCAAAAGGGGGTTTCAAACAACCGACATTAGCGTCATACTTTTACATAAGAGGCTCAAAAACGAAACAAAAAAAGGCATGCGTTTTTAATATTATGTGGACACCGCAAACCTACA
Organism: Oncorhynchus tshawytscha; assembly: GCF_018296145.1. Classification (NCBI taxonomy): domain Eukaryota; kingdom Metazoa; phylum Chordata; class Actinopteri; order Salmoniformes; family Salmonidae; genus Oncorhynchus; species Oncorhynchus tshawytscha. The sequence goes on from NC_056454.1 coordinate 42,194,531, forward strand.
AAGGGAAGTGCTTTGAATTATTTTTCCTCAAATATTTTCATATTTTCAGGGATGTTTAAAAAGTTCAAAACATTTTGGTAAAAACAACAATGCTCACAGTCACATTTGAATAGCAGGGGCAACATAGAAAATACACACAAAAAATACACAAACAGAAACAAAAAAGGCAGAAACACTTGTTTGTGAATGGCCATTTTGTTGGCATACTCCATTAGTTGAAAAGGGTTCAATACCAAACATGTCATCTGAATGTCAATGTCCTGTAGTGGTTTTAGTGTTACAAAGGAAAACATACTTATTTGTAGGATGTACAACTGAGGTATACCTTGTTGAGAGACTCAAGAGGTTGATGGTTATTTGTATAGAAATGCTGTGAGGCAGGTCCGGATAAATAACCTTGATTACGCTGTTCTCTCTCGCTCTCTCTCTCTCTGTACAGCAGCGAAACACAGACATTCAGAAGCTGTTTCTTATTGGCATTACAGTAGTCATTCGGAGAAACACAAACAGCAAATGTGTTTAAAAACCAAGTTGCCCTTTTTTTTTTTATATACTGAAATAAAGTTAACTGTGTGTCTCGATTCTTCTTCTCTCCTGTTCCTCCTTTTCTTAGAAAAAAAACTGAAGTCAGTCCAGGAAGTACATTTTCCTTTAATTTTACAAAAAATATGGTAATATCAACCAAAAGGTCAACTTTAAAATGACTTTGTCCATTGTCAAGGTGCTGGACAAAAATATTTGTTCAGTGAGGGGTCTAGATGATTGATTGTCCCCCCCTCCCCACTCCCCCATCATGCCCTCCCCTTTTAAAAGACCTGGGCATGAGCAAGTCTTTAGGTACACATGTAGCTAAATGCAATAGGAACCAGTTTAAAACTGGATCGTTCTCCATGAACCCAGGTCCACTAAATGATTTTGGCGCCTCTTTGGGTATAGTCCCAGAGTTAGCGACGAACGTTGGAAAGAGTCCTGACCTTCTGCTTAGGGAGGCGAGTCTCTTTGGGATCTGTTCTCCTGTTCATACGCCTAGTCATAGGCTGGATTCTTTGGGGGGGTAGTCCACGTTGGTCACCATGGTGACGACTGTGACGATCTCCTCGGGTGCGGTGACGTTGTTGAGACGCTGCATCTGCACCATGCGCTCCTCCACGCACCCTGCCGACAAGCGTGCTTCCGCCTCGTGGTCCCAGCACTCCTCGATGGTCTCACACAGCATGGTCAGGCCCTGGGAGGGACAGAACACACACACACACGGTTACCCTCGGCGACACAAGGGCACAATGACACACATCGAGCGAGGCCCACCATGGGACCATGCGTCATGGTGGAGAGAGAGAGACCAGACACCATTAAGTTAACTAATCTACTGTTACAGATCCACAAGAGGGGAAACAGATCGTAGGTAGGAGACACTGAGAAACTGTGAGGAGGAGGCCACTCAGCAGACATTTCAGACAGAAATGGACACTATCTTCTAGACTGGGGGGGGAGAGAAAAAAAAATCGTAGAAAGATGTAATTCTACGATCAATAAGTGTCTGCATTGGGCTCGCGTTAGGATGCTCTGCAGACAAACCGTCTGAACCGTAGTCGAGGCATAAACAGATGAGGTAAGCAGTGCCATGGGTCATGGTAGAAATGCGCTTAACAAATCACATAATAAGTTGCATGGACTCACTTTGTGTGCAATAACAGTGTTTAATTAACATGATTTTTGAATGACTCTCATCTCTGTACCCCACACAAACAATTATCTGTAAGGTCCCTCAGTCGAGCAGTGAATCTTAAACACAGATTCAACCACAAAGACCAGAAGTTTTTCAATTCCTCGCAAAGGGCACCTATTGGTAGATGGGTAAAAATAAAAAAGCAGACACTGAATATCCCTTCGAGCATGGTGAAGTTATTACTTACACTTTGGATGGTGTATCAATACACCCAGTCAATACAAAGATACAGGTGTCCTTCCTAACTCAGTTACCGGAGGGGAAGGAAACCGCTCAGGGATTTCACCATGAGGCCCGCAAAACACCAGTCTCAGCATCAACAGTAAAGAGGTGACTCCAGGATGCTGGCCTTCTAGGCAGAGTTGAAAAGAAAAAGCCATATCTCAGACTGGCCAATAAAAATAAAATATTAAGATGGGCAAATGAACACAGACACTGGACAGAGGAACTCTGCCTAGAAGGCCAGCATCCCGGAGTCGCCTCTTCAGTGTTGACGTTGAGACTGGTATTTTGTGGGTACTATTTAATGAAGCTGTCAGTTGAGGACTTGTGAGGCATCTGTTTCTCAAACTAGACACTCTAATGTACTTGTCCTCTTGCTCAGTTGTGCACCGGGGCCTCCCACTCCTCTTTTTAGTCTGGTTAGAGTCAGTTTGCGCTGTTCTGTGAAGGGAGTAGTACACAGCGTTGTACGAGATCTTCAGGTTCTTGGCAATTTCTCACATGGAATAACCTTCATTTCTCAGAACAAGAATAGACTGACGAGTTTCAGAAGAAAGTCTTTTGTTTCTGGACATTTTGAACCTGTAATTGGACCCACAAATGCTGATGCTCCAGATATTCAACTTGTCTAAAGTCTTTTAAAATCAGCACAACAGTTTTCAGCTGTGCTAACATAATTGCAAAAGGGTTTTCTAATCAACCGATTCCAGCTACAATAGTCATTTACAACATTAACAATGTCTACACTGTATTTCTGATTAATTTGATGTTATTTTAATGAACAAAAAACAGGATTTTTAAGTGACCCCAAACTTTTGAACGGTAGTGTATTACTCATAAATCTTTGACAAATGTTAGAATTTTTCTTCCACTTTGACAGAGTACTGTGTAGATCGTTGACAATAAACATGTATTTTTATTTTTTACAATTAAATCAATTTTAATCCCACTTTGTAACAAAACAAAGGGGTGTGAATACTTTCTGAAGGCACTGTCCTACATCTCCTTACTGTTGCATGACAATGGGTTTTGGTCATTTGTAGTAGTCATGGTACTACCCCTTCAGTCAGGTCACGATGGTTGATTGGTTAAGATACATGCTGTATAGGTTCTACTCACAGTGTGTTTCTGCCAGCACTCCCTGAGCATGGGCCTCAGCTTTTTGTGAACTACAACATCCTGCATGTCTTCCAGAGATGGGTGCTGGCCAATCTCCTCCTCAAACGGCAGCATGTACTCATCCACTGGGCCTGAAATAACACACAGCAGACCGTTACCTCAACACCACAGTGATCTATTCCAACAAAGAAAAAACATTCACAAAATGCAATCAATATACCAGTCATTACTTTCAGCTAATAGAGAAAATTAAACAGTGATCTAAACACAATTAGTGATCTCTGAGTTTTTTTCCTAAGGTATTCAGAGCTGATGCTTTGTGTTGAATAACAGCTCTTGACCAGTGGAGGTCTCCCTCGGGGCCACGGCAGTGAGTTGCTCTGACCAGACTCTAACACAGAGTTGACCTCCAGTGATAACCAGATGTCATGCAGGGCATACCACATGCTGACCCCCGACACAACAACCCGGGTTAGGCCAGGTCAATACGGCTCCATGGAACCAGACAGACAGAATCCAGACAGAATTCCCTGATTAGACACCAGGACTATGGTAGTGCAGGAAAGGACCCCCCCCCGGAGAGATACTGTGTATGCTGGCTTCTGCTCCAGCCCTACACCTGATTTAGCTAATCAAGGTTCTGAGTAAAGCTGGAACAAAATCCTGCAGTAGGGTAGCTCTCCAGAGAGTATGCAAGGAAGACTGGAAGAGAATTGGCCACTCCTCCTCTGCGTGGGCCACTCCTACTCTGCGTGGGCCACTCCTACTCTGCGTGGGCCACTCCTACTCTGCGTGGGCCTACCATGGAGTGTGTTCTTACCATCAGCAGCCTTGCAGCGTGCGGCCAGTTCCCACAGCACCAGTCCCAGGGCATACATGTCTATCCTCAAGAACGAGTCCCGCTGGAAGTTGATGGCCCCCTCCAGCACCTCAGGGGCCATGTACCTCCGGGTGCCCACCTGCAATGAACAGACGCACACATAGGTTAGAGATCAGTCTCAATCGGTGGTCCTGCCTGTTTTGGACAATTTACATGCAATTGTGTCAATCTGATATCTGGGAATACAGAGTTCCGCCAGTGCTGAACAGATGAACAATGTTGATGTTTTTTTCTTTGTAACATGAACGTTGAGGTATACTGACGTGTTTACAGTCATTTAGAACGGCATGGAGACTGGACTACCACTTCCACAACCATTCCTCCCATCACTCACCTGTCCATGCGTGTCCCCAGCGGATTTCCCAGCCTCAAACCTCTGGGCCAGGCCAAAGTCAGCGATGCAGGCCGTCAGGTTGGACTTCAGAAGGATATTCTTACTCTTGATGTCCCTGTGGATCACAGCAAAACAGAAACACACCAATGAGACAACAGACAGCGTGGGAGAGGAAAGATACCCATCATTTAACAGAATGAATGTTGTGTATTTCTGGAAACAGAGATAGATTTTTTTGGGGGTGGGGTAAGTGAAAGAAGGCAGTGGATTGAAAACAACATCATAGAATAGGTCTTTAATGGCAGTGCAATGATAGAGGAACACAAACAGAGATAGGAGACCAGGGAGGATGGGAGAGCAGGGAGCTGACCTGTGGGCGATGGCTGGCTTGTGTCCGTCCTTCAGACCAGGGATGTCTTCATGGAGGTAGGCCAGGCCTCGAGCCGTGGTCTGGGCTATGTGGCACAGCTCGCTCCACGACAACACGTTGGCCTTCAGATAGTCTGTCAACGAGCCCTGGAGATGGAGGCAGACAACCAGTTAATATAACAGCACCTAGCAAATGTGGCTCACCTTACCATCTGACGTAATGCCAGCTGATTGTTCTACCTCTAACCACTAGAGGGCAGATATATTCAACACAGATAAAGACCATTCTAGTGTTTTCTGAAAAATAGGAAGAAACAGCTCTATCGAAGTTAGTCCTGTTAATAAATACTGGACCAGTATGGCTACATAGATTTGCATTTTCACAAAGACGGTTGATGTCTTGGGGTACATTTTAAATTCTAGCAAGACAACGTTGAATGAGTTGTGATTTAATTTGCTTTGTTTGTGCTGTGATCCTCTGACCAGCAGGGGGGGCTGTACCTTCTCGTGGTAGGCTGTGATCAGCCACAGCTCTATGTCCATGTTGTTACCCCTCTTCTCTGCTCCCAGGAAGTGGAGCAGGTTCTCATGCCTCATCCCGCTCAGGTTGTAGATCTCATACTCGTTCTGCCATGACTGCTTGTCCTGAGGACGCCAAACACACAGAAAACTATTCAAGATGTACAATATCAACTGAGAATGGGTTTTGGATTCCTATTAGACATGAAAAAAATAAATGTTATTTAAAAATAGAACAATAATGTATGTTCTGTAATGTCAGTTGGTGCTCAGCGGTCAATCAAGGCCACTGTGGGCTTAGTGATTGGCCTCTAAAGTAGGGGGCTGGTCAGCCCAGGAGGATTTATCTAGGGCCTGGAGCTTTAAGACTGATGACACTCTCTTCTCTCTTCCAAAGAAGCAGGAAAAGCCTCCACACAGCCCTCTGTCCTGCTACTAGTGGTAGTTAGTGGTTACATTACTGTACCTGAATGGGGAATATTTTGACAGCCACGTAATCGTTGAGCAACTGAGCCTTCCACACGCAGCCGAAGCGCCCCCTGGCTTTGATCTCAATTAACTGCAGAGGCTTCTGTCCCAGGATGGGGGAGGGAGGCATGGGCCCCGGGTCCTGCAGAGAAGAGAGAGAAACACACATCAAACTCACTGTTTGTTACACAGAGACCAAGCATTAAATGGGACTGCAGTACATTGAAGTAGGATCCAAAATGGCTTCCATGTTGCAGGGCCAATGGTTGGGATAGGGGGAAAAGAGAAACTTAACCAGCTGCTGGGCTAGGTGCTATGAAGCTTTGACAGAAGGGGCTTATGGGGGCTAGGGAAGTGATGAGCATGTTAAACTAAAATCACCAACCCCTGTCTCCTCTCTGGACTACTGGATGAGGCCTGACCTACTTACCGTAGAGGAGCATGGAGGGACTGACTGACTGCTGCAGCACACCTGGTCTGGAGGGATATCTACACCCGATTTACACTATAGGGCCAACCAGAACCATTCTGTTCTTCCGGCTCGGCTTGGCCCAGTAGTGTTAAAAGGATATACAAGTCCAGGTGCTCCAATAACCCCTTTGAAATAGGTGGGGTGATTGTTTAACTTCAGGTAAAGCAATGGGACTAGAGTTCCTGGTCTGGAACTAGGAGTTTACATTACCTACTGGGAGCCTTTATATGCAGTACCAGGCAAGAGTTTGGACACACCTCCTCCTTCAAATGTTTGTTCTTTATTTTTACAATTTCTACATTGTAAAATAATAGTGAAAACATCAAAACTATGAAATAACACATATGGAATCACCAAGTTTTAACAGGTGTGCCTTGTTAAAAGTTAATTTGTGGAATTTCTTTCCTCCTTAATGCATTTAAGCCAATCAGTTGTGTTGTGACAAGGTAGGGTGATATACAGAAGATGGCCCTATTTGGTAAAAGACCAAGTCCATATTATGGCAAGAACAGCTCAAATAAGCAAAGAGAAACGATAGTCCATCATTACTTTAAGACATGAAGGTCAGTCAATACAGAACATTCCAAGAACTTTTAAAGTTTCTTCAAGTGCAGTCTCAAAAACCGTTAAGCGCTATGATGAAACTGGTTCTCATGAGGACCGCCACAGGAAAGAAAGACCCAGAGTTACCTAAGTTCATTAGAGTTACCAGCCTCAGAAATTGCAGGCCAAATAAATTCTTCACAGAGTTCAAGTAACAGACACATCTCAACATCAACTGTTCAGAGGAGACTGTGTGAATCAGGCCTTCATGTTCGAATTGCTGCAAAGAAACCACTACTAAAGGACACCAATTAGAAGAAGAGAATTGCTTGGGCCAAGAAACACGAGCAATGGACATTATACTGGTGGAAATCTGTCCTTTGGTCTGATGAGTCCAAATTTGAGATTTTTGGTTCCAACCGCCGTGTCTTTGTGAGACGTAGAGTAGGTGAACAGGTGATCTCTGCATGTGTGGTTCCCACCGTGAGGCATGGAGGAGGTGTGGGGGTACTTTGCTGGTGACACTGTCTATGATTTATTTAGAATTCAAGGCACACTTAACCAGCATGGCTACCACAGCATTTTGCAGTGATACGCCATCCCTTCTGGTTCTCTTCGTGAGACTATCATTTGTTTTCAACTGGACAATGACCCAACACACCTTCAGGCTGTGTAAGGGCTATTTGACCAAGTTAGGAGAGTGATGGAGTGCTGCATCAGATGACCTGGCCTCCACAATCACCCGACCTCAACCCAGTTGAGATAGTTAGTTGGACTGCAGAGTGAAGGAAAAGCAGCCAACAACTGCTCAGCATATGTGGGAACACCTTCAAGACTGTTGGAAAAGCAGTCCAGGTGAAGCTGGTTAAAAGGAATGCCAAGAGTGTGCAAATCTGTCATCAAGGCAAAAGGTGGCTACTTTGAAGAATCTCAAATATAAAATATATTTTGATTTGTTTAACACTTTTTTGGTTACTACATAATTCCATATGTGTTATTTACACATCTGATTGGCTCAAACAAATGAACTTTTAACAAGGCACACCTGTTAATTTAAATGCATTCCAGGTGACTACCTCATGAAGTTGGTTGAGAGAATGTCGTCACTATTATTCTACAATGTAGAAAATAGTAAAAATAAAGAAAAACCCTTGAATGAGTAGGTGTGTCCAAACTTTTGACTGGTACTGTATACTGTAGGTACGGCTCTGATCTGCACTGGAGCCATGTAAAAGCATATGCTCTGCTCGAACTATAGATCATGTTTTACGGGCACACCCATCATGTCCAAAATATCCATCATAGCTCAAGACAGTAATAAAAACAGACCTTTGCCTCGATACCATCAAGGAAGAGAACTACGGGATACCATCAAAGAAGAGAACTACGGGATACCATCAAGGAAGAGAACTACAAAGGCAGGATGATGATGATGATGATGATGACAGACTGATTAAGAGGTGTTCTGGTCGCCGTACTGACAGACCATGACCATTCTGTGTCTACATACTGTTACAGGTCCATGCAGATGTCGGCTCTTAATTTAAACCAATTTGCTACGTCAGGAAAACATTTCTGCAGCAACAGGGAATGTGAATTATTACGTGGATTATAATTCATGGACATTTTTGTAGGGGTTGATACATTTTTCTTTACGACAAATCAAGTCTGACATTTCAAAAGCAGAAATTACAAACTTTTTAAGCGTTTTTAAAACTCAAATACACTACGTTTGCATTCCCTGGCTGCTTACCTGCTTCAATGAGGGCCACTATTGGTCCTCTAATGGTTTAGTTGAAAAGCAGGGAAAGTAGCCTCTTTAATGTCAGAGAATGTTTATCTTTCCCCATAGGTTGTACACATAATGGCCTGCATGCATACAGCCACAACAGGAAGGGAAGAAAGAATAGTCTGATTAATGAGGGCAAAGGAGGAACAGGAAGGAGGGAGTGGAAATGAGTGAAGAGGGAAACCAAGTGAAAGAGGGCAGCATACAGGGCAGGATATATAACCTGGGCCTAAAGCCTGCAGTCCAGACCTAACCGCAGCCACACCCTGCACCTCTAGCTGTCATCAGTGTTCAAGGTCATGTTTACGTTGCCATTCTCTCAAGTGATCAATCATAACACATGCACTCGTAAAAATGAAAACAATGTCATTTTTATGGTCCAGCTGTCCCTGTAGGCTAGGACCGGGCTGAGAGGCCTAACATTTATCATCTGTGTGACACATTCTTTTGTCTTCAACCGGAGAATCAATATTGATGTTTGCAAGCTACTGAGAACAGTTATCCTTGTACTGACTTAGCTATACTGCAAACAGCAGGCAGTGGGTTGCTTCTGTTCAAAATGGTTATTATATTTAAGTAGCCTATAACTGTGTGTGTGTGGTTAGCCACCATTCTCCCACCCCATATTGATACACTGCTCAAAAAAATAAAGGGAACACTTAAACAACACAATGTAACTCCAAGTCAATCACACTTCTGTGAAATCAAACTGTCCACTTAGGAAGCAACACTGATTGACAATAAATTTCACATGCTGTTGTGCAAATGGAATAGACAACAGGTGGAAATTATAGGCAATTAGCAAGACACCCCCAATAAAGGAGTGGTTCTGCAGGTGGGGACCACAGACCACTTCTCAGTTCCTATGCTTCCTGGCTGATGTTTTGGTCACTTTTGAATGCTGGCGGTGCTTTCACTCTAGTGGTAGCATGAGACGGAGTCTACAACCCACATAAGTGGTTCAGGTAGTGCAGCTCATCCAGGATGGCACATCAACGCGAGCTGTGGCAAGAAGGTTTGCTGTGTCTGTCAGCGTAGTGTCCAGAGCATGGAGGCGCTACCAGGAGATAGGCCAGTACATCAGGAGACGTGGAGGAGGCAGTAGGAGGGCAACAACCCAGCAGCAGGACCGCTACCTCCGCCTTTGTTCTGCTGCCTGCAACATCCTCCAGCATGACCGGTTTGGCGGTGGGTCAGTCATGGTGTGGAGTGGCATTTCTTTGGGGGGCCGCACAGCCCTCCAAGTGCTCGCCAGAGGTAGCCTGACTACCATTAGGTACCGAGATGAGATCCTCAGACTACTTGTGAGACCATATGCTGTTGCAGTTGGCCCTGGGTTCCTCCTAATGCAAGACAATGCTAGACCTCATGTGGCTGGAGTGTGTCAGCAGTTCTTGCAAGAGGAAGGCATTGATGCTATGGACCGCCCGTTCCCCAGACCTGAATCCAATTGAGCACATCTGGGACATCATGTCTCGCTCCATCCACCAACACCACGTTGCACCACAGACTGTCCAGGAGTTGGCGGATGCTTTAATCCAGGTCTGGGAGGAGATCCCTCAGGAGACCATCCACCACCTCATCAGGAGCATGCCCAGGCATTGTAGGGAGGTCATACAGGCACGTGGAGGCCACACACACACACACACACACTACTGAGCCTCATTTTGACTTGTTTTAAGGACATTACATCAAAGTTGGATCAGCCTGTAGTGTGGTTTTCCACTTTAATTTTGAGTGTGACTCCAAATCCAGACCTCCATGGGTTGATAAATTTGACTTCCATTGATAATTTTTGTGTGAATTTGTTGTCAGCACGCAGTGTATAAGACACCATATCGATCATTTCACCATAACGTTCTTTGGCTGCATTCATAGCATGCTCAGACTCTTGCATTCCAACCAATAAGGCAACGGTCCATGCACTTCACTCCTGCTGCTGAATCCCAAACAGGACAGTGGATTTAGCATATATCCGTGCACATAAAAAAAAAAAATGAAAATAACAGTGCGCAGTTTCAAACTCAAAATAGACATGAATGGTGCATCTGAGGTGGTGGGAGTCTCAAGCTTGAGGGATATGATAAATCATATTCACAAGAGATGCAGAAACTGTGAACAGATCGTAACCAACTGCTGAATGACAGAGACTTCTCTTACCTCTATCATAATATGAAAGGCGTGCTAGTTAAGGAAAGAGGTGTAAAGAAAACATTTCCAGCATGAGAGACAAAACAAATGACAGCTGAGCTGATGACCTGTGGCCAGAGGATATTTTAACACCACTCCTGACCTAGGATCAGGGACACCATGGGTCTGTCCTGAGAAAAGCGTGGCTTCAACGGACCTCAACAACAAGGATGGGCCATTGGTACAAAGCAACATCTGGAAGGAATAACCAGTCAACTGTGAGTTCCCCTGCAGCCACGTTTCTAAGTCACGACAACATCTAACAGTCTATTAGGCTGTCCTACTCTACTCTACTCTGCTCTGCTCTGCTCTACCCTGCTCTGTCCTGCCCTGCTCTGTCCTGCCCTGCTCTGCTCTGCCCTGCTCTGTCCTGCTCTGTCCTGTCCTGCTCTGCTGTCCTGCTCTGCCCTGCTCTGCTGTCCTGCTCTGTCCTGCTCTGTCCTGCTCTGTCCTGTCCTGCCCTGCTCTGCCCTGCTCTGTCCTGCCCTGCTCTACTGAATCTCCAGCAAATTCATTCCTGTTTCCAACATTCACACACCACTGACCGATGACGCAATAGGGCGAAGGGAGTGACAAACAAAACTCCCAGGGCAAATCATAACTAGTAATGGTGTGTGTCACATTGGCAGTGTGTTAAGCGTATGTGTGTGAGGAGAGAGGCTGCAGCCCGCCTGCTAACACCAGGTTTTCAAGCACAGCTCTGTGTGTATATTATAGTGTGTTCAGCCTGAGGACACTGTAATAATGACAAGCTGACGGGAAGCATTTCAGCGGCTGCCAACAATTCCCTCAGAATGTAGCAATGGCTGTTACAGAGTGTGATTACGCTTCTGGTCCCTTCCCTCCCCTCCCCTGACACACCGTCAAGCAAGTACAGACGGTTTCTTCACACACACACACACACACACACGCACGCATATACACGCACGCACGCACGCATATACATGCACGCACGCATATACACACGCACGCACGCATATACACACGCACGCACGCATATACACACGCACGCATATACACACGCACGCACGCACGCATATACACACGCACGCATGCATATACACACGCACGCATACACACACACACACACGCATACACACACGCACGCATACACACACACACACACACACACGCAGCTAAATGCTAGTGATGCATGTGTGCGAGTACAGAGGTGTGCGAGTACAGACGTGTGCGAGTACAGACGTGTGCGAGTACAGAGGTGTGCAGTACAGACGTGTGTGAGTACAGAGGTGTGCGAGTACAGACGTGTGTGAGTACAGAGGTGTGCGAGTACAGACGTGTGCGAGTACAGACGTGTGCGAGTACAGAGGTGTGCGAGTACAGACGTGTGCGAGTACAGACGTGTGCGAGTACAGAGGTGTGCGAGTACAGACGTGTGCGAGTACAGAGGTGTGCGAGTACAGACGTGTGCGAGTACAGACGTGTGCGAGTACAGAGGTGTGCGAGTACAGAGGTGTGCGAGTACAGACGTGTGCGAGTACAGACGTGTGCGAGTACAGACGTGTGCGAGTACAGACGTGTGTGAGTACAGAGGTGTGCGTGAAAGCCAGAGCCTGCAGAAGAAAGCAAGCCCATGAGAATGTCAGTCCAGAATGTAGTAGAAACAAGAGTATAAAATGAAATCCCAGGCAGCGGTAACACCTGTGAAGTACAGCTGACCCTGGACTTAGGACCCAGGTGACAGTAAGCAGAGTACGCCAAGACAGGTGCACTTTGTGTTGATTTGTCTGCCTGTCATTTCAGTGAGCCGTTGGTAATGGAGGGAAAGGAAGAGTTGTAGCAGTGAAGCTGTATGACCTGTAGGCAGTGAGGAGAGACATTGAGGATGGTTCAAAGGCTGTGTGCCCTTTGTCTCTCCCATCGCTCTCTCTCTCTCTGTCTCTGTTTCTCTCTCTCTCTGCCTCTCCCATCGCTCTCTCTCTCTGTCTCTCTCCCATCGCCCTCTCTCTCCCATCGCTCTCTCTCTGTCTCTCCCATCGCTCTCTCTCTCCCGTCGCTCTCTCTCTCCCGTCGCTCTCTCTCTCCCGTCGCTCTCTCTCTCCCGTCGCTCTCTCTCTCCCGTCTCTCTCCCGTCGCTCTCTCTCTCCCATCGCTCTCTCTCTCCGTCTCTCTCCCGTCGCTCTCTCTCTCCCGTCGCTCTCTCTCTCCCGTCGCTCTCTCTCTCCCGTCGTTCTCTCTCTCCCGTCGCTCTCTCTCCCATCGCGCTCTCTCTCTCCCTCTCTCTCTCCCGTCGCTCTCTCTCTCCCATCGCTCTCTCTCTCCCATCGCTCTCTCTCTCCCATCGCTCTCTCTCTCCTCTCTCTCTCTCTCTCTCTCTCTCTCTCTCTCTCTCTCTCTCTCTCTCTCTCTCTCTCCTCTCTCTCTCTCTCTCTCTCTCTCTCTCTCTCTCTCTCTCTCTCTCTCTCTCTCTCTCCCATCGCCCTCTCTCTCTCTCTCTGTCTCTCCCATCGCTCTCTCTCTCTCTCTCTCTGTCTCTCCCATCGCTCTCTCTCTCTCTGTCTCTCCCATCGCCCTCTCTCTGTCTCTCCCATCGCCCTCTCTCTCTGTCTCTCCCATCGCCCTCTCTCTCTCTCTCCCATCGCCCTCTCTCTCTCTCTCTGTCTCTCCCATCGCTCTCTCTCTCTCTCTCTCTCTCTCTCCCTCTCTCTCTCTCTCTCTGTCTCTCCCATCGCTCTCTCTCTCTCTCTCTCTGTCTCTCCCATCGCTCTCTCTCTCTCTGTCTCTCCCATCGCTCTCTCTCTCTGTCTCTCCCATCGCTCTCTCTCTGTCTCTCCCATCACTCTCTCTCTCTCTGT